>NC_055691.1:9407924-10071256 GCF_017639745.1 Melanotaenia boesemani | reverse complement strand
AAAGCCATGTTGGTTGTCATAGATTCACTAAGTATCCTTTAAGTAATTTAAATTTATTTACCATTTAAAGACAGATTAAGAAGAAGCTTTAATTCCCTTCTCAGTTGCACTTTTAAGCTTTTTACAGGAAAACACCAACCGAGTCTGTCACAGACATATTTGGATTGTTTAGTTTTACTAGTACAGTGTTTGTTATCAATGTTTGGGTTCTGTTGAGTAAACTTAGAAAAGTTAGGCAACCAGCTGCTAAGCCATGGGAGGTAAAGGGAGTAAACTCAACTTCTGGTGTTGTGTGAACATAAATGAAGAAGGTAACTCAAAGTAGAATCATAAAACTGGCAAGATTAGGACAGATATTCAAGTCTACTCGTGTCTTTGAGCTGAAACAACTCATGTTGTGAAAAAGCAGATTATGTGAGTAGTTTAATAGTTGTCTCCAGTTTGTTCGACTTAATATTTCTGTTTAGTTTTACACTCTAATGTCTTTCTGTCTCAATCAGGGAGACCAGTGTTTCCATTTCTTCCAGTTGAAAAACATCTCGTTCTGCGGCTGCCATCCAAAACACAACAGGTGAGTCCAACAACCAGATCGGGTTTCACTCCTACAGCAGGATTCTGTCTTTTCTGTGTGTTGCTTCTAGTTTCTGGAGTTTGGTATCAGTGAGTCTCTGCCGTCCTTGTGCTGCAGGTATTTCGGATTCATCACTAAACATCCTGACCAGCAGCGTTTTGCCTGCCACGTGCTGATGTCAGAGATGACGTTACATCCTTTGGCTGAGTCTGTTGGGTAAGTACTGTTTACTTATTTCGACTTGGACAGGTAAATGGACTAGTTCTTCTCCATCTGAGACAGGATGTTCCTCACTTTGGGAATATAATGTAGGGGGAAAAAGGTGGTCCAAGAACTTGATTTTAATTGTGAGTCAAAGGACTAATCCTGGTCCAGATTAACTCCAAAGTTCCACACTATAGTGCTGGAAGACAAGGCAATACCATCCAGAGTAGTTCCATGGCTAGACAGTCTTCCTGAGGTTCTCAGGTCCAAAGACAACAACCTCAGTCTGTCTGAATTCATGAGGAGGAAATTCACCCAGGTCCTTATGCCTTTAGACATCTTTGTAATCTGAAAAACTGGTTGCTTTCATCAGGCTTTGTGGAGAAGTAAAGGTGAGTATCATCTGCATAGAAGTGAACATTTCTGCCATCTATCTATCCATCCATCCATCTCTCCATCCATCCATTTGGAAAGGTATATTAAGGGAATTTATAGAATTAACTGGAAACTGGGGGTAAATGGTCCCATCAAAATCTGCTAAACAGTAATTGTTTAAAGTAGATATAAGTTAAACGTATTTATAAAAGTATTTAGTAGGCCACACCTTGAGCATCTAGTCAGTTCTGGTCCAAGTCCTTTGGTTTAGTGAGGCCGGTTCTGGTTCAGGTCCTGTGGTTTATCGAGGCCAGTTCTGGTCCAGGTCCTGTGGTTTAGTGAGGTTGGTTCTGGTCCAGGTCCTGTGGTTTGTCGAGGCCAGTTCTGGTCCAGGTCCTGTGGTTTAGTGAGGTTGGTTCTGGTCCAGGTCCTGTAGTTTAGTGAGGTTGGTTCTGGTCCAGGTCAGAGGAACGATGTGTTTTTTTTATGTGTTTTGTCTTTTGACGTTCCTCAGGAGGGCGTTCCAACAGTATTACAAGGAGCACGTCGGATACTCCTGTCCAACTGAAGACATCTTCATCGAATAACCGCCCGCCCGTCCTCACGATGAACAGTAGACTCACAAAGTGCATGTAAGCCTAGTCTTACACCCCGACTGGACCACTGATATTTCTCCTCTGCATGGTGGATTTCTTCTTTTTGGCTGCATCCAGTGAGACTGCGAGCTCCGCCATCCTGAGGCAATGTCACAATAAACACGTGTGTGGACGGACAGGGTCACATGACACGTTCCATATGACTTAAACACGCAAATGACCACCAAAACATCTCGTATCAATGCAGAAGTTATTCACATGTAACCATATCTATATATTTTATATTTTCCTGCAAAGAGGAGCTTCATGTTTACTCAGTAACTACATGAACTGAGTCAGGACCTAATCTTTGTCTCTCATCCCAAACTTAATTAATGACCAAACATAATTAATAATGATTTAATCACCTTTAAATCTAATAGTATCAAAGATGATTAATAATCGGCTGTTTCACTGGCAGAAAAGAAGTGATGATGTTTTATTATTTAATCATTTGATTTTTCAGCCATATTAGCAGGTGTGTGAAGTTCTGGCGCCCAGCTGAGCTGTTAGAAAGTCGGACAAATTATCAGAATTATACCAACAAAAAGATTTAAACTGGTTCCCAAATAGGCCAAAGATGCAGAAACTGGCCAAAAAGATAAATAAAAGGACAACAAAATCATTTAATAAGATAAAAACAGTAACACAAAAAATGTAAAAAAAAAAACAACAAAAAACATAAACATATGCAAAAGAAAAAAAATAATTATAAAGACAAAACAAAGAAAATATGACCATCAAGACTAAACAAACACAACAAAGACACAAAACAACAGAATAAAACACAAATTTACAGAAACAAAACAGAGACTGAAAAAGCTGTTTTTACTCTGATGTAAGTTGTCAGAGCTCCGGCCCCCGTGGTCATCTAAATAAACAAAGTGAAGCTCCATCCAGCTGACGAATGGCTGATGAACATCAGATTAAAAGACATGTTGCAGGTTTACCGTCGCAGCTCTTTGCTTAAAAAGAAGAAAAAGTCAGTTTCCTGGAACTTTCCTCTAGATTCTCTAAAACATTTATCTGGTGTTTCGCCACCCTAGTTCCAAACCAGTCCGGTGTCTGGGTAAAATGTAAATAAAAATGGAAAAATAAATAAAAATTTTATTCCCAGTAGAAGATAAACATGTCAGATGATGAACCAGAGACGTTTTACCATCTGATGGAAAATATGAGCTGACAGTGAATCTGTTGATGGGAACAGGGTGGTGTTTACCATCGTGTAGCATCCATCCCAACAGCAGGGCTCCGCAGGATGAGAGACCAGCTGCTGAACCGGTCTGCTTGCAGTCCGGGGCCCATTCCTGGTCCTCCACAGTGTCCACTTTCACCCACTGATAGACACGGGGTCATTGGTGGTCTTGACCTTTGTATGTCTACAACCAGTTCTTTGGTTTTTGGTTCCCTTGAAACTCCAGCAACTGGTCTCCTCATTTCCCAGATGTTGCAGCCTGTTGTTAAAGAAGAGGGGATGCTACACGATGCCTAACGTCACCCTGGAACTACTTGTTACAGACTTGTTCACACCATCAGATTCACTATCAGCTTATATTTTCCATCAGTTGGTAAAATGTCTCAGTTTCATCATCTGACATGTTGTTTATCTTCTACTGGGAACAAAATGTATAAATCATTGAATTCTGTTTTTATTTACATTTTACAGAGTCCCAACTTTTTGGGGAGAATTTTCTACAAACTACTGAATAACTGCAGCACTTCATCTCCCTCTGAATTAATCCTGAACTGTCCAGAATGTTTCTTGAACATTTATAGCAAAGCATGATCTTTTTTTAATATAAAGAATTAGGACATAATGTGGTAATAAAGATCTTTTTTCGAGTTTTCTCAGCTTCTAAATGAACTACATTGGAACCAGGTCACAATCTTTAATCCCAGTTTTAGAAAGTGTGAAACAGAAAACTTTCTGAAAGCTGAAAAGATGAAATTCTGCATGAATTTAGGTAGGAAACGTAGCAGAAGCGGCTACTCACATCAGATTTGTAGCTATTTTAACCGACTTTATTATTCATGGCGATAAAAAGCTTCATCCTCCAGAAGGAAATGAAAACCTAACGTTGAGCTTCAGCTGCATGTTTGCTACAGAAGGTAAATCTGTCCCTGAAGGATCTGAAGTATAATTCTGTATTTTCTAACCCTCAGACTTGACAATCTTGTTTTTGAAGGTGAAGGTGCCTCATTTCTGTTTTTGCTGCTTTCCTTTCTCTTCTAAATGTGACTGCAAACCTTCACGCAGGGTTTCTCCAGCTGAGCAACGAGGCCCCAACGACGCTGTGCAATTTATGGTGTGTGACGGTGCAGGAGGTGGCTCACTGTGCAGTCTTTGTTCATGTCGCTTCCAGCCGAGGCTTCCTCTGCTTCACCTGCTCAAGTACCAGAGTCCGGAACCAGAGTCCGGAGCAGAGACGTGGACGGATTGGCCCGTCTTCACGGTTTAACGAGACGAGGAGGTGTGCTGTGAGACAGAAAATATCCAGAAAATGTCTGATTTAGATCTTGCATACGGTGGCCCTGAGAACAAAACACAACAACACAGAAGAAAACAGCTGAACAAAAAGCAGAAAACACAAAAGAAGTAAATATCTTGTGATAATTCTTTCTCATCGCTGTGTTTTCTGAAACGTTCATGTGCTCTTAGGTTGCTGTTGTCACTTCAGGACTTCCGTACTAAATTGAAACTGATTGTGCAGCTTTAAACTCTGTACACGCACGTTTCATTGCCTCCCTGCACGCCTCTGCCTTAATCAGCATCAGGAACTTCTAGAGAAAAAGATCTATTTTAGAGATTTTAGAAGATTTAAATCAAACCAAAACCTGTTCAGTTTTATGGAGATGAAAAAGCTGAATCTGGATCTTACTGCTGCATCGAAGCCTGTTTTATGAAATGATGAACTGCAGCACAAAGGGCCGGCCTGAGCCTTAATATGCATTATATGTAGTGGTCTTCCATCATACTGGTCACTCCATCTGTGGGTTTTGACCTTACTGGAGTAGGTTTTAGTTATGCAGCGTGACGTCTGTGTGTAAGAGAAAACATCAGCAGACACGTTTAGAGTAAACAAGTTAACCAGTTTATTTAGTTTAGTTTTTAAAATTTAGAACAAAAATGTGAACATGTAATCGAAGAAAAAGCTTCAACTGCAAGCAACAACTCACACTGATGCCTGAAAGATTCTGCATCACTCTGCTGCAGCAGGAACTGATTCAGCTAGCATTATTCATGCCAACCATGATTTACAAAGTACAAAACTCAGGTTTTTCAGGTATTAATTATTCAGAAAAAAAAAAAAATTATATATATCTATATATATATATATGTGTGTGTAAACAAAATTAAATGATAATGACAGAAAAATTATATGTATCAAAAATATATAATTTAAAACTGTCTTTCTATTGGTATCTAATAAATATTATGTTTTTATTATCTTAGAATAAACCATTTATATCTACTTTCCGTGGGTCCACATGGCAACTGTCATATTTGTGCCAGTGTTTGCATTACAGTTTCTCAAACAACTCTGTGTGTACCGCTTTGTTTGACAGGAGCTAGAGCACTGTTTAGAATAAGTAATGGGCTCGACACACAGGAGGCGACGTCGCACCTTCTCCATTCATTTCCTATGGAACCTGCGTATTGAGGCGAAAATCGCTGCCCTCCTCCAACCAAGCGACAGGCGACATTCGTGCATGTGAAATGTTGCGCTCATTCATGTAGATGTGCACACGATGCTTGCGACACAAAAAAAAAGGGAAGTGTTCAACTTTTGTCGCTGTTGCCTGGCACTACAGCCTACCAGCGAGGGGCTTCGTGGACTGACCAATGAGAGCAGGCTAGACAGCTCCGTCTGTAAACACTTTGAACATGGAGGAATAGATCATTTTAGCTTAATAAAAGGCAGCCGTGTGGCGCCAGAGTGAATTATTCTAAACTTAGGTTTTAGATTTATCTGGATCAGCCTTGAGGTCCATCAAATGATGATATTCACGATGCTGTTTCCTATTTTGTAAACTTGGATGAACCCAGGGTTGTCTTTCTTTTATACAGTAAACAGCAAGATTTCTGTTAATTTGTGCAAAATCTTCTGATTCTCCATATGTCATACTTAGTCACGTCAGGGACTGGTTTGAAAATGTCAAAATCCCCACCAGTATCATAACCAATCAAATTTCTTAGAGAAAATCGATCTTAGAGCACGATGCACGGTACTGCAGCCCTCGCTGCCGTTTGTCGCATCCCGTGTGTTCGGTTTCAGGAAGGTTGCGATGAGTTTCGCCTGACGCCTGTCATAATTCTTACACACTGGACCTTTAAATTCAAGATACAGTATTTTAACATTTCAAGCACATTCTTGGGACCCTGGTGGCATGGGGCCCCCAAACGGCTGCTTAATTAGTTTATCTTATGCATCTAAATATAAATGAAAAAAAACTTTAGGAACATGTTGCAAATCAGGAGTGACAGATTCATCATACTTTGTATTTTTCTCTATTTATTATTTTCTTTAGGACCCCAAGCGATAGAAATCCAGACGCGTGTTCTGACTAAAAATAATGTTTTCACGTTGGAATTAACGC
The DNA here is from genome assembly GCF_017639745.1 of Melanotaenia boesemani. Classification (NCBI taxonomy): domain Eukaryota; kingdom Metazoa; phylum Chordata; class Actinopteri; order Atheriniformes; family Melanotaeniidae; genus Melanotaenia; species Melanotaenia boesemani. The sequence continues at coordinate 10,064,872 of NC_055691.1, read as the reverse complement.
TGTTAACAAGACCGTATTCATTCATAGATTGGTCAGCTGGAGTTTTTCAGTGAAAACTCAGTTTTGCTGCTTTTTCATGAAAAAGTTCCAGTTCTGGAAATGGAACAAGGAACCAGTAACCTCGAGCCAAGGTGAAACCCCTCAAAACAACTTGCATTTCTAACAGTTTGAGGCCATTTGTCTGTTTCTCTCAAATGTTTTTGTAGCACTGCCCCCGAGTGGCCAAAATACAGAAAAAAAAAATTGCTAATGCAGCTTTAAGATCCAGAGTTTTAACTTCTGGAGACGCGTTTAAAGGGATTTGAGCAGATGAAGTCAGGGAAGTTGCAGCCTGACATGTTTTGTGTTTGATAACCAGTGCCTATTTTCACTTTGTTTTCTGGTGTCGTCACCGTAACCGTCCCCTGATTCATCAGTGGACTTCAGAGTCGCAGAACTTGAAACAACTGCTGGTCTCGTTCAGACGTGTACTCCTGTAGCAAGACGTGACTCGGTGCATCTGAAATGGTTGCCATGGAAACTGCAGTCGACAAAGGATTAATTTTGACAGGGGAGGTGCAATCGAGAAGCAGAAATCATGAAATCCTAACCCTAACCCTGAAACTGGAATGTAAACCAACAAAGACCTTTGTTTTGTACGTGGACTGTTTTTGCCATGGTAACAGACTTGTGTTGGTGAACAGCTCAGTGTAGCTTGGTTCAGGTTGTCCCCTTCTTCACCACACAGGGTCCTTTGTAGCCAACGTTTCACGTTACAGCTGAAACTTTTCATTCACTTTACAATACATTACGATACAAACTTTCCACATAGTACACTAAAAGTATTGTACAGAAACATTACACTATATCAGCAGACGTGAACCGTCATGCATTGCGCTCTATAGCCTTTATAGCACATTGAAGTTGTTTCGTAATTGTGAGTGCCCGAGGATAGATGACGTCATTACCAGGAAAAAACTTGCTTGGCATTCCTGTTGCACTATCTCTGGAAAAAAAATTTATACATCTATGATAGCCCATTTGTTTACTATATACAATTATATGATATAAAACTGGAAAATCTTAAACCACGCAAACACCAGACCATAACCACTGATGAACCACACATTTCACAAACAATGCCGCCCTAACGATGCAATGATTAATATAATATGTAATCTGAAATCTCTGCAAATTACAACCTCTCTGTTCAGAAAAACAAGGCAAAAATTCCTTCAGAAAACGACCTTGGAAGACAACTGCATCACACAACTAGTTCTGAAGCTGAATGAGCTTGCTAACATGCTAAAGCTAACTAGCAGTAGCATTATCGACTGTCCCTTTAAAAAACTGAATATTGAGGTATTTAGAACACAAGTAGAGGTTTACTTGCTAGCCACATTTTTATTTTGCACAGAGATAAACTATAAAGCTCATACAAAAAGAAATATAGTTAAATTTATGAAGATAAAGAAGATAAAGGTAGCTCAGACTGAGAATATTTCCTTTTTAACCTCATAATTGCATAGGTGACTGTCTCTGTTGTAAACAAAACTGTTCACGTACTACATTGTGTGCTATGGTAGCTTAGATGGCATCTAAAGCCCCTAAACCAACTGCACCTCATCTAGTCTTTGAAACATTCTGTTATCTTTACCACTGTTGACCTTGTGATGTTACATCTGGTCAAACGGGTCCCTACACTCCCCCTACTGGGTCCTAGAAAACTGCAGCTTGTGAACGAGTATTCTTAATTTCTGAAGATGTGCACAAACAATGTTTCAAACTATGACAACCATGCATACTCGTAATTAAAAGCACGTGTACTTGGCCTACTTCGAGACCACTTTGCTTGTACAATTTTTTTAATCTAACTTATGAGGCTAAACCAAATTTATACATATGACACAAATAATGACAAAATGTTTAGTCAGATAGGATGCAGACTAGCTTGTTTCCATGGCAACCATTCGACGTTCACCACTGTTAGCTGCTCCTCCAGAAAGTGTCCTTTCTATGTGTTCCACTTCTGTGACTCGAACACCGCGAGCATCTCCTGTACATAAGTCATCCACATAGAGATAACATGTATAAAACTGTATGTATGTACGTTTGTATAGGAGTTATTATTGTATGCTGTTGCTGGGTGTAACGCCGCATGATATCAATGTTGTAAAATGAAGACAAGACGCTCAGACTGATGTTGGTGGTTTTTCTTGTCAATAAATCACAACTTTACAACTGTAGTCTGCCTCTCAGACCAAAACGCTGCATGTTTTTGTGGAATATGAGTCATATTTCGAATATGTTGATGTGCAGCTGCTGCTTTTAAAGCCAATGAATGATGGCAGTTTACAGAAAACTACAAAGGTTTGTTGGATGCTAAATGTTTCATTTAAAATCATTTTAAACTGGATTTATTAAACACCTTTAGATAGTGTCTCTGAAAGTGATTTTTTTATATTCTCACCTTGTGTGCGTAAAGCCTCAAGTTCATCATTTGTAACATCCAATAATAATTTAAAAACAAATGGAAGTTAGTTAAAATATAGATTAACAACGCTGCAAGCAGTAATGATCAGAGTCAAAGTTTATCATCAGATTTTTAAATTTTAAATGTCATTTAGGTTAAAAGATCAAATGACAACAGATGTAGAAGTTACTTTCTGTCCATGACTGTCAACAGAGGATCTAGTTTATCTTCAAATGTGAGAAAATCATTAAATAGTTCAAAAACAATGTCCAGGTCCGGAGTTCCAGAGGTGAGTCCAGAACGTGAACTTCTCTGGACTCTGAGACATCTGGGATGGACCATCACACAGTAGAAACCTGGACTGTGGTCAGAACAGTCAGCATATTTGATTCTCTGTGGCTGGATCAGAAAAATTCACTGAGATTTTACAGCTACATCAGCAGCCTTCAGGACTAAAAATAACACAACCTCTTCATCACTCGGTCTTATACGTGTTGGCAGAAGGAATGGAAATGTTACAAAGTTGGAAAAGATCCACTGAACCAATTTTTAAATGTTTTGCAGCCTGAAATGTCTGCAGTGAAAGTCCAATTAACCTTTTAACATGTAGCAATGCTAACATGTATCATAGCAACATGTAGCATAGCAGAAACTCAGCTAAAAGACTCCACCAAGCATTGGCATCCAAACCTTTATTTTAGCTTTCAAATAATAAAAGAAACTTTATCATATCTCACAGTTTCTCAACCTTTTTGAGGGAAATAAAAAAAAAATCAACTGAACAAATACACAATCAAACCAATAAATAAAAATCTTCCATGTTGCTTCACAGTTGCATGTTTATTTTTCACAGCATGCGTCGGACTCATCGCATTCACGTTAGTTTCATCTCTGCACAGATACGAAGTTCATCATCAGCTGGTAATGTCCAATCGTTAAAGCTTACCGCACCAGGAGGAGTTCAATGTGATGATGATGATGAAGATCTATCTGGCTCCTGTGTTTCTTTCCATTTTATCCACCACAGTGAATTTACAATAATCACGTAAACCATCATAATACAGAATAACAGGAGTGTCAGAAAAAGGACAAGCTGTGAAACAGCAGCAATTAGGAATAAATTATAACGTGGAATTACTGACCAAAAGTTTTAGGAAAAATTAAATCTATAGACACTCATTTTAATATTGTTTATATATATTGATAAGTCAGGTAAATCCTTTGCACCAACAGTATGTTTTTACTTTGTTTCCTTTATTTGTGCTTTGTTTAAAAAGTGAAGAGATGCCAGCAGCTTCCTGTCAGATACTCCAGCTTCACTTTTTAGAAACACAAACAAGAATGTGGTTAAAACCGGGAAAAGAATGAAAGATTAAACTATTTTATTATTTATACATATGCATACATTTTCAGTTTTTACATAAATATACACAAATAAAGTTAAAATAAATGCACACTTTATTTTACATCTAAATATTTGACTCGTACTGTTGCTATGGTTTCAGTAATCAACTGAAATAATTGACTACTTCTCAGATAAAAGCAAAGGAATTATTAACTGATCAGCTGTTTCAGTTATTTCTGAACATTTGGCTTTAAATTTGGAAAACTTTTGCCGTTTTGGAACAAAAATCCTCAAAAGTTTGAGATGATGGACGATACAAGGCAGGGTTAAAAAAAAAAAAAGTTCAGGGTTTTTAAATGTATAAAAGTGATGTATGTTACGAAACAAATATTTTACTTAAAATTTGACAGAGGAAACTTCTTCATCCTTCAGTCCCTCCAGGGTTTTTTATTTTGTTGTGACCTAAAATGCCTGATTTTCCTGCAGCTTTTGGGAAAGGTTTTAGTGGTTTTTATTCTTTTTCTTTTACTTGCAAAAGCACCAGAAATGTCTGGAAAATACTGATTATTAAATCCAATAAATTCTTTATTGAAATCAGCAGACTGGGAGAGTATTTTAATGCTCAGCAGGATGTTGCTGAAGCTGTAAATGTTGTTCTAACAACCAGCACAAAAAAAAAAAAAAGGAAAAATTAAGAAAGGGAGGTGGACTTTATTCTGATCTGGTCCCCATCATCTATTTGCACATTTCAGACCTTTTCTGGAGGTTCTGCAGTAAAACTGTTGATGACTTTTGTTTGTCTTCCAGCATAATGTTGCATGCAGCCTACCGTCACTCGAGCAACACCAGGAAAGTTTTTTCAGGCTCTGGGACCTTGACTAGACAGAGTAACATGCAGCAACAAGCCACCAGCCAGGATTTGAACCTGCTCCGGCTGCTTCAGGGGGCTGTATGCTGTATGTGGGTTAAACCCCTCCCTGATCACTGGAAAAGCGTCTTGCATGCAGCCTCACAGCGATATCAGATAGCAGATGGAAGTCATTCCTCTTGCACACGTCAGCAGGTTAATAATGAGAAACAGGAAGTAAATCTGATGACATACGTGCATCAGGTAACTCGGAGAAGTGTGAGATTGATCAGAGATGCATTAAATTTGCAGTGATTGGACAAAATTGCAAGGACGTGCATAATTTGAGAGGAACTGGCCGAGTTAATAGCGATCACAACATCACAAATTCCTGGAGAGACTGATTACTGCATGTGGTTGTAATTCAGTAGAAGAAGTAGTTACCAGCAGTAGTGTAATCCCTGGTGAGCCTTGTTTACTCGCAGCTACACCTGAACCAATGAGGAACGATTACAGCACCATCTGGAAATCACTGCCTCACCCCCTGCAGGGAGGCTGAAGCTCAGTTTTCAGAGGAGTCGGTCTCTTCGGTGGAACCGTCGCTCTCCACTTCCATCCTCCTCCTGTGGTGGATGTTCCTGCGGGGGGACGCCCTCCTCTGCACCTCCTTCAGCACCCCTACGGCGCTGCCGCTGCTGTTGCTGCCGGGACTCACCGAGATCTGAGCGATCCTGGGGCGCAGGAGGAAGAAGGGACGTTAGGCTGGGATGCCAAACTTATCTTAGACCAGGAGCCACATTCAGCACAATCTGATCTCCAGTGAGTCGGACCAGAAAAACAACAGCATAGAGACCTACAAATAACAAAAAACACATTTTTCTCTTTATTTAACTCCATAGACGTACAGTATAATGTTTCCGTTTAATGAATTATCCTTTTAGAAAAACATAGGAATAACCTGAAACTTCTTGAGAAACCTCAAGTATTTACATATTATATTTGTTTCCATATTTAATTTTTTTTTATTTAATTGTATTTATTTTATTCTATATTGTATTATTGATACATGAACACACACCAACAGCTGACTGGCCCGCTCCTCCTCTACACGCACAATGCACAAGTCCTATCAAAAGAAAACACGATGCAGAGGGATATTTGGCACAGAGAAGATGTTCGACGACATCTGGAGCTCACCAAAGGTTAGCATATTTTGTTTATTCATTTTTACTTATTTGCGCAGATAAAAAAAACTATTAATATAAAAACAAAACAAAACAAAAAAAAAGGTTTTGCAGATGAGATGAAAACTCCTTCAAAAGATATCTCACCTAAACATTCAAAAGAAGAAAAAATACAGATTTAACATTGCGTAGGAAATAAAACCACTGACATACAATATAGTACCAAACAAACATATGGGGGAAAAAAAAAATATATATATATATATATATATATATATATATATATATATATATATATATATATATATATATATGTATATATATAATGTGTGTGTGTGTGTTATGATGTGTTTGTTTTTTATGTGCAGGGGGAAACACTGATCTACCATGATGTACCATTCACCATCCACCATTATAACAGCTACCCCAGAATTGGGTGTCAAAGTTTAGGACCTCCAGAACGAGGTAAACAAGTATGTGTGTATGTGTGTTTATTCTTACAGTTTGTCCAGTTCCTGGTCCATCTCTGGGTCGATGAGCAGCTCGGCCTTACTGGGCAGCGCTCCTGCATTACCAGAGAGGAACGACGTATCAAAAACAAGACTTACAAAACAAAGATGGAAAAAATAAGTTTACTGGGAAAAAACTGAACTTCCATCCATAAGGACATAATTTTTATTAAGAGCAGACGCCTGTTCCCTTGCTTCCAAGACTCACTTAGAGCTGACTCGGCCAGCACCACACGCCTCTGCACATGCTCTCAGTGAACCATCTGATCAGTTCTGTCAACACGCTCACTCAACTCGCTGCAGCGCTAGAAATTCCAACCAATCACAGACTCAGACAAAGTCATCCTGATCGGCTGCTTCACTGCATCATCATAACACTGGAAAAGATGGTTTCTAAGTCAAGGGGAGTTGTTCATTTCAAACTTCATAATATTTTCAGTTAGTGTGAAAATGAATCTGATGTGTAAAAATCATTTGTCTGCGCTCAGACTAAAGCTCTGCTGCTCAGGAATGATGCACAGTAACACTGTATTTAAACATCTGTGAACTATAAAATATATTTGCTGATCCTTTACAGCTCTGACGATGGACATCATCATCATCATCGCATAAGTAATTTCTGATTACATGGCCTGAATGTCTGACTTTGTCCACCACATTTAACTCCTGGCTTGCTAAATAAATTAAGACATTTTCAACTTCTAGTCTTCCTTGGAGACAGAATGACCAAATCATCCACATACATCAGATGATTAACAATATAATCACCCACCTTACATCTTGCTTCATATTCATTTGGTTTCCTAATAAAATCATCCATGTACACATTAAAAAGAATAGGTGACCGTAGACCACCCTGTCAAATCCCATTAATAACTAGAAATGGTGCAGATAGGCTCCTCCCTGAGCCGCCACCTTATCGTGCTGGAGGAGTTTGTGCGTCCTGACGATCCTAGCGGCTATGTTGTCGGGGGCTCATGCCCCTGGTAGGGTCACCCATTGCAAACAGGTGTCTAGGGGAGGGACCAGACGAAGTGCGGCTCAAATCACCCCTATGATGAGGAGAAAACAATGACCAAGGTTTCCTTTCCCTGGATGTGGTTCACCGGGGCCCCCCTCTGGAGCCAGGCCTGAAGGTGGGGCACGGAGGCGAGTGCTTGGTGGCCGGGCCTTTGCCCATGGGGCCCAGTTGGGCTAAGCCCGAAAGGGTGACGTGAGCCTCTCCTCCCGTGGGCTCACCACCTGCAGGAGGGGCCATAGGGGTCGGGTGCAGTGTGAGCTGGGCGACTGCCAGAGGAGGGGACCCTGGCCGTCTGATCCTTGGCAGCAAAAGCTAGCTCTAGGAACGTGGAATGTCACCTCTCTCGCGGGGAAGGAGCCTGAAATGGTGTGTGAGGTTGAGCGGTTCCGGCTAGATATAGTTGGACTCACCTCGACGCACGGCTTGGGCTCTGGAACCACTGTCCTTGAGAGGGGCTGGACCCTCTTCCATTCTGGAGTTGCTCCCAGTAAGAAGCGCTGAGCAGGTGTGGGCATGCTCATTGCCATTTGACTTGGCGCCTGTACATTGGGGTTTACCCCAGTGGACAAAAAGGTAGCCTCCCTCTGCCTCCGGGGAGGGGGATGGGTCCTGACTGTTGTTTGTGCTTATGCACCAAATAGCAGTTCAGAGTACCCACCCTTTTTGGAGTCCTTGGAGTAGAGTAGAGCCGCTGCTCCTCCACATCGAGAGGAGCCAGATGAGGTGGCCCGGGCATCTGGTTAGGGTGCCTCCTGGATGCCTCCCTGGTGAGGTGTTCCGGGCATGTCCCACCGGAAAGAGGCCCCGCGGAAGACCCAGGACACACTGGACGGACTACATCTCTCGGCTGGCCTGGGAACGCCTTGGGATCCATCCGGATGAGCTGGTGAATGTGGCTGAGGAGAGGGAAGTCTGGGTTTCCCTGCTTAGGCAGCTGCCCCCGTGACCCGACTCCGGATAAGCGTAAGAAAATGGATGGATGGATGGATGCTCCTCCCCCATTAAACTTCATAGAATAATGTGAATGTCAGTACAGTAAGATTCTTATCAGACACAGAGGAAGCCATTGCTCTTCCATTTAGGCAAACATAAACAGAGAGGATAAACATTAACAGTTTCTCATTAGCGATGCGTCATGTTCTACCTACCAACAGCCTGGTTGATGCTCTCGTGTCTGGCCAGACTCAAGAGGAAGCTGTAGTAAGAAATTTTATCCGTCTGCTCCAGGATTTCCCTCATACACGACCTGGACGGGTGGCTGCACAGACACACACATCCAGCATGAGGTAGAACAAAAGGACATGATGAACCATGATGAAGCATGATGAACCATGATTACCCCTGATTTCCACCGGGTGCGTGTGCGCCACGTCATGGCCGCACCACGGTTTTGTTCCAGTCTCGGTGGTGTGGCAATCTACACCAGGAGCATGTCAGGTGTGGAGTGCATGCAAGTGCTGTCCACTTAGCAGGATCCGCAAGATCACACAATCACAGGAGAATTGGAGAATCTTGTGATTGTCCACTTTCAGGATAAACCTCTTGTTGTCCATGATGAAAAAAACAACAACAAAACAAACAGAGATCCCCTGACCAGTTAAATACATAATGTTTTCAAGGTTCAGCACGGGGGCTTTTATTTTGAAAAATACTGGAAGCTTTAACACTGCTCCCGTGTCTGATTTCCTGTCTGCCCCTATCTGAAGTGTGGAAACTGACGCATTCTGGGTGTGTGGAGCATTAAAATAGAGTTGGCGCATAAATTTTGCGGAGAGCCGTGACAATCCGCTTCTGGGACGCTTCTGATACGCTTCTGATACGCACTGCGCCGCATCCGGTGGAAACCAAACCATTGACTAAAACAGTCGCAAATAGCAGTGGAGGCCGCGGCACAGCCATAACGTGCCGCACACACCTAGTGGAAATCAGGGGTTAACCATGATGAAGCATTATGAAGCATGATGAAGTGCTTACCTGTGCTTGAAGCGGTCACAGAGGGCGTCCACACACTCGGCCAGCGTGGATGGCTCCACCCCGTCCAGCTGTTGCTCCACCTTCTCGCTGTCATCTGCAGCCACAGAGGGGAGCTGCTCGACGGAGGTGGACGTGGGGACTATGACGGTGTTGGGACTCTTTCCTGCTAGCAGATCCTGGTAGATCAGCAAGACGCTGTCCAAGAACTCTGCAGACAAGAAACTCCTGTTAAAATTCATCAGATTCCTGATCTACTGATTTGCTTCGTTCATCTCCGTCCTGTTTCAGCTTGTTTCAGTATGTTTTTTTTTTTTTCTCTTCATTTCTTTAAATATCTCCTGTACACAGCTGCAGTGATTCATTGTAACATGCAAATAAAAATATAAATCCAGTAAATGGGTCAGAACCAGAGTCAGTCCAGTTCTAACAATCTTTAAATTGAAAATTTGTTCTAAGAAGCTTTATTCTTCATCACAGTCTGAACCCTCTTAGAGAAGCTTTCTGTCCTTTTTTAAAACTAGTTTCCAGGAAGAGTTCTCCAGGATCCTTGAAGGACTTTCGAAAGCTCTTCTTTGATTGTTTCTGCCTTTTCTTCTGTTCTCTGTCCAGATGATCTCACATCGCTTCAATAACGTATATACTGTATGTCTATTATTAAATATGCTGCAACAGCTTCTCCTTTCTTCCTTTTCATTGGTCGCACATCAGCTATACTATTCAACACTGCCCCCCTATGGTTTCTGATGGTACTACTCTGTTTGCAACATCAGGGAATGCACCTGCTAGAGCCCCAAAACAGACCTAATTATGCACGTAAAGGACACAGAAGATGGACAAAATTATCTGTATCCATCTTTAGTCTACACCAGGGCTACTCAATTCAGTCCTATGAGGGCCACAATCCTGCAGGTTTTCAATGTTTTCCTGCTCCAACACACCTGCCTCAAATGAATGAGTCATTGTGGAGAACTTCATAGGATATTGGATCCATTTCATTTGAGTCAGTTGTGTTAGAGCAGGGTCACGTTGAAAACCTACAGGACTGCAACCCTCGTGTAGCCCTGGTGTAGAGCATAAACGGGCTATAAAGATCCTTTGAAAATGGTCTGGTACTGGGCTGGACTGAAAATGATTGGAAAAAAACTGAAAATGTCCAAAGGAAACTTTGAAAGACCTTCAGAGAGCTGTTGATGAAGACCACTTTAAAACTACAACAGTCAGTGATGAAGACGTGAAGACTGGATCAGGATTTTTGGACAGTGCTGTATATAAATCATCCATCCTTTCTTTATGTGTCAGTACATTAGGGATGCCACTGATTAATGAGACACATTAACGATACAGTGAAGCCCCCTGCCGATGCGATGCAATAAGATTTACCCATGTCCAACTTTAAAAACTTTTAATAGAATGTGATTCAGTTTGATACAGTTCACGATTCAACCCAATCCAAAGAATTTAAAAGCCTACATCTGAGGGGTATTCCACGAAGCTGGATTAAGGGAAAGCCCTATGCACAGAACTAGGTTAACGTTCAAGCTTAGCTTAGCTGTGTCTCAAAGGTCTGATATAGATTCCCTAAAGAAAGTTCCACCTGGCAGAATGCTGCGCTCCCACCACTCATTTTTGTAAAAAATAAAAAATAAAAAATAAAAATAAAAAAACTACTTTGACTGTCTTGAATAATCAATAAATCTATCAGTGCCAATGCAACTAAAGAAATGCAGCTATACACATACTGAACATGAAATTAAATGAAAAAGAACATAGCATTCATTCATTAAAAATAATTAATACCTTATTAAACCGCCCCACCCAGTTTCAGGAACACTCCACCTCCACTGCCTCTGGCTGGCTAACAGTAAAACTGGGATCAGCTGAGCCCCGTCCATACAGGCAGAGTATTTAAAGAGCAAGATAGAGAAAGAGAAAGCTAATCCAAAGAGATGGACGGAGAAAGATATAGAAAGATAGAGACAGGGTGTCTTTTTGGTAACCATGGCTTGGCTTTTTATTAATGTCCCTGCATTCAGGCCACCAGCCCCACAGGTTTTCAGGGGGAGGACCCCCACCAGTAGCAGTGGTCTCTGACGTTGTCTTGGTATCTACAGTGCAACACATTTCTTCAAAGGCTACCTCCCACTCTGAAATATGTTCTTGTACTTTATTTGCACCTGCTGCAGGTACACTTTTGACTGTTAAGATTTTTTCTGTTAAAATGTAACAGTGTAGAATTAATGTTGAATTAACCTCAAGTAGATGCAGCTGAAATGTGATAGTGGAACGGCTTGAGCCTTAATTCAGAGATGGTGTTAGATCAAGCGAGGCTTTCCCGATACAGCCTGGCTTTCTTTAGCTACGTTCGTGGAATACCTTCCTGGTTTCTAACAACATCACAACTGTGCTGTCCTCTCCTTTTACCTGTGAGGGATGTATTTGATGCTTGATTGTTTTTTATTAAACAAACCAATAAATCCAACTTAAAAAGAAGATGCAATTCAAGATGGTACAGACAGTAAAAAACACTAAATCATGAACAAAAAAAAATCATTAAATTTGTATTTAATCTTATTTTCTACATTTTTAAAAACAAACAAACAAAAACCTTCAAAGACCATTCAGAAACCACCCTTTTCTCAGGTCCTTTTACCAATAATGTTTTCTGTGGTTAACATAACACTTATAAAACGTAAAGGTAGGGTGGGAGATGTTTTCCAGGAGCACTATATTGCTTAAAATCCCCTTCACACCCTGACTGCAGTCAATTATTTTAATGCTCTAGGACAGAAATAAAAAACATTTAGGCATCTGTGGAACGGACACCATCGAATTACTTTAACGAACCCCTCCTAAAACCTTGGTGGTGATACGTCTATTAAACTCAACTGCCATTTGACTCTCCCCCCTCAACCCTTCTGCACACGCCCCTCTTCGTGCACGAATCAGGCACTCTCAGAGGCTTGGAGCTCTTGTAGAGGCAAGGAAGCAAGAGCCAGAGCTTGGCTAGTTTACTACATGAAAGAAGGGAACACACTTGAATGTAAAGGACATTGTGGCACAAAAGCTGCTTATATCGAGTTGGGAAAGAAAAACTGTTTTGGAGAAGGCTACTTCCAAAAAGAAAGCCGAAGGAGAGCTGAGCAAGAGCCGACTGTTAGTAAATCTATGCTGCCTAACCCTCGTGAACCCTCGGGAACATGCAATGCATGTTTCTGTGCTTTGGAGGCGTGGCTGCAGGGGGAAGTCTGAAGAAAGAGCGTTGGACTTTTGAATTGTGTATTTTCAAAATGTAGCTTGCTCCGACTGTGTCACCAGGGTGTCCTACCCTAACCTTTAACTACTAAGCATTTTCCAGCATCAACAATGTGCAGTGAGTAAATAACTCTCTCTTAGCTCTCTTTTCCTGGGCTAACTGAACAGTAAGAGCAGCAATTACTGAGATTTATAAAATATTTCCTCTTCAGCTGTTGTCTCGCTTCGCTCCATGATTACTGTTTACTAACTGCAGTTGCGCCACCTGCCAGGAGATAGTGATGATGCATTCAAGGAGCCTCGAAAACATGGGTGCAGAGGAGATAAACTATGTGATAATAAATGTAACCATGACTTTTACAGATGAGGACATGCTAAGAAAGAAACATGGCACATTAGCCAGCAGCTGTATCCGATGCACCATTAAGCTACCGGTGCAGTCGCATCGCAAACGTCTGTCACGGACCACCGATTCAGATCGGTGAATCTCTCCATCCCTACTCTACAAGCATGGTTTGTTATGGTTGTTGTACCTTGATAGTAGAACTGCAGCTGGAAAGCATAAATGAAGTCAGAGAAGGACATCAGACAGTCGGTGGCGTCATCCATCAGAACAATTCTGCAGAATGAGAGAATAAAAGTAGTTAGACCAGTTAACTTCGAACCCGTTTAGGACATTGTGGACTTTTTTGTCTTTAAATGAATTTTTCCATCAATTACTGTCCATTAATCTGGTTGTGTTTCTTCATAAGGAAGGATTTTTAGTAAGAAAGAGTTTCTCTTTAAGAACATTGAAATCCCAGTTTCTATTGTCCTAAAAGGTCACAATGACAATGGGGACAAATTAATTAGCCTTTCTAGTCATTAGAGGACAAAAAAAACTTCTTTCCCAAAAACTGATATAAAACATTTCAGATTCATATTTTTATCCACTTTCAGTCCTAATGAGAATAACCAAACATGTAAGTATTGACATTATAAACTATTATACAAAATAATTCAAAGCAGTTTCAGTCTGGTTCAGATAATACAGCTGTGAACAGTTCAGGAATGGGTCATATGGTGGGTGAAGTGTCCTCATGGTCACCCTCATTAAACAAAAACCAGACCAACAACCTGCGGCTGTAACGTCCATCTCAGGAGTCTTTCATGCTCAGAACATAAAGAGCTAACGGAAAGCTCAGACTGATGATGGTGCAGACGGTTTTGTTGAAGTTGTTATTGTGATGCTGTCGTTGCTGACCTGGCGACACTCTGAACCACCTCCAGCGGGAAGTCTGGACACAGTAACTGCAGCAGAGACCGGTACTCCAACACGGACAGGAAGTCTGCAACACACGGCGGAGAATTCAGTCCAACCGCACACACACACACACACACACACACATACACACCGATCAGATGAGGAAGAAGCTGAAAGCAGCTCCTGGTGGTTTAAGACTTCCAGATGTCAAACACATAAAAAGCTTATGAAATAACAACAGAACTGAAAACACGAGTCTAAAGGCCCGTATTTGGTCTACACCTGGGGAGTCCAGCTCCAGTCCTCAAGGGGTCCTCCAGGTTTTAGATGTTGCACTGCACCAACACACCTGATTTAAATGAAATGCCTCTCCTCAACAGCTTGTTGTCAAGTTCTGTCCAAGCATGTTGACCCATGAACCTGATTCAGGTGCTACAGCTGGAAACATTGAAGACCTGCAGAACAGCGGCCCTCAAGGACAAACTTTGGACAATACTGCTCTACAATAAAGATGGACATGGAGCATTTCGTCCATCTTTTGGTCCGTTTTTGGGGCCCTTGCAAATGCGTCCCTGACGGAGCAAACGGAGCAGTACCACCAGAACCAGGGGGCAGTGTTGAGCAGCATAGCTGATGTGTGACCAGGGAAAGAAACAATGAAGAAGAGGCTGTGACTTATTTAATGACCGCATGACCGCCACCGTCTACTGAACTGTTTATTTTAGGTTTCTTTCTAAGAATGAACATCATCATCATCTCCTCTGTCCCCATGTTGGTTTTTGTCTGAAACCGATGCAACTCTGGACTCTGCACTGCCCTCTGGTGGTAGAGGGAGCATAAACAGGCCATTCTGATGTCACAATTAGCTGATTTCATAATGAAACAAGGTATTAAACACCACAATTAATCAAAGATTACTAGATATCCTGTATGTATGTTACCGCTTGTGTTGCTTTGCTTTCCTTCCATGTTTTAATGAGAAAGGAGGGAGCGTTATTTCCTCCAAACTAACGGATTAAACCATCCTGGTGGGATTTAATTGCTTCTAGAAGGAATGAGGCAGGTGTGATTGGGGAGGCCGTCTCATCAGCCTGTAAATCCGGACATAAAGAAGGAAATCCATCCAACATGTTTTACCTCCTGCAGGAGAACCAGCAGCTTTGTAGCACAAAGTACAGGGAAACATTCGGTGACTGGTTAAACCATGCCGATGTTATCCTGTTATTTACAACTAAACATTACATTATATGGGAGAGAGCTGAGAAGTCTCAAACTTTTTTCACTGCCTTTTTCAGTTGTCAGTGTTTGATGGCCTGTAGGAGAAGCCGCTTTTAATTCCAGATATCTGGTCTTGTTTCTTTCTTTATTTTCATTTTTGAAGTATGATTTGGTTCAAATGGCATCTATACAGCTAAAGGTCAAAGTTAGCCAGATGTTTTTTCTGCTTTCTAAAGAAAAGTTCAAAAGTATTTTTATAATGTAGTTTCCAGAAAGAAGCCTCCAAGTCCGGATCGAGGTCCTAGAGCTTTTCATCTGTTTTATCTGGGAGAAATCCAGAGTTAATATGTAGGATTTATCTACCCTGCACACAGCGGAGGGGCTTTATGCTGACTTTACTTTGTTTCTATATTATTTTATTTTGTTAGGTTTGCATCAAAAGATGAAAATAAAACATAAAAAAGTGTGGATGTGATTTTATGTGTTTAGTGTTAGGAAATGAATGAATGTATAATAATCATGATCATTCCTTTTACTATAACTATACCAAGTAAATCTGTAGTTGTGACATTTCCACGAGTCTCAGGTTTCAGCATGAACTCTTCTCTCATCTGTTTACTGGAACTCAGATAAATCTCATCTAAACAGCTTCAAACATCAAAAACCTGAAATCATTTATTATTCAACTGTTACCAGACTGTTTGTGAACTAACCAGAAATAAACAGGTTGTTTACATGTTGTCTCAGTTTTGGCTGCAGCTCTCACCTCCGCTCTTCCCAACCTGTCGGAAGCATCTCCAGAAGACTCTGATGAAGGACGTCCTGTTATGAGGAGTAGCCCGGATGTAGTTAAACTCCCTGAAGAGGACGTGGTTGCAGTTCTTCACGCTGCTGAAACTACAAACAAACACAACAAATATAAAACCCCAAGTGGAGTTGTCAGGTGTACAGAAACATCAGACACATCGCCGCTCCTCCTGAGTTTTGACAGCATCCAGATCTAAACCCGTATGCTGCATCTTTCTATCAACCGGTTAGCTTCATCAACTCATCTAATGTGTGTCAGCCATGAGGAATAAACTCTGTTTGAACATGACCTGAATGAATCTGAACAACTGTTAGACCTTTACAACACAAAGTTGAGACGTAAACAACCTTTCAGAAAACTTAAATTTTAAAAAGATATTTAATTTTTTTTCTCATTATTTCCATTTCAATTGTTAATAAACATCAATCTTTACATTTCAGGCCTAAAACACATTCAGAAGAAAGTTTGTTCTGTGAATCTTTTAGCACTTTTTTCCTGAGTTTTTCTGTTTTAATGCTGCAGAACCCCGACCCATCCCATCAGAACCCCGACCAACCCCATCCCACCAGAACTCTAATCCAACTTCATACTACGGCAGCACAATTATGACCAAAACAATAATCACGATTATTTTGATCAATATTGTAAACACGATTATTGCACCAATTATAAGCAAACTATGTGGCAACAAATATCAGTGAAAAATTAAACTAAATAATGCAACAAATACATTTACCATTCATTTTTGAGAAGTTAATGTAAATTATGGGGCTACAAAAGATGCTAAATCAAGAGCCGTTTGGAAGCCAAAAGAGTCGGCTCTCTGAAAAGAGCCAAACATCCCATCACTAGTATTTACAGTTGTAATGGATGCTACCATGGAGAGGGATGTTGTAAGAAAGGCAAAAACTGAAGAAAAGACAACCTAAAAATGTTTAGAACAGCAAAAAAAAAAATTCTTCAGTCAATATTTTCTTTGTTTTTTAAGTTTAATTTTATTAAGTGTAATGTTTTTTTTTTAATTAGGAGTCTGCAACATGTCCCAACACTTGTTATTTAGGCAGCTTAATGAAGCTTTGGCCTTGCGTTCGCCCCCTGTTGGTTGGCAGATTACAGGTTGATTATGTGATCAGAGATGCATGCAGCAGAGCTCGCATTTTGAATGTATCGTTGACGATCAGGTTCATTTAATTGTGGACACCAAAATCGTGATCACGATCAAAATCAGATTAATTGTGCAGCCCTACTCCATACCATCCCAACACTGGGCTTTTGTTTGTTCCTGACAATAGTCTGGAGGCTCCATTTCCTCCAACAAAGATCTGGAATACTAACTGGTCTGACTACAGACCAGGTTTCCAGTGTGTAATGATCCATCCTAGATGCCTCTGAGTCCAGAGAGGTTGATGCTGCCTCTGGAACTCTGGACCAGGTTAACATGCAGCTTCTTTTCTGCTCAGTAAAGTCTGACTCAAATGAAGTAGATCCAACAGCCTACTAAGTTTTGCACAATGACTCAACAATTTGAGTCAGGTGGTTTTGGAGCAGGGACACATCAAAAACCTGCAGGATTGTGGCCCTTGAGAACCAGAGCTGGGCTCCCCTGCTCCAGACTGATTGAATGGTTTAATGATATTCTGACTGTAGAGGGAGAAATATGCACATTCCCTTACAATTTTTCTTTGAGGACATTGTTTTTATAATATTTAATGACTTTCTCACGTTTTGGGCCAGAATGGAGAACTTCTGTCCAACTTTGCTCTCCAGACTCAGCCTTTCATGGATACTGCTTTTGGACCTAATCTTGCTACCAATAGCCTGTGGCTATCACCTGTTCGTAGTAACATCTGTAAAACCATCTTACTTAAATAGTTGCTCAAAGTTGTCCCCTTCCTAACTTCTTCTTCTTCCCTCCCTTCCTTCTTTCTTTTTGGATGTGTATCAACCAATAAGATAATCTTGCAATCATACCAGTTTATTCACATTTTATTGTTTATAAATTACTTTTTAGTAAAAGCATTTCATCTTTTTAAATAAATTAATTAATAGTACTATTTGTTTCGTTAAACTAACTCTTACAAAAGCTTTCAGAGCTACAGAACCAGGCCCGGTGTACCAGGTCTGGACCAGTTAAGCTAACCGCGTTACGTACTATTCAGCGAAGTAGCGGATCAGGCCGAACTGGGTGTACTCTTCTTTATGCTCCAGCAGTTGGGTCACAGCATCGCTCAGGTAGAACAGCACATGACTGTCCGCTGGAAGACACAAAGAGGCTCAGATGAACAGAACCGAAACGGACTGCGTGAGATGAGCAGCTGCTGATAACTCCGAACCTACCGAGGTACTGTTCAGCTGGGACGGCGAGACTCAGACGGCTCATTCTGCTGGTCCTGTCGATGCAAACCGCCCAGATGCTCATTAACACACTGATGTGCGTTTATCTATTAAATGTTTCATTTCTGTAACCTTGTTCTCTCCATCATGTAAGCTAACTTATACCCTGACATGGCGGATTGCCATGGAAACAGCCGGATATAGTGAGCTACATTTATTAAAGCCCCAACGAAATGATTGCGAACAAAGGTTCCCCTTTGGTTTATTATTATTATTATTATTATTATTATTATTAATAATAATAATAATACTGTTAAATTTTCTTTAGTCTTCCCAAAGAAATGTATAAAATATGAATAGTGATTACATATCAGATTACTTGTACAAACTTAATTAAAAAAATGTAAAACACAAATAATTTAGCAATATAAACATGTAATTTCTGAATAACTTGCAGCCATTTGAAAACTTGGTATGTCAAGGCAATTTATAAATGGAACCAGGGGTCAGCTGCACAAAAGTATGATTCAGACACCCAGAGCCCAGTTCCAGAAATTGGGTTATGTTGAAACTCTTAGTATTTTATCCTGAGTTGGGGGAAACTGGGTTTTCTGTGGCAGAAAGTGAAGTAGGTCTTACCTGAATCTGTTACTATGGTAATGGTAATCAATGAGGTAAGCCCCCTCTCTAGCAGGTTCACCATAAAGAAACCCTGGGTTTCTACCTGTCTCCTCCCACCTGAAGCACCTGTCAGACATGGGTTGTCATAGCAACACAATTCCAGAGATTTAGAAGCTACATTAATGCACAATGTTTATGTATTATGTAATTTATGTAGGGAGGATTTTTCAAAATTTCAAACAGACATGTGATCATTTCTTGATCAACATCTCATCAAATGGTACCGGTTTGCAGCAACTCAGGTTCTCCAGCTGTAAATATCCACCATGACAGACTGTTGACATGAGACGATGTCCTAGCAAGGTTTGTACTTTGTACTACAATACTTTTTAAATTTCTCTCTTTCTTTATAACGCAGGCAACATAGAAAATTTTAGAAAGACAACATTGTGTCGCATCAAGAGGAAGGTTCTCACCCGTGAAATCATAATTCCACAATTGTGTGATGGGCTGAGATCTACTATCACATGGCAGAGGATTTTAAATAGATTTGGCTTGTTATGATGTGTGTGCTCTATACAATGTAAAAAAGCCTGCAGGGGGCAACTGCATCCATGCATTTCTCTGTTAATGAGTTGAGTCTGGATCTGCCCTGCATTTATTTCAGTGTGCAGACATGAGGGGTGTGAATGTATATCTATTCTTGTGTTGAAAATATGCCTTAAATTCTGTGCTCTCTATCTTTTCTATCTCTCAAACTTAGTGTTCCCAAAATAATTTTGGTAACCATCAAAAACAGTGGCAAACTGAGACTGGGGTGAAGTGCACAGTCAAACTGACTGGCAAATATAGAGGAGGTTCAGTGATGATCAGGAGGTGCTTCAGCAAGGCTGGAATCAGGCAGATGTGTCTTTATGAAGGATGGTTTAATAAAGTCACATACAAGATTTTCCTAGAAGAACATTTACTTCCTTATGCCAAGACTGTGCTCCCTAACTCAGAGGATTACAGCAGGACAATCCTCCAGGGCACACAGCCAGGGGAACCAAGGTCTGGATGGAGGATCACCACATCAAGAGCCTGTCATGGCCAGCTCAATCTCCAGATCTGAGCCCTGCTGACAGCTGAATTGTTGTAACTCAGCCATATTGGAAGATTTGAGCATGAACTGCCTTTTTAAGCTCATGCCATGCCACAGCATCTCAATGGGATTCAGGTCAGGACTTTGACTAGGCCACTCCAAAGTCTTTATTTTTTTTTCTTCAGCCATTCAGAGATGGACTTGCTGGTGGGTTTGGATCATTGTCCTGCTGCCGAACCCAAGTTCATTTCAGCTTGGGGTCACAGATGGCTGGACATTCTCCTTCAGGATTGTTTGGTGGAAGCAGATTTCATTGTTCCATTTATCACAGCAATTCTTCCAGTTCCTGAAGCAGCAAAACAGCCCCAGACCATCACACTACCACCACCATATTTTACTGCTGGTTTGATGTTCTTTTTCTGAAATGCTGTGTTACTTTTACGCCAGACGTAATGGGACACACACACCTTCCAAAAACTTCAACTTTTGTCTCATCAGTCCACATAGTATTCTCCCAAAAGTCTTGGGGATCATTAAGATATTTTCTGGCAAAATTGAGATGAGCCTTAATGTTCTTTTTGCTTGGTTTTGGTCTTGGAACGACATTTTTGCCCACTCCCTTTCTTATGGTGGAGTCATGAACACTGACATTAACTGAGGCAAGTGAGGCCTGCAGGTCTTTGGATGTTGTTGTGGGGTCTTTTATGACCTCTTAGATGAGTCGTCGCTGCACTCTTGGGGTAACGTTGGTTTGCCAATCACTCCTGCGAAGGTTCACCACTGCTCCATTGTTTTTGCCATTTGTGGATAATAGCTCTCACTGTGGTTGGCTGGAATCCCAAAGCTTTAGAAACGGCTTTAGAAGCTTTTCTTGATAGATCTCAGTTACTTTGTTTCTCATTTGTTCCTGATTATCCTTGGATCTCAGCATGATGTCTAGCTTTTGGGGAGCTTTTGGTCTACTTCATGTTCTCAGGCAGGTCCTATTGGTGATTATCAATATAATTCTTCCATGTTTTGATTCTTTTGATTGATGGAAGTTTATTTGAACATAATGACAAATAAAAGAAAAAGAAAAATACATCACCAAAAAAGGAAAATACAAAAAGTTCAAAAGGAGTGGGTGGAAGCAAAAGCCTATATAATCCCACCCTTGTAAATTGCAACAATATTCAGATTCAGATCACATTCTCACTACCACTACCAGCCACTAAACAATTCCATAGAAACAGTTGTCCTTAGTTACAACATTCGGTCCATACAGTAAATATATCTCCTTATGGAATATGTTTTATCATGAAACTATGTAATAACAATAATCACTGTGCTAACAACAACACAGTAGTAATAATAATAACATTACCATATAGTAATATAGTATAGAGTAATAGTAATATTATCTATAAATATATAAAGTCTCTCTCTCTCTCTCTCTCTCTATATATATATATATATATATATTGTGGTCTACTGGGAAATTAAATATTTGGTCTTGAGTTTATTTCATGAGGATATTTATTCATATCGTGGGCGAACTATATAAATTATATAAATTTTCCGTAAATTTTTGTTTATTTAATTTAGTCTGAAACGGCTCTCCATAATCTCCACCCTCCTCTGTCTCTCCGCCCTTGGAGTCATTTAAAAAAACCTAACAGACAGCTTTTTGAAATGAATCTATTAATTTACTTTTATTTTGCGGCTACAAAACCGGAAGCTTGTCTTGAAAATAAGAGCGCAACACTCTTACATTACACAAAAAGACATATACATACTCAAACATAAATTTATTGTATTTATATGTTTTATATTAACCATATGAAATTATATATAAAATCAAATGTGGTATTTTAGATGAGATGGGAGACTGTGAAACTACCAGTTTTATTTTGTAGCGGAAGTTAGAGCTTGTTTTGTGCGTGGTAACCGCAGAGCTTGTATAAAGCTCGACCGGGCTGCACAGTGGTGATCTCATTGTCACCATCATCTCACTTGGCTGGCGGCATCATATTGTCTCTTAGAGACGCAAACAGGTATCCTATTGTTTTACTATATTTTCCGATTTTAGTAAAATCTCGTGCTGAACCCAGAAACTGCAGGTCGGACTGATGTGTTTGTGCAGCTGTCGCGGAGAACTGCGTTGTTAGGCCTGGATGTGTTGGCGCGTATGGACGGTTAGCCCCTAGCCTGGTTTCCAAGCAGGTAGCGGCGGTCCCAGCCACCAGCGTGGTAACAATATGAACATTTCGTTTACATATTACGTTTTCAGCCTTGTTGTGCGTACAAACTACACATTTAAAATCATTAAAAAATAGTCTGTGTCTTTGTTAAGGCGGTTTTAACCTGAATGAGCGGGCTGACCTAGCAACTGTTGTTGCTAAAGTAGCTAGTTAATGGCGCTCGTCTGACTAGTCGTAACTATAGACAGTTAGTTAATATACCGACCACTCCCAGTAAAAGCAAGCTGAAAATGATATGGTTTTAACAAGTGCCACGGATGACGGAACGGTTGCTAATACATCGGTTGGATGTGTTTGAGGATGCAGCCTAGGTGCCGGGGGCTTAACGGTCGTTGCATGGGACGTGCACAGTTTTTAATATCTGCTCGGAATGATGTGATGCTGGGAGGCAGAACTTAAAGTTAAGACTGTTGGTGTGCTGATGTCTCCTCGTGCGCCCATAACTGACACAGCTGGATCATATTGAAATGTCTTATTTTCCGTAGTATTTGTTTGCTGTTGTGGCGTGCTGTGCAACTGAATGCTCCTCCCAGTTCAGTCAAATAAGCATGGTGGCCAGGTCTTGTGATGGGAAAACAGTAACTAGATCTATTAAACCAGGCCAAAACAAGAGACTGGGTTCTTAAAATAACTAACAAGTGACCTTGATAACCATTGTGTGAGAGACAGACAGGCCAACTGATCAATTTATGAATATCCATGTGCAATTCTCTCAGCACACATTTCTGTCTGGAAAAAGTTTGTACATCTGGTGAAGTTTCATCCATCAGAATCCCACTAGAGCAAAACGCCTGCAAAAATAGTTTAAATGTTTATCTTACGATTCATTTTATTAATGTAATCAAAGCTCCTGGAGCATTTGAACTTGATAATACTGCTGGTTGAGTCTTTGGGTTACCTCCATTAGTGAGTATGAAGTATCGTGTGTGTCTCAGAGCTAGTGGCGCAGAGGATCATTAAATGGAAATGTGTAAATAATATACCTGTAGTTTTGGTTCTCTGCTGTTAAGAACAATGCTGTATGATGAAAAACATCCTCATGATATGTAAGATTGAATCCTGTCCTCTTGCTCTGTTTTGTTTGACTTTATTTACTTTATATTTTACTAGCAGGTGGGGATGGAGGTAATGGAGTTTGATAGGTTGTGCTACACAAGGACAAACTATGCAGCTTTAAATAAGCAACTACCCCCTTCCTTTAAAAAAAAAAAAAAAAAACAAGCCTGAATCTCTCTGTGATGAGTAGAAGCGGCAGCTCTGCACGTAAAAAGCAAACTGTTAAATGAGCCATGGGTGGTCCAGTTTATTCCTATTGTGGTCCAGGTTAAGCCCACTTATGGATTATTTGATTAACTTGCATAATGAATTAATATTTGGAAGATGATTGATGAGGAGACTTATCAGCCTTTGGGATAGTTGGGGAAAATGAATTTAATTTTCAAAGGATGTTGTGTTAAAAGTGGTTTTGACTTGGTATTCTGTGCCTGTTTCACAGCCTTTTGTTGTCCCACACACATCCCAGCATGTCCCGCCAGTATGAACTTAGGAATGTGGTTGCGAGGGGCGTCTGTCTCAAAGGAAGAGCATCCCCCAGTTTTATTTCAGCTGAGGATATTCAACCAGACTCTACTGCACCTTTTTAGTAAGGAAAAGTAAAATGAAGTTAACTTTTAATAAAATTGAAATTAAGATGGCATGTTTGAGGACAGTTGTGATTCTTTTAGGATGCTTTGGTCTGGATGTGCCCTTCAGCCGTCTGAAATACATTTTCCAAGTTTGTGTTGCTTTCACTCTAAAGCGAAAGCATCCTGCAGCCTTTTTACTAGACTGGCTCGGATCAATGTGAAATTAAAACCTATAAGCCTACAGCCCATCTCTTAATGTGCATTAGACCATCACATGCTGATGCTTTCAGCTCAAAGTGAATGCTAAAACATAATTTGCCATCTCTTATGGACAGAAAGTGATGATCTTTGCTGATGTGCTCTCACAAGAGGAACTGAGTTAGTCTGCCATCCAAATGTTGCTCTGCATCTTATCTGCCTGGATTTATTATTTTCTAAGTTGGATCAAGATAATTCTGATCATCTCCATATAAGCAGTTGAATGAAACTGACTTGTCATCTACACTGTATTTTTATGTTTTATTTATTTCTAATAAATGACTGTTATTCCTTTTATAAGGATTAGTTGTTAAATTCTAAATAGGAACTTAAGAATAATTGGCTAAGCCTGTAGTCTGCTCAGAGTGATGTACCATGTTGGAAACATGTATAGCATGGTGAGATTTTAATATATGTTTGTGGAGAATAATTTTAAGGCCTATTCTGAATTTAATTGGAAAGCAAAGAGGAGAAAGTAAAGTACGAGTGATCTCTGCTAGTTCCCGTCAGATGACGGCAGATGACCTCTCACTATTCAAAAACTCCTTGTCAAGTTTGAGTGCCTTATTAACCCAGTTTTATCTCATCAGCAGTTTCTGTGGATCTTAAAGGTCCCATATTATACATTTTTCTTTCAGCAATGGGTGTCATAGATCTAACAACAAATGTTTTACCCCAAATTCAGCTTTGGTCCTTACTTTCAGCCATTCCAAAAGCGGCTCTAATGAGCTCTAGTGAGAACGGGCTGTTTCTGTGTCTGAACCTTTAAATGTTCATGAGTAGTTCCTGTCCATGCTGCTCTCTGGGAGAGGATCCGGCTTTCGCTGGCTCCTGCTCTGTGATTTTTAGAGTGCAGGCTCGGCTTCCTCCGACTGCTGGCAGGTAGGGCTGGGCAATATATGGAGATTTCCAAACATATGGAGACTATCATACGTAATATAGAGTGAGGGAATATTGTTTATATCAAGATAGTTTTAACTCAAACCAAGCTATCTTTTCTTTTTGCATTTTTCAGAGCTGTATTCATGTAATTGGAAAGTAATTTTCATTTATTTGGTTTTAAGAGCATTTAATTTAATCTACAGCTGCTTTAATTTCAGTCAACTATTTTATTGTACATGTGCTGCTGATCCTTAATAAACGTGTATTTATCACTCAAGGCTGTAAATCTGTACAGGATCTTTTTTACACAAAGTAAACACGAATTAAAGTTTTATGTAGTGTGATTGCTTTCATTCACATGGTCACACGGCTGGATCTGTTACTTGGATGTGGTCAGGGTTTGTTATTCATGGACTTCTGGTCGTGTTGTACATCACTGACATGGACTAATTTTTAAATTTTTATGTATTTCCTGGTTCATGTAATCTGAAATCCATTTATACATGACAGTAAAGATTTGTAGAAATTCAGCTGCTTGCTGGCGTCCACAGTCGAGACACGAGCCGTAGGTTGCTCCCACAGCAGCCATTCTTATTTACTTTGACTCTTGTTGTTAAATTTCAGTTTCATTGCAGCCACGGAAGATATAAAAAAATTGACAATGACTGATCCGGATCACATGCAGTCTGAAATGAGTGAATCGACATTCTGGCTTATTAATAGATCTGGGTGCTCTGTATTCCTGGTGTTAATGTGCCTTCAGCTTCATACGAAAACCAGCTTTTACCAAAAGCTCTAAACAAAATAAAGAGAATAAAGGAATAATTGTGTTTTTAATGTTGTTTTCCAGCTGAATACCTTTGGGGAAGCCCAACCCCCAGCCAGACACCATGGGGGATGACAGCGAGTGGATGAAGCTTCCCATCGACCAGAAATGTGAACATAAGGTATATGATGTTTGTTCTCGCCCATCAAACCTTCTGTTTACAGTTGGGACATGAAATCCTGCAGCAGAGATGATGCGTGAGCTTCCCTGCGGTAATGATCACGGATGAGCTGAAGATATTCTATCATGAATGAATAGAAATCTGTTATTGGCTGCAGTCGTGCTAGTCCTGTACGGACATTCAGGTTCATCAGCATGAGCTGCAGCATGGTTTCTGCTGAACAACACAGACTTTAATAACAAACAAAGCAACAGAGCTGCACCCTGCAGTCATCGGGGATTAAACCAGAGTTTCTGCCTGATTAGCTTCTTCAGACTTGCTTACTCTGTTTGTTTAGATCCTTACAAGGCTTTACATTCAGGATTAAACTAATATTGTCTTAGGAGGACCCTGTAATCCATGACGGCAGCCATGACAGCAATGTATTTATGTGCAGTAACAACACGACGGTGTGTAACTCGCAGGCTGATTGTGGTTCTTAGTTTGGAAAGATCAGATCTCATTAGCGGGGTTTCCTTTGATGTTTTTGATTTGCATTTAGAAAACGTAAATGTAGAAACTGTTTATTCAACAGCCGGGAAAATCCTGTCTGACCCGGCAAAGATTAAAATGACTGACTGGCGTCTTCCCAGATATTCCCAGGGGTCAGTGTAATTCCCAAAGAAGAGCTCCTTCATATTCCTCTGGTGGATGTCCCTTACAGTTAATTATTTATTTATTTCCCCCTCTCAATATTTCCTGTTCCCATGGCAACATAGCCTGTACCGCCAGCCTCTGGTGACTGCACCACCTCAAACCAGATAGTGGAAACTTTCTGATTCACATTTACTTTTTCTGGCTTTTGAAATGATGGTTTCAGATTGACTTTGTCAGAGAATGAGCATAAATCATACTGAAAGGCTGTTATTAGGATGTTTTAAAAAGTTACCAACAGTGAATCTTTTTTCTGAGATGATCATCTGTGCACTTGTATTTGTGTGAGAAATGTGAGTTTAACGAGGGGGGATTTAAATTCAATGAGCAGATTAGGAATGGCAGTGGTATGGTTTTAGACTCTGCAGCAGGATAATAAGAAGCAAACCGACCACAATCCAACCAAAGTTTCCTGCTTCACCACTATCGAACCTTCTTGGCTTCACTCTCTGCATCCCAACCACATTTTAATCTGGACATTATTTGCTTCCTGATATTTAATGTGGATGGGAAAGTTCTTCTAGTACAGCTGACGGATCAGTTGATCTGAGTGGTGAAGCTTTCTGTAGTTTCCAAATGAGCCTGGAAAAACAGCCCCCAATTTGCCTTCAGTGCACTGAAGCTATCCGAGCCGAGAAGTAGGTCACTGTGTTGCTGTTATCCAGAACTCCACCTTCCTGCAGGCGCTGCACAGGCTGTATTTTGGAGCAGTTTTAACCTTCTCTGCTTTTATCTCTTGCAGTTATGGAAAGCCCGACTGAACGGTTATGAAGAAGCTCTGAAGTTGTTCCAGAGGATAGAGGATGAGAAGAGTCCGGAGTGGGGGAAGTACCTGGGACTGATAAAGAAGTTTGTGACCGACTCCAATGCCGTGGCTCAGCTTAAAGGCCTGGAGGCCGCACTGGCCTTTGTCGAGAACGCACACGTGGCTGGAAAGTAAGTTATAGTGGCGATGGCCCGATCAGCTGCATGTTCAGGGCTCTAGACTGCGACCAAAAATGAGTTGAATACGACTAACTTTATTTCTTGGTCTCATTGTGATAAAAAGCTGGGGGGGGGGTAGACTGTGTAGTGCTCTGGTACACATTCAGTACTGTGAAGAACGACAACTGAGACGAGAATCACAGAAACTGGAATCAATTGTAAAACATGGAATAAGGTGGAGTTTGTTCTCATGTTATTGTCATCTAATATTCTCACAAATTTTTTCACCGTTCCTGAGCAACATCAAGCAGAAAAGATGGCTGATAGTTGAATCCGTTAGGACCGCTGCAGCCTCCCATTTATCTGACGCCACCTGAACTGACTGGGATCAAGTCTCTCCCCCAGAAGTTCAGCAGTGGCGAAGAAGCTCCAACGCTACTCAGCTCTAGAAAAAGTGAAAACATTGCATCCATTTCTGGTGAAGCATTAGAGTGAGAATGTAGTGGCTGAGAAACGCAGCCTCCATCAAACTCACTCTGTGTGTTTGAGCTGCACCTGGAGGCTGTTCTGGAGGAGATCCATGGAAAATAAATTCTCCTAATATGACAGGCTGCCATGTATTAAAAAGGAAAAGACAGAGCAACAGAAGCAGTGACGTTTTCTGGATGTTTGAGCAGACAAAAACGTGGCCTATAATAAAGCTAAAGAGGAGCTGCCTTTCGCAACGTTCTGGTCTAAGTAGATGATTATCATGGAAAATATTCAATGTAAATCCAGAGGAGGGAGATTTGTCAGAAGCAGCTGAGCCTCATTTCAAGTTTACTTTTTAGTTTTTTGTTCTACTTAAAATTCGTGCTTGAAATAAAGACAAACCTTTACCTAAACCTCATTCTTGTTCAAAATAACTTGGGGAAACATCAGTGTCTGTGGGTAATGATCAAAAGATGATCCTTAAAATGTGTTAAATGAGCTGCAGAGAGCCAAGCTGGGAAACTGGGGTGCATCAATATCTTTTAATGGTGCACCCACATTAAATAGCTTGGCGCACCAGTGCAACCAGTGTAAAAGCTAGTCTGGACCTCGTTTGTTCTGAGAGAATCATTGGCAAAAAAAAAAAAAAAAAGTTAGACAACATCATGGTAGATGTTATAATCTGACATTGTTTGACCCGGTTCATGTTGGTTTTCTGGATCTGGTTAAAAATATGGAGGGTACTGGGTGGGCTGTTGGGCGTTTTGGGGTTTCTCTCAGGTCAGTGACCCTATGACTTGGTGCTGAGCGGTGGACTTGTACCTGCAGCGTTTGGGCGCTTCGTTGTCCGTTCGAGGTGGCGCTCCATCTGACAGGTTGTGTTCCTTTACTTCAGGACGACGGGGGAGGTGGTGTCAGGTGTTGTGACCAAAGTATTCAATCAGCCCAAGGCGCGAGCCAAGGAGCTGGGCATGGACATCTGCCTCATGTACATCGAGATCGAGAAGGCGGAGGTGGTTCAGGACGAGCTGCTGAAAGGACTGGACAACAAGAACCCCAAGATAGTGGTGGCGTGTATCGAGACGCTCCGCAAGGCTCTGAGGTCGGTAATTCTGTTAAAATACTTTATTAATCCCCAAAGTGGAAATTCGTTTGTTGTAACAAATAAATTATGACAATAACTTGTATTACAAAATAAGTAGATAAAAACCCACTAAAATAGATAAATTATGTTCACTCATTATTATGGAAATGTTCATTTTAAATGTCGTATCCAGGTAAAAATGAGATCTGTTTTTTGCCGTTAGGAAGTGACTACTGCAGTGTTATGTGAACTTCCTTGTTGCATTTAAACCCAGATGTTTGGGGGTTTTTT
The DNA here is from genome assembly GCF_017639745.1 of Melanotaenia boesemani. Lineage (NCBI taxonomy): Eukaryota > Metazoa > Chordata > Actinopteri > Atheriniformes > Melanotaeniidae > Melanotaenia > Melanotaenia boesemani. Next base: position 10,035,568 of record NC_055691.1, on the reverse strand, counting down.
TGGCTTGTAAAAATGGTGCTCAACTCCTTGTCCCATCTGTCATCTTCTCACAGTGACTTTGGGTCCAAGACCGTGACGTTAAAGCCTGTTGTGAAAGTTTTAGCAAAACAGTTTGAGTCCAGAGAGAAAGCCGTGAGAGATGAAGCCAAGCTGCTTGCTGTAGAAATCTACAAGTGGATCAGAGATGCTCTGCGGCCTCCACTGCAGAGTATCAACTCAGTACAGGTGGGCCGCGCAACGTTGACACCAAGCTTTCAGGGTTGACATTTAACCTACATTTAACTTTTTTTTTTTTTTTTTTTTTCTTTCCCTGCACCTTGCTGTAATGTTTTTATGTTTTATGTAAAGCACTTTGAATTGTCTTGTACATGAAATGTGCAATACAAATGAATTTGCCTTGCCTTGCCTTACAAGTCGTGTCTTTCCTCCATCCCTACAGCTGAAAGAACTGGAGGAGGAGTGGGTGAAACTGCCTTCATCTCCTCCCAAACAGACCAGGTTCCTGCGCTCCCAGCAGGACCTGAAGGCAAAGTTCGAGCAGCAACAAGCACAAGGCGGAGAGCAGTCTGATGGTAGGTTGGACTGAGATCTGCTAACTGCTTTCTCATGCTGAGGAGTCACGTTCTTCTTCTATGTCTCTCCTCCAGGAGAGGATGAGGAGGAAACGGCAGTAGCTGTGGATCCATACGAGCTGCTGGAACCTGTAGAGATTCTGTCCAAGATGCCCAAAGACTTCTACGAGAAAATTGTGAGTTCATCCAACTACAGAAAATTCAGACCCATTAAACACTGTGTAACCTGGAAATCAGATGTTTACGTTTTCCTCCCTTCTTACAGACTAACACTGAACTGAATGAATGCAGGGTTATTTTAAGTGGTAGCTAAATCACCATGGTAACTGATGCTGAACTCTTAAATGGTCAGAAAAGCAACATCCCGATCCTGATGATTCTCCAGACTGAAATGTCAAGTGGAAGAAATGAAACTTATCTCTTGTAAAAAAATAAATAAATTAAATGGCTTAATTAACATAGAATAAACATCAGAATACCGAATAAGTGACAGAAAAAATCAGTCATGTATCAGTTGTCGTCTAAAGGCTGAGAACATATTTGCTCTTTAACTTCGTGTTAGCATCTGCAGACTTGCACATGCTGGTGTACAACGCTTCAATGACTCAAATGAAATGGATCCAGCAGCCAATTAAATTTTGCACAATTACTCATTAATTTGAGTCAGGTGGTTTTGGAGCAGGGAGACATTGAAAACCTGCAGGTTTGTGACCCTCGAGGACCGGAGCTGGACACCTCTGCTCTAGACCAGTGGTTTTCAAACTGAGGGTCGCCAGATAATTTAAAACTATATATATATATATATATATGTATCCTACATTTATCAAATAAACTTGGGATTTTTAACAGGCCTGTCAAAATGAACCCAATTAATGAAGAGATAAACCTTTGATATTAGCACATAATAATACCAGGGATCCCAGGTTGGGAACCACTGCCCTAGGAAGTGTTTCTGTTTCTGTTACTGGGGTACGCTATGGCTTCTAATATGAATTTAATTTGCGACTGGTCTGAAGTGTTTACTGAATCTGCAGTTCTGATTGTAGCCTGGATTGGTATGCATCATTCACATCTTAAGTCTCAGCTTTCTACTGGTGGATAATAGGGCTGCAACTAATGACTATTCTGATGGTTGATTAGTCACCGACTATTAAAACGACTAGTCAACCAATCGGATTATGTATCTCACGATTATTATATATGGATCTTATTTCACTTTCAGCTTTGAAATTTTGCATAAGATTGTTAAGTCTGACGTTCCTCCCCTTTAAATGTTCGAGCATTGCAGACGTACTTCCGTGGTACACAAGGTCCGCTTTAAAAATCTCACATGTATTTAATTTATTTTGTAAGTTTAACGTGAAGTTATCCCAGACTTTTAACGTTCTCCGCTGCGGTTTTCCTCCCGTTTTTTTCCCCTGGCGGACTTCACTGCGCATGTGCATCTCTCAACAGAGATTAAAAAAGAAGACGATGTCTCACTCTATTTTTTGTTCCCCCTCTTTGCGTATGTGCATTGTGCAACTCTCAGCAGAGATAGGATTAGAAGACGATGTCTCACTCTGTTGTTCTTTTTGTTTTTTTTTGTTTTTTTTTTTTGCCAACAATAGTCGACGGCTAAATTCGTTGTCGACTATTTTTATTGTCGACTATTGTCGACAACGTCGACTAATTGTTGCAGCCCTAGTGGATAATGTGTCTGTACTTGGAAGGGAGACGGAGTGAAATCCATATTTATGTCATGTCCTGCCAACAGAACGTCTGAAAGGAGCAGGAAAATGACCGACTCCTCCTGATGCTTTTTGTCTTTCCTCCATTTGTCTGCAGGAAGCTAAAAAGTGGCAGGAAAGAAAAGAAGCTCTGGAAGCTATCGAGGCTCTGACCAAGAACCCCAAACTGGAGAATGGCGACTACGGAGACCTGGTCAGGGCCCTGAAGAAGGTAAAGATTCAAAAGAAACACTCTAACCACTCTGACACGTTATTTAGTATCCAGATTTTGTACTGGGATTACTGCTGGTGCATCAGATTCCCACTGATGGATGAATTCAGATGGACGGCCGTACTGAGCAGCTGATTTGGCTCCGTTCCTAACAGAAAATCATCCGTTGGTGAAGAAGTTTTCTGGATTGTTGTGCAAATAAAACGTGTACTGTGGGGTTATGCTACACCGCATCTGTGTTTCAGGTTGTGGGGAAAGATGCCAACGTGATGCTGGTGTCGATGTCAGCAAAATGCCTGGCTGGACTGGCCGCTGGCCTCAGGAAGAAGTTTGGAACATATGCAGGACAAGTTAGTAAATTTTTGCTCTAAAGTACTTAGTATTGGTTTAACAAGAAGCTGACCTTTTCTGGACCTTTTTGTTTCATGATGATCTACAACTGAATGTGGGAGCAGGGAGTTGGGGGGGGGGGGGGGGGGGGGGGGGTCAGTAAAGACAGAAGCAGGTATCGAACCACATCCTCCTCACACTTGTGTGTTTTAGGTGGTTCCAACTATTCTGGAGAAGTTTAAGGAGAAGAAACCTCAGGTCGTCCAGTCCCTGCAGGAGGCGATTGATGCCATCTTCCTCACTGTGAGTAAACAGTGTAACTAAAGAATAAGCTGCTGTGATGAAGATGATCAGCATATAGTGGAAGATGAAGCTCCTCTGTTCCTGCTGGATTTATGTACATTACACTCAACATCTGCGACTTCTTTTCTAGCCCACTGAGCTAAATGCACGCCTGGTTCCTAATCTGATAACTGCTGCTGTTCACGGAGCTGCTAATGTGTTTCCAGTGGCCTCCTAATGGCTGATAATCTTTACTTAGTTTGACTGATGTCTGCTTTGTCTCCCTCAGACGACTCTCCAGAACCTGTCTGAGGACGTCCTGGCTGTGATGGACAATAAGAACCCGTCCATTAAGCAGCAGGCCTCTCTGTTTCTGGCTCGCTCCTTCAGACACTGCACACAGGCCACGCTGCCGAAGAGTGTCCTCAAACCTCTCTGCGCTGCGCTCATCAAGGTACGCATCGCACCGTGGGCTCATCTTTACCTTCCGATATTTCCACAGCAGATGCAGTATGGTCTGAGAATGCTCTCGTCTTTTCCTCTTTAACCATTTCAGCAAGTAAACGACTCGGCTCCGGAGGTCCGTGACGCCGCCTTCGAAGCTCTGGGGACGGCCATGAAGGTGGTGGGGGAGAAAGCTGTGAACCCTTTCCTGACTGACCTGGATAAACTCAAACTGGATAAGGTGAGGATCAGGAGATGATGGGAGAGAATAAAGCTCCTGTTTTAGTCGTGAGCTGCCAGTCATGGTCACTTTTTCCTGACAGATTAAGGAGTGTGCAGATAAAGTGGAGCTCCCTGGAGGGAGGAAGGGTGCAGGAGGAGGAGGAGCAGCGGTGGAAAAAAAACCTGCTGCTAAAGCTGCTCCTCCTTCTGAAGCTCCTTCCAAATCCTCTGGTCCACCTAAGAAGAGCCAAACAGCTGCTGCCAGCAAGGTATGTAAAACTGAATGTTGCAGGGTTTTTATGCTGTCTGTTATGAGCTGATCAGGAATCTTTCCTTCGTTTTCTGCAGGTGTCGGCAGGTCCACCCAAAAAAGGCAAAGCAGCATCTGCAGCAGGAGGAAAAACAAAGAAAACCTCTGACAGCAAAGACTTCACAGAGACTGAATTGTCTGTAAGTTTGTGGTAAAACATTCTGCCAACCAACAAGCCGCACAGTTATAAAACATAAGCAGTTTGTTTTCCTGCTGGTGTCACATGATGGCCCTGCTAACATCACACAGCAGCTTCCTGCAGGATGGGCCCTAGTCTGGTTCTATATCATAACATTTTAATGAGCATAGAGACTTTTATGTTTGAATCAGCCGCAGCAGCAGTTAGGTAGCAGTTTTTCTGAGAGCTGGATCATCCCAGCACTTACCAGGTTACCTGAGTTTTTGCTCACATAAATGTTTTGTCTTTTTAGGTCGAAGCCTGCGAGGACCTTGCAGCAGGTGTACTTCCTGCTTCCTGTCTGCAGCAGCTGGACTCGGCCAACTGGAAGGAGAGACTGGCCAGTATGGAGGACTTCCAGAGGGTAAAAACTTCCTGGTTGCTCATAAAACATTTGAATTACTTTAACCCCTAAAATTCCACTAGATCACCTTGAAGCACCTCACTTACGTCATCATCAGTGTCTCAGGAACGATAGTGTGTAACTCTGTGGGGTATAGCTTTCCCTTTAGGTGATCTACAGAAGTTTTCCAGGTATTTCTATCCCGTCCAGGAGATTTACAATCCAGCCAGTAAATAGTGTTTATTCAGCGACTCTATCTGGTAAATCCACCATGATCCATAACAGCATTATTCATCACATTTTCATCACAAAAAGATCACTATCACTACTATGTTGCTAAGAGACCTCTATTCAGACCTGGAAATGATGATGAAGCCACTTCCTGTTAAACCTTTCACCAATCAGAGAGCTTAGATTGACAGTAATGTCCAATCAGGAGCAGCCAAAGATCAACCAGAGAGCAGAAAGTTCTATGTGTGTCTGAAAAGAAGAAAAATAATGCTCCTTTATGGCTGGAATAAAGCCAAGAAGATGTTTCTGATGCACGGATGCAGCTGAGCTGGAGTTGGTTTAGTGAGGATAGCAGGTAAATAGTAGCAGAAATAACTGGAAATAAGGAAAAAGTGGAAATATGGAAATAGTTTCTGTTGTGTGTTTGTTTCAATGCCAATATTATTTTCTCCTGAAAGCCAAGACTTGAGAGAATGATGTGCAGATGAGAAAAGATTTAGTCACTGTTGATCTGTGTGTTATTTCTACAAAGTTCTGTTAGTAATAAATTCTGCTTTCTTCCGGTCGGCCTTTATGCTGCTATATCTATTCATACATTCATTTTACATAATTTTAGCCTCATAATCTGACAGCTGAGTCTGGAAACATCATGTCTGCATGCTGACTGGGATTAAAAGCTTCAGTGTCTACATGAAGCAAAAACAGACCAAAAAAAGTGGCTTGTAGTTTTTAGGGTTAAGAAATGTGACTGGAGTTTTGGAAAAAGTTGTGTTGCCGCCTGTCAGAAAGCAGATCTAGTGATAATGTATGAATGAATTTGTGTTTGCAGGCAGTGGAGACCATGGACCGGGCGGTGATGCCTTGCCAGGCTTTGGTCAAGATGTTGGCCAAGAAACCGGGTTGGAAGGAGACAAACTTCCAGGTAAGTGACTTAAATGTTTTCTGTAGAAAATGATGAAAACCAGTTCAGATTAAAGATTAGTGCACTGATCTGTTCCATTGTTTACAGCAGCGCCATAAAGTTCAGTATGAAGAGTTAAATAAAGAACCGTGAGCCATAAACAGCAACCCAGACTGTAAAGCCACTCCCACTTCCTGCCCTGAAACGAACTTCTTACTAACTCTTTCACACATGCTGCTTCAGGAAAGAGCGTGAGACAAGATGCATCATTATCAAGGCAGTAGCCTACATATCAAATAGGACATTATCCCCATCTTACCTGTGGAACAGGACGGCTTTATAAATATGCTAAAAACTCAGAATATCTGTTACTGGTTCGAGCTACTTCTGACGAAGGTCTGCTCCATTTTCATCTGGATGTAAGAGCTTTGCCTCCGTCTTCAGTCTTTTTGTTATTCCTTTCACAGGAAGTAAAAATGGGGTCAAATACACTGCTAAAAAAAATAAAGAGAACACTAAAATAATACATCCCAGATCTGAATGCATGAAATATTCTTATTAAACACTTTGTTCTTTACATAGTTGAATGTGCTGACAACAAAATCACACAAAATTATCAATGGAAATCAAATTTCCATGGAGGTCTGGATTTGGAGTCACATTCAAAATTAAAGTGGAAAAACACACTACAGGCTGATCCAACGTTGATGTAATGTCCTTAAAACAAGTCCAAATGAGGCTCAGTAGTGTGTGTGGCCTCCACGTGCCTGTAAGACCTCCCTACAACGCCTGGGCATGCTCCTGATGAGGTGGCGGGTGGTCTCCTGAGAGATCTCCTTCCAGACCTGGACTAAAGCATCCGCCAACTCCTGGACAGTCTGTGGTGCAACGTGGTGTTGGTGGATGGAGCGAGACATGATGTCCCAGATTGGATTCAGGTCTGGGGAACGGGCGGGCCTCTCCTGTTCCCTGACCGGCTGTCGGTAATCAGCTGATCGGCTTTTCTGTTGCTAGTTCTGTCTCTCTTGTTGCGCTTGTTTATCGTTCATCAGAGAAGGAGGAAAATAGCGGTTTGTGGTTAATCTCATATTTAATCCAAAGTATTGTTATTGGACACGCTAGCAACAGCAAAACTTTACCAGTATCATCTCAATGAGATGCATGTCTGTCACATGAAGCTGAAGAATGAAACTTGTTAACAGCAGCCTATTTTAGTTAGATACTGTTTGTCTTTATTTCATATAGCTTGTCAGTATTAATGAGGTTTGCTAGTGATACAGCTGTAAATCTACTTGTCATCAGACAGCCATGCACATGCAAATATGGATGATTTATCACAGTTGTTGCAATGTGTATAACGAACAGCTAAAATTTCAATACATTGTGCAGCCCTAGGCCTCATCCAGCTTCTGTTTTCTCCAACATGACTATCCTGCAACACAATCAAATGGGCATCAAGATGTTGCATAAATTAATCTGGATGAGCAGAGTTTCATTATATATAATTTATTATTTTTTAAAGATTTCACATAACCTACAAAATATAACAAGCATGTGACACTATCAGTTTATACCCAGAAACTAAAAAGAAATGCAAGCGTATATTATCAGAGGAAGACAGAAAATAGACTGAGCAAGAGATGAGACATGAGTCAACATCAGACTGACTTTCACTGGCTGGAGATCTCGGAGAAGAGACGGGATGAAGATGATGCTGGGGTAGCTGTCGTTAGGGCGGATCTCAGAGAAGAGACGGGATGAAGATGACACTGGATTAGAGATAATCTGCTTAGTTAAGTAATGCAGCATTAAAGCAGATTAAGTTTAGTTTCACTTATTTGTGAATTTATTTTGTCATGATCAGACAAGTCTTGTTTGAAGTCTTGGGAAGTAGTTGGTATAATCCCACCTGCAGTAACATGGGTGGTGAAAGGGTTAAACTTTAACTCTCCTCCCATCCCTTTCGGGAGGACTAGTCAGTAACGCTCTCATCTCATCATGTGACCTTGTGCAGGTGATGCAGATGAAGCTGCACATCGTGGCTCTTATTGCTCAGAGAGGACAGTTCTCCAAGACGTCGGCCTTCGTGGTTTTAGATGGCCTGGTGGACAAAGTCGGGGACGTCAAGTGTGGAGGGAACGCCAAAGAAGGACTGACGGCGATTGGAGAGGCGTGCTCACTGCCGTGGACGGCAGAGCAGGTCTGAAAATGGTTCTCTGGTCTGAGTTGACCTCATAAAACCTCAAAAAATCCCAATATGATGAAGATGGATTTTCAGAGTTAACCTGGTTTTTTATGTCAGGTTGTGTCCATGGCGTTTGCACAGAAGAACCCCAAAAACCAGGCGGAGGCACTCAACTGGTTGGCTAACGCTATGAAGGAGTTTGGATTTGCTGGGTAATTTCTAGTTATTATTCCCTCATATAGTATTTGTGACGGACGGGCCGTCCCAGCAGCTGCACACCAGGTGGCGCAATAATATGTGTTCTAGTTTAAGAACCCAGACATACAGATGTTGAAGCATCCGCTAACCTTTCACCTCTGGGTTGTTCAGTATAAATGTGAAAGCGTTCATCAACAACGTGAAGACGGCTCTGGGCGCGACCAACCCCGCCGTGCGGACGGCGGCCATCACTCTGCTGGGAGTCATGTACCTCTACATGGGAGCACCGCTGCGCATGTTCTTCGAAGACGAGAAACCGGCTCTCCTCGTCCAGATAGATGCAGAGTTTGAGAAGGTACGGATGCTCAGGGAGGCTCCGGATCCCTTACACCACGTTTCGTTCCGAGGTCAATAAGAAATGTTTACGTTTCTCACAGATGCAGGGTCAGTCTCCTCCAGCTCCCATCAGAGCCACCAAGAAGACTGCGGCAGATGAAGAAGAAGATGAAGGTGAAGAGCACGATGAAGATGGAGGAGGAGCAGGAGGGAAGGACATCATGGACTTACTACCACGTACAGATATCAGGTAGCTAAATGCTCAAAGCCCTTCAATTCTCCGGTATTTTCTCTCCTGATAAGAGTTTGTTGGTTAAAAAGATTTACTTGTTGCTTCTCCTCGTCTTTCTTCCCCTCCTCTCTAAGCGACAAGATCACAGCCGACCTGGTGTCTAAAATCGGGGACAAGAACTGGAAGATCAGGAAGGAGGGTCTGGACGAGGCGGCAGCCATCATCTCTGAGGCTAAATTCATCACGGCCAATGTCGGAGAGCTGCCTCTGGCCCTGAAAGGACGGCTCAACGACTCCAACAAGATCCTGGTGAGATGGTGACCTCGGTCAGCTGAGAAAACTGCTTAATGGGACCTAAATGACCAAAGATGGCACTCAAACTCATATTTCAGGAGAACATAATGTCTGCTAATGTCACAGTAGAGATGTCACCATAATACATAATATTGGTACAATTTATTGTAGATAAATAATCCAGATTTATTCTATTAATGTGTAAAATCACATCAACACACCTTTCAGGCCTTTCAGTTTTATTTCCATCTTTTGCTGCCAACATAAAAAAATGGTTAATTCCAGCTAAAAGTGGAAGGTGCATAAAAACTAACAGCAGCTTCTCTGCGTTCAGTCCTGACTGGGTATAGAAAGCAAACCTGCACCTGATCTGAGCTGTCCAGGTTCATGGTCTACCAGCAGGTCAGAGATGACTGTTCAGAGCTTCATAAACTAGCAGCAGAATCTTAAAATCAACTCTTTGTTGGACAGGAAGCCGGTGGAAAGACCTCATAACAGGAGCGATCCACCTGGTGTTGGTGAGAGCACAACCAGCAGTGGTCTGGATCAAGTTTTATGTTAAACCTGTAAGACTAGTCCAGTCTGCTGAACATAATCAGTCCTTGAATCCTGGAGTTATTCCTCAGGTGATAAAAGACAGTTTTCCTAAATGTTAAAATTTGTTTTTATTTTAAAATCTTTTTATAACCAAACAAATCTGACAAGGGTGATTAAATCTGTTAGTTTGGAGGGAAAAACTCTTCCTCTGCTGTACTTTCCCATGAAAATATGGAAGCTAAAGAAAAGCAACAGAAGCAGAAACGTACATGTTTAACTTTGTTTTTGTTTCATGGACGAGTCCTGATGTGGTTCAGACAGGATCTTTTCTGGACAGTGATGATTCTGGGCTCTTTATGATGAATTAACCATGATGTTTTCTGTGTGCAGGTGCAGCAGAGTCTGACGATCCTGCAGCAGCTGGCTGCAGCTATGGGACCTGGACTCAAGCAGCACGTTAAAGCTCTGGGATTCCCTGTCATCACCGTTCTGGGAGATAGCAAGGTACGCACACACCTGGGTTAGCTCTGGTTTCCATCAACTACCATGGAAACACATTTACATCCGAATTTTTATGAACAAACTGAAGAGATATTAGAAGACCTGTCCGTCCATGTTTAGGCCAATGTGAGGATGGCTGCCATGACGACGCTGCAGGCCTGGGTGGAGCAGACTGGGATGAAGGACTGGCTGGAGGGAGAGGACCTCTCTGAGGAGCTGAAGAGGGAGAATCCCTTCCTCCGACAGGAGGTGAAGAAACTCTTCTTCCTCTGAAGAGATGCTCAGGTGAAGCTGCACACATGTACATCAGACTCATTCCTCTTTATCTTCCAGGTGCTCGGCTGGTTGGCAGAGAAGCTGCCCACCCTGAGGACGGTCCCCGGGGATCTGATGCTGTGCATCCCTCAGCTCTACGCCTGCCTGGAGGACAGAAATGGAGACGTGAGGAAGAAGGCTCAGGACGCCCTGCCCACCTTCATGATGCATCTGGGCTACGACAAGATGAACAAGGCCACGGGAAAACTCAAGGTACAGCGATAACAAGCGCAGATTTGTGATGTTTGACATCAGGCAGCTGACTGTGTCCATGTCCTCGTCTCCCTCCAGCCCTCCTCCAAGGATCAGGTGGTAGCCATGTTGGAAAAGGCCAGAGCAGTGATGCCAGCTAAACCTGCAGCGCCGGCCAAGACGGGAGGGAAAGGATCTGCAGAGGCAAGCAGATCGGCTTCAGGTTGGTGTGGATTCACCATGAAGTTCAGCCGCACCAGAAACTGTTGCTTATGGGTGTTTACTGGGGTCTTCAGGATACTTTGATCCACTAAGTTCAAACACATCATTTGTCTTTCATATGTGGTCTGCAGCCTCCAGGTCGGCAGCTGCAAGCGAGGACGTCGCGGACAGTAAACCTGAAGTCAAGAAGATCCGAGGAGGAGGAGTAGCTGGCAAGAAGGTACGTCTGTCTAGATCCACTTATTTCTAGAGGGTTTGAAGGGATTTATTTACATTATTGTGATGGCAAATAATATCTTTTATCGCTTCAGTCATTTCAGTAATAAATGAATAAAAACTTTAGTTTTGTGTAAAGGTCCAGTCAGACCCACTGTCTGTGTGGGTTAAAACTGGAGTTGGGACCAATCCACTAGGCTCCGATATCAACAGAATACACTGATTGGATATCGGGCTGAATTCCTTGATCCATCTTACCTATCCATAGAGGGACCTTTCTGGTCCCGCTTTTACAAATTGCAGGTGTAAGCCGAAGAAAAAAATGTTGGTGCAGAATCGGCTCAAGAAATATTTCCATTACAACTCGTGTACATAAATAATTATATATGATTTAGCTTTTTACTTCGAGTTTCTAGTTCAGACGCAGCGTTACCAAACACCTGCACCTACAGGCATGAGCGGCCTTTGCTACTTTAGCATGTCACTAATTTGGATTTATTTTACTCTGGTAACATAACAGTCCGGCTGAAAAAGTTTGAGAGCCACTGGTCTGGAGGATGGAAACCCCCTTCACTGGTAGTTCTGGTTCTGTTGTTACCAGCCGTGTCTGATCATCATCGTCCTTTATCTCCATGAACACTTTTCTTTTTAGATAGTCATCTCACAACCATGAAAATAAACATGTGGGTTTCTTTCACTCATGCAGCCTTCCTCGTCTCCCGAGGATCCTCCCCCTCCCAAGGACAAGGAATGTAATGGTAGTAAAAAGCCCCCCGGCAAAGCGAAGGCTGCTGCTGGCAGTCAACAGGTAGATGTCTGACAGTCAGCAGACAGATGTTAACCTCTGTCCTGCTGCTCTTCGCTCACTCTTATCCTGTTTCTAATCACTAACCCCGGCTCAGATAATTCAATTCTCAGCTCGGAGGCGAAACCTGCAACAAACTGACACCAGCTCACAGTTCAGCATGTTCACAGGTGAACCTGAGAGGTCACATGACGGCTTCGGGTCCCTCCACTGCATGAATGCTTGTCTGCACTACCTTGTGTGTGTGTGTGTGTGTGTGTTAACCTGCTCTGAGAGCTTTCCAGTGTAACACCTCCTCTTATCTCCTGTTTCCACTCTGATCTTCAGCTTCTGCCAAACATCTAGAGGTTTATCAGAAAGCAGGATTACCTGATGCTGGTTCACTCACACTGCTTCTTTGCTGTGATGTCGCCTCTTCCTCAGGGTCCTGCTGGGAAGAAACCTGCGGCTAAAGGCATGAAGGAAGATGAAGATAAGTCTGGACCAATCTTCATCCTCATCCCCAACGCCAAGGAGCAGAGAATAAAAGAGGAGAAGCAGCTGAAGGTATCTGATGGCTGAGAAACGGTTTCTGTGGCTCAGGTTTGAAGTGGATCAGTTGACTGGTGGGTGTGTCTGCAGGGCTGGTTCTAACGGGATCTGTAGCTTAGTGAGATAAAGCAATCCAAGTTTAGCTAACGTTAGTTCAGTGTGACATTGGTTAACCCAAAGATGTAAGGTTGATCCCACAGAGGTCCCTGGAAGACGAGTGTTTGGTTTTACTTATGATGGGTGTTTATATTTAATATTTAATCTGAGCAAGCAGAAGTTTATAATGTTAAATATTTGCAAAAAATATGTATAAAGTTTTTTTGTTGTTTTGGGGGTGTGTTCTGAATCCAGGATTATTTCATGATTTCTGTGATTTTATGAGATGACATCTGTTTGTATATTTGTTCCACATCAGTTGTGTCCAGACTTGAATTTGTGATGTTAGAGGAAATGTTCATCTTTCCATCATTATGCTTTTCACTTTAATTTAAAACAATGTTAGAATGACCACGGTCCATTTTGTGCACTTTTCTGTCCGATGTATACTGGACCTTTCTTCTGCCTTCGACACAGTCGATCATCTGATCCTACTCGATGGGCTAAAGCGCTGGGCCGGTGTATCCGGCTCTGCGTTGAAATGGTTGTCCTCCTACTTGGTGGTTCACTCCGTTTATATGGCTGACGCAACTTAGAAATCTTCACTGACCTTCCTTCTTTTTGGTGTACCTCAGGACTCTACTTTAGCCCCCTTTTGTTCTTTATTTGCTTCCCCTTCAGCATATCTTGGGCTCGTTTAAGGAGCTTTCTTACCACTGTTATGTGGATAATATCCAGTTATACGTCTCTTTGAAGCCATATGAGGTCTCTAAGCTACTTGTTCTTCATAAATGCTAAGCGTGTATAAGAAACTAGATGGATGAAATTTACGAAAAACAGAAATCATTGTTTTGTGCACAAGATAAATATAATTCTCAAATAGTGGAAACTTTGGGCCTGTTAGTCTCTCTTATTAAGTTGTCTATTAGAAATCTTGGACTACCATTCTTGGACTACCATTGGTCTCCGGTTTTACCTTAGACCAGGGGTGTCAAACTCCGGTCCTCGAGGGCCGGTATCCTGCAGGTTTTCATTGTTTCCCTGATCTAACACACCTGACTGAAATTAATATTATTATTATTATTATTATTAGTAATGACTGAAATTATTGTGAAGAAGTTGACAAGAAGCTGTTGAATCCATTTGATTTTATTCAGGTGTGAGTACTAAAATTCACCTTCCTCATCATCATCATCTTCTCTCTAAACTGCAGCTTAGATTTTGTCACGACTAAATAACACGTGTTTCATGCTGAGGAACCTCCATGTTTAACTTGGTGACTGTTATATCACCATTATCAATGACTAAATAGCAGTTGAGAAAATAATTTCATTGTGACTTAAACTTTTATGTTGACCCACTTTAAGGGTGCAGTCACACGTTTGGTCCACTTTCACATGAAGTCGGGTCAATCCCCGGACAATCACACCAAGTCCCCCGGACTTTCCTGGTGGGGATGGACCATAGAATAACTCTTGATGTCCTCCTTTCTTTACTGTGCTCCTGATGTTCTGACTGAAGACACAACCACCGTTAGCACCGCTCTTTGGTACTAGCTAGCCACAAGAGACTGACGGCAGGGACGGCCAATCACCAGCAAGAAACAAGAGCAGAGCCAATCATAACAGTTGAAATGGGTTATGAGGCGGGACTTTTAGCAGCGATGTTACAGATGACGCACAGATCAGCTGTTTGTGTGGCTGGATGTTGATCAGGACGCATCCCTCCCGCCCCTACCCATTTCTGTGCCCATGGGTCAACCTGATTTATTTATTTATGTTTTTTTCCCCAGGCTTGCTTGATCCGTGTGCGGAAGATGTTTCTCAAACAGAAACTGCACTCATACAAATGATGTAAAGCCGGATTTCTGTGTTGCAGATTCTGAAGTGGAACTTCATCACTCCTCGGGATGAATATGTGGAGCAGCTGAAAACTCAGATGTCTACCTGCATTGCCAAGTGGCTGCAGGATGAACTGTTTCACTTCGACTTCCAGAGACACGTGAAGGCCATCGGAGTGATGATAGAGGTACCAGCTGCTGTCACTTCTGCAGGTCTGTTTGTTATTCAGGACTCGTCCGGACTAAACTTTGTGCTTAACAGAGGTTGGAGAGTGAGACCGAGGCCACCATCAGCTGTCTGGACCTGATCCTGAAGTGGTTTAGTCTTCGCTTCTTTGACACCAACACCACGGTTCTGATGAAGGTTTTGGAGTACCTGAAGCTGCTGTTCACCATGTTGAACAGGGAGAACTACCACCTGACTGAGTACGAGGCCACCTCCTTTGTCCCCTACCTCATCCTGAAGGTGAGCGCCCGTCAAGCTCTGCAGCCATAAAGCTTTTTTATCTCATCAGCGGCTCAGTTTCTGTTTTGCCCTCGTTCAGGTCGGAGAGTCGAAGGATGTGGTCCGCAAAGATGTTCGGGCCATTCTGGCCATGCTGTGCAAGGTTTACCCCGCATCCAAGGTCTTTCCTTTCCTCATGGAAGGAACTAAGTCCAAGAACTCTAAGCAGAGATCAGGTAAGTGTTTACAGATGCTGCATCAACTCCTGTTCCCCTAAATAACCCAAGATCATCATAAATTTATCTGAAACCTCTAAGTTGTGTAAATGACTCGGATGCAGAGGTACCCAGAATGAAAGGAAAGGTTGTAACACAGATGGGTTCAAGTCCAGTCTTTTCCCACGGTCTGGTCTCATTCAGTTTTTCTGAAACCTGCAGCTTAACTCTGTAGTAACTCTGCCATCCTTTATGGTTAAAGGTGGTTTAGACAGACCATTGTCGTGTGGATAGTGCTTCTGTGTTGAAGGTGAGAACACGGAGAACACGTGTTGGACAATATGCGGCTTCCTCCACCTGAAAATCGGACAAGTCTGCGTTTTTAACGTCTTCCAGGGAGGTGAAAATGCTGAGAACTTCATGTCCATCATGGCTGAAGAAGTTAAATCTATATTGTCGTAGGAATTTCTGAGTTGTATTTCGGCTTAGAATGGATTCAGTTTTAGATAACACGTTATCTGAGATCTGAAAATTATGAAGATTCAGAGCGACGCCACTCAGTAAACTGTCTAGTCACTTCATCTGACGCGAGTTCACAGCCGAGTGTCGCCGTCACGTGTTTACATGACCGCGGCATCAGAAAGACGACAGGAAGTACGACTGACGGGGGCTGCAGGTGTGAAACCTGGATCGCTCCGCTTTGATTTGCTAATTAGTGTTTTAAATTTTGATTTAATGAGGATTAATAATTAAGTTCTGGTACCAACGCAACTACCTGTAGGAATGAAGTGACCAGTTAACGAGTGAGTAATGTGAAAACGGATTGCAGTGAGATGTAGGGATGCGCCCATCACTTTTTTCCCCACTGAAATCTGAGATTTGGTATCTGCCGATACAGGAAAAACAGGCTGAGTTATGTAAGAAATGATGTCTCATTGTGTGGAAAAAACTGATCTTTCTTTGTGCAAGGCAACAGACTTAAACTATTCTTTCCTAATTTTTAAAAACAGATATAAATGTAGTGAAATACTTATTTAACAACTGTGCACCAGTACATCAATCCTAACACCCAGTGTAAAGTAATAAAGACCTGAAAATGAAAAAAACTATGGCTTGACTACCTCAATTAAATGTGTAAAAATAAACAAACACCTCTTTAAATGGTTCAGTCAGTTCATTTAGGAATTAAAAATCCAATGTGACATAATAAAGGAGCTGAAATTGATGGTAAAAAAACAAAACAGCTCCACCAGCTTACTTGGTAGGTTTTCAGAATAAACAGAAATTAGCTCTTTACAATGGTTTATATTTGTATTTATTTTAATCTCCATTAACTGTTGGAGTTCAGCTGGAGTTTAAAAAACAGCCTGATTGTTATTTAAATGGTGGCATGTCCTTTCTGACTCCACCCCGACGTACAAAGATACGTGCACATGCCCACCAGCTGACAGGCAGAGAGCGTGTGTGGGGAAAATAACAGATAATAACCAGGCTTTACTAATTTACTCTCCATCCCTCCGATAAAGCTCACGTAGTGCAGTTTGATCAGTTATATTTAACATTTACAGCTATTCATCGTCTCTGCTCTATCGTACCAATCTGTGGTCTAGCGTAGATTTAGGCCCAATCTCATTTCTCTTTGTTACCCCTTCCCCTGACCTTTGCTACTTGCTCCTTAAAAACAGAGCTAGAAGGGGTAGGGCTTAAAGTCAACCCCTACGAATTGGGACACCCCTTCAACAATCACATACGTCATCAGTATTCACTAAAGAACGTTTTACACTGGAACTGAAAGAAATTTTAAATAACACAAAAACAATAAATAGAATGGACTCTCAGTGTCATTAACAATGAATGCTCGTAAATGAATGCTCGTACTGGTGAGGTGGTTCACCACGGTCTCGTGCTGCAACATGCTGCTGTCAAATATGACACGAGAGAGGTCGCTCCGCAAGAAACCAGAGCGTTCAGTTGAGATATTCCATAGTGAAACCTGTTGTCTGCTTTAAAAACACTAATGAAAACTATCGCTACCAGCAAACTTGTCATGCTCAGTTTTTCCTTACCGTGCAGTTAATTGACTTATTGCTTATCGCAATTAAAATTCATTGTGTGTGCGGGCATAGTCTCTTTCTCTGTGGCTTTTTTTTCGTGTGTGTGTGTGTCTGAATGGTTGTCTCTGTCTGTGTTGGCCCTGCGATGGACTGGTGACCTGTCCAGGGTGTACCCTGCCTCTGGGATAGGCTCCAGCTTACCTGCGACCCATAATGGACTGAGCGGTACAGAGACCCCCCCATTTTTCACAAGCAGGAACTCCTGTCGCTGTTTTCTGTCTCTGAACTGAATGTCGGTGTAAAAATTAAAAATTAACATCTGGCTTGACGCTGCTGTGATTAACCTCTTTAACGTGTGTGATCTCAGAGTGTCTGGAGGAGCTGGGCTGCCTGATAGATGGCTATGGGATGAACGTCTGTCAGCCGACTCCGGCCAAGTCTCTGAAGGAGATCGCCGTCCACATCGGTGACAGAGACACATCCGTCCGCAACGCCGCCCTCAACACCGTAGTGGCCGTCTACAATGCGTGTGGGGACCAGGTCTACAAGCTGATAGGAAACGTAAGAGGAGCACCGTGTGGTACATCTGAGGTGAAAAAGCTGTTCTGCAACGCTGACGTTTCCTCCTGATTTCAGCTGTCGGAGAAGGACCTGAGCATGCTGGAGGAGAGGATCAAACGCTCGGCCAAGAAGACACCTGCAGCTCCGGCCAAGCAGAGCACGACCGAGAAGCCTCAGAGGGAACACCCGACCCACCCCAACGCCACCTTCCTTCGCAAGCCGGCGCAGGAAGACCCCAACAAGCTCAAGTAGGTTCCTGACACTGACTGGAAACCAGTATGGTCACCAGTTACAACACTATTAATCTCACTGAGGGAAAAGTCACTGCATGAAAACCTCACAGCTAATTTCTAAAGTCTTTAATTTTACACCCAAATACAAAGTTAACAGAAAATAAAGTTAATAATTGTTTCACTGATTAGCTGAAAGATGATCGGTTTTGTGATTAACTTTGATCTCTTCTTTGTTGGTGTAAAATTACACAAAAACAAGCCTTTCCTGACGGGGTGTAACAGTCCTGAGATCATGAAAATTCATTTCCTCCGACTTCAGACTCGGGATGTCCCGATTATAGATCGTATTGGTGTGATTCTGCCCCAAACTAAACATGAAATCACATCAACACTTCTGCTTATGTGTTAACTTTTAGATTTTAGTTAAGTTTTAGTTATTTCCACCTTTTGATGCCAACATAACAAAATAATATAGAAACAAAGTAAAGTTAGCATAGAGCTCCTGGTGTGTGCAGAATAAATAAATCCTACACATTAGCTCTGCATTTCTCTCAGAGAAAATAGATTTAGGACTACAACACCTCTACCTGGACTTGGAGGCTTCTTTCTAGAAACTACATTATAAAAATGCTTGTGGATGTTTCTTTAGAAGCAGGAAAAACATCTGGCTAGCTTTGACTTCCAGCTGTTGCATAAGTAAAACTGCCCATTTTGTCACCAGGGTCGTTGCACCCTGATGACATGAACCAGTAACGTGCTCACAGTCAGTCATGTTTGAATGTGGAAACAATCCATCAAAAGCAGCTTTTTCAGTGTTAACATGCTTATAATGTAACGTTCAGTGAACGCTGCTTAGCACTTGAATTAAATTACGAATGACGTGACATTTAATGTCAAAGTTATTTTAGGTAAAGATGAAAGTCCTTTTGATCCAGTTACTGAACGTTTCCTTTTACTCTTTACCCACAAAGCTGCTGGTTATCCTGCAGTATTGGACGCATCTCCTGCGTCCTGCTTTACAGGCTGGTGAGACAACCCTAACACCTGGATCATTCCTTCTAGAAACAAAGAAATCCCACCAGAATTGTTTAATCCATTAGTTTTGAGGGAATAATGCTCCCTCTGCCATACTTTCCCAATAAAACATGGAAGGAAAGCAAAGCAACACAAGCGGTAACACATGTTTATCTTTGTTTTCCTGCCTGATCTGATCACATGCTTCACACATGAAACCACATGGAAAGTCATGGTGACGAATCTTCATGATTAATTAATGATGCTGTTTAATACTGAAATCAATTAATCGTGACATCCCGACTTTCAGAGATGAAAATGAGCCACATCCAGTACCAGAAAGTCCCCGTCTGAACTTATTGTGCTGTTACGCCCCTCATGGACGGTTCTGAAGTCTGTTTGGATGTTTTGCTCTTATCTGAGTTCTGCACATGTCCAACCCCAGCTATGTTTCAGAGGCATGTTACCCATCCTGTCTCAGCCTCATGTTCGCTTCCGATGTGTCGGCGGTTTGAATGCTTGCTCTGGACTAATCTGTCCTCCTTTTGATCCTGGCTCACTGAGTCATGGCATGTTGGTTTCCTAACCCTTCATCTTTCTTCCTGTGTGATCTCCTCCTCTTTCTGCTCTGCCTGCCATCCTTTCCGGAGCAGAATAATGTATCGCACATATAGGATGTGAGTACAACTCCTCCTCTTCCTCCTCTCTCTCCACCTCCTCCTCTAAGTGTTGTCCTTGTAAAAGTCCTGATTACGTTCTAACTCTGGTCCTTTGACGCTAATGGAGAAACGTTGCTGGGGTCTTTTGAGTTTTAGTTGTGCTTCTCGTCATGGTGGGGAAATAAGATTTATTCCCTGCAGTAAGATGATGGCGACTGAAGCTCCTTGCTAACCTTCAAAATAACCATCGTCCTCCTCATCCTCCCCTGTTTACCTGTTAAGTGTTGTAGATGATATGAACACCTGGAACTCACATTAACTGTCAGCTGATTGGTTGTCAAGCTAATTTTTTTTTATTTATTTATTTATTTATTTTTAACATGAGTAAAATTTTGCTTTAAAGTTGTTTAAATCTGATTTCAGAGTTGGAAACAGAGATTAACTTTAGTTTAACTGGGACGGTGCAGGTTAATGAACATCTTATTCCAAAAAAGCATGATGTTAATATGCAGCATTCTAGCAAAGAATGCTAATTTCCATCTGTGGTCCCGAAGCAGGTAAGAAAACAAAATAGAAACACCACCAAAGAGATGAACTAAAACAATAAAATTCAAATAAACATAAAAACTATGAAAATGAAACCAGTTTGGCTGATTTTGGGCAGCTGTAAAACCTCTACAGCTACCCTGATGGTGTGTGTCCAGTTAAACACCACCATTCATGACTTGTTCAGAAATCAGACCAAGAGGTCTGAGAATCTTCTGACATCTGAAGCCGTTTTCATACATTTAACACAAACGTGGGCTGAAATGTCCACGTCGTTCACTTTGGGCTTCTTCTGGGTTTAGACCCTGTGACTTGATGACTTCAGGAAATGAGCAAGACTGAGAATTCAGAGTTTCTGTACTCAGAATTCACAGAAAGGTGATGAGTTATCACTTCAGACCACATCCACACAACATCCAAAGAATTAAGAGAAAAAGAAAGTTTACATACAAATGGAAGATTTTTCAGAAAAGTGGGCCCCAGTAGAACCTCGGTGCTTTCTAGTGAACCGGTCAGCATTCACACCAGTTTAACCAGGACCAAATTGGGAGGAATTTATCCCACTGAAGTGAACATCAACATGTTGGCACTTTGGTCCTGATAGTTGATGCTGAATTCATCAGGCTCCATTAAAACCGACAGTTCCCCAGAATAAACTATATATTCAGACGATCAACACCAGCTGACGTAAACCGCCTGCAAATAATTAATAGGTTGCCAGGCAACAGCTGGAAAGATAAACACGTAGCGCCACGTCCAGCTCCACCTTTGTCCAGGTCCTTTTTTTTTTTTTTTTTTTTTTACTTTTATTGAAACACAGTGTGTAATACAGCACACGTGTGGAGATTGTTTTGAAAGGACTCTGGGGCGATTGTGTCACCGGGTGCTATCAAATATGCGTCTATCTTGTTTACACAGAAAGGAAAAGGGTGGCGCCTGCAGACATATTCACTTTGGGAACCGTTGCAGAAAGCAGTGCTTTCAGACCTCAAACGCCGCTTCTGTGTGGAGGAAATGTTCAAATGATAAACATCTTTAGCAGAATCACCAAGACTTGTTACTACAAACGTCTCCTCAACTTTTCACCCTGGATTTGGGAACGTTTGGATTCAACTGATTCAAGGAGTTTCGTAATCTAACTGGCATGTAAATATGAACAAGGTCACGATGTAGCCAGTCCATTCAAGAAACCGTAATAAATCTTAAAAATCCTAAAATGAACCGGAAGCCATTGCAGAGATGACAAGACTGGAGTTATATGCTCATGTTGTATGGCTCCAGTCAACAGTCCAGAAGCATTTTCGACCAGCTGGAGCTGATTTAGAGAAGACTGGGGTAGATCCACATATAAAGAGGTTAACTGTAGTCCAGTATTGTACTAATGTTGCATGGATTACTTTTTTTAAAGGAGGGCAGGTTAGGCTTTACTTTGACCAGCAGCCTCAGCTGGTAGAAGCTGTTCTTAAATACAGAGCTTATTTGTTTGTCTTAGCAGCACACCCAGGATTTTAGCTGGTGGTGTCCCTCAAAGTCTTTGTCTGTCAGCACCATCAAATATGACCATTTCAGTCTTGGTCTCATTGTTCAGCCAGCTCCTGAAGTCATCTGATCGTGGACACCGTCAGCAAAACAGTAAAAAAAAAAAAAATGGAGGCTAAGGGCAGCGTGCACAGTGACCAAGTATTGACCCTTGTGGTACACCATAGGCCAGAGGAGCAGCAGAAGAATACGTCCTTCAGTAGTACAGAGAAAAACCTGGAAACGGTTTTCAGCTGCTCCCATCATTTACCAACACGAAGCAGCATGTAAGCTTAATTAGCACACTAGCTCACCCTGATTGCCGACACTTTACCAGATTAAAGCCAAACTCCTCCTGTGAAGTTCAAGCTCAGACATGATTCTGATAGTCGTGTGCAAACATGACCATCTCCCCTCATGTCAGTCAATTAAATTACTAATCAAACATTTCTTAAAGGAGTTAACGTCTGAACAAGCAGCTTTTAACAGTTTTTCAGCTTTAATCATGACCGCCGTAAATCCACCGCAGGATTTGCAGACTTGTCGTCTCCGTGGCGTTCGCATCCTCTTCAGAGGATACATAATGAAAAGTTGTTATGAGATCAGTGCTGATCAGCTCCAGTTCAGACCAGTTCACCTCAGATTTGGTCACACTCAACTTGTTGAGTACAAAACGAGTAACGTTAACGTAGATTCATAAATGTGGCGGATTTTCTGAGTTACTGGAGTCAAAGATGGAAACAGACGTGGTTGTATGGTCAGGAGTGGAGCGTAAACGGCACTGATCGATGATGTACTGGACTAAAATGGTGTCCTGTCCCACCGTCCTTACAGTCAAGCCCGTCAGAATGCACATCACAGCGAGCCTTCCCACCCCTCCATCCCCAAGGAGTTCCAGTTGGACCTGGACATGATCGAGAAGGACCAGAGCCAAGTGTGCGAGCTCCCGGACCTGGTCCAACACAAGCTGGACGAGCTGCTAGAGCCCATCATGATCCCCAAGCCCAAGTAAACACTGTTCACGCACACACAGACACACAGACGAACACATTCACTGATCTAATGTCTTTGTGTTTGAAGGATTCGCTCTGTTTCGCCGCACTTCGACGACCTTCACAACAGCACCGCCTCCACCATCAACTTCGTCATCTCGCAGGTGGCGAGTGGCGACATCAACACTAGCATCCAGGCGCTGGCTCAGGTACGTACATCCCATCACCCCCGTGTGCCATACTGTGTTTATTAGTTTTTCATTCATTAGTGCTGCTGTTTTATTTATAATGTGTAGTTTACTTATAATGTTTGGCTTCTTCACCTTTGCACCTGGTCTTGAGTGAACTGTTTGTTTGCTACTTGACTTAAAGAAACGCAGAAGAAGTCCAAAGTGCCTGTTTTCAACTTGGCAAACTCGAAACTCTTCTATTCTGAGAGCAGCAGCCTGGAGGTTCCTCACCCCATCAGCTTTAAATAAACCTTTATTTAACCAAGTTGAGAACAAATTCTCATTTACAGTGAAATTACTTTAAACTAGTAAAATTAGCTAAAAGCAAGTACAACAATCACTGTTTTGTGACAGTCTGTATTAAAAGCTGAGAGTGGTGTAAAATAACTGGAATGATTCCCGTTGTGCGCAGGTGAAAATGAATTATGGCTTTATAAATCTGTGTTTGTGAATGAAAGTTAGAGTTAACCTGCCCTTGTATAAAAAACATCTGCACGTTTGGTGTCTTTTTCCAGCACAACTTCACCGAGATGATCCCATCTTTTTTTTTTCTTTTCACTTTCACTTTTTCACTTGAACCAACTTCATCAGTATGTTGGGCAGAAGTTGAAAATTTTGTGGAGTAGAATCAGCTGATTCTACTGCTTTTTTCTTTAATGAAACTTAAAACCTGATGCTTCCATGTTTACCCTCAGACGTGTTAATGAAGTGATTAGCAGCGTGGTAAATGGTGTCCATCCGAGGCTGCGTTCCTCATTTGTGTTTCCACCTCCGCAGATTGACGAGGTTCTGCGACAGGAGGACAAAGCGGACGTGATGTCGGGTCACATTGACCAGCTGCTCATCGCCACCATCATGCAGCTGAGGCTCATCAACAGCACACACCTGGCGGACGACCGCATGGACAAGAAGGACATCATCAAGCTGTACAGCTGCATCATGGGAAACATGCTGTCTGTGAGTCCATGCTGATCATGAGACAGGTGAGCAACCGATGAGACACAAACTTCCTCCTGAACCTCGTCTCCTCTCTCCCTCTCAGCTCTTCTCCATGGAGGCTCTGGCCAGAGAGGCGTCCATGGGCGTCCTGAAGGACCTGATGCATGGTCTGATCACGCTGATGCTGGACACCAGAATGGAGGACGTGGAAGATGGGACGCAGGTCATCAGGTCTGTCAACCTGCTGGTGATCCGAGTCCTGGAGAACTCGGACCAGACCAACATCATCAGGTCAGTGAGAAGTTTGCTTTCTGAGTCTTTCTCCATGTTTACGTTCACACAAACTGAGCCGAAAACGTCCAACTTGTCCCTGCGAAGCTTAGAGAACATAACGGTGTCAGCATTGTGGTGCTGGGAGGGGACGATGGGGGTCCACATGAAGCTATGAACAGTTTTACCACCAGAACCGCCAGGGGACTCATTTTTTACCCCCTTTACATTTTCAGCTTCATGTAAAATTTAACACGTCATGACTTTTCTGAAAAGGGTTCTGAACATTTATACCTTGAACCGTGGAGGGAATCATTTTTACGCCATAGTGTTATCAGCCATGACACCACAGCATCAGCGTTGCTAGGCAATCAGACTGTGGTGGCGATAGATGACAGACTGACACATGACGGATGAGCTGAGTGGATTTTCTTTAGTCGCAAAGTAAAGGATAAATGGAGATTTTAGTGAAATCTCCTCCTAAATCAGATGTAAGAGATTATCAACTCCTCGGAATCTGATTGTGTCAGTGACGGATATTCGGATAAGAATTCCTCCTCTAAAGATGGCAATGATCAGGTGATGGGGAGGGACCAGCCAGCGTTGTCTTTACAGACCGGCTGCAGATAACCTGACCGGTCGGCTCCGTATAAAACAGTCTGTCTGTAGTTGAGTAGTTTTTTTTGTTTGTTTTTTTTTTTTTCTTTTGTGGAAACTTTACGCCTCGGTGAACTGAACATCAATATTCATGTTCTGTGTCAGCACATGAGGATGATGAGGATCAGTTCCATGAGACGCTTATAGATAGTGTGGTAGAGTTTTATGTATCCAGGGCTGCACAACCACATATGAGCGCCCCTTCACTGAAGACCCTCTCAGTACCTTTCAGGATGACATGCTGCAGCACATCCAGAGATCAGCTGTCTGTCAGCAAATATCAGTCATGTTTTAAATGTTTCTGTCATTTGTTGACTTGTGCATCAGCTGACTTCCAGCGTTTTGATACTCTGGCCTGATGTGATTTGTTTTGTTTTTTTTTGCTTCCCTAAAATAATTTACAAAAGTATGTGTGCATATTTATAAAAATGATTAAACTTTGGAATTTCCTATTGAAACTGAAATACGGCGTCACAACGACCCTTCTGGTGGTTCTGCTGTTAAACCTGTTGGCTTGACTCCTTCCTTCCTCCTGCAGTGCTCTGCTGGTCCTCCTTCAGGACACCTTGGTCTCGACGGCTGGATCCCCCAAAGTCTCTGAGCTGGTCATGAAGGTAAAACTTGAGACCTGACACTTTTGCTGAGCCTGCCGGTCCTTCCCATTCCTCGTACTGACCTCTCTGTGGTTTTCATGTCTTCAGTGTCTGTGGAGGATAATCCGCTTCCTCCCAGAAACCATCAACAACATCAACCTGGATCGGATCTTACTAGACGTCCACAACTTCATGAAGGTTTTCCCCAAAGAGAAACTCAAGCAGCTTAAGAGCGACGTCCCACACCGGACCCTCAAGACCCTGTTGCATACCCTGTGCAAGCTGACCGGGGCCAAGGTTAAAACACACACACACACACCTGCTTTCATCTGGTAACTCCGTTTTACATAAGTGATCAATAAACAGCTTTACATGTTTTCCACACAGTATTTTACCTCTACAGACATGTACAGCGATGCTTTTTTTATTTCTTAATATTTCCTTTTAATTTAATTTTATTCTATAAAAATATGCATGAAATTTTATATTTCTGTAGTATAAATGTAAAGAATGCTGCATGTCTGGTAGCTGGTGTCTGCTGCAGTGTCCTCTGTCAGAAGGAGACTTGCATCCGGAGTGAGTTATATAGAGTGGTTTATTCATCATGCAACAGCGGCGTTAAAGAGACTTATGGTGGGGTTTCTAAAGAATAAAAAGCAAATCAAGAAACATAAATACAAATTAACATACTGAACTGGATCAATACAAAACAACCATATAGTGCAACACTGTCATGAGTGATATTTAAATGAAGAATGCTCCCACAAATTGCCACTAGATGGCACTTCAAGACCAGAAATGAATCCACTGTGTGCTTTTATAGCTAACTAGTTGGGCTGCCAAGTGTAACTCCACCCCCTACTGTTTGTGTAACTCCACCCACTGCCAAATTTTAAAAATGCCTGAAACTGCAAGAGTTGGGGTGGGAGGTGTGGAGGTGGTCAAAGCACAAATCCGTCCCATTGCAGGAATATTTCATCAGAAACTCTGTGAAAAAATAGAAGTTGTAAACTAGCAAATCTACACCATACAAGTTCACATCCCTTCATATGTGTTGGTGGGTGTGGTTTTCTATGACTGCAAAGCGAGGACCCACCAATCTACATCTGGAGGGAGGGGTTGTGGGGTTTTTAACATTTTCTTGTGACGTAGAAGAAACACCAAGTACGGCTCAGCATCATGAAAAACAAAATCTGGTTTTACCCTGTAGAGGGCATTATGAGCCTTTTTTTTTTTACCCACAAAATCCTGTTATTTAGAAAAAGTACAAGTTTTATCAACAGTATATGTGGTTTTCATCACAGTTAAGTAATACTGTGTCGTTTACAGCTCAAACAGATTTTAGGATGTACTACCCCTTTAATCAACTTAAATAACGTGGAGTTACACTTAGTTGACATTAAACAACGAATGTTACTACATATCTAATGCAAGCAGAAATGAGCATGTGGCTCATGTTTCTGACAAATTGGTAACTTAAGTAGCAACTTGAACCCAGCTAATTATAAGCATTACAGGATAAAACTATACGAAAGAACCAGCCACAGCTTGCATTCATGTGACACACACCAGTCTCACCAGACAGATGTACACCGTTAGCTCATTAGCTCCTGCACTCGCTGCTGAATCACTGCAGTCACATGACGCTGCCAGGAATGCTGGGATATGGAGTTCTGTCACAACAACAGCAGCTTCTCCACAATAAATGTACTATAAAAATACAACGTGTGTAATTTCCTTTTCCTGTTCATCACTGAGACAAACGTGGTCATGTACAGGGCTTCACACCAACTTTTCATTTGAGTGCATCGGCAAGAAAGATGGAGGTGCGTCCCAGTTCTCCCAGCATCCCTCTCAGCACCTCATTTTTATACATTAAGGATTTGTTTGATCATTATCCACAGACATTGATGAAAATCGAACGTTTAATAGGAAAATAAAAACATTTTGAAAAGTAAAATTTTCCACACTCATGGTCCTTTTCAGAAGATGAAAAGTTTAGTTTCATCCAGCTGATCTTTAGTTTGTTTTTAAAAATGTTTTTTCATTTCTATTTAATGTTCATGCTTCAAATAAAATAATTTTCCTAAACCTCATATAGTTTACAATATTTTAAATAACTGTCAATGTCTGTGGGTAATGAGAACGGTAGACGCCCCAGTCCAGGACGTTAGTCTGGAGCCCTGCAGGGTCAGGTCCATCATGAAGCTCCCTTCCTGTCTGAACAGATCCTGGACCACCTCTCCATGATCGAGAACCGTAACGAGTCTGAATTGGAGGCTCATCTGAGGCGGGTGGTCAAACACTCCGGAAACCTGTCGGGAATGAAGGGCGACCGAGGAAACGAGAAGATGGGACTGCGCACGGTGAGGGTCAGATCTGTCACCATGGTGGTGGTTTTACTTTCCAACTAAATGACGCCTGAACGTCTCACGGCAGATTTTTCTGTTTTTAGGACGATCGCATGTCGAAAGCAAAAGTCAGTGACATTTTGTCGGAGATCTTTAAGAAGATCGGCTCCAAGGAGAACACTAAAGAGGTCAGCTGATTTCTGCCTCATCCATCCGAGCAGGGCCTGGAAAACCCGTTAACCTCCTCTGGTCTTCCTCGCAGGGTCTGACAGAACTCTACGAGTACAAGCAGAAATACTCGGACGCAGACCTGGAACCTTTCCTGAAAAACACCTCGCAGTTCTTCCAGAGCTACGTGGAGCGAGGCCTTCGCATGATCGAGTCCGAGAGAGAGGGCAAGACTCGCATCCAGACCTCTGCAGGTACGCCATGAAGCTGGTACGCCACAGGTGCGGTCAGCATCGGGAGTGTGTGTCACCAGCTGTGTGTGTGTGTGTGTGTCTGCAGGGAGCCAAAAAAAACAACAAAAATTACTCACCAAAAATAATTTTGGTCAGATAAATATTAAAACACATAAACGTGTTAGTTTAGTTCAGTCTGGTTAAAATTTATAATTACAATATTTTTTTTTTAAACGTA
Organism: Melanotaenia boesemani; assembly: GCF_017639745.1. Taxonomy (NCBI): domain Eukaryota; kingdom Metazoa; phylum Chordata; class Actinopteri; order Atheriniformes; family Melanotaeniidae; genus Melanotaenia; species Melanotaenia boesemani. The sequence continues at coordinate 10,007,398 of NC_055691.1, read as the reverse complement.
GGGTTGGAGATGTTTTCCAGGAGCTTTATTTACTATATTTCTTTAAATTCCTTTCATACCTCGATTGGAGCCAATTAACTAAATGCACAAAAATAAAAAATGTCGTCACCTGTGGAACGGACAGGACTGAAATCACCATCCAATCATTTTAACCTAAAACATACGTGACATGTCTGTCAAACTCAACTGCCATTTGCCCCTCAACCCCTCTGCACGTGCCCCTCTTCATGCACGAATCATGTGCTCTCAGAGGCTGGGAACTCTTGTAGAGGCAACAAAGCCAGAGCCAGAGCTTGGATGAGCGAGTTTGGTGTGGATGAACTTCATTGACCTGCACAGAGTTCTGACTTCAACCCAACAGAACACCTTTAGGATTAATTAGAGCGGAGACTGAGAGTCAGGCCTTCTCATCCAGCATCAGCCTGGCCTCGCAAATGCACTTGTGGAGGAATGGTAAAAAATTCCAATAAACATGCTCCTAAACCTGTGGAAGCCTTCCCAGAAGAGTTGAAGCTGTTATAGCTGCACAGGTTTAGGCCGACATCATATTGAACTCATTTGATTAAGAATGGGATGTAAGTTCATACAAGTGAACCAATAGTTGTTAATTGTTGATGTGCAGCACTTTCTAGACTTTTATTTGTTTTTAAAATGTGCTTATAAATAAAGTGGATTAGATACTTTTGGAAATATAGTGTCTGTTGGCCAGGGCAGCTTCATGTAGACTCTTCAGTCCGGGTCCAGAGCAGAACATCTGCTGCTCTGACTGCAGCTGGTCGGGTTGGCAGGCGAGGACATGGGAGGGGAGGGGTCTATGGCAGCATCACTGCTCATTAGCTATGTTTACATGGATAAATATTTCGTCTATCAATCTGATCAGAGACTCCAGGTTACCAGATGTGTGTGTGTGTGTGTGTGTGTGTCTGCAGTGATCCCGCAGCATGGCAGTGACTCTGGTCTGAGCGGCAGCAACGAGGAGCTGAAACCAGCTGTTTACTACGAAAGACTGAAGATCCTCCGACAGAGACAAGGCCTGGAAAACACCTCCAGGGTAAGTTGATAAATGGCTGTCGTCATGACAACATTTACTGACACCGGGTTCAAACCGGAACCTGATAACGACATCCATCCTAAAAGGTCCAAGACGCTGTCCTCCGTTCACACTGCAGCTCCATTCAGATTTTTTTGCTCATATGTGACTCATATCGGACTTATTAATGACAGTCTGAACGGCACAAATCCGACTCAGGACACTTGTGGTCCTAGATCTGATCTGTGTGGAAGCGGCCTCTGTCTGAACGGTCAAGCCACATCTCTGACATCACAGAAGTCAAACATCACAATTCTGCTGTTTCACATTATTTACTGTGTTTTTGTCTTTTTCTGTTTTGTTGTGAATAAAAATGACGACAAAACAGCATCACGTTAAATATATGAATGAATTAAGTATTACAATGAAGGGAGGGACGGGTATTTTCACGACCCACATGTATTAACATGTGGGTCGTGTAATGTATGAGAACCCCTGGTGTAAGATATAAAACACTTTTCAAAAGGTCCATATCTACTCTCCATTGAGTACTTGACTTAATCAGTTCAGAGGGCGAGTACTTCCAAACTGATGAACAGACGAACCATCCATTACATAAATACTACGCACTACAGGATGTCATGTTATCCCCTGCGCTTGTGTCACTTCCAGGTCACATACCAGTCACACTTCAGTGGGATGAAGATCACATTGAAATGATGTGAACAATCACGTAAAAAAAATCGTATCTAATTAAAAAAAAATCAGATTTGAGCGTCTAGACCTGCAGTGTGAACGTAGCCAGAGACTGTAGTCGTATCGGATCACAAAGCAACGTTCTGCAGATTAAAGTATTTGGAAGGTTGTAAAGGATAATTTAATCCGTTAGTTTGGAGGGAATAACTCTTCCTCTGCCGCACTTTCCCATGAAGATACAGAAGCTAAACCAAGCAGCACGAGCGGAAACACGCATGTTGTTTACCTTCCTGATCTCATCACATGGTTCACATATGATCCATGTCAGATGATGATGTGATTTAGGATTAATCGTGACATCATCATTGAATGTTTTTCTGTTGTTAAGCTACATTTATGCCTTAAGTTTCTAACCTTCGTCCTCTTCCTCCCCCAGCAGCAAGGTGTGGGGGGCAGCGATGACGAGCCTCAGCAGCGACCCGCCATCTCCTCCCTGCTGTCCTCCAAGCCGTCGGTGGCATCGTCCACGGACATGCTCCACAGCAAGCTGTCACAGCTCAAAGAGTCCAGAGAGCTGTACCAGCAGGAGCACAACTCCCCGACCCACGCCCGCTCCGCCTCCCCCGCCACCAACCTGGACGACCTGAAGAAGCGGCTGGAGCGGATCAAGAGTAACCGGCAGTGAGATGCAGCTTCCACCCTTTCTAACCCGCTCCTCGTCTTCATGTTCAAATTCTGCCGCAGACTAAAGACTCCACCCCCCACCCCACCCAGACTCCGCCCACCGTGCCTGTACGTAAGTTAGAAATCAAATGCTCGGAGATTGTAGATGGCTGCAGTCGCATCCAGAGCTCTGACTCTGGAGGAAGAAGATCAGGAGTTCCACCGCCATTCTGCCCCCCCCCCCACACCGTTTCATGTCGGTTTGTACATATTAACCTCCTCACTGTCACTGAGTGCGTCATCACGGCGCCGCAGGAAGGAAAACAAACTTTTTACTGTGACGTCACGGCGGAGCCACATCAGAGTTGTAGCTGTGAACACGTGGAGAGCAGCGCCCCCCTGTGGCCCACGCTGTAGGAAAGATTTCCAGTTCCTGACACGAGACTCGAACAATGAGGTTTTAATTTCCTGTTGGATCCACGTCCAGCCTCACGTGGACGTCGACAGACGATTTAAATCTCTTCCGACCAAAACCTGCTAAATGTTCTGTTATTTTCATCGCTGAGCTGAGTTTCTGCTACTGTCACACAGCTGCGTCGCAGTCGGGCTGTAAATACTGTACGTAATGTCCTCATTAACACGTCGCCAACATGGCCGACGCTTTGTCGGCGGAGCCAACATGGCCGACGCTGCGGCGCCGCCTCTGGCTGCTCATCATCGTGTCCGTAGGCTTTCTGAAGAGCATGGCATGAAGTCAGTGTAAATAAAGTTTTGCTTTAATAAACTGCTGTTTTTATGACATCGTCGTTTCTGTGAGGAAGACGACGATGATGATGATGGCGGCCTCGCCCCTCATCTGTCCTGTACGTGAATGTTGAGTGGAAATAACCTTGTTTTTGTATTTAAGCTGTCAGTGCTGCGTTTAGTCTGATTTTTGCTCCATGTAGAATCCATTGTGGAAAATGGCAATAAAGTCTTTAATTTTTTTTTTTTTTTTTTTTTTTTAGACCGAGTTAATTTTTTATAAAACTGATCGGTTTGTTCACACTGAATAATTTTAACCACTTTGTGTCAGTTGCCTCTAAATGACTTTGTTTGCTAAATAAGCAAATATAAATAAAACTATAAATATTGTTAAAATCAAACATTTCTTAATCTCGTCTGCTGCCTTTAAAGTCTGAAGATATTTATTAGCAAAAATGACAAATCTCCACGTTTGTTCAGGATTTTTGTTTTGTTTTAAAAATGCAGATCACAACCTGGTTTAATTTAATAAACATTTTTCTTTTTTAAAGCTGATTTCAGAGTTTCTGCTCGTCTGTTCCTCTGGCAGCCTGACCTCTGACTTTACTAATAAAATCAATAATCTTCATAAATCAGGTTCCAGCTTTCTTGTTCAGTAGTTAACAGATGAGATCTGCAGGATGGAGGGGTTTATTTTCCATTTTTATCTACTTTCCTCCAAAAATCTGAACTGGGAGTAATTAATTAAGAAGTACTCTGGAGCGATGCATCACCAGACTTCCACCATCGCTCCTGGTGCTTCAACATCAACCTCAGATCATCGCTGATGTTTCATTGGACCAGAACCAAACCAAACATCCACTCCTGTTTCACTAGTTGGATTTTTTATTTTTTATTTTAAGACCATTGTTTTAAGCTTTATTTTTACAGGTGATGCCATTGAGACTTGTTTCAGATAAAATGACAATAATAAAATAAAAACAAATGTCATTTATTTATGATGATGTGCCCATGTACACACAGGATGCTGGAAATAACCAGGAACAAGCTCCCAGTGATGATTTTCCAAAGTTACTGGAATGTCTTAAAGTCTGAATACAACACTGAGGATAATAAAATCCAGGAGTATTCCATGGTGATGGAGCAGAGAAGGAAAACTCCTTTTCCATATGGATGCAGGCCTGAGACCACAAACTAACTCTGACTTTATACAGCACTTTTCATGAAATTTCACAATAGTGCTTTACAGAAATAACAAAAGTGAACCTCGCATGAGAAAGATCGGTGTCTTACCGGCTGTTAATGTTAATAATCCAGTAAGTATTAGTCACGAACATTTTAAGACCTGAGGAAACTGTCAGTCTTAAAAAATAAGTCGGAATATGTCTGAATGAAAATCTAAAAGCCTTTAAAGCTGCAATTTAACTAATGACCAGCAGATGGCGACATTTATCTCAGACAACCTATTTAACTTCTCACCATAAAGTGATGTGATCACGTTCCACATATAGAGTGTGTTGTCGGGGAGTCCAGATGTGGGCACCGCTCCCTAACACGTCTGACTTCAAAGTAAAAGAAATGTTAATTAGGGAGTCCGGACCTTGTGGCAAATGGCCTGACAAGCTGTTTTTGATCTGGTTAAAGATCCGCATAAGATGGAGTTTTTATTAAGAATAAAAAAATCTGTGAAAAGTCTCTAAAACTCAAAGTTTAATTCTGAAATAAAATATTTTTGTATCGGATCTGAATTGGCTAGTAATTTAGATCTTCGGACTTTGTATTTTATCTGTCGATGAGTTCATGTTTACCTCTTTTTAACTCAACTTCCTCAAGTCTGAAATGGCATCTCCATAAACGAAGTATATCTTCACAACTACAAGTACTGTATGTATAATATTGGTCTCTACAGAAATCTGAGACATGTGAGATTACTACAGAAGTGTCAGAATCGACATGTGTGTTAGTGTGTCAAAGTAAATTTACCTGGAACACAGTAGAAAGTGTAAATATTTTCTCCTAAAAGAAACCACCACATTACTTTCAGTGGAAACCAGAGAACAGCAGCCCAGTTCATCTGGGAATGACTAAAGTGATGAGTAAAGTAATACAAGGAATGAGTAAAGTAGTTCTAGGAATAAGTAAGGCAGCCCCATGAATGAATAAAGTGATCCTAGGAATAAGTAAAGTATTCCTATGAATGAGTAAAGTAGTTGTATAAATATTTGAGTAAACTAATCCTAGTATTGAGTAAAGTGGTAGATTATTTTGCCTGAGTTTCTCTCCACCATGTTGCTATGCTACATGTTATCATTGAGGCTTCCTGGTGTGTACCGGGACCTCCAGGCCTGCACAGATCTCATACTGCCTCTATTTTTGTTCAGTTTATTCTGTACAGTAGATCTGGATCTGATGTCAGATCGAGTTTGAACTCTTTGAGGGTTTGAAGTGCAGATTGAGGTTATCAGGGGAACCGGCGGCAGGTCAGGACCCGGTGCAGCTGGGTCATGGGAAGCTGCTGCTCTGTCCGGTCCGTTCTGGTGTGGGATGGTAACCCTTGATCTGCCGGTTTTGTATGAGTTCCATTACCCCGACATAATGCAGACTTACGGGTGAGAGCGCTGATGTCAACAGCTCAGAGCTCCAATCCTGCCAAACATGTGAGAGCGGCTGCGAAGTAGCACTTGAAGACCTCGACCACACACTCTGCCCTCTGTCAGCGCACACAATCCAAATCTGTAAACACCCCGCAAAGCCGCTTGTCTGATTCCCCTCTTCTACCAATTTTCAGTTTTTTTCTAATCTCCTAATCAAATGTGCCAAAAGCTTCCCAAAGAATCCGAACGGCTGAAACTCGTCATGGGAAGAATGGCGTCATTAAGAGGCTTTGATTTGTAGTGGAGCTGCTTTGTTTGAGCCGTTGAATGACTTCTCTGAGCATTTGAAAAGATAAACACCATTCCAGCGAGCACGGACGAGCTCAAGTGTTGTTATAAAAGATTAATGCAGGAGTTTGGAAATGCAGCAAAGTCTTAGCAACACTTAACAGAGATGGTTTCATCTCATTCTGGTTGGTATTTTCACCCCCAGTCACTGCAGCCGATTCTCAGGACTGAGTTTTTACAACCAAACCGGCACCGACTGGATCTCAACTCCACATGTGAGGCTGCAGCATGATGATAGTGGGCACAAAAAGGGTTTGTCTGGATCTTCTGAATGAGTGGACCAAGCACAGGACCAGTGGCCTGAACGGGCTGCAACAGATTTATACAGTCTTTCAGATTGTTTATTTAATGATTAAGGCAATTAGTTCCAGGTTCATTATGTATAATAAGGTCATTTTGGTATATTCTTAATAAACACTGGTTCAGTCCAACTCCGGCACTCAGCTTGTTCCAGTTTTCCATTTTGGCCCGCTGTGTGTGTGGGTTTGACATCTCTGGTGTAGACTCTCCCACATCTTCAGCGTCTTTTTATTGTGAACCGTGGGGGGGCTCTTGCTGTGGCTCTCCTCTGCCGCCCTTCGGGTGGGGCTGGAGTCGTCTTCGTGGTGGGGTAGCTTGGGTTGGTGCTCCGGGTCTGCTGCTGAGGGCCCGGGTCTCTGGGCTACCCTGGTCTGCCTCTGACCTCCGTAGAGCTGTGGTCGCATTTGCACGATCTCACTCACCACTCTTCATCACTGATCACTCCTTATTCCTCATCCTCTGCATGCTGACATAGTCACTGAGTTTTTCCTGTAAGTTAGTATCTGGTCACTGTTATGCTACTTTCATAATATGTCTTTTTGATTTGGTTATTATTGAAAAACTCTTAATGACTAGCAGCTCTGTTTTTTCTTTTGTTTGTTTTTTGTTTTGTTTTTGTAAAAGTTGTAGGAAATTTTCTGGTGTGTTCATGTACAGGTGTAAGAGTTTGTTGTCTGGTGATGGTGTGGATTGAAAGGTTGTTTCCTTCTGTCTGTGATGTTTTTGTCTCCTTTCTTCTTTCCCTTTTGCATCTTTTTGCTATTTTCCATCTTTTTCTGTCCCCTCCGGTCAGGTCCAGCAAGATTACATAGAGTCGGTAATTCAAAGAAGAATAAATAAATAAATGGATCAGATTATCAAGAGGAGCGTTACCCATAGGCCTTCCCTTGGCAGAGCAGATTTGTTCAGCACGATACAGCAACCAGATTATCATTTTGCATGCTATGATGCTGGACAGGACAGGTTGAAATAAAAAAAAAAGAACAACATGTCTGACTGTTGCAACAAAGAAAACTGCTTTAAAATCGATTGAGAATCTGATGAGTTCTGGTCCTTTTTATTCCATTTAAACAGGTGAGTGAAGGGAGCTGCTGACCGGTCCAAGATGGCAACCCCACGGCTAGTCAGCCCAAAGCAGCTGGGGTCGTTCAGTGTCTCTTCATATGATTTCATCAGCCTCGGCGCAACAATGGCTCCAGAAATGTGCAGAATAAAAATCACATGAGTCAGAAACAGAGTTTTAAGGTTGGGAAGTTACGTGGTTTTGCTTTGATATGAATGCTTGCCGTACATGAATGGAGGGTTTACTGTGTTTCTGCACATGATGATGGTATTTGTTGGTGTGCTCTCCATTTGATTGACAGCCGGTCGGCCCTCCTTGCTGGGCGCTGCAGCAGACTGACCAGTACCATATGGAGGCCTTTATCCCTGCATGCTGACCAGGACACACACTGCTGCCTCCGGACAGCACTTTTTAACCCGTTTAACACGCTGGGACAAAGGATGCAGACCCCCACGTGGAGTTTAACCAGCTCTCTGCATCTCTCTATGGCTTCGTTTGCCCCTGAAAACAGTAAAAGCCGCAAAAATGTGGTTTAACTTGGGATCCATTTGTTTCATCCACATCAGATTTACTTCCCTCTGTGTCTGCATTTGAAATGTAGAAGCTTATTTGACTTATTTAAAGTTTGAATGCAGTTTGCGCTAGTTGAATATCTATCAGTCCTCCACGTGCATCCTACTTTCAGAAAACTCTTTACTTGCAAACCAGAAATATAAAAAAGTCCATAAATGCATGTTTTCTTATATTTGATTTTCTTGTTTTCATCTCAGAAGTTAACCGTCCTTCCTATCTCCTTCCTCCTCCTCCTTCCTCTTCCCTCCCTCTCTGCCCAGCTGAATAACCACTAAAGGTAATTAGATCATAATGACCCTGCACCATCCATACAAAACCTGATTAGCTACGCTACCCTCTGCCTAATGAGCTGAAAAACTGCTCGGTGTGTGTGTGTGAAATGTCTGTATTTTGCTCCTTTCGTCACAGCTCTGTGTGGTATCTTATAACACACACCGACCGATGCTGCCGGCCTCCATGTAAACACACACACACCAGAAACTGTGTGCAGGTTCACTGTGCTGCATGTTTGATTCAGCCTTGTCAGGTTTGTCCAGTAGGGGGCAGAACTACATGAACTAGTAGCTCAGTCGGCTGAGCTGCAATGCGGAGGTGGAAGCTGAGGCCGAAACCTTTAAAAAATTAGTTGAAAAAAAATATGTGTTTTTATTTCACAAGCAATAATATTTCAGTAGTTTTCAGACAGAACAACACATCTCAGCTGGTGAGGAAATCCCAGCAGTTGCAGGACACAGGTGTGTCGTTGGGTGGTACGCCATCTGCACAGCGCAGAATAAGAAGGATCGGGTCACATCACAGGATGACCTGGACTCTAACATTTTTTCCCCCCTGCATCAGGGAAGGAATACCAGACAGTAAAAACATGGACTAAAGCCTCGTTTCCACTGACAGTACTGGTCTGGGCCAGTGCGATCCAGTACGCTATTTTGTGCATTTACATTATAAAAGGGGCCCAAACAAACAAACCATACCGCACCATTCATGGACCCCCATAGGAAAATGCTACAATAAAATCCATTGACTGGTGGACAGAAAACCTCACTGCCCACGACAAAAGCAACCATTCAGTTCATGGTTCATTCAGACGTTGGAAAGATAACAGGAAAAGAATGCCTGGAAACACCAGTAGGTCTGGTCGTACAATGAGACATTCGATCGTATGAAGATCCAAACGTCAAGCAGAGCAAAAACAAGCTGCTGATTGGCAGCAAACAACAATCCACTGTTGATTGCAGCGTCACATTTGTTGTTATTGCACTAGTATGACGCCACGCTAGGCATTTGGTCTAAACCCTGCATGTCCAGTGGCGGTCCAGCTTGCAGTGGGAATGCTACCCTCAATTGGCTGGACCATTTTAAAGCTTCCGAACCGTACTGGCCCAGACTGAACCGCACAGTGGAAAAGGGGCATAACAGACCGAGGAACCCTGTTCCCAGCATCAGGTCCGGTTCAGTACCAGACCAGTCGGGGTGGATTTTTTTTTTTTTGTTTTTTTTTTGTATAAACTGGGAAGGGCACCAGAATATCCAACCTGAACCATCCCACTTTTTTGGGACCCTGTTGTTGGGATCCCAATCTTACCGATCCATCCCTAAAGGGTGGAGCTTGACACACTGCAATCCTTTGATTGGTGAAAAGAATCATCACTTTTTGTGTGACTCAGCAATAAGAACAAAGCAGGAACAGCTCCATGTTTAACTGTAAGGTGGATTTATTGTTGTTAAAAGTCACACGACAAGAAGAAAAAAGACAAACTGCTGGATGTCCACTGTTCTCCTTTGTTTCTGGGCTGCCTTCTTCTTTGTTAGAATTCAAGGAAGGCGTCGCGCTAGTCATGCTATTATGTAGGTGATGCATCTATCACTATCCAGTTGATACCCCACAACCAGGTAAGGGTACAGTTGCTGTGGAAACACAGTGGAGATCAGGATTTACCAAACCAAACCATCCCCAAGCCGTTAGTGGAAACGAGGCTTTGCACCAGACCATTCTCAGCTTTCACACTGATCACATGACCTGTGCATCGGCCACGCTCATGGGTGGCAAAAAGATAAAGAAAGCAGGCGTACTGCTACCAGCTCGGCTGCTACAGCTAGCTTTTTGTGTAGAAAAAAATAATGGTACATTCATGCTGTGCCTTTGGATGTTCCAATCGACATCCCAAGAGTGGGATTTCATTTTCTAGACTTCCTGCTGACCCGGAACGACGGCTAAATGTGTTGCTACCATCAAGCTGTCAGAGCTCTCAGCTGTGTAGCGAGCACTTTGTCAGTGGTAAGTTGCATCAATAAATTTAACAGTAATAAAATAACTATGTTTTCTCACATTACTTGTAACGTTAACATCAAAATATAACATCCCTAATAACATTGTGGTAAGGTTATCTGGGTCTGCTGTTTTCTTACTGATATGAAGATGAAATATTTTGTTTGGGGAATTTTCTACAGCTGGACGTCTGATCCATTTGTTATATTATCACACAGTCAGTCGTTCTGAAGTTCTGGTCCAAACTCCTTTACAGTAATGTACCAAATGATTGCACAGTAGAATGGAATAATTCGGAGAAGCTGTTGGCCCTTTAGATGGGAAGTTTGAGAATTAGAAAAAAGAGACGTAACAACCAATTGAAATGCTACCATTTGCAGACAGTACCTCTAACCGGGCCTTTAGCATGTTCTCTCCGGGTTCTCTGGCTTCTTCCCACCACCCCAACACATGATGTTAGGTTAACTGATCTCTGAATTCTCTCCAGGAGTGAGTGCGAGTGGTTGTTTGTTGGTCCAGTGATGGACTGGAGACCTGTCCAGGTGTACCCTGCCCCTTGCCTGCTAATAGGCTCCACCCCCACACCTTTCAAACTTAAAAAAAGTTGTTAAAATTTTATTTAATTGGACATTGAATGTGGGTCTGATAAAATAAAGTCTTCCAGAGTTTAAGGCTCCTTCAGACCTCCAGCTGCTGTTTTAAAGCTTCCTTCCTGTCATTCATTAAATCGGCCTTCTGCTCTCTTTGTTTGCCTCTAACGTTGAGTTTAGTGTGGAAACTTACGTTTACACCTTCTGTCTCCTCCCCCGCCTCTCCTCAGTGATAATGAACTGCCCGTCCTGCCCCCGTGAATCTGTTCAGAGAGTGTGTGAACGATAGAGTAACTCCTTTCTGAATTATAGACTCCCAGGGGTCACTGTGCATTGTTGTCAGCCCCCTCAGCTGCACTTGACAGCCCACTGGTCTGATGTGTGTGTGATTCCTCTCAGGTAGAAGAAGCAGCAGGTCACTCTCTGGCCTCCAGCACGCCTCACTGCCTCCTTTATGCAGCCTCTTTCTGCCTGAAAGGAGGCTGGATGCTTAAACCCAACTGCCTCCAGCGTCCCTGCTCAGCACATTTCCCAAGGAAGTGGGCAGCGAACTCAGAGAATAACGCAATAAAATAAAAAAATAAAAAAATAAACTACAGCAGCATGTTGTTAATAAATCTACAGTAAAATGAGCTGAAAACTGAATAATGTCAAATATACAGAATTTCCAGTAGATAAAAGTAAAGTAATTTTTGAGTTTTAATCCCCTTTAATTAGACTTTTAATGAAACTTTCTGTGTAACTATCTTTATAAAATCAGGCTTTAAATGTTTGCACTTTATTTTCAGACAATCAGCAGGACATGGAGGCAAATATGCTGCAACAGTTGTCTTAAAATAAAATAAACAAACAAGAGTTTGTTTCTGTCAACGATCACAGCAGCAAGAGATGTTTGCTATTTGCAAACCTTCTTAATCAGCTCAGAGATCTGATTATATTATATCCAGATTAACACCAGAAACCCTGCAGTTAAAAAAATAAGAAACTTTTTAGAAACAAGGGGAAAATATTTGAAAAAATAAACAACAATTCAACAGTTAAATTAGAAAACAGAAAGGTGAATAGCAAAAAAAAAAAAAAAAAAAAAGGAAAAAGAACTTTGACATAAAACAAAATTATGTTTTTACCAAAAACAACATTTTTAAACACTTCTAATTAATTCTAATCTAAAAACAACAAACAGATAAATAAACACAAAACAATTAAATGGTCCTTTTCCACCCTTCATTTTAAAGGTGCAGCGTGTAATAAATCAAAGACATCTATGACTTTCCTTTGACTCTGTCCAAACCCTCAACCTCTATACCAAGAGTTTTAGAAACTGTTAATTCGTTTGGCAGCTTTTCAGGTTGTAAAATGAACTGGACTAAAAGCGAAGCCATTCCTTTGAACATGCTAACACATTTCATCGATCTCAGACCTGCTCTGGTCTGGAGATCAGAAGGCATGAAATATAAGTACTAAAGACGAGTGTCCTTCCAAGACTAAACTTTTTAGTGTTCTTTTTCCTTATTCAGAAATCTTGCTTTGATAATGTCAACAGAATGTTCCTTTCTGGGGAACAAGAAGAAACTTAGAATTAATCAGAAAAATGATCCAGTGGTGGTCTGTGTGTTTAGTTTTACTGTCCTGTGGGTTCATCGTTTAGTTCTGGTTTCCTGTTTTATTTTGTAGGGTCATCCCCCTGATGTATTGTGATCTTTTTTGCTTCCTGTTCACTAGATCAACTGGTTTGATTTTCTTATTCACTTCACCTGTTCCTTGTTAGTTCACCTCGGTGTATTTCTACCGTTTGGTTTCAGTTGTCCTCTGTCAGATCATCCGTTGTTTCCCTGTCGTGTCTCTTTGTTTCGACCTCGTGTTTCTGGATTTAAACCTGTGTTCCATCTGCCTCCTGCCTTTTCATCCTGCATTTGGGTTTTCACCTCAGTCTCGCAATGACAGGGATCCCTGATGGTTATTTGTATTATCTTGCATTTAATGCCAAGCATTCTCTTATTTGGGGCTATAAAAAAAAGAAGTGACAAGGAGGCTGGGACTGGCTGGAAGAACATCTTGTGAAGGGAAAGAACAAATTTGAGTCTCAGTCTTTAAAAAGTCTAAAAAATAAAAAAATCCTACTATTAAGTTTACATGTGGCATAAATAGAGAAATTAATAAAAGAATGGATATTGTAAGTTCAGTTCTTCCATCTTGTTCAATATGGTATAGTGACGCCTTTACAGCTGTGGGGAATCCACTAGCCAATACTATATGGTGCAATCATAGTTTCACAGAAATGTCCCAAATTCTAGAGAACAGAGAGATTCTGGTCTTTGAAGAGCTTAGAAAAAGACATAATCTGAATATGAACAGTTTCTTACAATACTCTCAGTTAAAGTCAATTATTTCCAAATTTTCTAAAGAATATTTTGAATAATTGCAATTATGAGACTAATAAGAAAAACCTCAGATTTTTATCATCAAACAGAGGAGCCGTCTCAGGTTTATATAAGTTGCTGCTTTAATCTTTATTAAACACAAACTCTAAAACAGCCACAATGGGAACTTAAATTAGGGGTCAAGCTTACTTCTGCAGAGGGGGGAAACATTTGGTGTGACATTAAAAGAACTTCCATATCAGGTAGAATAAAACAATCTTCATAAAGCATACGTCACCCCCTCCAGACTCCAAAAAATAGACCCAAATCCATCAAATCTTTCAAAGTGGGAAATCTATTTCATATGTTATGGCTCTGCCCAGCAGTCAAGTTATTTTGGACAGAAATCTGAAGTAATTTCAGAGATCGTTAATACAAACGTTGCTCCATGTGTCTGTTAGGCCACAGGACGTACTACTAAAAACAAGGTTAGAAAGGAAGACAGCTGGCTTCGCCCTCTAGGCTGCCAAAAGAATAAAATTCACAAGCTTAAATTTTCTCTATAGAAACATGTTTATCTGAGTTTATTCATCTTTTAGGCACGGAACGAATAACAGATAAATTAAATGACTAAGTTTCGGTCTGAACCATTAGGAAGCAGGTGTGGAGGCATACAGCATCGTCACATAGACGTTAAACCTGGTCTGATGACAACCTTCATGTTTACTTTTGATCCCGTTGATGGGCTCGCACTAACCTTACTTTCTATGTGCTGTTGTAAACATGTCAGCGTGATCTGTATTTGTTAGTCTGACTCGTGTATATTGTTGTCTTGTATAAATATGAAGAATTATGAATAAAAAAATAAAAACAAAATAAAAATAATTCCTTCATTTTTGGGAAACTTTTTTTTAAATAAAAAAAAAATAAATTAAGTTTGAATCGGAATGAAACTGTGTAAATATGCAGGTTCCACCTCTATAAAAAAAACACACTTTTCTATCTGTTGGTTGATGTTTGCACATGACAGACATGGAGACTCGAGTCAGAGACCTGGACTCAAGTTACACTGAAGTTCCAGTGACTTGAAACTTGACTCGGACTCACAATTTGAGACTCGTGAACAATCTTTTATTTTTTAATTATTTATTTTTTGTCCTGATTTTCTCTGTCCGACCTCCTGTCTGCAGTCATTTTTCCTGACGTAACACTGATGTAACGTCACACAGAAGGTTGCCGAAACCTTTGGGTATTAAAAACTTAATAAAAAGAGACCAGTATAAGAGCAGCAAATTGGAACTGGTATAAAAACCCAGGATGCTGGATCCATCACATCCTTCATTCACCTTAAAACACACCTGGAGAGGTTAGTCTCTGTAATATGAAGCTAATGTTAAGAGAACATTTTACCTTCCAGCCAGTTAGAGATGTTAAATTATATTTATCATTGATCACTGCACTGATTGAGCTTGTGATGTGTTTAATGACACGCCGTAAATGTCACTGCAAGGGTTTAGATGACAGTTACACGTAATATGTCCCAGTCTCTTACAATAAGGACTATGTTGACCATAGAAAAAACTAAACAAAAACCTGATATATTGATTGTGTATTATTAATTATTGTTATCATAGAAAGTCCCACCCACCAATCTTCTGTTGGTCTGTTCTATTGGACAGTTTTTCCTCTAAATCTGGCTGTTATTTTGGCTGTTTGTGCAAATGGATCAAGTTTTTTGTAAGAAAGTCTTTTTATTTATTCATTTATTGGTAAAAACAAATCTACCAGATTTAGACGGATGACTGGGTGTCAGCTGCCAGTCATGCTCGTGTTTTTAGGTAAATTATCTCATTTCAACAGAAAGAGCACATTTAAAAAAGTGAAAGAGAGAAAAAGTAGTTGTGAAAACCCCCCTTCTACTCTCAGCACGACCTCTCAGCAGCTCCCGTGGCCTCTTAACCAAGAGTTAATTAGTCTTTTCATTAACCATGAATGAGTTAATTGATTAACGAGAACTGTTAATGGGTTTATCTGTAAACAGCCTCTCTTCGTCTCCTCTCTCCTCCATGATTCTCCACCTCGGAGCTCTGAGGAGACGAGAGGCTCCTTCAGAATTCCTTGGTTCATTTTAATTAAAAACTCAAGAATCTGCTTTGGTCGTCCCACCTCGACCTCCCCTCCAGCCACTTCTCCTCTGCAGAGTGCCAGAAGAAACCCTCTCCCGCTTTCACAGCTCCCTTGTGTCCTTTCACAATAAAAACCATTAAATACGATGACAGAGAAAGACGGTGCTCTAATTCAAGTCCCTCCTCCTCTGGCTCTTTACATCATTAGGGTATTAGTCATGAGCGGGACAGAGACAGCGATGGAGGACGGATAGATGGATGAATGTGGCGCTTCAAAGGGCGGCAGCTCTTCAGGGAATAATCAGCCGGCTCAGCGTGGCTTAGCGGGATTTCCAGCTTTCTGGAAAAAACTTCATCAAACCTTCACCAAACAAGAGCGAGCAGAAAAAAGAGTGAAATTAAGACGTGGGTTTCATAGCAGGTTTTATAGCAAGTCGGGTAAAATCCTCCCACTTCATTCTGCTTCATGACAAAGAAACTTGTTTCTTTCTCTCTCTTTTAATGTAGCTGCTCTGTGTTTGTGACTGAAATGAAACTTTTAGGAGGTCTGAGGCAGCTGCAGGTTTACGGCCACAGACCCAACTTTAGTCTTGTTTGTAGCTAGTTTATCATCAAAGCGGGCCAAGCAGCCACAGTGTGAACGCGCCATTAAAGGCACCATTTTTATCTTGGTTTAAATCTTATTTGTTAGAAAAGTCTTTAAACCCTTAAAACTACAAGGATTTTTTTTTTTGGCTCTTTTTGAAACAAGAAATTACAATGACAAGAACATGTTAATATTCTTTAAATATGTTCTTTTTCAGGATCAAATTAAACTTTTAAATGTTCTTCGACGGCTTTAACTTGTACCGACTTCTACTTCATTTTTCTTTAATTGACCTGGGATGAATTGACTTCATACAGAACATTAAACAATGTGCTGAAACCGGCATTACGAGCCTTTTAGGATTACATTTACAGCTAATAAAGCACACACATGGGTAGTTTTCAGGTGGATAAAGAAAATAAAATATAAAAGCCACTTCCACACAATTACTTTCATCCATGCACATTTCTTGCCCATGAATCCTTTAATTTAACATTCTTAGCTTTACAGCTAATATGAACATGACAGCTTTAATGTGATATCATCCGAGTTATCTGGTTTTATTTTCAGCCTGGCGACACCCAAGTAGTCATCAGGAGGACAGACTGAGCTTCTCTGGGCTAAATATGAACCTACCAGAACCCTCAGGTCATCTGGATCCAGTCTCTTATCAGTTCCCAGAGTCAGAACCAGACATGGAGAAGCTGCATTCAGCTTCTCTGCTTCACATGTCTGGAACAAACTCCCAGAAAGCCTCAAATCAGCTGAAACACTCAGTTTATTTAAATCCAAGTTAAAGAGTTTTTGTTTAAAAAAGTCCAAATCTGCATCTGTTTCTTAATACTGCTAATACTGTTTATTAATGCTGTTTTTATTCAGTGTTCTTTCTGTTTCATTTTTCTTTTGTTTTTAATGTTAAATTATGCTTCTTGTATTCCGTAAAGCACTTTGAATCGTGCTACAAATAAACTTGCCTTGCCTAAATCAGCTTCTGGATTATCTGCACTACTTACCACTGTCTTTGTCTCTTCTTTACTCTTCCTGGTCCTGCCAGACAGAAAACATCTAATTTATAAACCCTGCTTGTTTACATGAGACACACAGCTACTCGCTACTCGTGGCAAGACAAGAGGTGGAGGTGGGGCCCCTTCAGGGGGTTCTGTAGTGGTCTGTCTTGATTCAAAGTTGGTTGGCCCTCGGAGGCCCTCTGCTTGGTTTGCCGTTGGTATAAACAAAAACATTAAAAACATTAAAAGCTGTTTTCATTAATCATCATTTCCTGCGTGTAACTAGAGGAAAAACAAAAAGGAAAAAGTTATGAGAGGGCACATTCTTCTGGTGAGGACATAAAGTAGAAAATAGTAGTGTCGAGTTTTATCTAAAACATAAAATTGTGTTTGAGCAAAAAGCACCAGCAAGAGTTTAAACATCCCACAAACATCCGTACAGCAAATGCATCATGTTTCATGGTGAGAATGAACTCGATGCTGGATATTTCCACTCTGAGTGGACCATACAGAAATCCACTTCAAATCTAAACCACTCACCCAATGAGTTATTTACAAAGCTGCTGGTAGAATGAGCAGAAGCTTCAGACCCATCAGAAGCATCATCATCTAAAATCAAATGTTTGATGACAGATTAATAAAACATGTTTGTTTTGTTCATTTAAACACAGAAACTGGGATTTCCATGGTACCAGGAGGAAACCTCAGATACAAATGAAAGCCAGTGTTCCCATCATGTGTTTGTACATAGTCTGTATAACCTGCAGTCAGCTGTAAGAAAACCCCAACAGATGGATAAACACTGGCACATGCGGCCAATCAAACCTGAAACTATGATAAATGCTTCCCCATGCTCCAGCTCCGACTCCAGAGGAGGAAGATGAGGATGCTAAAGTGCAGCTGATCACGTATGATTGCTCTTCATCCCTGCCTGTTGTTTTCATGAGAAAAGCAGCAATTATACGAAGACTGAGGAATGAAAGGAGGGATTGGAGGGAGAGGGAGAAATGATGAGAATGATAATTTGAGGAGAAAGCAGCTCAATCTGACATATGGCCAAGTACCGCAGGATGGAGAGCTTCATGATCCTCACTCTGTTATAGGGATTAAAGATGGAAAACACACACACACACACACACACACACACACACACACACACACACACACACACACACACACACACACACACACACAGTTACTCATGCTTCTCTTCACCACTACTTTCTTACCTGGGAACACCCTGAACCTAAAAACCTAAAAACCTAAAAGCCTTAAACCTGAACTCCTCTCGACAGCTAATCCAGCATCATCTTCATCCTACTGGCACTCTGAGAGCTCCCCAACCAGTAAAGTCAGTCTTCTGTCTCTCTTTCTTGTCCTCTCTTCCTCCGATAATGTCTTCTCATATTTCTTTGCTGAATCAGCCTCGGCGCACGTTCAAGACGGCCATTGTGTTTATATCCGCTTGCGTGTGATTCTTTGCGTTAAGCGAAACCCCGATGCAACGTCTCGTTCTGGAAAAGCACATAAACGAGTCCAGAACAAAGAGTTTAAGAAGGTTACATAATGTGTCTTTAAAGTCAACGTGGAGCTGCTGTTCTATTTAAACATGGTGCATAAAACCTTTTCTATTCTAAATGTACAGAAGTCCTCAAATGCAACATTTCAGTTTTACAGAGAGAGGTGGGACAACGGAGACGATTCTACACAGTAAAATGTAAAATTGGTTTTAATAGAATCGTGGGTATAACTTTTTATTTTTATTTATTTATCCTGCATTTTACCTGGAAAAACACATCAACAACAGATACTTGTTTCCAGTGTTGACCTGACAAGTACCAGCAACACTGTAGGATAGGAGAGAAGGGGGAGAAACAAATAAACAAATAAAAAGTCAAAATAATACAGAAATAAACAAACTTAACTTTAGATGTTATTTAGCAGCTTTTGCTTTCATGTTATTTGCTTCTACTCCTTTATTTACCATTTTTATTTCATTTAACAGGGTTTTAATTTCACATGGTTCCAATACAGAGGAACTCTGGACCATCATAAATGTCATCATTTACAACAATAAATAAATAAATAAATACTGGAAACCTCTGATTACTTTAAAAAGTATATGTTTAATGAGTTTTTGTTATATGGGTCATAATTTTACTTGTATATAGTGGAGGTCAGGGGTGGACCTGGCATTTTGGCTCAGACCGGCCCAGAATATAAGAAATTCTTAACTGTGCAGCTCCTTAGAGCCACAAAATCCGTGCAGTGAGTTATCAGGAATCAGACAGAAGGGACATGTTTAATACTTAACCAAAAAGTGTAATTTGTTAATAACGTAACATCCAGACTCTGGCACAGGGAGGAAAATCAGAACAGAATTCATCCTACTTTGTGTTTGATGGAGAAGGAAACCAGACCAGACCTGAGAAATGATGGATCAGATGAAAACTCTTGTGGAGATGTTATCTCAGCCAGGTTCAACTAAAGACTAAATAGAGACGATTTTTTACATAATGATGCGTTCAGGTCCAGCATGGCTGGATTCTCTGATAAAGAGACAAACAGCTGCATCGGTTCTACGCAGGGGTCACCAACTCCGGACCTCCTGGGTCAGACTACTGCAGGTTTTATATACAACACACCTGATACAGTCCATTCAAAAATGCTGCATTCAGGCCTCATAGGAAATGTCTGTTTTCACCCATAAATCCCCATTGTTTGTTTATTATTTTTATCTTATTGTCTTATTTCTCAGAAAATAGAAACACTAGATATTTGTTGTTAAAAGTGCACAGAGTCCCACAATTTGTAGCTTGTCCTCATCTGTAATAAGACAAGCTAGAAGTTATTGAGCAGGGGCACGTCAGACGCCCATAGATCTACCCATGGTTTTTGTTATACTCTTAAAAATAAAACAGAAGACGTCTGCACAAACAAAGCCTCAGTCATATACGAAAGAAAGGTGGTGTGGGCTCATCTCTTTCTCTTTCAGTGGAAATCTTTTGGAGTAAAGTTGTAAAAACAGGTGGAAGCAAAATAATAAAATCTCATTTTGTTGCTTGAGTTTGACTTTGATGGGCGGTGGAGCGAAGAAGCACCTGGACCTGGCAGGGAGGCAGGGATTTACACATTAGCTTTCCTCCTTTCTCAGGACGGACCCCCATGAAATCACCCTTTAACTGAGGGATAACTCACTGTGTGTGTGTGTGTTCATGCTGGTAATGCCCATGGTAAGTTGAAACCATTACTGTCTGGTTGTGAAAAGGCAGAACTAAAGACCATCCTGTGTCCCACCACTCGCTGCTGACCCTAACACAACAGCTGTGTGTGTCTGTGTGTGTGTGTTCATGAGGAGGAAGTACGGACCTCCTTGAAGAGAAGTACCAGTGGTGAAAATACAGCATCTAACGTCCTGTACTGAGAATATCGAGTCAATGTTTGAAGAGGAAAATATGTAAGTACAGCATGTACATCCACAAATCTGAAAAAGTTTCAATACAAATACAGAAAAGATTTTTAAAAAATTGTTTTTTTTGCATTATTTCTTTCTTAAGATCTTGTTTTGATGATGCAGGAGGTGGAATGTTGTGGAAAGTCTCCTCCAGCACATCCCAAAAACTCTACAAAGGGTCAAAACCTGAACTTTGTTACGACTCCTGTTCCCTGAACCAGTCTGGGACAATTCAAGGTTGAAGAATCTTGCATCACCATCCTGGAAATCTGCTCCATCAGGGAAGAACAAATGTATTGATTGAAGAGCTGGTCATTTAGTATGAATATTAAAGTAGTCAGATTACATCAACATTTATGCATACAGACGAACATCAACTGATGAGTAGTTTCTGAGCTAATTTAGTCTCATTCCTCCTGCAAACACGGCGTACAGCATCCTGGTTGTTTCTAAATCCTCCATCATTCTCTATCAGGGACAGGTCAGGACAGCAGATGGACCAGACTCGTACCCTCCTCTTCCTCCGTCAAGCTGCTGGAAATCAGTAGAATGTGGTTCTTCATCATCTTGTTGAAAACTTCATGGAAGTCCCTGAAAAAGATGAAGACAGCAGAACCCTGATCCACCCCCATACCGTCACAGAACCCTGATCCATACCGTCACAGAACCCTGATCCACCCCCATACCGTCACAGAACCCTGATCCATACCATCACAGAACCCTGATCCATACCGTCACAGAACCCTGATCCACCCCCATACCGTCACAGAACCCTGATCCATACCGTCACAGAACCCTGATCCATACCATCACAGAACCCTGATCCAACCCCATACCGTCACAGAACCCTGATCCATACCATCACAGAACCCTGATCCATACCATCACAGAACCCTGATCCAACCCCATACCATCATAGAACCCTGATCCATACCATCACAGAACCCTGATCCACCCCCATACCATCAAAGCACTGGGCTTTCGGCTTGTTCCTGACAATAGTCTGGAGGCTCCATTTCCTCCAACAAACATCTGGAATACTAACTGGTCTGACCACAGTTCAGGTCTCGACTGTGTGGTAGACCATTCCAGATGCCTCCGAGTCCAGAGCGGTCAATGCTGCATCTGAAACTCTGGACCAGGTTAACATGCAGCTTCTTTTCTGCTCAGTAAAATCTGAAGTGACATCTGTGAATCTGGATTGTAGAGCTGATGAAGGGTTCTACAGTAATCCTTGTTCATGTGGTTCTATCAGCTGGTGATAATGATGGTTCTGGATGCAGGTCTATCTGAAGGATCAGAGACCACCATGTCCATCTGGTCCTTTACACACTGAAATTCCTCCAGACTGATTGAATGGTTTAATGATATTCTGATTGTAGATCTTTTTCTGAGAGCTTTTTATCAGGTGACTGACTCTGTGGGTTGGTGGAGGTCTGCACTCTCTGAGTATCTCTAGTTTATTGATTTTTTGCATTATTACCTTTAC
This sequence comes from Melanotaenia boesemani, assembly GCF_017639745.1. Taxonomy (NCBI): domain Eukaryota; kingdom Metazoa; phylum Chordata; class Actinopteri; order Atheriniformes; family Melanotaeniidae; genus Melanotaenia; species Melanotaenia boesemani. The sequence continues at coordinate 9,985,509 of NC_055691.1, read as the reverse complement.
ACTTTACCAACTCAGAGACATGTCAGCACAACTTCCACCACAGCCAGGTGCATCACTTCTGCCTTGAATAGGACTTCAGAGAAGTTTAGCTGAAGTTTTCATCCCATCACTCATGTAGAAGCCTGTGAAAGAAAAGCTGATAATCACTGAGAAGTGGGCTCAGATTCAGGTGGTGCTGCCTGCAGTACCAGAAGGCATGGCTGGGGGATGGGGCCCAGCAAGGTGTTGGAAGCAGAGGGGAACAGCAAAACTTGAGGGGGTTCTGTGGAGAGGTGAGTGGGTTTTAATTTGTTGGAAATCAGAAAACCATTTCTTCCTTTTTGTCCTGATATGCTTACAGAGTGTAGCTCAAGAATGTTTCCATGTTTGAACCACCTTGGTAACCCACCTAAGTCCTCTAAAACCCTTTTCCTGGTAAAACCTTTTATTCCTCAGTCGTTGCTTCTGTTTCTTCCTTGTGCACCCCCCCCACCTCCCCCCCCCCCCCCCCTCGGCCCGGCTCTCAGACCCAGCCATGTATGACAGATATGGTTGATAGTGAGCAGATCAGAGCAGATCATTGAGGTGAATGACTTCAGTCAAACCTCTCATTCAGCTCAGAGGGGAAACTTTCAAAGGAGCCCTGATATGGAAGAAATGGGGAAATCCTCCTGGCTGCTCCTTTATTCTACAAACTGTGTGTGTGTGTTAGTGTGTGTGCTGCTGACTTTAGTCCATCTAAAATTATCAAGCAAAGCTGAAAAAGGAAGTCGCATGAATAGCCATCACGCTGGGCACTGTGACCATAATCTGGTGTCTCCGTGCACGTTTGAGAGAGGATGGCTGTTTTCAACAGGAACTGATTTTTTTCTTTTATTCCTTTCTGAATTTGCCCTTTTCAGCTTTCCTTAAATGATAATGGCCACTCTTCTCAGCTTGCAGCATCATTGGTGATTTTCTGTTGCCTGCTTATAATCTGAACAGTGTTAGTTTATCTGATAATAGACATTTAAATGGAGATATTTGAATATCACTGGTGTGAAACACATGTTAAGTTCTGCCCACAACAACACAAAGTGCTGTTTTTCTCTGCAGGACAGCCCTCCGCCGCAGGCTCAGTTCAGTCTAGTCTTTCTACACTCTTGTCTTCAATGTTCGAATCACTTATAAAGGCCAGCAACTGACTAAACTAACACAGGACTAAAACTTCTTTCTCACAAACATTTAATGTGAATCTGATAGTTTGACTGGAGAAATATGTTCATCTGTGAAGAATATCTGCAAAGCGCAAACTCACTGCACAAAACAGCTTCACCATTTTGTGGAACATGTTGAAAAAGGATGTAACTTATAACATTTATCTTGTTACTGAGCTCTGAGTGCAACTGTAGCCTCTTTAGCTGCCGCAGTGCTCTCCTCTTTGGAATTTATCTGGGTTATGTCCCTTACTCTATCCGATGATTTCGTCGCCAACGACCAGGTTCTTTTATGAGGAATGTTGGATCCCGGTCGTCTTCAGGTGAACGTTTCATTACGCTCTCCGCCATTTCGCTTCAGAAATATGTGCTGCCATTGCTCGCTGGCTGTAGGCTTTTATAGGGAGGGACGGCCGAAGGGGCGGGAGGAGGGAGGAGGTGGAGATTCACATGAATGTACACGTGGCCGGACCGGCTGGTAAACACAGGGCTGGAGATCAGGACAGAGATGGTGTGCGACGAATAAAGAAGAAGAGAATTATTTTTCAGTTAATTAAAGCAGCAGGATACAACCAAAATGTGGACGCACCTGAAAGAAATTCATTTGGTTTCCTTTCGACTCCTCCTTTACAGGACGTACAGTATATAGCCGGTTTGTATAGCCCAGGGGTCTCAAAATCAAACTGTCAAATATCTTCATCTCATAGGAGGTCCATGTTAATATTTGAGTTAAAAAACAAAAAACAAAAACTGCAGTGTTTCCAAACATTTGTTTTGTTTGAATTAGTAACAGTTCCCACATATTTAAGTAAATCAAATGCAAAGAGTGCATTATTATGTAAAGTTGTACTAAACAAGTGCAGGAGATTATTTTGCTTTGAAGTTGGCAAAAATATTGCACTGAAAGAAAAAATTAAATAAAAAAATCCTGTAGCTCATATGTAGCACTTTACTTCTGTCCAGACACCTGACAGTGTTTCTCCTCACAAAGTTCAGCTACATCTGGCCTGATGGAGGTCACAGCTGAAACCCCGAGTACAACTTTATGATGGTTCTCACTCAGCCTGGACCTATTAAAAGAAAAGCTTCTCACAGAGATATGTGCTTCCAAAAAGGCACATCACATGACCAAACGCTTTAGACTATTCTGGGAAGGACAGAGGGAATTCCCTCAGAACATGTGCAGTCATGTCTTTTCCCTGTGTCTCTGAACTTCATCTTTAGCAGCTGTTGCTCTGCAAGTCAATAAATTCTATTTGCAACTTGGGACGCTGTCCACATCAGCTGAGAAGGGGTCTGCAAACAGCTAGAAAGGGTCATAGTGGCTTTAAAGTCAGCAAATCACTAATCAACTCCTGCAGCAGATTATCAATAGCAGACATGTAGTCCTCCCACAGAATGCTGGGTCCTCCTCCACAAGAGATCTGCATGTTATGAAATGGTTGAGGTTTTTTGCATAAAGCTTCCTTTTCCAAAGCTTCAGTTTTGAGGTGAATGCTTTCACACTATCATAGGCTGCTGTGATGAGCTGACCAGGGCTCTGCAGCTTCAGGTTGAGGATGTTCAGTTCCTGTATTATGTCCACCAAGAAGGCAAGGTCCATTACTCTCCTTGGGATCATCACATTCAGGAACTTCCATTCTGCTATCTTCCATGACTTTTTTCTCCTCTACTCTTAACTCAAAAAATCTCTTCGGTAATTTCCTCTGCTAGCGCACCTCAGTGGAATAAAGTACGTCACCATATGCTGCCTCAGTTTCTTCTGAAAGGCTGGAACAGGAGGTGCTGTAAGCTCCTGGATCTGATGCCATTTATACATTTCTGGGCATGATGTGTTCATATTTCAGACATTTTGCTGCCCAGTGCATGTTGGTGTGTGATATCGTGCAAAACAACCGCTGGATCTGCGTTTTCCTCTTCCAGCTTCCTTTGTACCAGTGCTACCAGCTCATGTTTTTTACCGGTCATGCATGGGGCTCCATCAGTGGTGATGCCAACCAGTCTGTTCCACGGCAAAGCCGCGCTCCAGTGCATCACACAGCTGCAGAAATATATCCATGGCTGTGGTGTGCCCATGCATCGGACACACTCAGTAACTCCTCTGTCCAGCTGCTCATGAATGGCTGTCTGAGACTGTTTGTTATGTCCGTGCTCTCATCAAGCTCCACAGAGAGAGAACGCAGTGAAAGTTTGTGCTTTGTCACTAACTGTTAATAAATGTCACATAAGTTGTTAATGTGCTCCACCACCGTGTTGCAGATAGAGATTATTGAACAACTGTCTTTTCTCCGGACTCAAGATATCAGCAACTTGCAGCATTTTTCAGAAATTTTGGAGATTTTTAACAGTCTGAAAAGTGCAAATCAGATTTTTAAAAATCCGACCCAGGCCACTTTCGTGTGTGGTCCTAGATCAGATACGTATCCGATTTGTGTGGAAGCGACCTCAGTCTGAATGGTCATTACTTTGACATCACAGAAGCCAGACAAACATCACAATTCTGCTGTTTCACGCAATATTTTTCACAATATTTACTCTGTTGTCTTTTCCTTTTTTACTGATTCACTTTAAATATATGACTGAATTAAGCAAAGTCTATGTCTTTAAAACTGAAGTTTTTATTTGGCCCTTTAACAAAATGTAAAAAAAAAAAAAAAAAAAAAAATTAGTATATTTACCGTTAATTACTGTATATATTTAATGTAATGTAAATGGTGTCCACCAGAGGGCAAAAGACAGATATTAGATTGTGTTCAACAGGGCTTTGGGCAAAGTTTTTACCATAAAGTGATGCAAAATGTCTCAAAAACTGGATATATCAAATTTGATTTTTACATCATTAAAGGGTTAATAAATTAAAAAGTACATTTTTAGTGGAGGAAGCAAATGTTTAAGTTTTCTGTCAAATTCTATTTTTTCACGTCCTATATTCAAAGTATAAGCCCTAAAAGTAGCTTCATCCTGGAATGGAATGGAAAACTGGGCTCTGTAGTGTGTATTCACTATTATTATATCAGAATCAGAACCAGAATACTTTATTAATCCTGGAGGAAATTGTGTGCACACAGTCGTTCCATACCAAATAAAGACAGGATGAGATAAAGATAAAAATCACAATAAGAAAAATCACAAGTTAGTCGTGATATCTATATAAACAAGTCGGTTTATGCATTAATCTGATGGAATAAGAGTCTTTTTTTTAAATCTTATCTATTTTTATATTGTAGAAATAAACAATAGAAAGTTTAATGTTTCCATATTTAATTTACCACATTTTTATTTCCCATGCAGCAGTTCGCATGCATGAACCCCACCTGACCCACACAAGCAGGAACCAAGGCCCAACAATCAGTTTAACACCCTGTACTTTAATTAAAATCTCAGATTTTTCTTCTTCAGAGGACCCTGAACAGAACCAACGAGCTGATGATGTGATGGATAGATTTCTGTTTCTATTTCCCACAGCAGAGCTCCTGCCAGTCAGATTATATGAGCAGCAGATCCCTGGCTGGGATGGATCTGACTGGATTAGCCGTTTCCTGCCCAGACACAATAGAATACAGCAGGACCCCAGATCAAACCACACACACGCAAATACATGTGCAGACTGTGCATATCATAACATGTGCATGTGTGCATGTGTGTGTGCACATGCAGGGAGCAAAGAGGCAGGCTAAAGGGCTGAAAGCCAACAAAGAACAAGGAGTGTGAAGCAGCAGGAAGCTGACTAGTCATTTTATCCGCCTCGCGCTCTCTGTGCTCGCACAGACGGCGGGATCAGGAGACAGAGATGAAGTTAAAATCAAAGGTTGAAACCCAGGATTAGTCCTGAGTGTGAGGTGCTGGGGGGGTAGGTGGAGGTCGGTTCAGGTTTAAAAAGAGTCAGAAGCAGAGAGGGGAGGATTTTCAATGCTCAGATTAGATTGTCTGTCTCCTTCCAAGCCTGTGCACCACAGACAGAAATAACACTTTATTTTATAAGGTTTCTTGCTGATTTCCTGGAAAATCTTCTTTTTGATTCCTGAAAATCAGCTGTAACTACAAGCCTGCTATTACTGAAATAAACTTATTCATCAGCAGAGCTGGAAAACAGATAAAGAAGTTTTTAATTGGATGAAAAATCAGCCTCACAGATTCATTTTCTGTTCCAGGTCCAGTGGCTGCTGTGTAGAAACCATCTGCATGGAGTTTCTGGCATGAAGTGAGTTGGATTATTGATAAATTAATCCATTTCACCTGCATTCATAGGTAATGTTTTTCAAACAGATGTGTGATATTCAGCAGCTCAGAGTCTCGAAGGATCCTCGTAAACAGTTTTTGTCTTCAAAAACCCGCTAAGAACTCATCAAATTAGGTCTTTCCTTGGATACACAAAAAATGCCAGGAGAGGGTTCGCCCAGCATGTCACCACCCACACCTGCACAGGTGCAGCCCAGGATCGATGTCACATGGCCACATCGAGGGAAACCACAAATCCACAACTTTTTCAAGACGAAAGATTTGAACTAATTGTTTTGAAAAATATTTGTTTCATCAACCATCTTAAAAACATATGACAGTTTCATTAATGTTTCCGTGGCAACCAGTCAGCAGACTGAACAAGAGTATCTGCACAGGTTTGGTGGTCTGAGGATGAACTGTGTGAGCCAGGATCACCAGAAGCCATGTAACAGGTGTGTTCGTCCTCAGCTCCAACACTGTGATTTAAAGAGATTACAATGAGAAGGAGCGATGTGATGATGGACATGATGAGACTCTGAGCATTAATGAGACAACTTTGACGTCTCATAGTGAGAAGTAAAAAGTGATTTTTAAATCGATCCAATCAGGCTACAGGATGCTGATTTGGATCCTGCTTCAGTTTTATTTCTTTATAATTCACTCAGGATCTTCTTCAGCTTTCATTTATTGTTAAAGAATTTCTTCATGCAAAAATCAGAATTATATATATATATATATATATATATATATATCATTAGTTTTAAAAACATATATATATATATATATGTGTGTGTGTGTGTGTGTGTTTAAAAAGTGGAAATTACACTGGTAAAATCAATAAGAGAAATAAGTAGAATTAATAATTTAATTATCTTTCAATTTTCTGGCAGGGGATAAATTTACAAATTTGATTTAATTTAATTTAATTTAATTTAATTTGTATAATCTTAAGCAATAATCTGTTTTGTAATTCATAGTTTAAGTTTGCTCTGAAAGAACATTAGTTCTTTCGTTGCATGTTAAATTTCAATTTACACCTGAATTTGTCTTTTCTTTCCAAAGATTCACACTATATTTGCTTTATTTCAATAAAAAAAAAAAAAAACAAAAAAAAACACACACACACACACACACACACACACACACACACACACACACACACACACACACACACACACACACACACACACACACACACACACACACACAAAACCACACTTTTCATTAGTTTTAAAAACAGAAAAATCTATCTTTTTTTAAAGAGGTTTAGATAAAATTAATATAACATTTTGGGATTTTTTCAACATAAGATTAATTGTTCGGGACAAACAAAAACTGCATAAAGTCAGAGCAGATATGAAGATTTTCACAGAAAAAAATGATTTAAAATGTTTTATTTATTGATTTATGAAGTCATTTATTTATTTTTAAGTAAAAGTCACCTGGTTAAAGCAAACCTGCTGGGGGGTTAGGGTTAGGTTAGGTTAGTTTTAAGGTAAAAATCAACAACTAAAACTTAATTTTAAACTAAATGTTCTGCTTTTAGTGTTAACATGTCTGGAAGAGTTGGATAAATCGTGTTTCTCAGCAGGTTTTTAATGAAAGCAGAATTCTGTTGATTTGGTTTAATTTCAGACTCAAACTAAAACTAATGGAAGATCTGATGAGAATTTCATGTTTCGACAGAAACTATTTGGACTCTAATAGAAAAAAGTTCTGAGGTTAAACTTTTAGACCCTTTCATATGGTCCCAGGCGGGGATTTGAACCTCCAATGTCTCCCTGCCCTAATCTCCATCCTCCCCTCAATGGGGGTCTCAGGGTTGATATTTCTTTGTGGATTATTTCTTTCATTAGATATTGAAATGTTTGTATATGTATTTAATGAACAGATGATTTATTTAACAGAATAAAATTTCCTCTTTGTTTAATGTTTATTCTGTTTGTTTTTAAAAACAAAAAAACCAATTCAGTTTATTTGAGCTGCATTTTGAGCTGAAAAGTTTTCCTTAAGAAATGATTGATTTTTTCATTCTTTGTGTCACTGTGTAGAGGTGTGAGTGTCACGCTGAGTGGAAATGCCATCACAGAAACGCTGTGAAGCTGTGAACAAACAGCAGTACGCATGAATGTTCTGCAACAGAACCTCTCTGTCTGCTGATCCGTGTGAGAACGCTTGTCCCTCAGCGTATGCATATATAAGCCTACTATACACTTTCAATTACAACACTGTTCCTGTTCCCTCTCGCACACACAAGGACGCTGAAAAGGCAGAGTTCTTCTTTCCCTGTTATGCAAATAACATCAGCCTTAAAACGGTTTGAGTGAGAATTAAACGTGAATTAAATGAGGCTTGGCTCTTTTCTCTCCATTCTGTCTGAATGAGGCAAAGTCCCGTCACCATGGGAGATCCCCACGCCGTTGCCATGCCTGTTATGGGATTGACAAGACGAGAAGTGACATAAATACCGTGGCCAGCATTCAATCCAATTATGTGGCGTGGCCCGCCTCAATACCTGCTGGCCGTGCAGCTCTGCTCTGGCGTCCCTGCATTCAGCCCGTCTCAGAAATAAGACTGGCTGTATTCATCTTCACGCCTCACACTAACCTTGGTCTCTTCACCTCAGCTAGCTCTGAGTCTGTGCCCTCAACCCTACGCTCAACCCATCAGCCTGGCTTAATACGGGCCTCTGGACAAGGTGCTTCCACAAGCTCTTTAAACACCCCCCCAGGCCGAACCAAAATCCCCTCTGAACTCCCCAAAGAGCCAGGCCGGCAGCAGAAATGAAAAGCTATTTATGTAATAATAAACACGGCACTGAGACCTGAAGTAAACGGAGCAAAAACTAAGGAAATAAGTTTTTCATGGACACAACCCACATACTCAGATCTGCTGCTTCTCCCACAGATTTTCCCACAAATGTGGCTCCATTCTTATGTATATATTTCTATTTAAGCTTTATTTAGCAAGAAAAACCTTGTGAAGATTAAAAATCTCTTTTCTAGGAGTGTCCCAGCCAAGACAGTAGTAGCAAATTTAAAACACACAAACAACACTGACTCAGGAACTAAAACCACATTAAAATCCCCAAATTAAGCAGAACATGTAAACAGATGCAACTGCCTCCAAACCATCCGGCATTTTCTTAAAGGTGTTGAATGAGACCAGGTCATGAAGTTTCCAGTCTTTTTGTAGTTTGGCTCAGGCGAAGGGAGCCACAGACTTAAAAGCCTTTTCCCTGTCCAGTTTTCTACAGGTCAGGTATGGGTCAGTATGAGTCAGGTACAGGTCAGTACAGGTCAGGTACAGGTCAGTACAGGTCAGGTACAGGTCGGTAGAGGTCAGGTATCGATCGGCATGAGTCAGGTACAGGTTGGTAAGGGTTGAGTACAGACGCATTTCTTTTTGCATTTCCACAGGCAAAAACTGGGAAAGGTACTGGAATATCAGACCCGAACCATCTCATTTATTTGGGACCCTTCCGTTGGAGTCCCACTCTTAACAATCTAATCCAAAAGGGTGGAGCTTGACAAATTGCAATCTGCTGATTGGTGGAAAGAATCTTCACTTCCTGCATGACTCAGCAATAAAAACAAAGCAGGAATAGCTTAATGTTTAAATATACGGCTGATATCTCGGCCTTCACCAGCACGTTTATATAATAAACAATGATAAGCAAGAGATCTAAAGTTTGTGATGAACCTCAAAGCTCCACAATACACAGAATCCAGAACATGTAGACTCTGAGATGAGACATGCATGTATGACACATTACCACAATCTAAAACTGACAAAGGTGGCAGCAACTAACCTTATTATTGATTCATACGAGTGACAGGATTTTATCCTGAAATGAAAACCAGCTTCACCTTCAACCCTTTTACCAGCTGGTGAATATGTGGAGTAAAAGAGACTTATCAATCACAACTGCAAGATATATAACATGAAGCAAACCGTGAACCCTGCAAAGTGACAGTTGGGGGCAGGTTCTGTGGCTTGGCCTTGGTATTTGAGAAAAGCGTCAATCCCCAGATAGCAGACTGGTTTGGGCCTAATCTGGGTCACTTTTGACACTTATGGGTCAGTTAAGGCATTGGTAAGTGTTGTGTGGGTCAGTTGTGGTCCAGATATCAGATGCTGGCCTAGACGGGGGTTTGGGAAGCGTTTTGTGGGGCAGATGTGGTTTTGTCTGTATTTAGTAAAAATTCTATATCATAAAAGTTTTGCTGAACTGTGTTAAAAACCAGCTGTAAATGGGGGAGTAAATGGATTGGGCTGGGGAGGCTGTGCAATATATCACAATGTCATCAGCATAGAAATTAAATTTGACATATTTTAGTGAATGTTATAAATATAGAGGACAAAAAGGAGAGGCCCTAACACAGAACCCCAAGGCACTCCTCTTGTGAATTAGAGATTATCAGCATTTGTCCACAGCTATGGATGGGGGTATCGATACTCTGGAGTCAATACTTTGATATCTGCCAGTCAAAATATCGGATTTGTTACTTTTTGAATATCAAGATACTACTCTGCTGACATTAAACCTGCCATTTGTTTTAATTTCTGAGAGTTTTAGGCAATAAAATTAGGCGTGAAGCCCAGCCAGTGTATTCCTTCTGTGTCACATGTTTGTGGTAGCCTATCAGATGTCATGATGCTGCTGCAAATGTTAGTGATGAAGGGGTTGTGGTTTAATTTTATGCTAGTTTTATGCAGGTTAATGCACATTATCCTTTATTATATTTATCACATGACTGTTTATTTTCCATTTAATAAATGTGAATAATCTTATATTAATCTTTTATTTTATACTTTATTTTATAGTTTTAAAACAATTTATTCATTTTATTTTTATCTAAGTTACTCTTCAGTCTAATTTATTATTGTTTTAAAATAATTTATTTGAAGTATTGATGTTCTTGAGCTTTACTTATATTTTAATAGTCCCCTTGCAATAAAGATTTGATTCACAATGTTTTAATCTATTTTTCTTGACATTAGGTTGGAAACTATAAGCTAATTTTCCACAAATATCTACATCCCATAGAAGAAAGTCTGTCTATCCTCTACTTGCAAAAGTTTTGTTTTTCTAGCTTTTCTAGAAATAAAATTGTGGTTCTTCAAAAATGACAACATATACTCTATAGTAGATATTTAAATTATAAGTTGTCCTTTTGCAAAAATTCTCGTAACATCTGTGTCTCTAAATGGGTTTGGTTTAGGTAGCTGAGGGAAAAATGGCTCTTTGGATTAGAAAGGTTGCAGACAAAAGATTCTCCAACCAGAGAGTTAACTGGTGAAAGGTGAGGGTGTCTACATTGGGTATAAAATTTAGCATCCACCATGGGTTGGATACATTAATTTTACATAATTTTAGCCTCATTATCTGACAACTGAAGCTGTCCTGAAAACATAATGTCTGTATTGCATGCTGACTGGGTTTAAAAGGTTTCATCCTCTACACACACACACACATATATATATATATATATATATATATGTTTATGTATATATATATATATATACATAACATATATACATATATACATAAACATGTGGACCAATAAAATAGCAAAAAGAAAAAAAAAAAGAAAAAAAAATCAAGCATTAGTATCTGATGGGATTTCCTGAGACATGACAGTGTCTCCACTGCTTTAGATGTGACCTTGAGGCAAATTAATAAAACAAAAAGAAAGTTCTTTTTGAAACATGTTGAGTCATTTATCGCCATTGGTGCTGTAACTACCTGTACTGGTTTTATTTCAGGTCCACAGTGCTGAAGCAACAGGTCAGTGTAACCGCTGGGTCACTCTTTAGACAAAACTAGGACGTAAACTGGACTTGACAACCACATCGCTCCCCCTCCCTGTTGCCCCAGCAGTGCTTGGCTTGTGTTTGGGCCCCGCAGCTCATTTTAACCACAGGCATTTACAAGCTCCCCTCTAAACAACCTGCCAGGTGCTTTAAGCCTCCCGCTGAAGGGCTGCAGAACGTTATGAGACTCCAATACGATTAGAGCAGAATGGGCCGTGAATGGAATAATGGAAGCTCTCATAAAGGAAAAGATTGTTAGCACAGCGATGTGCTGCTCTGAGCTCCCATGACCAATCTTCAACTAATGAGCATTCAATGAGCGTGCTCTATGTCACAAGTGTCCCGAGGCTGCGATGGGGACACCGAGGCGAGCCATTTCTCATATTTGTCAGCAACACGGGCTAATCGCTTCGGTCAAGTTTTACTTTTATTGTATGAATTTGAAATGGCGAGGACATTCTCACACTCTCACATGGCTTGATGAAAATTCATGGTGCTGCTTGCTGCCAACGAAGAGTTTTCATTCTGAGATGTTCATCTGAGTGGGCGAGATCCCGCCGCTCACCATAATCCCAGTGTGTTCAAGCAGTACTGGACCATGGCTGATGGCAGAGAAGGATATTTAGAGTTAACGGTAGCAGCGTGGAGAGATTCATTTGATGATGCATAATTAGATTAATAAAAAATATGTTTGAACTTTAAATTTTCATTCATTCATTTCTTTCATTTTAATTCATTTTAGGTTAGAGACGTCACAGTAGATTTACTTCATTGTATTATTGTCACATAAATTTTCACAATATTACAATTGGTTTGTGTTTATTTCCCTCACTATGAATGTGTAAAATGACATGAACACTACTAACAGATCTTTAACCCTATCATGCCATATATATCATATGAGATATTTTTCATCACCTGATGGTTAAAAACTCCCCCCAACTTCTGCCTCCTGGTGGACATCAGGAGCTAGAAGACTATACTGCAATCATTTTTACATATCACACAGTAATAAATAGTAAATATACAATTATTATTATTATTATTATTATTATTATTATTATTATTATTATTATTTTTTTTTTAACATTTAGTTAAAAGGACTTTTAAATTGGACTTTTCTCCACATTTTTGGGGTTGGGTTGGGCTTTAAGGGTTAAGTTTTTTTCATTTTTATATTTTGATACCAATAATAATAATAATAATAATAATAATATCCTACATATTAAAGACCCACTCCGGGTGAAAATCATGTTTTTCATGTTGTTCACATGTCCATGTGGCATTTGATCAAAATAGCTTTTCTGAGTTTTTCTGCAATCATTGTGATTCAATGGCGGGCTGAAAAAGGCCAGCTCAGACAGACCCTCATTTACACATCATAAACCCACAGGGCGAGGCCACAAACTCCTGCCCCGCCCTCTTCGCCTGTTCTGACTCTGAGGACGAAGAGATTGTGGATCTACACATATGTGCAGTAGCAGGTTGCTAATCACGATAGTGTTCATTATTTACAGAAAACCTTTGCTGTGAGAGAGCAATGGTTTAGGTTTCTCAGTCATCACAATATAACAAACTACACATTATCCAACCTCCACCTGTAAAATGTGAAGCCTATGCGGAAGTGCAAAAAACATTTGCAGTTCGCCCTTCATCCGCTAGGGGCTGGCTCCAAAACAAAGCAAATCCCCAAATACTCCTATGTTAAAAAGATTTACTTCACAGCAGAATGTTAGAACCCTGGTACAAAAATCCATTTTAGGATTAATAGGTCAAGTTTACCTTCATAACAATTGTGAGGGGGGTGAATTTGGATGTTTGGATGTTATTTAATCTTGAAATCCGGCATATTTGGGGGCGTGTCCTTTTGATTGACAGACATCCAATATCCAGAAAGAAGGGAGAGTGCAACACAACCGTGGTTTTTAGTCAGCTAACAGCATCTTAGCTTAGCCCGCCTACCTCCGTTAGCTGGTTAGCTACCGTTGCTCAGGATTAGCTCGGTTAGCGCTTAGCTACAGGCAGCTTGGAGTTTGATGATTGTCAATCATCCACCCCCACCTTCACAGTCCCCTTCTCAGCTCCACCTCTTTGCCCAATTTTGGATTTTCCGGGACTAATGACATGCGTGACTCTACCAAGATGGCGACAGTGGAAACTCCCAATGAGCTTCTCTTTTGCTCTTTAGAAACCTACTGGTGACATCACAGAGGCTCCGTCCATCTTTTATACACAGTCTATGTTTGGCACTGAGCAGCGTTGACTCCGCCCACAACTCAGAGGCAAATTTCTAATGAGCTACTGGTCGTCTGCAGAAGCAGAGTCCTGGAAAAGGGCATAGTTTTTGTGATTTTTGCCAAACACTTCATAATCACAATTTAAAGACCACTGAGAACATTTTAAATTGTTCCAAATAAGCACTGAAGTGGGTCTTTAACTCCGAGAACACAGATGGTAAGTCTACGGGACCTCTACCTGGACTTCTGGAAGCTACATTATAAAAACGCTTTTGAATGCAGAAAAAACATCTAGCTAGCTTTGATTTCCAGCTGCTGTTAGACACATAAATAATACTGGAGCAGTGGAAACAAAGAGATCACTTATCTGGAATGAAATAACTTCAGAGATGTTCTGTCATATTTTATGCATTGTTCTTGTATTGCACATTTTATTGTCTGTTTTTGTGTGTTTTTCTTTACATGCCTAGACTACAGATGTAAATTAGCAGATTAGCTATAATTCAGTTGTTCATGTTAATGTGTATGTTAATATTCATTAACATGCACTGTTACTATGAAATAAACTAAGAAATTAAATATAGTTTGTTCTTCAGACCACTGCACACTGATGAATTAAAAAGGCATCAACCTCATGCTGAGTTACTTTTATCTGCACAATCACACCTGCCTCATTATTTTATAACCATACCAGGATGATTTAATCTGTTAGTTTGGAGGGAATAACTCTTCCTCTGATATTTTTGCATAATTTATTGGCATATTTATTAATATATAAAATTTACATTTCTATGTGTGTAATTTTGCTGGTTTGGTCCTCCACACTTAAGATATCCTTTGATTCAAGTCAACTATTTATTTTACAGTGACAGATTTTTTTATATACACTTTTTGCTGTTTCTTTGAGGTATTTTGTTTAACTTCAGTGTTTTTGATGCTTTTTAATGTTACATGGTGTTGTTATGGTTTATGAAACATGACGCCACTACAGAGAGTCCAAATGTAAGATTTTACAGTGTGTCTTCACTACGTATTGTTCTGTTTTCTTTTCAGCTTTGGAAACTGGAGGAACAGGTGCACACACACACACACACACACACACATACACTCCCTCTGTAAGGAGCTTTGCTCTGGTGTCTCTGTCTGCCTCCACACTGCGAGCTGGTGTTTAATGGAAAGTTAATGTGGCTTTAATGCTTGTCGCCGCGCTCCGACACTGAAGGCCTCCCTAATCCAGTCTGACCCACAGAGGAGAGACTGCTGCTTCATGGAGTCCAGTTCTGAACCAGGACTCGCCATTGCCACCTTTTACACAGCTGGAAAAATATTTAGAAATTTACCTCTGAAAAAATGAAATAAAACTTCAGTGCGTGTTGGAGATGGAACAACAGCTGAAATGTTTCTAGATGGCGTTTCCTTGTTTTCCGTGTTTTGCATGAAAAAACAACAAATGATCAAATTATTTTATTTACTGATGATACATGAAAAAAGATAAATAATAATGGATTCAAAGAAGAAAAGCTTTACAATTTTACCAACATCTCATTCAGATTATTCAGAGGTTAAAATTATGTAAAATGAATGTATCAATAGATATAGCAGCATAAAGACCGACCAGAAGAAGAAAGCAGAATTTATTACTAAAATAACTTTGTAAATCAACAGTGACCAAGATGTGCAGATGACTTTTTTCATCTGCACATCGTTTTCTCAAGTCTTTGCTTTGAGGAGAAAAATATTGGCATTGAAACAAACACAACAGAAACTATTTTCATATTTCCACTTTTTCCTCATTTCCAGTTATTCCTGCTACTATTTACCTGCTATCCTCACTAAACCAACTCCAGCTCAGCTGCTTTGTGACGCCACTGTGCATCAGAAACGTCTTCTTGACTTTATTCCAGCCATAGAGGAGCATTATTTTTCTTCTTTTCAGACACACATAGAACTTTCTGCTCACTGGTTGATCTTTGGCTGCTCCTGACTGGACTTTACCATCAATCTAAGCTCTCTGATTGGTGGAAAGTTTGACAGGAAGTGGTTTCATCATCATTTCCAGGTCTAAATAGCGGTCTCTTAGCAACATAGTAGTGATAGTGATTTTTTATGATGAAAATGTGATGAATAATGCTGTTATCATGGATCATTGTGGATTTACCAGATAGAGTCTCTGTCTCCTGGACGGGATATAAATGCCTGGAAATCTTCTGTAGATCACCCAAAGGGTAACTATCCATCACAGTTACCCCACAGAGCTACACACTACCGCTCCCGAAGAATTGATTATATCTCTGCCCTTTATTTCCACGGCAACAGCAAGCTTAGCTAAGATAGCCCTGCAGCTAACCTTACTAACTGGACTGTTTTCCTGCTTCTGAACTCAACTGCCAGGCCTTAGAAAAGCTGCATGCACAATGTGACATGTGATAACTGTGGTACTACGTCACCAATACAGTATCTCAACAAATCTTCCTAAATTTATTTTCATTTTCCTACTTTCTCACCACCTCGATCAGCTGTTAATTAAAGCTATTGGTTCAGCCTCGCATCAGTGGAAGCCACAACTTTCTGCTTTGCGCTCTTCGCATTAACTACGCCCCCCTCAAATGTCCGACCAATCACACAATACTGCTCTGAGCCCAACGAGAAGAAAGTTCTGCTTGGCTGATGTGCTGAGAACAAGCTGCAAGATGTTCCCATTCATGTCTGTTTGTTGCGGTCCTGAAAAGAAGAAATAAAGTTTTCTCTTCCAGCAGAGTATGTGACAGTTTTAAAAATGCTCACCAGGTGATTAGAGGTGTGGCCAAGGTGTGGCCCCGCCTCTAAACCTAAGCTAACATAATAACTTCATTAAATATGCCAACAGATGTCTGTAACTCATAAAATCCCTGAAATCATTACGTAAATAATCCTGGATTCAGTTTAGACACAAAAACCTCCATGATGTCAGTGCCTGAACAGAATATTAAACCGGTGTAGACAATGGACAGACGAGTTTAACACAGTGCATGTGGAGCTGAAATACCTTCCAGGTCATGTGACTTGCCTCCAACGATGTGACTGATTTCCTCTCCACCTCGTTCTCACCCTCAGTGCATCCCAACCATGATGCCTTCAGGAGCTCCCTGTGTCGGGTCACTGGGATCTCCAGAGGTGGTGGCACAACAGCCCTGGGATGCAAGATGTTGCTATGGGAACATATACAAGTTTCCAAAGAATACTGTCACAACGGAGAGCCATTGTTACCTTCTAATGTTAATGGCAGAGGTTGATTGTTAAAACGCAAGGTCGGAATTACGTGAAGTTTGTGGGGGATCATTTTCTATAGTTTTGGTTAATCACTGGTTGGGTTGTTTAGTATGATGTTTGTGTAAACATGTGTACAGTCTCTAGGAACTTTTAATGTAAATATATCCATTATTTCTTTCTACAATGGTATGGCCCAATTAATCTAGTCAACATGAACATTGCTGACAAACCATCACAATGTTTCCTGTGTACTGGTGACACTGGTGTCCGGCTGCTGCAGACGAGCAGCTCCACCAGCACTGATCTTCTGGCCAGCATCAGTTTGTTAGGAGCTGGAGACGAAAGGCTGCTCGAGGATCCCTGTTTTACTTTGTTCTGGGTGGTCTGTGTGACCAGGGTCTCAGCTTTCTTCCTCCAACCTTGAGGAACTTGATGCAAAACTTTTTTAAATAACTTTTGTGGAGAACATTTACTTTTTAAATTTCACTGCAAACTCATGCAGATGTGAAGTGAAATAGCAGAAAATAAAGCAGTTTTGGGTTTTCTTTGGGCTCCCTCCACATTTCCTAAACAAACTGGGCTGAATGATCAGATTCTGATGCTTCCACCTCATTCTCCTGTTGTCAGGGCTCCCCAGTCCGTACAGGTCAATCACCAGCATCCAGTCTCAATTTAGTTCAGGCCTAAACCTTTTTAAAAAATGTATTTATTTGATGTTTTGGCCTTTTTTTTGTTTGCCTTTTTGCATATAAATAACTTGCTTTTATTTATTGCTTTGCTTTGAATTCATGCTTGTGTTGTTCTTACTCTCAAATGTAAGTCGCTTTGGATAAAAGTGTCTGCTAAATGACTGTAGAATAGAATAGAATAGAATGTATTTTCTTTTCTATCATCACATCAATTTTAAACAAGAAAACTAGTAAACAAAAGCAGAATGAACAAAAATCTGGACACCGTCTCTGAAACTTGTATTGAGAAAGATAAATATATTCCCAGTGAAATTCTAATCTGATGAATGACTCAGATGTTTGCCTTAATCAAACTGAGCAGCTTTCATCAGAAACTGGCCCATCAGTGTGCATCTGAATGCTAGCTGCAGTATAATCTTGTGAAGGCCTCATGTTCGGGGCATCATGACGAAATGATCCGCTCCTGAACAAAAGGAAGCCATCATTAAATCTGCAGCAGATCTGCTGAGTGGCAGTCCTGCAGGGAAATGCGACACCTTAACCAAAACCCCTCTGAAAGAGAGAAAGTGTTGCATTCAGAGCATTTTATTCCTTCAGAAAATCCCTCCATTGTATTAAAGTGGAGCAGATGGTTCTCTGGGAGGGAACTCGGGCATCAGCAGAACTAATTTCACCTCCTGGTCCAACAGACTCTCCGGCCTGCTGCTCGATTCTTAACCAGCATAACAGCTGTTGGGTGAATTAAACACCAGTTAAGACTCATTTTAAAGCCATTAGCCTGTTGAAGTCTAACAACGTGAACCCTCCCACATTATTACTCGCTGCACTGATTACACATGCAAAGAGGGGAAACAGTTGAGGTCGTGTCTCTGCTGATAACTAGTTAAGACTCATGTTAAAGCATTAAGTCTTAACAAACAGGAAACACAAAACGACACAAACGAGCAGGAAAACACTTCAGAGAGGCTGAAAACGTGCAGATTAACCTTTAAATGTTGGAGCTGTGAAGGTGTCGCCCTCCATCTGTCTTCCTTTCAGACATTCAGATTAGAAACTATTCCTGCATGAGCAAGATGACAGTTATTTGATCAAAAAAAGGATTTTCGTTCATAATTAAAACTAAAGATTCTGGGCCTCATGTTTGGGTCCAGTTGGAGGTCGAGGACGGCTCGGTGATGCTGCATGAATGTCATGCTGCTTTAAAGAAGAAAAATAAAAACTCTGGTTTCCTGAACGCAGCTGTGCAGCTTCTTCTACATCCTCATACAGCAACAGTAACTATGACCTGTGTTAATATGAGTAACGAGCAAAAATTCAGAAGATTCAGGCGATAATGGAGTGAAATTATCTGTATCAGTGAGATAATTCACACTTCCTGAAATAAGAAAAGACATAAAGACTTTAGAGAAATGAGAAAATCTTGAAACAAGTTGTGAAACATTAATTTCAAGTCCTTTATTAAGTGAAAAGTCCTCTAAAACAGTCTGATAATCCTTTTCACTGTTTCTTTCTTACTTTGAGAGAAAAGACCTTAAAACAAGATGATTCTTAACATTTTAGAATTGCTCTTATTAGCCTAATAGCTAGCATCACCCTGCCAACAACCACCAAACATTAACTTACCTGAACAGGAAGTGTTTTTAACAAGGGCCACATCGATCAGTATGACATGGGAGATAAACCATCACCCTTCTGCTTTATGGACAACCCGCTGTTCCACCGGAGCCATGCTACCAGCGCCTCCTGGATGCTCCTTGCTCTTGTTTCAGGATCTTCTCTCTCAAAGTGAGAAATAACACTGAAAAGAACCTTCGATTGGCAGGTTTTCAGGGATTTTTCATTTAACAAAGAGAATTGAAATCAATGTTTCACAACTTTAAGATGTTTCTCACTAAGATGTTTTTTTTTCTATTTCAGGAAATCTGTATGTGAGTAGGTGCTGGGAGGTCTTGAAACAACTTTTTACATCTAAGACTGTTAGACCTTCTTAGATGGATCATTTTTGTATGTTGATGGACTTTTCATTCTTAAGTGAAGAAAATCTGTAGTTTTTCTTTTAAAATGCAAAAAAAGTAAAGCGTAGCTGACTTTTATTATTTCTGCGATGTTTCCATTGACTGGTCTTCATATAGTTGGTAAGTTCCATCATTTCAATCTTTCACAGTCACAAAAAACTGTCTTCGTTCCTCCAAATGAGCCTTATGTTTGTGGATGTTCTTGTCATGGTCATAGGGAAGAAGTGGACCCAAAGGCAAATGAAGAGGCAGCGGAGTGCAGTAATCCAGGGTTTAATGGAGACAACTGGTAACCGACAAGGACAAAAACAGCAGGAAAACAACGATGATCTGGCCAAGAGTAACAGAAACCAAGGGGTATATATACTGAGGATAACTAAGGAGGAACAGGTGAAGCAATGAGCTAATTAAACCAAACGTGCTAAATCAGGATGTAAAGAGCACAGAACGTACAAGGGTGTGGCTCTATAAAATAAGGCCTGGTACACACACAAAGATTACTGAACTGGCAAACGCCAGATTATCTTGAGTCTTGATGTCTATAAAATGATCATTTGGTCTGAGGTGTGTTACAAATTAATTTGTCCCAACAATCGGCTGCGAAACGGGTCATGGCCGACAATCGTAAGTATTGAACATGTTCAATATTTACAACCAAATATCTTCACGTGTGTGTGGAAAACCGACGACTCCTGAGTTGTGACGCTGTGGATGGTGACGTGGAACATAAGGTAGCCAATTGGAGAGCGAGCTGACTGGGGAACAAGGAAGTAAATAAAGTCCGTGTTCACGCTGTTTACAGTCTTTCTTTCTTTTCTTTTTTTTTATTCAGTTCTGCAGTTTTCTGTTAAGAGATTCCCAAGACCACCATCGGTTGTTGCTATGGTTCTTTTTCTTCGTTTTTGTTAGATCATGTTTGGTCACGAGAGATTTCTGGCTCAGAGGACTACATTCTAGATCAGTTGCAGGACAGCATCGTTATCGAGTTGTTCTGTGCTGAGCTTATTGGAGTCACCACACAGAGTATGACCAACACTGTTAAATGCCTGTTTTTTATCTTCATATGTGAGGTCTTGACCAGATATAAAGAGCCTTATGTGTGTACCAGGCCTAAGATGAGAAACCAAAAACCAGAAGACTTAGGGACAACTGAAACTAAGGAACAGGAATAAGACTGAAGCACAAACGCATGAACCACAACAGTTCTTCTTTTAATGATTCCATCTAACTTTTATTATTCAGAGCTGGTAACTGAGGTCCGGCCAGCTAAAATCCTCTGGTTTGTCTCGGATGCTGACCACGATGAATCATTTCCTATCAGCTGTTCCCATCGTGAGCGGTAATGCGCACCACCACCTGACATGAAGATCTGAGTGGCAGCTGTGCTGATGTGATGAGAGCTGCAGGTTTTCTGGGTCCAGAGAGAGAATAATGTGCAAATCTACTCAAAAACACAATAACTGGAGTTACGATTTCTGGTGGAGGTCGATTCGTAAATCGTAATTTCTTTACTGTAACATGGGTGAAATGACCCTTTCCCTGCAGTAGCCAGGAGCGTATGCAGGAAATGATTAATGAGGTGGCCGATCATTACCTTTCACTCACTGCAGCGTCCATTAGGATCATTGTTCTGTACCTTTTAAAGCTTCTTCTGCCCCCCGCTGTAATGATTGTAATGTTTTATTCCCCTAGTGATGCTGAAAAACATGTTTCATTTCATCCAGGATCGATTGTTGCTCATATCTCCTGTTTTAACTTTCCGTCAAATTTAGAAAAGAGTTTAAAATGCTTTCAATGACTTATAAAACCTTAATGGTCTGATATCATCCTTTTTTAATTAACCCATTGTTCCATATAACCCCAGTAAATCTCTTTGCCGTCAGAATACTGGTCTGCGATGGTACCAGGACTAATAAGTCCAGATCAGGAGGTGGAACCAGTAAACCTACCTCTTTCGTTAACCTTATATTGACTCTGTTTTAATTCATTTATTCATTTGAATGTTTTAATTTACTCATATTTTTATTTCTGCTTTCAGTGCAATGAATAATTTAAAAGTTGTTTTTGTGTCTTTGTTTTGTTGTTTTATGCATTTTGTAAAGCACGTTGTGATGCGCTTGTGTTGGAAATCTGTCATACAGCACTTTATTAAATGTGTAAGCGCAACCCAGAGATTAAGGCAGCGGGCTATATTCAAACAGAAACAAAAGCATGAAAGAAAACAACAATTCAAATAACTGAAATAAAACTATAAAAATACAAAGAAAAATCCATCATTATAAAAGCAAGTTGCAAATAATAATAAATAAAAATATAGATAATGATAAAAGCAAGAAGACAGGAGTTTACCTGGATTCCATGTCAATTATTTACTGGACTAAAGTGGATCTTATAATGGATTTATTTTAATTGGATTATAAATGGACTATGATGAACTGGACTGAATTGTCTTTAAGTGCCTTGGGATGAAGTCTTGATAAGTGACGCTGTATAAATAAAGCTGGATTGAAATACTATATGTTGTTCCTACTGAACTGTCCTGAAAACGTGATATAAATTACATAAAAAGGAAACATGATAAAGGACATGAAATTGTATGCATATGGATATAGAACAAAACAGTGGAAGACAGTTTATGTTTCCGTATTTGAAAGAAGTCGGATTTAAGTTGAACTGAGATGATTTGTTTGTTTGTTAGTTTGTTTGTTGTTATAACTAACAAACAAACATAACATTCCATTATAGTGAATAATTAGATTATAGTGGTAGATTCATGTATCAGAACTTTGGTTTTATTTGTCATTTTTTTAAGTGCAGATTTTAAATGGCAAGTTTTCTTTTCTCAGAAGTGTAATGTAGAATAAAAGGAGAATATTTATGTGTATTTATTTCTGATAGTTCATTGCTGTGAATTTATTTATTTATTTTCAGAAATTTGATTATTTGTTCACCATGCAGCTTTCAGATCCAGTCTGATCATGCTGGTGTAATTCAAAAGTTTGAAACTGGGTCTGTTAAATGATGAACTGTGTCTGTTTTTAATCAGTTTTTAATCTGATTAATTACAGCTTACAAAAAAATTAATCATGATTGCAGCATGTAATGTAGTTCTATACGTAGTTCTGCATCATCACTACCATGTTCTAGATTATAATGCAGAATTCATTCCATCACTGTTCTTTTTATTCTTCTTACATCCATCCATAGAGTCAGCCGGCTCATCTTTTCAACCTGGCCTGTAGATGCCTCCACGTCCCTCATAACGCAGAAGTCACGGATGTACACGGCTTGTTATGTCGTGCATGTGTTAATTGCATTAAAAATATTAACGCAATTAATTATATAAATTAGTTACTGCTGTTAACACATTATTTTTGACAGCCCTATTTAAAACACGTTAAATATGACTTCCTTTAGTGTAATAATAAAAGAAGCTTTCAACCTCACCATACAAACTAATATAAATTTCACATAAATAACACAAGCGTCAATCTTCTGTTCATTACTTCAAATCTTTCACAGTCTAAAGTCCAAAGAAATAATTTTTACTGACCAACTTTTTTATTTTTAATCCAGAAACAGAAACATCAAATGTGAATTCAGCAACACAATGAAACCTTAATTCTCAAAAGCACCTCTGCAACAGTGAGGACGTCCAGTCTCCTCCATACCAACAGCTTTCCAGGATAATGCCTTAAATCTTTACACTTTATTATCACTGTGCAATGTTTTTTTTTTTTAACTGATAATATTTGAATAATAGTTTGAGTTGATTAGAAGAACATTGCTTTGGAAGTTTGCGTTCATTTTCAGCATGCCCCTACCCACATACACATTCAACTTTTCAACTTCACATGACAAAGCAACAGCAACAATGCCCACGAATAAATTGAATAAATCAAAAAAATCAAATAAATCAAATAAATCAAATAAATCGAATAAATCAAATAAATCGATGTGTAAAACATATATAATTAAGAGCAGAAAAGAGAATGTACTGGAGGGCTCATCACGCAGCCCCTCTAAAAAAATGATTATCCTTGAGGCTGATGGATCAGTTTCACTGTCTCATAACAACATGAGGTGGAGAAAGTTTTTATTTGTTTTAGATTTTAGCCCAGGTCTTTTTGAGACGAGACATGGTTTTCCTATCTTAATTAAAGTGTTAAAGTTCAATTCATTCAGTGTTTTCATTGTACATACAGACTGTGTATATATATATATATATATATATATATATATATACACAGTCTGACTGGCTTGAAGCAAACACTGGCTTTTAATGCCAGTGTTTGCAGTGTTATTACTATACATTACTGCTTCAAGTTTTGATAATTAAACTGTTGTTACTATATTATATAACAGATTCATCGTAAAGCGCTTTGGGTGCCTCAAAGCATTTATAAATCTAATTTATTTTTATTATTATTATCACTATGAACTCTCATCTCAACCATTTGTTAAAAAAACTAACTTTTTTGTCTATTATTAATATTATTTTAAGGACATGCAAAGAAACATTTTTCCATGTCGTCTTTCTTAGTGTGAACATTAAACGGTTATTTAAGTTATTATTCTCTGGTGGAGTTTGGACCAAAGTGGTGATACATGACCCATCCTTGCTTGGAAAGAATTAACCTTTGGTGGATGTTCCTTTTATACCCAATCAGGACACCCTCACCTTTGACTTGCTGGATTTTCTGGATACTTTTGGGTTGTTTGTTTGTTTTTCTTCTGTAACAACTTTTTTTTGTTTGTTTACATTTTCTAGATACATGAAGTTGATCAGAGAAGACGATGAAAATTCTTCTTTGTACTTTATTAAAGTAAATAAAAGTTAAAACAAATAAATTATTGATTTACAGTAAGTTTAGTCATACTTTAGAAAATTTATGGAATTTTAATTTTTATTGTAGACTGTTCATATTTTTTGTTTTTCTCTGTGCGATAAATAAAGTGTATTTTATTTTATGAAAGGCCTTCTGCAGGTTGCTTCGCTCCGTGTAACTCTGGTTTCAGGACTTCCAGCAGAGATTCAAGCTGAACTTCTGAGCGTGCATGCGAGTGTGCTCGTGTGTGGGAGTGACCCGGTATAAAACCTTAGGAAGCGGCGCGAGACTCAGTGAAATTGTCTGAACTTTGTGAGTTTCCCAGAAGAAACCTGAGCAGCAGGGAAACTCCTCCAGCTCGGACCACCATGATGTTCCCCTGCAGCGCGCTGCCGCCGCCTCTCTACCCGGGCTTCCTGCGTCCCCCCGCGACTATCTCCTCGCCCCTGAGTCGGTCCCTCCCCTCCGGCTTCTTGGTGGAGGATCTCCTCCGGTTAAGCCATCCTGTCGGTTACATCCATCGGACTTTCTCTCCCAGATGTCCCGGAGACATTCTCCCGCTCAGCCCGGGTCCATGCTCCTCTCCTCGGCCGTCGGGTCCGGGCACAGAGAGGTCTGGGCAGCCGAACCGGGCCAGCACCGGGTCTCCACACACGTCGGAATCCGGGTACCTAAAATTCGGGGTCAGCGCAATTCTGGCCCCGTCCACGCGGAACGGTGAGTCCCTGATTTATCACCACAAACTACTGAGTTTATTATTTTTTAATAAACTGTTTGTGTTTTCATAAATGTTCCCAAAATTAGAATTTAAATCAAATTATTATCATTAGAAATAAATACAACAGCCTGCACAACTTTATAGTGTTGGCAGGTGAATCAGCTCAAAATAAATGTAAAAGTTGTTACTACACTTTAAAATGTATCATAAGATATAATAATGTTATCAGCAGCTGTAGGAAAAGAATAAATGCTTTATGTGTGTAAAATACCCAAATACCACTATTTAAAAGTAGATTTGAAGTATGAGGTTCTGAATTCAAAGTCAGTAAAACTTCTCAGAAAAAATAAAACCAGCAAAAATAAAATGAATTGTTATTTTTTTCTGCTCCAGAATAGACTAATTTATTTATTTAGGGCTAAGTGGAGGACACAAGCACATGTATTGTTTTTCTCTCTCTCATTTTAATGATATTGTTGATTTCTTGTTTTGAGCTCACTCATCCGACTCTTACATCTGGCCCAAAAAAGGGATAAAAGTTTACATTTCATGAGATAATCATATGTTTTTCTACCAAAGCTTCATGTTAAAATCTGATTTGAACACTAATGACAGGAGGAAAGTGACTGTAATGATGCTGATTAATGTTCCGGCTTCTCTCCTGCAGTCCAGAGTCTTCAGACCAAGCTGCTGCCCCTGCCTTTCTTTGACGGAGGTCTTCATCCCCTCATCAGAGCCTCGTATTTCTCAGGTTGGTGCAAAGTAGCTCTAAAGAAAAGAACAAATATCTGCTTCATGTAAATTTGTAGCATTTAAACATTAATATCCATCGAACCCACATTCACAACCAGCCTTGCTTCTGCTCTGAGTGGGGCTGCAGGTGTGGGTAGCTTATGGGGTCCAGGGTCCCAGGATCTGGGGCATCAGGTGGCATCAGAACCTTCTGGTGCAACAACTGCTCACACTTGTTTTTGCAAAATAATAATCTATCAGTGTCAACTTCCTCCTCCTCCAAAGGCCCCTGCATCATCCTCCTGATTTTATTTTATTTTATTTTATTTTATTTTATACAAAAATATGAAATATTTGCAGTTTTAATATTTTTAGATCAGAAGATTAATTTATTTTTTTAGACAAAATCAAAGTGAGCACCGGCATGTTTCAAGGTTTTAAGTAAAAAATAAAGAAATAATAATTTTATGATGATGCACATGACGAACACTAAGACGCCAAAAAAAAAAAGAATTAAAAAAAAATTAAAAAGAACAAAGCTGTGCAACTGTGACAAGAAAGAAAAAAAGAAAATGATCAAAAACAATATATATTATATGACTAAATTATAACAGCTGGAACAAAAATGTTTCCTTCATTCATTTATTAGTTTATGTTAAATGAAAATTAAATCTGGAAGATTATGAGCTAAGAAATAAATATAAATCTATTTATTTATAGGTTTTCATTGGCATCACACCCAAATGAATGATTTCATGTCAACATTTCTTGTTTTCTGACCCGTTGTTGATGAGTTTACATTTTATTTCTTCTTCTGTTAGATTTTCTCCTGTGTTGCTAGGCGGTGTTGTGCTTAAAGCTGTCGCCTCCCAGTAAAAAGGTTCTAGTTTTCTGCTTCCTTTAACAAGATGAAGCAGTTAATTCTAGCTTCATTTTAAATCTGATTAGTTATTTTCCTCGTTTTCATCCTGTACAAGCAGCTTCTGTCTCCATCACTGATGTGGTCTGAGTGGCTCTGATCTGATGATCGATGCTGATTGATTGATTTTCTGCCTCCTGCTGGGATCAGATCTGGGTCACATGTTCATGCGCTGTATGTGTGTGTGGTTGTCTCTCTGTTCTGGTCCTGTGATCGACCTGGTCAGGGTGGTACCCACCTCATAGCTGCTGGGATGAGCAACCCTGCACTGGAACAAGGTGGAAGTGATGAATGAAAGTGTAAATGAGATGTTTCAGTGGGAGGCGGTCGTCTTCGGGGGTGGATCAGTGAATGGAGGAGAGGAAAGACATTCAGAAAGAAGCGTCAGTGAGATGTGGTGTCATGTGGTGGGCGTGTGTTGAACTAAACCTTTCACCGTTCTTGGTTCCAACATGTCTGAAAATCAACAAACTTCAGGCTGACGGATGAAATTTGAACTGTTGCTCGATTCTCTCTCAAACTGTTGTTATGAATAAATCCATCTTCTGGATACTGGAACCTAAATATATATACAGTAGTTTTATTTATTTTAACATTTATTTATTAAAAGGCCAAAGAAATCTTTTCAGCATCTTTACCCAACAGCTTCAGCAGCAACGTTCAGGTGGATAGAGTCGTGTTTCTATTGTTTTATTGAGACCTTTGAATGAACTGAGGAACCGGATAGTTTTACTTTTCCAGAATAATCCGAGTCCATACCTGATGTTGCTTGTTGTTGTCTGGTTCTGCTCCTCATGATGCACCGTACTAGGGACGTCACTATTATATTCTTGCTATGATTATTGTCAAAGAAATAACCATGATTTAAAATTTTATTATGCATTAATTAATTTCGTAACATTAAACATGTATAAAATCACATCTACACTCCTTCTAGGCCTTTGACATGTGAACCACATGAGAATTGCGTGTGATTCACATGTTATTGATGATTCTCTGATGGAGTTTAGACCAAAGTGTAGAGCCATAACCCGTCCTTACTGAAAGACCAAAGGTTTGGTGGATGCTGCTTTTATACCCAATCCTGACACCCTCACCAGTTAATCTGCTGGTTGGAGAATCTTCCAGAAACATATTACTGGATATTGTTTTCTGTTTTCATCGTACTCTTTTTAGCAACTCATTTGGACTTGTGTCTGTAAAATGAATTTTTCTGTTAATTAATTAAGGATTAAAGGTGGGTTTTTTTTTTTATTTATTTATTTTTTGAAAATATTTTAAAAAAGACCTAAACTTGATGATTCTAAGATGTCTTAAAACTATTTTTTTTAAATATAAAGTGGGGACATTTTGACTCCAGCAGGACCACTGAGCTTCCAGTTCTTCTTTTTATTGTTGAAGATTCATTTAGATAATTCTGACTTTTCTTCTTTTCTCTAAACTTTAAATCCAGACTCTTATTTGTGTCCCACGGTGACTTCATCTGCCTTTCCGTCACCATCCCGACTCCTCGGACTTTTACAATTTAAATAAACTTTCTCATGTTTACTCTGGGAATCCCTCCAGCAGCTCAGAATCAGCTCCGCCAATTTCCAGGTCTATTTAGTGGACGCACTGACTGCTGACATTAGCACCAGTTGTCCTAATCTACAAATTAGTCCAGTTTGTTCCGCTCTACATATATTAGTCCCGTTTGTCATGGTCTAAATGTGAGGCGGGTTTCTTCCCAGCTCAGGAGCTCGGTGCCTCTTCACGCGCCATCGTTTTCCCACCAACCCCCCTCCGCCTGCCCACAAAGCGCCCAGAACCGTGACCAATCGCAGCAAAAGCCACACACACATGTACACGCACATGCACACACCTAGAGGATTTCAGTGAGGTATGTTCACTAGATCTCTGTTAACCCTCAGACTTCAGCTTTCTTCATTGAATAAAATGACACACTTTTTGTTCATAATTACACATTTTCCATCTTCTCTCTCTTTTTTCACTTAAACTTCATACCTTATATTTCAGAACTTAATATTTCCACCAGGGCTTAACTTTATATATTTTTTTATTTTTCAGACATCTCGTTTTTATCTCTATTTTGTTCCAGTTGGGCTGAAGCTTTTCAGCTTTTATTGCTGCAATTTAAACTAATGTGAATGTGTTTGAATTCTGGTGGCAAATTTACCTCAAATGATGTCAAACTCGTTCAGTTTTTTTCCATAATGACTGAATCCTAAAACATTTTATAACTTGTCAAATGATAAAAATGTGCCTCTGTCCCTCCACATCACCTCCAACCATTTCAGTCATTATTGAGAGAATATTTGTAGTAAATAAAAATAAATAAATAAAAATCTTGCATACTTTTTCCAAGCAGTTTCTTTCCAGTATTTATATCTTTATTTATGGATTTCTTTACAAACATTTTTCCAAATATATTTAGTTACATTTTCCCTAAGTTTACCACCTTGTTTGCTTAATTAAACTATTTTAAACATAATTTTCAAGCAGCATTTTTAAAGAGAATTTTTAACGACTTTGCCAATATTTACATATTTACGTTTAATCAGTGTTGTTAAAATGGTGTTAATTTAATTTAATTTAATAAACCTATTTTGTATTTATTAAAAAAATAAAAAAGGTCTTTACTTTTAGGTGCCTTAAAAACATTGTTCATTTTATTTATATTTCTATGCCTCTTACCATGGAAGAGTCCCAAGCTGCACCACACCGTGCTGTTAGAGGTGCTCATGGTGCCTCATGTGCAAAGTTCCTCTATGTTGTTTCTATGTTAAATTATTCAGCATCATGTGCAAATGTATTTATATTCATTTTAAAGCTCAGAGCTTCTCTGGTTAAGCATCTGTTCTATCTGCTATAGAGCAGGTTGTTATTTATCTTATAGCTTTTAGATTTTTTTCTCAGGTGGAATTGAATAATTTACTCCTCTATCTATTCCTTAGATTTAATCATGCACAGCACCTGCTTTACGGATGATGAACCTGTTTTATATCACACGTAAAGATTTACCCAAATGTTTTTAAAGAGAAACTCTTTTAAGATAAGTTGTTCATTCAACACCAAATGAAAAATAAATATATTTACGAAATCAGATGTGAAAATAGAAGCTGCAAAAGTAAAATTTCCTTCAGAATTCTTGTAATAAAAGAAAAAACTCAGGAATCCATCTGAAAAAGTCAGATATCAGTAAAACTGTGGAAGTTTTTATTCCTGGTTTACTTTTGTGTCTGAGCATCAGAAACGTTCCCACGTGCAGGTGTGTGAAGCTGTGCAAACTGAAGCCTGAGTAAATCCTCTCCAGAAGTTCTGACCTGCCTTTAATGGGCCTGTAATATACCGGCCTGTCCACGGCCTTTTCCACTCGATTCATTACAACACAATCAGCCTCCGCTATGCATTTGCAGCCTATACAACCCCCTCTTCATGCTTGATTAGAGGCAGTGTGAGCCGCGCTTTGGAGAACCCGTCTCATTAACATAGGCTCTGTTTTCACTGCCGGACAAATTGGGCTCTTCAGCGTCAGATTTGAGGCAGAACGAGGATATTATGAGGAGCATCGGGGAGCCTGTGTGCTCATTATGGAGACAAGGAGGAACTCGCAACGCTGACAAATGTGGAGGAAAATCACATGACAAAGTTCACCAGAGCTGATGCTGAAGCAGCATCCATGTTCTCGCAGAGCACGCAGATCTGAGGTCAGGTCAGACCTGCTTTCATCCACATCACAGCATCTGATCTGAGCTCTTCTTCTTCCTCAGCCTCCTCCTCCTCTGTGGTTCCTGTCCCAGGAACTTTTTCCTGGCCTCTGGCCCCCAGAGGGAAGCCCAGGAGGGGCATGCTCCGGCGGGCGGTGTTCTCAGACCTCCAACGGAAGGCCCTGGAGAGAACCTTCCAGAAGCAGAAATATATCAGCAAACCAGACAGGAAGAAACTGGCCTGTAAGCTGGGACTGAAGGACTCACAGGTACGCCACTAGGAATGCTGCCTTCACTGACATCAGGTCACATAATCACTGATCTGGGATCAAACAGGAGCAGATGGTTACAGAGATTTCATATATAACAAAATTACATATTTAATATTTGGCTGAATTTATTGTCCATAAAAAATAAGTTAGCTGCTGGTTTGCTGCCCTCTAGTGGATCATCTGGAACTTTACATGTTTTTTTTCCAACTGAATATGACAAATATATTTCTCTAATTTATATAATCATTTTTATTTTATATTTTATGAAAGGCTGCAACTTTGAGTTATTGAATTATTTTCCAATATATAAAATTTCATATATATATAACATGTGTTACTAAACACAGCAGCAGAGGATTAAAAACAATTAAACCACAACAAATTTTTTTTTTGGAGGAGAGAATCGTCGTGTAGAAGCACTGTAAGTGGTCATGAACAGAAAAAACATTTACACAGCCGGACATTTAGAGATAAAATCTAGAACTTTGTGGCCTTGTCTGGGATAAATTGTGCAAACACTCATAGGGTCAGGGTTAGATGTCTGATCGATGACTGATCACATTGTTCATTCATGTGTTATCAAAATCCCGTTATTCTGAGATTCTCAAATTTTTCTCAAAGTAAAAATGTTTTGTTTACATTTCATGTAGTAAAATACGTGACTGCAGCCCTCTGAGACTGAGCCGATGTGGCTTCTGTTAAAGCTAAATAAACACGTGTGATCTCATTCCTGGGCTGCAGCAGATTTAAAGCAGCCTTGTTTTCTGACACATTCCTGTTTCTGCTTCCTGTTCAGGTGAAGATCTGGTTCCAGAACCGCAGGATGAAATGGAGGAACTCCAAGGAGAGGGAGCTGCTGTCCACGGGTGGCTGCCGTCAGCAGACCCTCCCCACCAAAACAAACCCCCACCCAGACCTCACGGACGTGGGCAGCGCCTTCTGCCAGCAGCTGAGCAGCACGGAGCACCAGGAGTCTCATCTCCATCATCACCATCATCATCGCAGCCCCTCCTCTCCGTCAGAGTCCAGCAAACAGTCCGAGATCTCAGAGTCTGACAGTGAAGAAATCACAGTTTCATGATTCATCAGAGGATGGAAGGAAACTCAAAGTGCCTGAATCAGCTCTGTACATACCTGTATTTACTCCCCATCTTCCTGTACAGCCTTGTTTATATCAAGCTCGGTAAACACAGTGAACAGCTGTCCTGAGCTTTCTAGATTTAATATTTGTAGACCGAAATGTTTAAAACTTTAATGTAATAAATGTCTTTTCCATGAAAATTTTTCATATTTTCTTAAATAAACATTGAAAGTCTCAAAAACAGTTAATGTTTTATTTTATTAACTGATGAATAAAAAAGTCATTTATCTCACAAATAATAAAAGAGCAGCTTCTCACATCAGAAAAGGTGTTTTTCTAGAATGGTAAATTCCAGATTTAAGCTTTTCAGAAGAAACAAATATCTTTATTTTACTCTGATTCTAGCAACAAAACGCAACCTTCTCTTCATCACGAGGCTCGTTATTTCTCCCTCCTGTCTGAAATGAAATCTCCAAATGTAAATTTTATCTCCTAAAAGAAAACCACATTATTTACAATGGAAACCAGAGGATGGCAGGCCAGTTTATCTAGAAATGAGTAAAGTAATATCTGATGAGGAACTGTGCTACAGTAGAAGGTAAAAAAGTGAACTTGAGCAGGTTTCCAGGTGTTTAATAGAGGTGTTACGCAGGTAAATATTTAAGGAACCCTTCCGCCGATGATGATGATGATGGACATTTCTATCAATGGTCAGAGTCAGGAGGATCCAGGGATAGCCCCCACATTCACCTTAGAAACACCATGAGGATCCAGAAAGAAGTGAAGCCCAACATAGTCTATGATAGGAAGAGTAAATCCTTCACTATAAAACCTCCTTTATCTCCATGGAAACCAGCAGGATCTTCATGGTTCATTTCAAACAAAGGCAGAGTCATAGGAGAAACATTAGCAGAGTTTTTAGAGCTGGAATCAAACTTTTCACCACAAAACAGCAAAAGTAAGACATGACTTCTGGTTCTGGCTGCTAGCTCCAGAGTTTCTGTCCCACAGTGATGAGACAGACGTCTTTGTAACCAGCAGTCTCTGCTTTCATACGACTTCTTGTTTGTGTGGTTTACTTGAAGTGGAGAAATTAGCAGAAACTCTAAAGTGGACAGAGCTGCTTTTGCTTATTTCTATTAAATGATTTAATTGCCCAAAACTACCGATGATAAAAAAAAATCCCTCAACATCCAAAGTTCTAGATTATTCTACAGTTTCCAAACGTTAAATAGACTGTAAAGAACTAAAAATTGTTCACTTGTTTTACTTTTTGCCTGACGAAGGCAAAAAAATAAACCAGATCCAGTTCTGTGTTAACAGAGTCCTTCTTTGGTATCTCTTCATTGAACCTGGAGGTCCATGGATATTTTCTGCCCGAATCTTATTGTGGAGATCAGAACTGTCTCCCAAAGGTGCTGTTTGGAGGTCTACAGCAGAGCCCCCACCCTCACAGATCATAAGTTTTTTCTCCTTTTAGCAGCCAAAGATTTATTTCATCATTGAACAGCATTCATTGGTAAGAAAAACTGTTCATAGACACGCCTTCATGTAGTCCTTCATGTAGTATTCATTTAGTCACTGTAACAATAACACTTTAACAGTACGATGACCTCACTGTTTTCCTGAGATCTGCAGTGTTTTCGCTCCTTTTACAAGGCGCTGAACTATTTTACTCTTTATATTTGTGGAAAGGCCCATCTTTTCCCAGAACATGGGACTTTTCTGGAAACTAAAAATCAAACCTGTCTGGGGTTGTTATCATTGATGTAAACAGACATGGAAAACACACAAGATAAATCTAACACAGAAAAACTAAAACACAAATGTTTTCTGAACTCTACATTAATAATCATCTGGAACTCACTGAAGTAGAAATATGAGCTTATAAAGCTATTTCCAGAGCTCTACCTGCAGCCCACAATCTGCAGCAAAACGGCTCTAATATGGAAGATATGAGCTGACACCAGATTCACTGACACATTTGCCATTTATTGGATTTGTTAGTTCATTTTCAATGAAGATTTTAGACGATCGACTAGTCTATTGATTAGTTCCCAATAATCTGAGCAAATTACAGACTTGTTTTGTAAAGTTGATGGAATGAGAAAACATTTCAAACCTGTTTAATAAAGCTGAAATCGTGGATTCTTAAAGACCTACAACACATACAGAACTGCAGTGGCTGAATGCACCTGTTACCGTCTTTCAGGTGTTTCTATGAGAGTCAGGAGCAGCTGCAGAGCCTTGGATGATCTCTCTGATTCTCTGTGCGTCTGCCTGCAGCGCTTCATGGTGAGGGTGGATCTTCAGAGCAGCTTCGTAGTCCTGCAGCCCTGAAAACCAAACACAGGTAGATCAGCTGACACTCACCTGTCCGCTCATCACCAACAAACACCTTGTACCGACCTGCTGGTTTAATCAGAGGTAAGAACATTTCTGACACTTTGAAAAATTGACATAATAAGTGTATAGGCTAGAGTCAAATTAAGTGGAAGTAAAAACAAAAACAGCTGGAGGAAAATCCATCCATCCATCCATTCACCCCTCCATCTTCCACTTATCCGGGGTCAGGTTGCAGGGGCATCACACCTCTCCCTGGCCACTTCTTCCAGCTCATCCGATGGGATCACTAAGCATTTCCAAGGCAGCAAAGAGACGTAGACATGCCCAGAAAACCTCTACAGGAGGCATCCTGGCCAGATGCCCAATTCACTTCATCTGGATCCTCTGTATGTGGAGGAGCAGCAGTTCTGCTCTGTTCTCCTCCTGGATCACCAAGCTTCTCATACTATCTCTAAGGCCTGGTACACACATAAAGATTATCAGGCTGTTTTTGTCCCGCTTTTCCCTCTTCCCAACCAAGGAGGGCAAACGCCCGATTATCTTGAGTCTTCTAAGAATTTCCTGTAAAATTATCCTGTGGTCTGAGGTGTGCTAAGAGTGAATTAGTCCCAATGATCAGCTCCAAACTGGATCGTGGCCGACAATCGGAAGGATTGAACATGTTCGATATATACGACCAAATATCTTCACGTGTGTGGAACGCCAGCCTCCTGAGTTGTGACAGTGGAACGGAATGTGGCCAATCAGAGAGCGACCTGGCTGGGGAACAAGGAAATAAATAAAGTCCGTGTTCACGCTGTCTTCAGTCTGTTATTATTTTTCAGTTCTGGATGTTTCTGTTAACAAAAGTCCTAAGACCACCATTATTCCCTTGTCCATAAATCCCCTTACATGCTGTGTGTTGTGTTTTCTGGTTGTTGCCATGGTGGTTCTTCATTTTTGTTAGATCAGATTTGATCATGCCAGATTTCTGGCTTGGAGGACTAGATTGTAGATCAGTTGCAGGACAGCATCGTTATGTGTGTGTTGTTCTGTGATGAGATTATTGGAGCCACCACACACAGTACGATCAAAACTGTTAAGTGCCTGATTTTTTATCTTCATATGTGGGGTCTCGAACAAATAAAATATCTCTTCAGATTAAGAAAATCCTTATGTGTGTACCACCCTTAAGGGAGAGTCCAGACACCTTGAGGGCAAACTCATTTCGGCCTCTTGTATTCACGATCTTGTTCTTTTGGTCACTACCCACAGCTCGTGGCCATAGGTAAGGGTAGGAATGTAGATCAACCGGTAAATTGAGAACCTTGCCTTTTGTTTAGGTCCTTCTTCACCACAACAGACCGATACAGAGTCCGCATCACTGCAGATGCCACACCGATCCACCTGTTGATCTCCAGCTCCATCCTTCTCTCACTCGTGAATAAGACCCTGAGATACTTGAGTGGGACAGGACCTCATTACTGACCTAGAGAAAACACTACATCCTTTCCTTGTTGAGGAAAATTGTCTGGGATCTTGACGTGCTGATCCCAACCACTTCACACTCAGCTGCAAATTGATCCAGAGAGAGCTGAAGATCCCGGTCCAATAAAGCGAACAGAACCACATCATCCTCAAAGAGCAGAGACCCAATCCTCCAATCCACCACACCGGATCCCCTCAACACCTCGGCTGCGCCTAGAAATTCCGTCCACAAAAGTTATGAACGGAATTGGTGACAAAGGGCAGCCTTGGCGGAGTCCAACCCTCACTGGAAGTAAATCTAGACCAGCAGCCCCCAGCAAGCCGGCCGAGACACTAGGTAAATAGTTCAACCCCCCCAACGTCACTTTCAGGGAAGGCCTTGCAGATTTCAGCAAGACATTGCTGAACCACATCCTGCATCCATCACAGTAGCATGGCTTCACAGGAGAAGAGTCCGGCTGCTGAACAGGCCTGCCTGCAGTCCAGACCTTTCACCAATACACAACATCTGGAGCATCATGGAAGCAGAAATCCAGCAACCAAGGTCCAGGACTGCAGGACAGCTAGAATACTACATCAGACCAGAATGGGACAACATTCCCCTCCTAAAAGTCCAGCAACTGGTCTCCTCACTTCCCAGATGTTTCCAGACAGTTGTTAGAGGAAGAGATGCTACACCGTGCAGAACATCACCCTGGAACTACTTTTTACACCGTGCAGAACTTCACCCTGGAACTACTTTTTACACCGTGCTGAACATCACCCTGGAACTACTTTTTACAGACGTGCAGAACATCACCCTGGAACTACTTTTTACACCATGCTGAACTTCACCCTGGAACTACTTTTTACAGACGTGTTGCTGCCATCAGATTCAAAATGAGCTCATATTTTCCATCACATGGTAAAACGTCTCAGTTTCAACATCTGATATACCGTAATGTTTATGGTCAATTGGGAGTAAAATGTTTATTTATGAGATTATCCCAGAATTGGAGGAACTGGGTTTGTAGTTATCAGAGAAATGTATTAATTTAGTTATAATTCAGTTTTATGTGAACTTATTTAATTTAAAACAACTCTGACAACAAAAGTTTATTTCCGTATTAGAACAAAATATATTTGTCTTCTGTAAATAATATGTTGTAAATATGTTGTATGGTGTAAATAACGCGTAGTTGACAGTGCTGTGATGTGACTGAAGCACCAAACCTTCAGCATAGAGCTGCAGCTGGCAGAAAGCAGATCCTCGGCGTACACTGGCTCGGGCTCTGGCTGCAGCGTTGGCGGCAACCGCTGGAGTCAACAGCTCCAGTGCCTGCAGATATACAGACTTTTCTAGTTATCCACTGTGTTACACAAAGTATTAACACCTTGAAGGTCCCATATTATACAATTTTTCAACAATTTCATATGGGTATCAGAGGTCCAACAACATTGTTTTCAAAGTGTTTTACCCCAAATTTAGCCTTGGTCCTTCATTTCAGCCATTCTCAAAGCGGCTCTACTAACAGAACTTTGTAGAAATAACACACAGATCAACAGTGACCAAACCTTTTCTCATCTGCACATCATTCTCTCAAGTCTTGGATTTCCGGAGAAAAAATATTGGCATTGAAACAAACACACAACAGAAACTACTTCCATATTTCCACTTTTTCCTCATTTCCAGTTATTTCTGCTACTATTTACCTGCTATCCTCACTAAACCAACTCCAGCTCAGCTGCTTTGTGGCACCACAGTGCAACAGAAACGTCTTCTTGGCTTTATTCCAGCCATAGAGGAGCATTATTTTTCTTCTTTTCACACACACATAGAACTTTCTGCTCACTGGTTGATCTTTGGCTGCTCCTGATTGGACATTACTGTCAATCTAAGCTCTCTGATTGTGGAAAGTTTGACAGGAAGTGGCGTCATCATCATTTCCAGGTCTAAATAGAGGTCTCTTAGCAACATAGTAGTGATAATGATCTTTTTATGATGAAAATGTGATAAATAAAGCTGTTATCATTGATCATTGTAGATTTACCAGATAGTCTCTGAATGAACTACATTTAGTGGCTGGATTGTAAACCTCCTGGACGGGATATAAATTCCTAATAGCAAATAAATATAAATAAATATCCTGCACATTTTGAGGAAAAAGTATTCTTAATAACAGCAAATTAAACCCTGATTTATTCAGTAAATGTCCGGCTGTCCATGACCAGATTAAACTGTAAAGAAGCTGAGCTACTGGGCTCCAAAGACTTTTCATTTATATTATTCTTTATATGTATAGTTTGCTGGATGTTAACCTGTAGAAGAAGTAGAATAAACCTAACAAAT
This sequence comes from Melanotaenia boesemani, assembly GCF_017639745.1. NCBI lineage: Eukaryota > Metazoa > Chordata > Actinopteri > Atheriniformes > Melanotaeniidae > Melanotaenia > Melanotaenia boesemani. Next base: position 9,947,706 of record NC_055691.1, on the reverse strand, counting down.
AAATACTCGTTCAGATTTTACTGACCCGAGAGGCGTCCTCGATGGCCTTGTGAAGATTTCTTAACTGGAGGTGACATGCGGCCCTGTTTGAATACAGAGCGGGAATCTTTGAGTTGATCCGGATGGCCAGGCTGTAGGCGTTCACCGCTCCCAGGTAGTCTCCCTTCCCAAAGCATTTGCTGAGGAAAACAGTTTATTCATTTATCTGAATGGGTCAGTGCAGATTAATAAACATTTAATCGAAATATGTTCAATTTAGCAGGACGCTCATTTTCATCTGCAACCCCATACAAAAAAAACAAAAAACAAAAAATATTAAAGGTTTCTTCTTTCAGACAAGATGTTCACCAGGGTTAATAAAGTCCTCCAGGGGAGGTGGAGCAATTCTGTTATACATCACAGTTATCTTTAAATAGTTTACAATTCCCAAAGTTTTAAAAATATAATACGACTGAGGTTTAATGTAGGATACATTGATGGGTCTTAGTTCGGCTGGTGTAACTGCAGCCATGACAGCAAAACACCAAAAACAAGAAAGCAGAACAAAGAAAAACACGTACATACCCAAAAAAGCCAGCCACTAGGATAGTATTACAACTCGTGCAATCCAAAAGTAGTAGCAAAAATAATATTTATAACCAATAGAAATGAATTAATTATGATGAATTAATTTGTAAAAACGTGTCTCTTGATGAGAATTTTTAAAGTCCAGCCTAATCTCAGGTATTTAAACCTTGTCGCTAACGTTCAGCGAGGCTGCAGCTCAGGAGGAGTTCGGATCTGGTTTCACGTACTCGCCTTTCTCCTTCAACCAGTCAGGGTTCCTCTCCTCCTCCGTCAGGTCTCTCGCCTCCTCCACATCTGCACTCACCGCTCGTCTGGCTTCAGCTTGTTTCTGGAGCCACTGTTTGGAAAAACAACTAAATCTATCACGTTTCTCTGATGCTGTTAAAGTAATTCCAAATGACTGAAATGATTTTAAAAAGCATAAATAAAGGAAATGCCTCCTCTTCCTCGGCTACGTGCGACTCCCTGAGGGCTGTTGGGAAAACTCTTGGGGTGAATGTGATCTGGATGTTTCCTCTGACTCTCGGAGGAGGAAGTTCGGCTTGTTTTTTCTTGCTCTTGGCGTCGCTCTGAACTAAATGCAGGACCACATTCATCAGAAACAAACAGTGATGGAGCAGCCTGATCAGCAGAAAATGTCTCACCCTTCCTAGCAGCAGCCGGCCCAGTCTCCCGCCTCACAGAGCTTCCTGTCTGCTGGTTCAGACCGTCTCTCTGATGAAGGTCTGGCTGGACGTCCTGTCGTTGTCTCAGCTGCCACGCTGCCAGCTCGGCGGTGGTTTTCTCTCGCTCTGCATCCTTCATCTGCTGGATTCTGTCTCTTTCCTTCTTTTCAAGCTGATGAAAAGTCAAACACTTAATTCAGGCCTTCTGAATGAGCAGACTTCCGGTGACTGATGTGAGCTGTGGGTTACCTTCATCATGGTCTCCAGGGCATATTTTTTCTCAGCTTGCTGTTTCTCTGCTTTATGTCTGGACTCTGAAGAAAGCTTCTGCTGGTGTTTCTCCAGAGCTCGCTCTCTGATCTCCCTCTTTGTTTCTTTATCATCTAAAAAAAACATGATCAGCTTTACTTAATCAGATTATCTGTGTCATAACTCAGGTGACGCCTCAGTCTGCTGTACAACAGCCTTACTGGTGGCTATCGTAAGATGGTCCCACAGTTTGTTGGTTCTCTTTGGCAAACTGAAGATGGCAACCCCATTTCCAACCTTTGCTGAGCTTTTGTCCTCATCGACGGGTTCAAACAAGAAAGCCTCAAATAAATACGGTGGGAAATGCACCTGTGTGGAAAAACAAAGAAAAACACTTAAAAAGGGACTGTTGGAAGGAAAACTGCAATTATCTAAACAGAGAGACCAAGAAATGCATCCACAACCAGGTATTTTCAGTTATTTCCTTTAATAATCAAACAGTAAAGACCACACATGTTGACAGAAAGAACTGGAACTGGACTGAAAGTCAGTGGCAACAAGTCTGATGGAGGGATGAATCCTCCGGACCTCAACATTACTGAAGCAGTGTGGGATCATCTGGACAGAGAACAGAAGGCAGAAACGTCCAAAGAAGAGCTTTGGAAAGTCCTTCAACAAGTCTGGAGAACTATTCCTGAAAACTACTTAAAGAGTCTCTAAGAGGGTTTGGAGTGATGCTTTGTGTTATATTCATTCCCTGGCTTCTAGATCTATTTCTTAGTGATAGGCATATCAATCCAAATATCAATAATATCTATATGAATATTAGTATTGAAACTGAGTGATACCAGTGTAATGACATTGATACTTTAGTTTTTCTTTCCTCTATCTACCCTGACATACAGACCACTGATCCAGAGTTAATTGGTAGAGGCCTTTCAGTATGGCAAAGAATATTCCAGTAAATAACAGTGGAGAAAGTACGATTTTAGTCATTTTCAGTTTAAGTTAAGGTTAGCACAACTGGACATTTGTCCATTAGCCAACTCAGAAAGTGTACATTTTGCGAAGAACTTGAGAAAATACATTTATTTAATTGAAATGTGCTATTTAAATTAATATGGAACTGAAACAAAGACTAAATATATACGACTGAATATAATTATTCTTTTGCTTTAAAAATTAAAATTTTTCTTTCTTAAAGGTCATGAAAATTCATTCTGATTTAGCAATTTCATAACAAATCACACCTTAATTATTAAAAAAGAATCAGTATCGGCAATACTGGCCTGTATTTACTTGAAAACTCTTCTTGAAGTATCACTGCTATTTTTATTAAAAATAATATATATATATATATATATATATATATATATATATGTATATATACACACATGTATGTATATGTGTGTGTATATGACGGTGAGACATGTAGGTGTCTAGAAGCAATGTGGAAAAAGAAGTACGCCTGCTTTATTGTTTGCCACCCACAAACCTCGCCGACTGCTTAATGCGAAAAATCCTCAATAAGAACCATTTTTAGATCTTTTATACTGGTTTGATAAGATTTTGATCATTATGGAGAATGGATTATTTTACACAAATTTGAAATGCAAAACTTTTGACAGAAAATTAATCATACTGACAAAAATGTTTAATAGTTTCATTGTTGTTTAGTCTATTATTCTGCTTTTTCTAAAACTTTTTTATAAAAACAAAGATGGCGTCTTTCCATTAAAGGACATCTGAAACGTTAACAAAGTTTTTCTGAAGTGCTGGTGACGTTAATGTCGTTTAGCTTTTTGTTGGATCTTTGAAGACATCAGTTCTCTTACTGGTGGATGCTGTGAATAATAACTAGAGTCGTTGTAATTTTATCTTCACAATCAAATTTAGGAAACGATGGTTATTTTGTTGCAATCCCGCGAGACTGTGATGAAACGCTTTGAGCGCTGTACTTTGCTTACGTCACCTTCAGGTAGTCGTCTGTTAACATGATGTCAACGTTCCCGGCTTTCGCTCCTTTTAACGGGACGTTGATGTAGACCGTGGACTCTGTCTGCGTCCACGCGTAGTCCGTCACGTGCAGCGGCATGCCGGCGCTCAGTGATAAGAAAATGTGTTTGGTTTTCAAATCTTAAGCTAGAAATAGCTTGAACTGAAGTTTCAGCTTGTGCCGCGTCACGTTGCTATGGTGACCAAAGATCGTGTGTTGCCTTCAGGTAGCTCGGAAATTTTAGTATTTCTACAATTTTTTTTTCTAAACTCTGTAAAAAAATTTTTTTATAGATTATTTAAATCTTTTCACTGCAACTAAACATATCTGTATCTTTTCTTACACAAACAGAAAATAGCATTTCTTTATTTTATTTTCCAATATTGCCTAAGCTGTTGCATTATGTGCCTTTATTTTTACTTATTTATTGTATTATTTGAATCAACTACCGAAACACAATACTTGAACTAAAATATATGTGAAATCCTGACATTTTAAGTACATGATTTCTGTGTTACAAGTTTATTTTCATTTTGGTAAGAATGAAAATAATATAAATTAAAATAACTGCTATTTAAATTTAAGGTATGTTTTACCTGTTTCTAAACTGTTTGAATGAGTAAATCTGTATTGATTATTCAAATAATCAGCCGCCAGGGGTTGCATTCAGGGGAAAAAAAAATGAACAACAACAACAACAAAAGAACAATCAATCAAGACTCTGAGACAGAGTATCAGCAACAGGCAGCTTCAGTCCAAACTAGACAGCACATCAAGATGCTGTTCTCATATTCAGTCCGTGGTCCAAACATCAGCCGAGATGGATGAAAAACATCTGGAATTCTCACTTAATTCTTACACGCAGTTTTGTGCTTTGCATCTGTGAAAAGGGTTTTCGCAAAAGAACTTTTTATTTTTTTTCCACAAATCTTTTTTACAACCATGCAAAACCTTTTCTGCACATTTACGAACTTGAATTTTTCAGAAAGATTGTTTTTACAGGGTGACAAGCTTGATTTTACAGATTCATTTATGACTGCAAAATCTTTATAACTTAATATTGAGCCCATATTTCTATCGACAACAGATTTTTTCTTTAACCTGTTTTTACTTTTTACCTACATGTTGTAAAATAAAAACAACCTGCACTTAAAACCCCGTTTAACCGTTAACATGTCATCTAAAATGAGTTAAAACAGCAGCTAAAGTTAAGTTATTATCTGAAATTTTAATATTTCTGCATTTTAAAACAAGAAGCCAAATAAAATACTAAGAATTCATTTTCAGTGTAAAAATGATCAAAATGAATTATTAACACCTTTAAAAGTATAGAGTTGTACTTGTGTTTTTATTAAATGCAAGAAAATAATCGGTCTGGGAGGGAAAAAATCAGAAAGGAAAATAAATATATTTGATAGAAAATTTTCACACTGATAGCAAAAAAAACAATATTTGACAGTAAATAAAAGTTTTTTTAGGAAATCATTTTTTTTACGTCAAATAATTTTTTACATATTCTACAACAATATACTTTCTCAAAATCTTGTTTTAGTCTCAAATATTATTGTTTGTTTGCTATCAATGTGAAAAACATTTAAGTCAAATATGTTTTTTTCCTTTCAGATTGCTTTTTACTTGGATTTAATAAAAACAAAAATATAACTCCATATATCTGAGTTCGGCATGATTTAGTTCTTTGTTTCTAACTTGTACATCAGTGATGGTGACTTGTTTGGAGAAAACAGACGGATGCGCTTTCAAAAGAATTTGTGAAACTTTTACCCCAATACAAGGGAAAGATTAGGTACAGATATCGTGCAGATGTCCAGATTTTTGCTAAATGTCTTCATGAAAACTGAAACAATCATCAACACGCTGCTAAGAGTCGAATAAACGTGACCAGACGGCAGATTTGATTTTCCCTCCGTTCAGGTGGTGCTCTGACTGCTGTGGGCGGAGCTCTGCAGCAGGTCAGTCAGGCCAGGGATGCTCTGGACGTCAGTGTCAAACGCTGCTTCATCGACCCCCTGCAGAACCTCCACAACACAGAGCTGAAGGAGATCAGCTGCTGCAGAACGATGTGAGTTTAAATGGAACCAAATTCTCAGCTTGTACTGGTGAGTCCAGGTCTTGGAGGGCCGCTGTCCTGCAGGTTTTGGATGCTTCCTGTTGCAGCACCTGAATCAGATTAATGAGTCAACATGCGGGGATAGAGCTTTACAAGAGAGATGTTTATTTTACCAGGTAGCATCTAAAACCTGCCGGACCACGACCCTCCAGGATCAGAGTTTAGGGATGATACAGATGTTCTTGGTACAGTTATTGTTGGAGAAATAATCACGATATTCTGATTATTTCACATTATAAATGTGTAAAGTCACATAAACACTCCTGCTAGGTCTTTAAGTTTTATCTATTGCTGTTGTCACGTCCAGATGTGCAGAAGGAACGGAGGAAGATTTATTCTGTAAACAGTCGCTTGAAATAACCAAAATATTTCCTGTTGGCCATGACCACGCAACACAAAACTAACCGTTCAGTCGGCCTGATGTCAGTGCTCTCACTGGAAGCAGTTAGGTTTCCATCCCTCTCATTTCTCTCATCATCCACATCCCTGTCCTGCATCCATGACAGTCAATGCTCACAGAACTTTTGGACAGGTAAACGTTAACAGGAACATTACAGAAGGACCACAACACTTTCTTTTCACGCAAACACAACATAAAAATAACATAAACAACAAAGTAAAGTAAATCCTACTTATTTACTCTGGATTTCTCTTAGAGAAACCAGATGAAAACAGCTACAGGACCTCGACCTGGACTTCTTTCTGGAAACTACGTTATAAAAATGCTTTTAGTCAGGGATGTCACGATTACTTATTAATCTTGGAATTAATTGGCACATTCAGTTAATCATAAAGATTCTTCAATATCGTAACTTCCATCAGAGATCATGTCTGAACCATGACGGCAGATTCACACAACTGGTCCAGTACCAGGACTGGACTTGAACCCGTGGGATGAGGGAGAAAGAGGATTTACGAGACTTTGAACGTAGCATGTTTGTTGGTCTGATATTTACTGGGATTTCCACACACAACCATCTCTAGGGTTTCCAGAGAATGGTCTGAAGAAGGGAAAATATCCAGTGAGCAGCTGTTGTCTGGACCAGAATGTCTGGTTGATGTCAGAGGTCAGAGGGGAATGGGCAGACTGGTTGGAAATGATAGAAAGGCAACAGGCAGCCAAATAAGCACTGGTTCCAACCAAGGTCTGCAGAATATCATCTGAACACACAACACATCCAGTGTTGAAGCAGATGGGCTACAGCAGCAGAAGCACTGCATTCACAGACAACCCTGGAAATCCTCCACCAACATTCACATGTTCTCCAAAATAAACTTAAAAGGCTCCAAAGTAATTTCCCTCTCATGCTCATCACTATTGTCACTGTCTTCTTGCCAGTTTATTGAAGAGCTCTGCAGCCTCTCCCCCTTCTCCTTCCCCATCATCAACACATCAGGATCTCCACCTTGCAGGAAGAAGAAGAGATGTAGGTTTCCCTAAGCCGCTGTGTTGCTTTCCTGCAGTCATGAATCACCTTGTGGTTCTATAGAAACATGGGAAAAAAGTTAGTCTTCTACAACAAAACTGGTGCAACAACAAATACATACACCTAGAAAAAAGCTTCCCACTTCCACAGTTTCCTCCACAGGAAATGAAACTGTCTGAAGAGTCTGCAGCTGCTGGTCCTCAGACAGAAATTTTAGATCTCAAAATACATATAGCTTCATTCATTTCCATTTCCAATTTTAGTTTTGTGGATCATTCTTACATAAAACTGTCTTTGCACACAGTCTATTGTTTTTTTTTTTTTTTTTACATGTGTTTTTAGAGCATTTGACTTACTCAACCACAGATTACAACGTTTATCATAAATTATAACTGAGCACATCTCATGCTGTAATTAACCTGCATCTCTTGACCATTTCTTGAACAGTTCTTAAAAAAGAACTAAACACCTGTACGCATATTTGTCCATAGTAAACACATTGATATACATTCTGCAAGAAGATAAACTAGGATTCATTAAAAAGAAAGAAAAAAACAGATCGGCAGGTCGTCTCTGGTCTGAGCTCAGGGCACCTCCCAGCAGACCACCACCCAGTGCCCACCTTGGGAGAAACGCCCTCTGATGGCGAAATAAATCTATTACACTTACAAACAAAATGTAACAGAAGTGTACATAAAATAAGAAGATGGGACATTCTTTATATATAACAAAAAATAAACTAAAATTGTGGTCCTATATTTTTAGGTGTTACATATTCATACACTCGTATTTTCTAAATTTGTAAGGGTGTGTATCTACACGATGGTGGCAGGACGTACTTGTGTGACAGAGACATCAAATGAGAGGGAAGGTTGTGCTTTATCCATTCTTGTTCAGGAATAAAAGTGTTTTGACAGTGTTGGTGCTCAGGCGATTATTTGTTCTTTGATTAAACTTCCCCAGCCTTAGAAAACATCCTCTTACAAATGTGTCTCAAGCAAAATGAACATCTGGGTATATTACATGTCCTGGGATGTGGTTTATGGTCATGAAGGCATGGTAGTGTCTCAGCATGGATGCATCTATCTATCTATCTATCTATCTATCTATCTATCTCCAAACTGCTGATGTGCATGTCTTGTACCACGTCGAGTTACTATGGCGGCATTATCATGCCAAAATCCCGCGAGAGTAAACGAGATCCTGCGCGAGAGGAATTGAGATCCGCGCGCGAGTTCCACGGGGCGTTGTGGAGACACGCGCGCGAATGAAGCAGTCCGAGCGCGCGTGCGCGCGCGATTTCTCCGCGCGCGCGGGCAGTATCTCCTCTCGCCTGAGTTTGCTTGCTTGCAGGGAATATCGGAGCCCTCGCGCGGAGAATGTCTGCTCGCTGGCTCGTGCTGCTCACTCGCGGTAAAGTTTATTGGCAGTAAGTGGGCGGGGCCCGCGGGTTTTCTGTCATTACACACGATTGGCTACAGTCCCCGTCCTCTGTGATTGGCTGTCTCACTTGGAAAAGAGAAGCTGCTGCCCAGAAACCAGCGGCTTCCAATGCGCCCCTTGTTATTTATTTTCTCCATGAAGGAAGTTTTACCCAACCTTTGTTTTCGTTTGTTAATAAGCAACATGACTCAAAGAGTTATGGATAGGTCTTGATGACATTTTCATAACTTGTTGGAGATGCCACAAGGAAAACGTCATTAAAGTTTAAAAGTTTAAAAACCACCCAGTTTGATCATTGTTTAACAAGTCCAATACAGTAGCAGGTTAATGAAAGTTACAAGAATTGTGTGTACATTTGTTTTTATGTTTTTGAACAATTTCTTACTCAACTGTCTTCTCTTTGGCCTTGCTTCTAATGCAGTTAATTCATAATATGGCCCAATTTAGATCTTTTGTATACAAAAAAGTGGTGTTACACTCATTGTTAAATTTCCCTTTGTAATAAATATTTTTAATTTGATGATCAGTGTGATGGAATATTTTTACTTTACTGCTTTTGCAGCAACAGGAACCTCCACAATGCTCCATTGCCACAAACTGGCTTCCTCCATGTCTACTTTTGATTATCTACAGCCCATATACTGCGTTTGGCCATTGTACTGGGAAGAAAAAACTGATGGCTGAGACAAATCAGCCACTCCAACATTACCTGCAGTCAGTTACCAGCAGTAGAGATGAAGGAGGACCACAGATGTCCAAGTTCTTAATTCTTTTAAAACCTGATTTTGATGCCACTTTAAAAAAAATGTAAATTTAAATATTGCAGTTGAACAAAGATGTATTAAGCTGTTTCATTTTAATCCAGTATTTACTTACAAATCACACAGTTTAAGCAATTGAAAGTGCTTTACAAAAAACACCAAGCATAAAAAGCATGAAAGAATTACAATCAAACTGATTTAAAACAAACAAGAATATCAGTCTTGAATGCCATATTTACCTTTCACATACAGTTGTGTGAATGTCTTTCAAATTAGCAAACCAGTTCCTCTGTGCAGTTTTAAGAGAAAGAAACAGACTTCCATAATGCCTTAACAAGGTCACAGGCTGACTGCCTCCATGTCGACTTGTTAAGAGCTACATCTTGCAGCTACATACTCACGACAAAGAAGGTAAATTTCCCTGACTGGAGTTTCTGGATCAGTTTCCTCAAGTAATGATTGAATTTCAGACAGGTCTTCTGGAGTCAAAGGGCACTCAAATTCAGGGACAACTATTCCTGCATCCTCATCTTCTCCATTGTAGTCTGCCGCCATTTCCCAGTCAACATCGGGCTCCTAAACAAGGAGTTGTTTATTTTTAATTTCCATTCTCTCTCAGTGTAGGCGCAAATAGACTGCAACATGCACATATGAAGTACAATACATTCATGTTTTAATACTGGAAATTAGAAAGCCAAAAAAGTGAAGTGTTTTTTTTATAATGTTTAAATAATTTTAATATCCTACCACTGTATAAAAGAAAATTTTATTTTCTTTTTCCATTCTCAGTGCAAAGCCTCTATAGTGTAAAGGTAACAGTACTTTAATTGCCCCTGTACAGCCAAAAGATACTCACACATACACAACAAGTTCATTTGTACAGCATATCTCATGAACAGCAATTCAAAGTGTTTTACATTATAGGAAAAAGAAAGTATCAAAAAGTAAAAGAATAAAATGCATGATTTAAAATCTTAACAAGTAAATGAAATCTATGTAAATGCAGCTTAGAACAGGCGGTCTATAACCTGGATTTAAATAGTGTTTTAGCTGATCTGAGGCTTTCTGGGATCACTCCAAATTTCCTGAATCAATTTGATTCACAAGAGCAAAAATTTATTTGACTTAGATTAATTTCGATTCGATTCAATATCAATTCATCTTCAGATAATCATTTCACATCAATATTTCTTGGAATATTAGACATTTGAAGATAGCAATTTTTATGAAACGCTGAAGCAACCTTTCAACAGTGTGTAAGTCAGGTTTCCATTAAAACATGTACAGAAGCACTGGCATGTCACATACATAACATTTATTTGTGAAAATAATCAACGTCACATGTTAAACAGAATACAGTGTTAACAGAAACACTACAGTAAAAGAATGGCCAAATAAAAGAATGCTCTTTCTTTAAAAAAAAAATAAAATCAATTTTGGTATTTTCAGAATCGATTGATTTTTTTTTTTTTATTCTTAAATTGATTGATTGATTTTTTAAACCCAGCCCTAAAGTTCCAGATCTTTGGGGCATAGAAGCTGAACGCAATTTCATGTCTGTTTCTGACTCCAGGAACTGATAAAAGAAAAGACCAGATCCAGATGACCTATGGAGACTAGTGGGTTCCTACTGGATCAGGAGGTCATTGATGTATTTAGAGCTTAAATCCTTCAGTGCTTTATAGGCCAGCAACAGAACTTTAAAGTCTATCCTCTGACAGACTGCGACAGACCTCAGAACTGGCTTCTGGGCCTTGTCAGAAGTCAGGCAGCAGAATTCTGAATGAGTTGCAGCTGTCTGTTTTTTCTTTTTTTTTTAGGGAAGCCAGTAAAGAAACTGTTGTAATAATGAAGCATGGAAATGAATGCATTGGCTACTTTTTCCTGATTTTGCTGAGACATCAGATCTTTTATTTTTGAGATGCTCTTCAGGCTGACAGTAGGCATTAGTGACTGCTTAATGTGAAACCATTAAAAACAATGAAACGGAATCTTTATGGACTGACATTACTAAATAATCTTACACAATATTGACAATACACTTACGATTTTGTGACGATGGGTCTGCTTCGTTAGCCAGGGCAGTTTTAAGTAATTCTACAATCCGCTTGGCAGCGACTTGCAACTGTTCCTACCAAACAGACGAAACCAAATCAAGGACTGGTAAGGCAGCTAGCATTAGCTTACATCAACTTTACAACTATAAGCTGTTGGCAGAAAGCAGCCGCCATGTAAATTAAGTTCCTCGTATATTTTAACGAAATAAAGAGCTATAGAAATGATAAGCTTTTTCAAAAATAATATTAGTGTTGCAAAATATGCAGCATAACTTACCTCCCGATGATCTGCCATGTGGCCGAGACACCGAGACGACTCCCGCTTCCTCGTCTTCCTCTTTTCCAAGTGAGACAGCCAATCACAGAGGACGGGGACTGTAGCCAATCGTGTGTAATGACAGAAAACCCGCGGGCCCCGCCCACTTACTGCCAATAAACTTTACCGCGAGTGAGCAGCACGAGCCAGCGAGCAGACATTCTCCGCGCGAGGGCTCCGATATTCCCTGCAAGCAAGCAAACTCAGGCGAGAGGAGATACTGCCCGCGCGCGCGGAGAAATCGCGCGCGCACGCGCGCTCGGACTGCTTCATTCGCGCGCGTGTCTCCACAACGCCCCGTGGAACTCGCGCGCGGATCTCAATTCCTCTCGCGCGGGATCTCGTTTACTCTCGCGGGATTTTGGCATGATAATGCCGCCATAAGTTACGCAGTCTTTCCTTTATCGCCAGCTTGACTCACTCGAGGTACCCACGTCATTTAGGAAAAACGGGGCCTTCCACCCATATTGTCATGATTTTGAAAAATTGGGGGAAAAAAACAAAAAAATAAAAAAACAAAACGAACAAGTCCCTCCTCTCTGGGTGGGTGGGTCTCCATACTACAGTTTACTTTCACTTTCTCCGAACAACATGACGCAGCTCTCCGTTAACAACATCTGAAGAAAACTGAAACGGTTTTTAATGTTGATCTCGTTGGTATCAGCCGCCAGCAGCAACGGGCTCAGAACCAGAACCAGTTCGCCTCTCTGAGCAGAATTAGAGCAGCAGGGGTTTCCGGACGGTGAACAGAAGTCAGTGAGTTTCCTCCAGAAGGATTAACTGTGTTTTTTCCTCCATGTTCTGCTGCTTCTCTTCATTTCAGAGATATTGGACTTTTCCAGCTGTACTTTGACTTATAGATTATTATTATATATTGTTATGATAATATTGTTATATATTACGATATTATTATTAGGCCCTAGAAACTACGTGAAGAGCTTTAAACGGACTATTTCTGCCTGTCCTTTCCCAGGCCCATGGCGCAGTCTATGAAGGGGCACACCGTGCACGACAGGAAAACATATATGTATATATATATATATGTGTGTGTGTGTGTGTGTGTGTGTGTGTGTGTGTGTGTGTGTGTGTGTGTGGTAGGCCCAGATATCTTTTATATACCAGATATCTTCAGATACCATCAAGTGTGGAAAGCCCAGAAAGGGGGTAGAAGCTCATAAGACTATAGTGGTACAGACCGTGTTCGCGGAGCAGAGACGGGAGCTTCATTTCAATTAGAGATGGGATTTATGGCTCTTTGAAGGGAGCTGGATCTTGAGGAGCCGTTCCTTTCAAAGAGCCATTCAAAAGACTGGCTCGTTCTCACAATATATAAGAATGACAAACAATCAAAATATGTACCTATATAAAATCTACTATACAAGATTAAATAATTATAGGAAAAATATAGATAAAAAAGGATAAACCTGAGCAGTCAGTGCAAATTCTAGTAAATGTTTTGGATAGAACTCACATTTGTTTCCAAACTATTCTCTCTGTCCATAGATGCTTCACATAAATGGAGTATGTTGGACATCAGACTTCTATGATGTAACAAATGTTACTTATTTTATTTTTATTTTACTCAAACTACTTCTTATTTACTTATTTATTCATTTATTTATTCATTCAGTCTTATTTAGCTGGGGGGGTACTTGGTGTGTGTGTGTGTGTGTATACGTGTGTGCGTGTGACTGTGTGAAAGATTTCATTGAGTGTTTTTATTCTTATTCTACTTTGATGTATGTAAAGGCTTGTTTTATTGAACAATGAGATATAAACTGAGATATGCATAAATGTTTTAATCATGTAAAGAACTTTGTGTTGGCTATGGCATGAAAAGCGCTTTATAAATAAAGATTGATTTGATCAAGGCAGTGTCAAAAATTTGTATATAAAAAGAACAGCTCACAGCTGTGAATCGATTCCCATCATTCATTTAAAAGAGTCGTTCAAAAGAATCGATTCGTTCATGAACATCACATCTCTAATTTCAATGCAGGCACGTTTGGGAAAAAGTGAAGAAAACTGAAAATTAAGCATCTGGCTGCATTTAAATGATGCTGGAAACGTAAAAGCTGAAAGCAGAATTTATTCAGTGAAAACATCCGTCACCAAAATGACCTCAGTGATGAATACATTGACTCTTAGGGCTGGGCGATATGAACCAAATATTATATCTCCATATTTTTTACCTGAATCACGATATACAATATATATCTCAATAATTTTTTTGTCAAGTAACCAAAGAGACAGTTCTAATTTACAGCCTTCAGTGCTAAATATACTTTTATTAAGGATCAGCAGCACATGTGCATTAACACAGTTGACCAAAATTAAAGTTGCTTTATATTAAATTAAATGCTCCTAAATTAAAATTAATGAAAATACTTTTCAATGACCATAACAAAAATAAAGCTGTGTAAATACAAAAGAAAAGATGCTTTTAACTCAGAACAAGCTATCTCGATATTCCCTCATTCTGTATCACATCTGATAAAGTCTCAATACTTTTGAAAATCTCAGTATATTGCCCAGCCCTACTCTTAGACACTGGTCTAAATATGTACAGCCTCCACAGGTTGTCAGACCTGAACCAGTCCAATGAACTCGTCTTTTTGCCACTTTATTACTGCCTAGAGAATATTCTACAAACAAAAGATACACACACACACACATATATATATATATATATATATATATATATATATGATCAGTGGTTTTGATGCCGGGAAATAAAAGACAAAAAAAAAACCATTATGCTCACGTAATAATTCATATATGAGATAAACATTCAACACAAAATACAATGTAAAAATAAAAAAGGCTCAAATACTCTTATAAATGGGATTTAAGTAAGGGACTGTCTGCATTTAACTATACTAGGGATGTTAAATGCAATGCATATAAACAGGAGTGAAAAAATTTAGACCCTCCACCGCTCTGCAGAAGCAGGCAACTAATTGTCTTAAATTACAACTTTACATTAGAATAATAATTATTAGAAGATTCATTTAGACTTACTTTTACATGTAGAAGTTAGGAAAGGCTTAAAACTGCTGGTAGAAATTAGAAATATTGCAAAAACCACTTATAACAGCATAATGGAAAATGGAGAACCCAGAAAGAGTCCAGAAATAAACAAGGGATTAAGTCCAGAACTATGAAGGTCAATGGTTTTGTGTTCTTCTGCAGAGCCATTGTCCCTTGTTGAGGTGCGTTAACAAGCAGAAGGCTAGAAGCACCTGATTGGCTAATTGTCCAGGTGGCCTGTTTACGTGAAGTCCATGCGCTGTTGTGCATGTCATGAGAGTGGAGTGAGAGGTACAGGGGTTTAACTATACTAATGGGGATCTTTAGAACCAGGACCATTATAACCATTGTTGCTCAACAGATGAAGAACCAACCACATGTTCTCCTCCATCCAGTCTTTACTGAACAGCGACTTGTTCTGTGATGTTTCTGTTATTCCACAACGGACTGTTAAGTGGACTGAAACTGTGGTTAAATGTTTCTGTGAAAGTGGAGGTAAGCTGTCAACACTGTGGTGGAAATCAAACAAAAGTCATTAACAGATAAATATTTTCTACAAAAACTGTATGTGGAGAACATCTGCATCTCGTCTTTTTGGTCATCTGAGCAAACAGTCAAGCTGAATCAGAAATAAGCTTCGTATCTGCTGTAACTGATGAAAGACTACCTCCTCCACCTCCCTTCCTCACAGCTGTTTGAACAATAAGTTGCAGCTTTTCTCTGTTGAATGGTGAAAATTCTCTCCCTGTGTGATTATTTAGATAAAGAATTTTGGAATATTCTAGGTTATATATATATATATATATATATATATATATTGTTAATAAATTCAGCTTCTTTAGATAAGAAAAGCTAAAAAAAAAAAAAAAAAAAAACTAATGTTGCAAATTTTCCCACAGGCAGCTGCAAAATCAGGAATTTTAGGTGGAAACAATCACAAACACACTCCCAGATCCTGCTGGACTGTCTGGTGTCCTGATAGAATAAACAATCTGTTTCGGCCCAGAATCCCTGATGGCCGTCTGTTCCTACTTCTGTCCAATGCTATCAGACACACGAGGAAAATGACTTAATTCCCTCAGTAATATACAACAATGCATGTACTCCACAACCCACACACTAACACACATGCTTGTGTTCATATCCACACCTGAAGAGTCCTACAGAGGACGTGTAGACCCCATTAAGTCTTTAACCAACAGTCATCAGCGAGGAAGATGTGAGGCTGAAGATGTAGACAGCTGCAGATCAATCAGAGGAGGAGCAGCTGATCTTCCTACAGCAGATGATGGAAAGGAGGATTTCACTTGATGTTCAGATGAATGATGTGTGTTTCCTCTGCAGGTGAAGGTAGAACGTGTGTGTGAGCTGATGTGAATCCAGCATCATGGATCAATGTGAGGACAGAGAGGAGGGAGTCCCTCCCTCTAAGAGGTGAGATGTCCATCTCTAACTGTCCATGACGCTTCCCCATGTCACAGCTCAGAACTCAGACTAAATATCTGGATTCACAGGAGCAAACCTGGACCTGAAACCAGCCCTGAATCAGGACCTGAGCCCAGCTGTGTGTCCATGAAGAGCGACTGGTCGATGGATCATCCTGTTCATTTTAAATCAGACAAACGGAGGTAAGATGTCCATCTCTGTCAATGACTCTTCTCCATGAGTTCAGAATTCAGACCAAACATCTGGATTCACAGGAATCAGCCAAGACCTGAACTGGAACCTGGACCTAAACTTAGACCCGAGCCCAGCTGTGTGTCCCTAAAGGATGACTGGTCGATGGACCATCCTGTTAATTTTAAATCATACAAACAGAGGTGAGATGTGTGTAAATGTTGTATCAGAGTCACCTGCAGGCGTTCAGCTTTACCAGCATCCTGGACTCCTTCAATGCATCACATCTCACATCATTTCCACTAAACAGCTGCGGCAGAAAGAAGAACAAATACTCCCAAAATCTCCAAGTTAAGCAACTTTAGTTCTTTTTTTAAATTAACATACAATTCTGTTAGAAAGTTTGAAAATAGACCCAGTAAATATGGTCACTATGGGGAAATGACTGCATTTATACAGCACTTTTCTGCATTGGTATGTCGCGGTGAAGAAGGAGCTGGGCTGAAAGGTGACCTAGGGTCCTACCGTCACCTATGGTCCACCTGCTGTGGGTAGTGACCGGGTGAGACGTTCAGTTATCCAGGGGGAGATCAGAGTAGAACTGCTGCTCCTTCACATCCAGAGGAGCCAGATGAGGTCATTCAGGTAACTAGTTAGGATGCTTCCTGGACACCTCCGTGGGGAGAATTTCCAGGCCTGTCCCACTGGGTGGAGACTCTGGGGAAGAGACTAAGGACACACTGGAGGGACAGCTGACCTGGGAATGCAATGGGATTCCTCAAAATGAGCTGGAAGAAGTGGCCTGGGGAATGGAAGTCTGGGTCTCTCTGCTTAATCTATTGCATGGGAAAAGCCTTTCCAACCACCACCAAATAATCACAAACGTTCAGAGACCAGGTGTCATACAGGAAGCTGTAAACCTATTAGTCTCTAATTCCCTATTCACATCCTCACATCCCTTAATGGACCTTTACCTTGTGTTTGTCTCTGTGTGGACAGACAGAATATCAGCTGATTCTTCCTGATTCCTCCACAGAGTGGACCAGCAGAGCTCAGAGCTTCCCAGTGGTCAGTCTGCCCAGCAGCATCAAACACAGCTGGACTCCATATTTATGGTCTGTACATGTACAACAACTACTTTTCCATCTCTTCTGTCCACATCGTCTCCATGCTGACCTTTGTAGACCAGTGGATTGTCAGTGTGTCCAAAATGGATCTGATGTTTGGCTCCATGATTTCAGTCTGATTGTGTCCTTCATATCGTTTCTCTTCCAGCTGCTGGAGGACAACATGATCACTTTTGTGAAGAAGGAGCTGAAGAAGTTCCAAAAGCTTCTGAGTCCAGATTACCCAGAATGCTTAGTGTTGGAGGGTGAGGATGAGGAGCAGAGGAAGAGCAGCAGAGAGGCGATAGAGAAGATCACAGTGGACTTCCTGAGGAGGATGAAGCAGGAGGAGCTGGCTGAGCGATTGCAGAGCAGTAAGAGGATTTCTCTAAAGATTGAAGCTGCTGGATAAATGACACATTTACTGATGTCTCAACACATGAAACATCACATATTCACATCCTCATTCCTCAGAGGCTTCAAGTCTTTACTGATTCTTCTTATTTCTTCTTTTCAGAACTTCTGGCTTCAGTTTGTGGCCGTAAACTAAAATCTGGTCTGAAGAAGAAGTTCCAGTGTGTGTTTGAGGGGATTGCTAAAGCAGGAAACCCAACCCTTCTGAACCAGATCTACACAGAGCTCTACATCACAGAGGGAGGGACTGCAGAGGTCAATGATGAACATGAGGTCAGACAGATTGAAACAGCATCCAGGAAACCACACAGACCAGAAACAACCATCAGACAAGAAGACATCTTTAAAGTCCTACCCGGAAGAGATGAACCAATCAGAACAGTGATGACGAAGGGAGTGGCTGGCATTGGGAAAACTGTCTTAACACAGAAGTTCACTCTGGACTGGGCTGAAGACAAAGCCAACCAGGACATCCAGTTTACATTTCCACTGACTTTCAGAGAGCTGAATGTGCTGAAAGAGAAAAAGTTCAGCTTGGTGGAACTTGTTCATCACTTCTTTACTGAAACCAAAGAAGCAGGAATCTGCAGCTTTGAAGAGTTCCAGATTGTCTTCATCTTGGACGGTCTGGATGAGAGTCGACTTCCTCTGGACTTCCACAACAATGAGACCCTGACTGATGTTACAGAGTCCACCTCAGTGGATGTGCTGCTGACTAACCTCATCAGGGGGAAACTGCTTCCCTCTGCTCGCCTCTGGATAACCACACGACCTGCAGCAGCCAATCAGATCCCTCCTGACTGTGTTGGCATGGTGACAGAGGTCAGAGGGTTCACTGACCCGCAGAAGGAGGAGTACTTCAGCAAGAGGTTCAGAGATGAGGAGCAGGCCAGCAGGATCATCTCCCACATGAAGACATCACGAAGCCTCCACATCATGTGTCACATCCCAGTCTTCTGCTGGATCACTGCTACAGTTCTGGAGGATGTGCTGAAAACCAGAGAGGGAGGAGAGCTGCCCAAGACCCTGACTGACATGTACATCCACTTCCTGGTGGTCCAGACCAAAGTCAAGAAGGTCAAGTATGATGGAGGAGCTGAGACAGATCCACACTGGAGTCCAGAAAACAGGAAGATGATCGAGTATTTGGGAAAACTGGCTTTTGATCAGCTGCAGAAAGGAAACCTGATCTTCTATGAATCAGACCTGACAGAGTGTGGCATCGATATCACAGCAGCCTCAGTTTACTCAGGAGTGTTCACACAGATCTTTAAAGAGGAGAGAGGACTGTACCAGGAGAAGCTGTTCAGCTTCGTCCATCTGAGTGTTCAGGAGTTTCTGGCTGCTCTTCATGTCCGTCTGACCTTCATCAAGTCTGGAGTCAACCTGCTGAAACAAGAAAAAACACTTTCTGTTTGGTCTGAGTTATCAAAACAACCAGATCTACAACGTCTCCATCAGACAGCTGTGAGAAAGGCCTTACAGAGTCCAAATGGACACCTGGACTTGTTCCTTCGCTTCCTCCTGGGTCTTTCACTGCAGACCAATCAGAGTCTCCTACGAGACCTGCTGACACAGACAGGAAGTAGCTCACTGACCAATCAGGAAACAGTTCAGTACATCAAGAAGAAGATCAGTGAGAATGTGTCTGCAGAGAGAAGCATCAATCTGTTCCACTGTCTGAATGAACTGAATGATGGTTCTCTAGTGGAGGAGGTCCAACAGTCCCTGAGATCAGGACGTTTCTCCACAGATAAACTGTCTCCTGCTCAGTGGTCGGCTCTGGCCTTCATCTTAGTGTCATCAGAAAAAGATCTGGAGGTGTTTGACCTGCAGAAATACTCTCCTTCAGAGGAGGTTCTTCTGAGGCTGCTGCCAGTGGTCAAAGCCTCCAACAAAGCTCTGTAAGTACATAGCAGGATGTGGAGAAATTTTTTAATTTATTTATTTTTGCAGGGACAGTACAATTTAACATTATCACCCATTAGGTGACTGATGCAGTCTACACAAGGCTTCTAGCCAAAGACTAATTTACAGCCCCGGTCCCTGGTTAGACTTTTTGATCTAGATAAACAGAATTAAAAGTTAACGACAAAGGTAAAAGTACAGTCCAGTTACAAGTTACATTTAAAGTAAAATACATGGATAGGAAAAACGTCCAAATTAGGTTTTCAGTGTTGACAGTGTTGTTATTGTTTCAGCCAATGATTCAGTTTTATAGAAAAGAGCCTCATGTCTGACAGTGACTTTAGATCCTGTAGTAAAGTTCCATAACTGTGATCCTTTGACTGAGAATAATGATTGTCCCGGAGTGGTTCTGTATCTTTTGACTCTACAGTTCCCACTCACTCCAGCTCTTGTTCTCATGCCTTCATTATTATATTTGTGTATTAACTGACAAATCACACCAGGGGCAAGACCATTCATACACTTAAATATTGTTTTCACAAAAGAAAAATTAAGAAAATTTAGAAAAGAGAAATATACTGCTGCTGTTTTATAGGACAGAATGTGCCAGAGAACTACTTGTCTCATTATTTTCTCTTCAGACTGAGCAGCTGTTCCCTCTCAAGTAAAGGATGTTCAGCTCTGTCCTCAGTTCTCAGCTCCCAGTCCTCCAGGCTGACAGAACTGGACCTGAGTATCTCCGACTCAGGAGTGAAGCAGCTGTCTGATGGACTGAAGAGTCCACACTGTAAACTGGAAACTCTCAGGTCAGATTTCTCTGCTGCTCTCACATGTTTTTCTACTGTTTCAGTTTCCTACATCCTCTGTGATGCAATAATCTCAAACATTTTCAGAAATATTTTAAAATCAAATAAATGAAATATCCCCAGATCTCTGTCACTTCCTGTTGATCTGATCTGTGCTGCATAGTTCACAAAATGAACTATTTATAGTCTGTTAAAACTGTGTTAAATGATGGACATTTGCTCACTTTGTAGAAGTTTCCTTTAACTGCCTCCTTTCCATCCACAAACATCTTATTTTAATCTGTGCAGATAAAAATCATGAATACAAAGATCTGCAGGTCCGTCTCATACAGAGGGATAATTCCCGGCTGGTGGAAGCTTTTCTTCATGTCAGATGTGGAATCTGGAGAATGTCAAAGTTAAATTTTCAGAAGTTAACAGGAAAAATATGAAACAATTTAGGTTGATTTGATCAGAGCTGATTTAATCTTTGAAGGTCTCAAATGACTACCAGGAGGATCAAAGCTTCTTTATGTCACCAGGAAATAATTTAGCTGTGATTTGATGATACTATAAAATAATCAGATTTGAAGTGAATAATGTGCGAATGTAGTTTATGTACGTTAGTATATAAGATGATGTATAAATTGTGACAATGGATGGGAATTAATATTGCATTAGTCGAAAATGTAAGATGATCATTATGTTATTTTAATATTTAATTTGTAATCTGTTAAAAATGTGAATTGTATACTTTTCCTACTCTAAACTGACCCCAGGAAGAATAGCTAATGAGGCAAGTTGCTGATGCTAATGGGGATCTCAATAAACATAAACATGTGGAGATGAGAAGTTTTAACACAGAGTTTTTCAGCTTTAGCTAACTGAGCTTTTCTCTGTTGAATGTTAGACAACAGATCTGATCATCACTGCTGCTCAGATACTTTTGCTCATTTCATTTGGTTCGGAAGATATGTGTGCAGATCAGGTCCAGTCCAGTACTGAGTTTTGTTCAGGTTTATCCAGTTGTACTGACTGTGATTGGTGTGGATAAATGGGAGGACAGTGGAGTAAGAGGATCTGTGACAGCAACATGTTTCAGTCTTCTTACTTTTTTTTTCCTTTAATAAACAATCTTGATGATGGAGTCATGTTTGATATGTGAACATACTAATATGATGTATAATTTCACTGGAACCCTGTGATCAGATGGTTTTAGATGAAGTATCTGAAGCTCTTTGTGGAGAATATGTATTGATCTTGTGTCGGCTCAGAACTGCAGGCCAGCATCATAGCCAGGTCTCAGTGTGGTCCAGTTCTCATCAGAGACCGTCATCTTTTCCTTAGACCTGCTGAATGTCTCCCATTACCTTTTCTTAAACCTGGGACATTTTACAATGAGGTCCAGGAAAAGAGTTTAAGAAAATATGATTGGAGGTCTTTTTCTACTTTTACCAGACCCCTGCTGTCTCATACTTTATATCATAAATAAAAAGTGTCATGTGTGGCAGAGGTGAGGACCCAAAATGCAGGCAGGAGACAGAACGGTACAGGTAAAAGGTTTATTTCAGAAAACTCACACACAACAGGAACTAAATCGTACGGAACTGATAAAGAAAACTAAAAACCCTGTGGTATTTATACACAGAGGGAGTAATTAGGAGCAGGTGAAGTGAATGAGAAATTAAACCAGGTATGAACTAACAAGCCAGGAACAGAAAACATAGCACATGAGGGAAAACAGGAAACAGAACTAAACATGACAAAAACCAAACACAAGAAACAAGAACAATAACATCAAACTATGACAAAAGAAGAACATTTGTGAAAGCAAGATATTTATGACTGACAGGTGACTTTTAAAGATGTCTAATGTGGATTCCAAAGATCAAATAAGAATAAACATGAAACAGAGAACTAAACCATTCTGTACATCACTCAGTTTATTAACTGTCCAACAGAAGAAAAGATGATATTTTGGTTTCACTGGGAAAATGTGAATAAATTTTTCAATGATTCTCTCTGACTTTATTTTGAAATTGTGCATGTGACTAAATCTGAAGACAAATCTTCATTTTCTTTGCTATTTCCTTTTCAGCCTGAGTGCCTGTGGCCTCTCAGAGGGAAACGTTGCAGTTGTGTCCTCATTTCTCAGCTCCCAGTCCTTCAGGCTGAAAAAGCTGCAGCTGAGTAGCAGCAACCTGCAGGATTCAGGTCTGAAGCTGCTGTCGAGTCTGCAGAGTCCACACAGTCAGCTGGAAACTCTCAGGTGAGCTTGTTTTCATACCGAGCAAAATGGGATGAGATTTTATCATCAGACATCAGACGTCCTTCATTAATCTCCAGAGGGAAAGTCAGTTGTCCAGTATTTCACATTTAAAGGCACAAAGGTCGAAGGTTAAATGAGTAAATTGAGACTTAAATGCAGTGTGATCAGAAAAAAAAGCATCAATAGAAGTGCAGTCAACAAGTCAGATAAAATAAAGGGATGAAAAAAGACTGATGCTAAACACTAAGGGAGCATTCACACCAGAATATTCTGGGGGGCTCGGTTTCCATTGAAACATTTCACACCTTCCTTTGGTTTAGTTTGCTTTCACACTGCTCTTCACTTTAGCCAGCAAACTGCCTGGAGAAAATCATGCAGTTCGCTAGCAATTCACTAGAGCTGATATTCCCCAAAACGACCACTGAGCAAGAAAAAAGCAGGAATAAGAAGAAAACCAGCTTATGGATTGGCCAGGGGGTGTATTCTACGAACGTTGCTAAAAAAAAGCCAGGCTGTATCGGGAAAGCCTCGCTTAAATTAACACCATCTCTGAATTAAGGCTCAAGCCTTTCCACTAACACATTTCAGCTGCATCTACTTGAGACTAATCCAAGCGAGGCTTACATAGCCTGGCTATGTGGGAGGTCCTGAGGAACATAGGAAGGCCTGACAAGTGGATGATGGAAAAGAGGAGCTGGCAGAAAAAGAGAGCAAGCCGAGAGCTGTCATTTTCTCAGCAGCTGAACAAAGAATGCTGATGGAGATCAGTGACATCAGTGGGGTTCATGGCTGGTGAGCACTGACTCCTCAGGAGTCAGATTTACAACTGGAAGACCTGAAAAGAGCATCTTATTTCACTATTCATCCAACAACATGCAACTATGCCCTCTTGAGGTGAGGCAGAGTACTGCCTGCCTCATCTGCTGACTTTTCTCTACACTTTATTGTACAATAAGCAGGAATAATTCTCTCACACATACAGTAAAGACGTTACACATGTAAAGACATGGGGAATCATGGTGTATAACAAATATTTCTGTTAAGTTCATATTGGTGATATGCTGAGGAACAGAAATGGGCAAGCATCATGCAACCCAGTTTGTATTGAATCACCAGTCAGAGTAGGCACAGCTCGCCACTGCCTCACCCGGGATTTCTGCACTGTTACATCTCAACAGAAGCAATCTTACCAGCCAAAGCGTACCTGCAGCAGATGAAAATAAAGTACCAGAACATATCTCAAAGTAGTTGGTAGTCTTTGAAGAAATGTGTTTGTTCAAAACATGTTAAGCTGTAAATATGTTCCACTGTAGATACCAAGACATCGTAAGACCACTGCTACTGGTGGGGGTCCTTACCCTGAAAACCCGTGGGGCTTGAGGCCTGAATGTGCTTTGAATTAAGCGTGCACCCTCTGCAGGAACATTAATAAAAGGCCAAGCCATGGTTACCAAAAACAAACCCTGTCTCTGTCTAGCTTTATCTTTCTCCGTCCATCTCTTTAGATTAACTTTCTATATCTCACTCTTAAAATACTCTAGGTCTGTATGGACGGGGCTCAGCTGATCTCAGTTTTGCTGTTAGCCAACCAGAGGCAGTGGGCTATCTAACATGTTGTGCTACGTCGTTCTCTACATCACTTCCTGTCTTTGGTTGACTGGATAGTCCGTCTGTTTTCACACTGCAAACAAACTACACAAGGGTTCACTTCTAAGTGAACTGAGAGCCCTGGTGGACCAGTTCTCTTCATGGTCTGCAGCAGAATGTGAATGAGCGTTTACTTCAGATTAGGGCTGGGGCGATTAATCGATAAAATCGATAAATTGAATTTTCAATCTCTGGAGATTTTTTTTTTATGAAAATCGTGATTTTTTTTCCATATTTACTTAGCAGCAGACTTAGCCTTCCCTCCACACCAGAACGGTGTTTGTCTGACAGATTTCCAGTGAAGTGACCCTTCACTCACGCCTGGGATTTAGCTGTGCATAAAACTGCAGTGACAAATGCTGCTTTCTATGAGATGCAGAAGTCTATGAAATTATATGCTTTATTTTTGCTGGCATTCATTTATATAAATAAATGTTTTTAATAATTTTATTTATGTTTTGTAAAAGAAAAGAAAAAAAAATCGATTAAAATCGGAAATCGGATTTGGTTATTAAAAATCAGAGATAAAATTTTTAGGCCTTATTGCCCAGCCCTACTTCAGATTACCCTTACTATCCATGGAAGTGGGCCATAGTTCGTTAAAGTGGACCAAATAGTGGAGGTGTGAATGTGTTCTCAGATAAAGTGTCTGATGGCAGACGGGACAAAGGTGCTCACCACCACAGATTGATAGAACATGTGGAGCATCTTCTGCA
The DNA here is from genome assembly GCF_017639745.1 of Melanotaenia boesemani. Lineage (NCBI taxonomy): Eukaryota > Metazoa > Chordata > Actinopteri > Atheriniformes > Melanotaeniidae > Melanotaenia > Melanotaenia boesemani. The sequence goes on along the minus strand of NC_055691.1, from coordinate 9,922,605 downwards.
GACACTGAAGAACCTTAACCTCCTGAGTAAATACCACTAAAGTAAAGAACTTATATAAATGGATCCATTTATTGGTTTTCTTCCACTTCCCTGAAGTCGGGTCAAAGAGTTAACAGATCAGGAGGGAATCCCACACACCCCTCCTCAGAGACACTCCCCAGCTCCTTCTCAGCTGAAATCCTCACCTGTCTTATTCAGATGTTCAGACTGTCTCTGATAAACTACATTTCCAAGCTGAAAGTTCTCAGCCACCACGTTGAATCTTTGTTTCTCTCATGATCTATGTGAACATTGAAATCCACCACATGGACGTGATAACGAGGTTATAAAGCTGATTTTCCTCCACAGATGCTCTTTCAGTCTACATCTAATATGAGGATTGATTCATTTTGATCACATATATTTTTATTTTTGTATTTTTCTGTCTCTTCAGGCTGTGTATGTGTGGTCTCTCAGAGAGAAGCTGTGAAGCTCTGTCCTCAGTTCTCAGCTCCCAGTCCTCCAGTCTGACAGAACTGGACCTGAGTAACAACGACCTGCAGGACTCAGGAGTGAAGCAGCTGTCTGGTGGACTGAAGAGTCCAAACTGCAAACTGGAAACTCTCAGGTTAGGATTCATCACACTGAGTGTTTAAAAGTGTTAAATGTGTTAAACACCTGTAGGTGTTTGTATGAGTGTCAGTCTGTATGACTTACACCGTCTTACACCACAGAAAATGACCTGAACCTGTAACCTGCCCTGCATCATGAAGGTGGAAGAATGTATAAAGTCTTCTCATTCTGTTTTAGTTTCACTATTTCACAAAACACAAGCTTGTAGATCCACTTAAAAACAATAAGAATTAATAAAACATTGGACAGATATTGAGGGGATGGGGTCTAGAGAAGGTCAAGACTATTTGGTCTGTTTTTTCCCCAAGGTCGCTGTTCAAGTGTCATACATCACATGCATGGGATTTAAGTTCCAGTCAAATTCATGTTTTATTCTCTGTAATCTGGGCCAATGAACAGATATCTGCAGTGTAACCATGGCAACTACTTGATGATTTCAGTCTAACTTGTTCCAAATCAGAAAAGATGGCTAATGATCCATGGGAAAATGATGAAAAAAACAGTGTATGCTTAGCTTGACTAAAGCACCATAATATGACATAAGCAGAGATCAAGTTTAGTTTCACCAGGACTGAGATCCATAGAAGAGAAGCATAGGAACTAGGCAATATCATATTGTTCGTGGTAACACCAGTACAGTTTTTGACACCAGTAGAAAATGTAATATGTGATATCACATGATCACACGTTTCCAGGCTGATGACATGTTTAACACAGCATAATGTCGATCTGTAGAGCTCAGCTGATCAAGTGAACAAGGAAACATGGGAGAGCAAGCCGAGAGTGTTTGTACAATATATAGAATGTTGATTGAACAAAAATGACCCAATGTGTGATTCACATGTTCCTAAAGACAGCACACTTCTGCCGCTTCCGATGGTGAATCCAGGCAAATACCGGAAGTAAACCTGCTGCCCTTGCACCTCAATGCTGCCAACTTTTCAGCTCTGTCACTATAGTTAGACCTGTCCAGAGAAGATGGTCAGAGTATTTCAGTTTAAGCTACAAATCGATACCGTTACTAAATGCTTGTAGATAAAGGGTGACTACAGATTTAAATTCCTTGGAAGCATATATATATATATATATATATATATATTGCTGGGCGCGTTAACGCAACGCTTAATTAAAGCTGTTAATTTTTGTAATCGCACGTTAAGTTTTTTTTTTTTTTTTGCTGGCCGCTGGCCTTGATGACAGAAACATGGCGTCCATGTCTCCCTTCCCTGCTGCAGCGGTGCATTTGACGTGATCGGGAGAGAGCGGGTTTATTAAAATAAAGAGATGTTTCTTGTCTGGAGCAGGAAGATGAAAAAAAGAACCGACGTTTCTCTTTTTCAAAATACATGCAGATGGACAGAACATCGTAATTTTTGGACGGGAAACTTTTTTATTATTATTTTTTTTAATAAATACGGCTTTAATTTATGCAAGACAGCGAAGGTAGGACATGCTTTCTGACTTTTACAAACGTGAAGCATAAATTGGGTCTTCTTCTGCCTCTGGTTTGGTGAATCTTGGTCATGGCGAGATGAAACTTCCAGCTGTGGAATCTGTGAGATGTGAGCTGTTAGTGCCCAGCACTAATTAGTGCTGTTCCTAGTAAATTAGTAAATTAGTGCCCAGCACTAATTTATATATATATATATATATATATATATATATATATATATATATATATATATATAAGAAAGGCTTTATTTTGCTGTTCTCCAACATGAACCTTATACGAAAATCTGGTAAATGATGGAAGGATTTTACAGAGGCTGTTAGTTCTTGTTTGGCCAAAGATATCAATATTGTCTGTGATGTCATTATCAAGATATTGCGATATCATATTTGCCCGATATTGCCCACCCCTACTAGGAAAAAATTGTGTCTTTGTTTTATTCCTGAATCTACACACAGTTTTATGCATCTGACACCTGAAGTTACAGATGCTTCGGTTCCTGTAGTGTCTCTGCTGGAACCTGAAAATGGGACATTTGTTACAAACTGAGTCATGAAGTCATAAACGTGGAGAACATGAAGACACAAAGCCAGTAATGTCAGACAGGTCCAGTTTCTCTGAGCATCTGATGACATTCAGCTCTAGTTTCACAGCAGTTCTCTCAGAGCTTCTTCATGTGTGTTGTTTTCTGCAGCCTGTCAGGATGTCTGATCACAGAGGAAGGCTGTGCTTCTCTGGCCTCAGCTCTGACCTCCAACCCCTCCCATCTGAGAGAGCTGGACCTGACATACAACCATCCAGGAGAGTCAGGAGTGAAGCTGCTGATGGCTGCACTGAAGGATCCACACAGACTCAGGTATGGAGAGGCTGCTGCAGCCACACAATGTCTGATAGAGGAGGAAGATCTGCAGACATTTTCTCTGTCCTTCATTCAGCTCTGTCTCTTTGCTTCATGCTGGATATGACGTAATATGAGCAATCACACATGTAGGAGCCTTTTTCCTTTGCTCACAGCTGAAACAGCAGGTATTGTGGAGGGAGTCTCCAAGGAGAACACCTGCAGGAGCAACAGTGATAACTGTCTGTTGGACAAAGATTCTTTAGTTTGGACGCATCTCTACAGGTTAAAGTGTGTATGAGAGCCATGTAATGTTCATGTTAGCATGACGGTGCTGCTCTGACCCCCCCTTCTCCTTTCAGGGTGGAGCCTGCTGGAAAATCATGGTTGAGACCAGGAGGTGTGAGGAAGTGTAAGTGTGTTTTTCATTGGCTTCATCACATTCAACCATCTTCACACTGTCCCATCACTCATTCATCAGTCAGCATCAAAGTGTCAATAGATCAATAACTGCAGCTGGATTGTGTTTGTTCTCTCCATCAGATTCCTGTCCACTCACTATCGACACAAACACAGTGAACAGAAGGGTCAAACTGTCTGACAACAACAGGAAGGTGACGTATGTGAGGGAGAATCAGTCATATCCTGATCATCCAGACAGATTTGATTGGTTTCCTCAGCTGCTGTGTGGAAATGTTCTGACTGGTCGCTGCTACTGGGAGGTCGAGTGGAGAGGAGATGTTTTTATATCAGTGTGTTACAGAAAAATCAGGAGGAAAGGAGACATCAGAGACTGTTGTTTTGGATGCAATGATCAGTCCTGGAGTCTGAGATGTTCTGATAATGAAGGTTACTTTGTCTGGCACAATAACAGAAGCACACCCATCTCCTCCTCCTCCTCCTCCTCTGTCTCTAACAGAGTAGCAGTGTATGTGGACTGTCCTGCTGGCTCTCTGTCCTTCTACAGAGTCTCCTCTGACTCACTGATCCACCTCCACACCTTCATCACCACATTCACTCATCCTCTCTGTGCTGGATTTGGGTTCAGGTCCTGGTCTGGTTCCTGGGTGTCTCTGTGTTGAGTGTAAAGAGTTTGATCGTGTCAGAGAAACTCTGACTGGTGAACAGATAGTTCAGTCTGTACATGTCTGTCTCTTTCACTCAGAAACATCTTTTCAGATTCAACCAGTTTCTGTGTGAAACTCTTCTAAATGATTCCTTGGAAACTTCTTCCTCTTCCAGTCCTTTAAAGATGGAAGTTGTGCTTCTTCCAGGATCCACATGTTGTTTCCAGTCAAAGCTTCACACTGAATATCAGGATGTTGTGTTCACTTCATGTCAGCTGCAGTTAGTTTCACTTCATGATGCTGGAAATGAAAATCCTCCCAGTGTTTCACTCTTAGTTTGTTTGCTTCATTCTGTCTTTATTTGGACTTTCTGACATTTTCACATGTTGAATTATTGATTTTTCACTTTTTGCCTCTTTATTCACCACAATCTTCATTTTTCATTCTGTCTCCAAATGTCTGACTTTATATGTGAAATGTAGACTCTTCATGTACTTTTAAAACTGACACCTTGATGACCTGCGACTGTTGTACTAAGTACGGTACAAACCACACCATCCAGTAAGCGAACGACACACCAGTGGTGGGTCTCATCCAGGACGGTGAGGAGAGGCTCTGCAGGGAGGAGGTGAGACTTTTTGTGGACTGGTGCAGTAACAACAACGTGAACCTGAATGTGGAAAAAACCACAGATCTGGTGATGGACCAGCAGTTTCTGCAGAGGCACCATGGAGAGAGAGCTGACCAGCAGCATCTCTCTGTAGCACGAGAGTAGCAGCAGCTCAAAGTCTCTGAGGAGGGTGGTGAGGGTGGCCCAGAGGATCCCTGGAGTCACACTGCCCCCATTGAGGAGCTAGCAACGCAGCGCTGCATGTCAAGGGTGGTGGAAATCATCATGGACCCCACTCACCCCTGTTTTCTGTCCTGCCTCGGGCAGAAGGAACCGCAGTCTGACATCAGAACTGAACGGTTTTTATCCAGGTTTTCCAGAATTCCGTGCTCCAACACACCTGACTTAAACTAAACAAGTCATTGTGGAGATCCTTATAGGCTGTTGGATCCATTTAATTTGAGTCAGGTGTGCTGGAGCAGGGAAACCTGGAAAACCTGCCGGATTGGTGCCCTTGAGTACCGACGTTGGCTACCCCTGGTTTAAACACTCGGCAACAGCCGTACAGCAATATGAGGCAGTAGCAGGTTCTGGTACTTCCATTCACTATCTGCAGAAATCCTCTTCTAGTTTCATGTTATTCATATTTTTACAGCTATTTTCTAGCAGGTTATGTTTTTCTGACAATGTTTTTAACTCTGTGTTGCTTTAATGGAGGCTTGATGCAGTACAATTTACAGACCCCCTAACCCTCCTTCCTGTTTTATTAAAGAATTTTCAGAGTTTTTATCAACCATACATATTAAATACAATAAGATTTTAATAATTGGTGATTTTAACCTTCACAATGATAACAGTAGTGATCCCTATGCCAATGAGTTTTTAAACATTTTAAATAGTGTGGGTTTTCATCAGCATGTCACACAGCCTACTCACAACAGAGGACACACCCTGGACCTGGTCATAACTTATGGTCTGTCCACTGGCGTGTGCTCTGTTGTTGACTTGGCTGTGTCAGACCACTACTGTGTGTTTTTTTTAACATCACCAGTTTTAGCCAAAGGGAGACCTCAGTGAGAACAGTGAGGAAACGATTTATTACTTCTGAAGTGGCTGCAAATTTTACTGAAATTTTAAACTAAACTACTACTCAGATTTTACCTGCATTGTATGACCATTGTTGACCATTTTAACAACAAACTAAAATCAGCCATTGACTCAGCAGCTCCACTTAAAACAAAAACATTAGGAGTTAAATTAAAAACACTGTGGAGAATCCAGAAAATTAATTAATTGAAAGGAAGCCGCAGGAGAGCAGAAAGGAAATGGAGACTTTGCAGACCACTTCACAAGTAAGATCAATACTATTAGATCCAGTCTTTTATCTCAACGACATTTTGATTTAAACAGACCTGAAGCTCACAGATCGCCAATTTTATGTAAGTATGGATACATGCTCCTCAAGAATACATAAAATCCAATGTGGGGTTCCCCAAGAATCAATTTTAGGCCCAATACTTTTTTATTTGTATATGTAAATATATTGTTTTTTTTTTTTTTATCTTTGCACTTTGTATTGCCTTTGGCATGAAAAGGGCTTTATAAATAAAGTTTGATTGATTGATGCAGCATAATTTCATTCTGCATCTCTGGTCTAATGATTTTCAATGACAATAAATTAATGTGACTGGGATTTAATTTTAACAAGTCAGGGATGAAACTGTTCACCTCCAATCTTTTTTACTTCCTGTGTCATCCCTCTGCACTCGGTACAAGACTAAGATACAGGAGGTGTTATCTCACATAATAGACCAAACAAAACCCAGTGGAAACCCAGAGGAGGAGCTTCATCTGCCGCCACTCTGCCTCGAAAAACAGAGACATCGGCGGAGGCAAGAGGAAGGATCTTTGTTTTTAAACTTTATGCCCAGCCCTAGGTGATGTATTGTTTTATGCGTATGTCTTTTTAGGGGGGCTCAGATTAAGCCATTTCCAATGATCTGTAGGAGTTCACTGAGCTATTTAACAATCTCTTCCTCTTACAGATCATACAGAGCCAGCACAGGTTGAATCCATTTTTATCTTGATTTTGTTGGGATTGTGATGGTCATAATCCTTGTTTTAATCCTTAATGTTCATAATAAAGCTTTTACTTCTGAAGGTCACGTCTCCGCTCTTCTATCATTACACCTTGTAAGGATCCTTCCTAAAGGCCTGGAGGTTTAGGGTAGAACTGGGGTGGACCAGGGTGCCTCTGGCCACATATTGCTTGAATGACTGGAGAACTGGGTTGGCCTCTCTGGAACTACACATGTTTAAATCTTATTTAGACAGAAAGTACTTCATGTCAGTAGGTAACTTTACATCTGAGCAGACAAGAATTACATGTGGAGTTTCACAAGGTTTCATCCTGGGGCCTCTTCTGTTTAACATCTACATGCTCCAACTGGCACAGGTCATGAATGTAACCGAAAGTAGCGAGCTATGCACTTCCGGATTAGCGAACCGCGCACACACCAGTTAAGTGATTAGAACGCCACAGCGGTAGGTTCGTGTGCGTGTTCGTCCCCGCTGATTCGCGGCTTGTGCCCTGTTTCGGTAGGTGAATGATTTAAGGTTGCTGTAGAATGTGTATGAACTAGCATGCTAAATTGCCTCCCTCCTTGTTGGCGTAGGTACCGTTTTAGGACTCAGGCGGCTAGCTGCCACACGAGTGGAATCCTCTGAATGACAGAAGGTATGGCGTCTTTTGCTTGTGTTTCACTATGTTTTTTTTATTTGGAGTAATGGTTTCTTTTTCTGTTTATAAAGACGGATGTACCAGGAGGGTCAGGAGTTGTTCTCTGCCTCCTGTCTTTTGATGAGAAGGTAACCGTGTGTTGCAAGTTTTGATTTGCACCTGGAGCTTCAATTAATTATTTGATTAATTGTTTTATAGGTGCCAACCTCCTTGCCATTGCCGTTTTGTTCCGTTTCTTTCTTTTTTTGTCTATTTTAGTGCTACTTTTTTTTATTATTATTATTATTTTAAACTGATACCTTCTGTATTGCTGTTTTCCCCTCACTTCCACTCACACTGGTTTTAGCTGCCAGACCGGTAGTTTGTGTTGGAGGCCTTGCTGTGGTGACAGCAGGCAGGACTGAGTGTGGGGTGGTGCCCTGGAATGCAGATGTTTTACTTTTAACTGATTTAACTGGTTTTTATTGCATGTTCTTTTTGTTGAGTGTCAGAGGGACAAAGTTAGGTGTTATGCCTGACCCTAGACCCTTCCTCCCCCCTGCCTTTCCCTTTTTTTTCTTTTTTTGCAGCTGTCATCACTGGAGTGGTCCCCTTACTGGTTTGGACTGGAGTTGTGTTTTTTTTTTGTTTGTTTGTTTTGTTTTGTTTTAGATACATCTTGTTAATATTCTGATCCTGAGGAGATAAGTTGCCTCCGCCCATCTTTTACCACCAGGTTCCTCACATATAGATCTAGGGGCTAAGTTAAGATGGCTGCCTAGAAAGACTGATAGTTTCCTGGTTTACCGAACCTATGGCCTGGTCACATAAATAAAAACAATTAGCTACCATAGCTACGCAGATGACACACAGATATATATTACAATGTCACCAGGAGACCGAGGCCCTGTACAGGTTCTTGGTAAATGCATTGAGGACATTAATGACTTGATGTGTCTGAACTTTCTTCAGTTAAACAAAGACAAAACTGAGGTGATTTTCTTTGGAGCCAAAGAGAAACAATTAAAGGTCACCACAGAGCTTCAGTCTATACACCTAAAAACCACCAACCAGGCCAGAAATCTGGGTGTATTGATGGACTCAGACCTTAACTTTGAGAAACACATTAAGGGAATTACAAAGTCAGCCTACTATCACCTTAAGAATATATCAAGGGTAAAAGATCTGATGTCTCAGCAGGACCTGGAAAAACTAGTCCATGCTTTCATCTTTAGTCGGCTTGATTATTTTAACAGTGTTTTAACAGGTTCTACCTAAGAAATATTAGAAACCTTATTCAGGCAGGTTATTCAGAACTCTGCTGCTTGAGTCCTCACTAAGACCAAGAAAGTGGACCACATCAGTCCAGCTCTGAGGTCTTTACAGTGGCTGCCTGTTCGTCAGAGGAGAGACTTTAAAGTTCTGCTGCTGGTCTATAAAGCTCTGAATGGTTTAGGACTAAAATACATCAGTGACCTTTTGACCAAGTACGAACCTACCAGAACCCTCAGGTCATTTGGATCCAGTTTCTTATCAGTTCCCAGAGTCAGAACCAGACATGGAGAAGCTGCATTCAGCTTCTATGCTCCACATGTCTGGAACAAACTCCCAGAAAGCCTCAAATAAGCTGAAAAACTGTTTATTAAAATCCAGGTTAAAGACCCACCTGCTCTCTGCTGCATTTCAATAGTTTTTAATTCGCTTTTTTTATTTCTTTTAAAGTTTGTTTTTAATGCACTTGTTATTGCTTCCTGCACCCTGCTGTAATGCTTTTAATGTTTTATGTAAAACATTTTGAATTGTCTTGTACATGAAATGTGCTATATAAATTTGCCTTACCTAGGGACGCTACAATAACCTCATTTTACTATTAATCAGTTTTTAATGCCTCAATTAATCAAAGATTCCTCAGTATCATGACTTTCCATTAAAGATCATGTCTGAACCACGAACACGAAACAAAATCAGAGTTCTGTGATAAATCAGACGAGTCGTCCTGCAGCATCCTCTACATGTACGGCTGGAAAAGCGTCTGAATCTGCAGGAATAAGGAGGATAAAGTGGTTTCAGGTGGATTCTGTTCACCGCTGTAACAAGTCACCTACATGCCCAAAAGCAGCTTCTCTGGCTGAGATAAAGCCACGTTCTGGTCTTTAACACGGCAGGAGTAGAACTTTGCTGATGCGGACAACAAACAATAAAATCCAGGTGTTCATTCCACAGTTTTATCTCTTTGCATTAACATGTTCATTCTGACAGCATGTGAGTTCACACATTCATAGATGGAAATGAATTAACACAGAATAATCAGAGAAACAGGATTATTTGTTTGACAGTAATCGTAGCAAAGAAAATCTGTAAGGTGACGTCTCTATCCAGGACTGATGGAGATCCCAAACTGTCCTCAACGTTCAGCTGCAGAGAGGCAACGAGGAGCCACGACTTCCTCTCAGAGTCCTTTACAAGCCAAACAAAAACCTCCAACACTGAAACACCAGGAAGGATTTTACAATAAAACCTGATCCACAGGGAGAAAATCCTCTGAAACTGAACTGCAAACATGGCGGTAGAAATCTGAACGGAGCTGCAGGATGGAGAGCAGGTTGTAGGCCACGGTGCATCGGATCACCTCTGCGGTACCGTACACGTCTCCTTCATACGCCTCCGTTTCCGTCTAGATCAGGTGGGTTCTGGAAGGCGCCATCGGGACGCTCCACTCTGGGAGGAGGCGTCTCCTCGCTGCTCACAGACGTGCAGGACGTAGCGGGGGGCCACCACTCGCAGTGTATTATTTCTTTTCCAGTATTGCTTAATCTGTTGTATTATGTGCCTTCATTTATTACATTTGTTTTATTTGAATCAACTACCAAAATTCAATTCTTGAACTAAAAAGTACGTGAAATCTTGACATTTGATGTACATGATTCCTGTTACAAGTTTATTTTCATAGTTAAAGTATGTTTTTCCTGTTTTTAAACTGTTTGAATGAGTAATTCTGTATCGATTATCCAAATAATAATCTCCAGGGGTTGCATTCAGGGAACAAAAAAAAACAAAACAAAAATAAAAACAAGCAATCAAGACTTTGAGACACAGAATATCAGCAACAGGCAGCTTCAGTCCAAACGAGACAGCACATCAAGCTGAAGGAGGAGGTGGTGATGAGATGCTGTTCTCATATTCAGTCCGTGGTTCAAACATCAGCTGAGATTGAAGGAAAACATCTGGAAGGTCTCACTTTCCAGCCACCACAGAGAGCTGGTCTCTGATGCGTCCCAGTCCATCCAGTATGGTGTCCAGAGACTCCTTGCTCAGCTCCACCGTCACTGTGGAAACCGACTCCCCACCTGCTGACGGACACGGATCCTCCATCTGAAAACGTGTCACATTTGAGATCATCAGACAGAAATGTTATTTTCTGTTTGTCCACATCAGAATCTCCTACAGGACCTGAATGCAACATGATGAACTGATGTGATCAGAACTGGAGGTCACGAGACCTGGACCTGGACTCACCTTCAGCTGAACCAGACAGGTCGGGACCGACATCCGACTGACTGAGTCTGAGCCGGTTACCATGTCGACCCTCCAGTCCAGGTCCTTCAGCTGAGGGAGGGAGACTGAACACACACACACACACACACATTAAACCAAGTCTTCACTCAAAAACTGAATATTTACACCATATATCCCATAAAAGCTGTAACACACACACATCTTAGGCCTCTAAAGCCTAAAACACAGCAACACATCCCTCCCCCTTTTATTTCTGCCTGCTTTCTGCTTCTGTGTCCTAATTCCTGTTTTTATAGGAGCCCAGTCTTGTAACTAAAATATCTTCAAATGGACAAATAGAATAAGTAAAGGATTAAAAATATCCTGAGCTACATGATGCAGGAATCTCATCGTTACAGACACACGTCACCTGGAACGCCACTGCTCAGGAGAGGTTCTGCTGGTCAGAAATCAGATAAAAAAATAAAAAATCCTACGATGAATGTGTAACTCTATATTACCATGCATGTTGGTTTGGGTAGAGTATTCATGTGTCTCAGAGCTCAAATGGTCTTAAATGGTAAAACGACGCCCCCTGCTGATAGAAACTGGCACCTGCACCGTTGCTTGTATTAAGAGATTAAATGTAGTAATACCAAGCCTATGTTTCTAGAATCACACTGTAAGACTCTATATATAAACAGCACCATGTTCCAGTGCAATCTACTCACTCTGATGACTGAGAGCTTCTGTCCTCCATGTTGGACTGAAAAGCAGAAGGAGACAAGATGATGTCATTACACCACGAAGCATTAACCAATAGTTTTTATTTCTGATGAGGTCGAAGACGTCTGACGTTAGTGTCTGTGATGCTGAAAATTTAGGATGACTTTCCTTTCTGTGATCTGGAGAAAGAACTTATACTGGACATGCAAATATATTTATAATCAAAAGCTAAAACATGAAACACGTCAGCTTTACTAAAGAAAATCTTTAATTTTCTGTTTTTTTCCTTCATTTCCAGTTATTTCTGCTACTATTTACCAACCGACTTCAGTTCAGCTGATTTGTGGCGCCACCGTGCATCAGAAACGTCTTCTTGGCTTTATTCCAGCCATAGAGGAGCATTATTTTTCTTCTTTTCAGACACACACAGAACTTTCTGCTCACTGGTTGATCTTTGGCTGCTCCTGATTGGACATTACTATCAATTTAAGCTCAATCTAAAGGGAATCTAGCAGAGTTTTAAGGGTTAACACTGTCCTAAATCCACTCTCCACATCAGACCCAAAGTACCATGTGGTAACGTTAGTATTACTACATGCTTGGTTCTGGACCTCTGAGTATTCCAGGAGCCGAGTGGCAGAAGCTTCAATCAGCTGTGAGACAGAAAATAAGCTGATGAAGCTCCGTTCATCCTCTAACGCAGACTCTGTGAGGCCGTTTGGGTTTTTGTAAGACTTTTTGGGGACCTGAACCAGCAGGAGTCTGAAGTGGTTTCTATGGAGCTGACCTGTTCTCCAGCAGGATCTTGGTGATCAGGTTCTTCAGACTGGCGTGAAAGGACTCGGGGAAGATGGCGAGGATCTGCTCAGGGGTGCTGAGGTTGTAAAAGAGGACGTGATGGGACAGAGTGTGGAGGGACTGGACCAGCTGCAGGAAACACACATGAACCAGGTTCACACTGAAAACTTCAGCTGTTTAAAGATCCGAGTGAAGATTGGAGTGTTCACAATATAACCAATTTATATGTCACACGTCAAACAACGCTGGGTACATCGAGTATATTCGATATATGCCCCCCCCCAGTTATAATTTAACATGAATCTACAGTTTATAATAAAAGTGATATTTATCTTGCCCAGACATCACCATGGTAACCATAAACCTCTGTTGGAACTAATTAATTAATGAAAGAAATCATTAGAAATTCATTCTTTGCTGCTGGTGATGTGACATTAGGAGGTAAAAGATGGGACGAGGTGATCAAAGAACAAAATATTCAGGCTTTTTTTCCTTAGAGAAATCTTTATCTCCATTATATTATATGTACTGTAATGCATTCTGTGGAGGGAAATAAAACTAGTTTCTGTATATTTGCATCACACACATCACTGTTTTCATCACTTTGGAGGTCAGTTCGCTGTGTCGGTTTCCTGCATATTTTAACCAAAATCTCACCTTCAGATTTCATCATTCACACTACTGAGACTTTGTTCTTACCCCAAAGACAGGGACAGGTGTGTGAGTTGGACAGGTGTGTGAGTTACCTGAGCAGCCTGGGCTGCAGGAATGCTGAATGATGCTGCGGTACTCTCGGTCAAGTGGCGACTCAAACCTCTGTGACTCTGCACACAGACATCTCTCACTACATCTTTAGACGGAGCCTTTAGAGACAAAAACAGCCCACAGCCAACAATAAACAAATAAACAACATTAGGGTCTGTAGCTGTCCAGCAGGTTCTGGTGTAATTATGGGGGGAATAGTTATAGGGAATTAATACTTTTATAATTAAAGAACAAATGAGGACAGTCTGCTTCGTCAACTTAGAGCATTTAAATTAAATCTGGACCTGCTTATTTGAGGTAAAAAAAATACAGTATTTGAGTGGAAAATGGCTCATTTTCTGTCGACAACAGATTTGAACTTTTCATTTTTTTATTTAATCTGTTTTCATCTTTTAATCTACATGTTGTAAAATAAGCACATAACATGCATTGTTTCATGAAAGTCCAATTTAACCGTTAACATGTCGTCTAAACTGAGTTAAAACAGCAGCTAAAGTTAAATTATTAGCTGAAATTTTAATATTTCCGCATTTCTAAACAAGAAGCCAAATAAAATACCAAGAATCAAATTCAATGTAAAAATGATCGAAACGAATTATAAATACCTTTAAAAGAAGCTGAAAGTTATCGAAATCTTCACTGGACACAGAAGCCGCCATGTTTACACGTGACTGTTTCGCGACACGTGACACGATGGTCCCGCTACGCCTTGTGGGAAATGTAGTAAAGGTCTGAACTGCTTTGCTTTATTTAAACACGGAAAACTCACGTGTAATGAAACACAAATGATATTTGCTACAACATGATACCAAGCATCCATAGATTTATGATAAACAAAACAATAAAAACGATACTGAGGAGAAAAGGAAAATAAATAAAAAATTAACGAAGTTAATAAGAAAGTTATTTTCTGATTAAATCATATTTATTAAATATGTATTACTTACTGAGACCGTTTTAAAAAATTTACATTTTAATGTGATAATAATATCAATAACGTTTTCGATAAAACATATTAAACCTGAGAAAGATAACAAAAACCAAAAATAACAATATAACAACAACATCAACAACAACAACAATAATAATAATAATAATAATAATAGTAATAATAATTAGAAGAAGGCACAATCTCTTATATAGGCTATATAAAATATTACTTCGTTATAATAGACAACAAAAACTGGATCTTGCCCAGATTTGGTTTTGATCCAGATTCTGGTTTTGATGCTAGTTCTGATCCTGGTTCTGGTCCTGATGCTGATCCTGGTCCTGTTCCCGGCGGTGGGGGCGGCTCGCTGCAGTGACTGCGGGTGAAGGAGCATCTCAGTCGGGATGCAGGCTGTCGGTACCCGGCGACAGCTCCGCTGATCCCCGCTGGTCGATGCGTCGAAGATGTCTGTGTCCGGGATGAAGAAGCAGCTCCACAAAGCCAGCCAGGTAAGCAGGACCGACCCGTGCCGCACTGCACCGGGTTAAAACGATGTGGCGTTTTAATTTTGTTTAAAATCTGCAGGCATCCGTCGCGCGGTCTCGAGGCTGTGCTGCGACACGAGGCCTGCAGCAGGCTTCACACCGATCCATCTGATCCAGGACACTTTAATAGTCTCTGACAACAAATCTGAGGACTGATCTGAAAACACTTTAATTTTTTATTAGAAACTCCTCTTTTGCGTCCATGTGAGTTAGTTTATATAAAGCTTTATATTCCAGCTGATACAGTTAACATACAGTCTCATTAAATATGCGTCCATCAAACTGAAGTTGGTCAGCAGCCTCACGTACTTTGATTTGTAAAGGCTACTACCAGCAGAAGTTACCTTACTTTGGTTTAAAAAAAACTTATACCACAGTGTAAACATACTCCTTTACAGTCAGTGAAATCTTCATTTGTCCCAATGATGGACTGTAGCATCCTTCAGAATATAACGTTCATGTTTTAGAAATGTGTACAGTGAATCTGGATTTTCTTTTAAGTTTAAATGTTTGTGTATACCTAAAAGAAAAAAAAAAAAAAAAAAAAAAGACCACCCACTTTCCTTTCTACGTTTTGACTTATCAGGACTAACTGTCTGTCTTTTCATTGGTCCTGAAGCAAGAGGTTAACTTCCCTCCTGTCTCTACAGCTGCTGAATGAGAGGCTGATGGGAGATGAAGGAACCAAGCTGGATGAAGATTTCCTGAAAATGGAAAAGGTAAACGTTATGACTCAAAGGCTTAAAGTCTTCATGAGATCAGAGCTGGGCTGATTTCTTCCTGTTTGTCTGTCAGGGTGTCTCAGTGATCCATGCTCTGCTGGCCGAGCTGCTTTCCAGAACCACAGAGTTCCTCCAACCAAACCCAGGTACCACCATCAGTTTTCTCTCCTCATTTTCAGGATTGTTGTCATTTCACTCATGTCATTTGTTCTGCCTTGTCCTGCACTGTGATTTTTGGACTTTCAGACATTAGTTTAACCTCCTCTTGACTAGAGTCCTCTGACCAGGAGGCAGCACGTGATGTTTTCACACACCAGGAAGCAGCAATGCTAACATGTAGCATAGCAACATGACGGGGAGAAACTCAGCTGAAAGACTCTACCAAGCACTGGCATCCAAACCAAACTCAGCTCAAACTTCAAGCAGTTATATGGAAATGTAAAAAACCATGAGAACAGCTCTGTTAGCTTTAGAGCTTCTGCTAATTTCTCCACTTCAAGCAAACCAAACTAACAAGGAGTCACATGAAAGCAGAGACTACGGCTTTACATACAGCTCTTGTAGTTGTAAAGATACACTTGATTTATTTTGGAAATGTAATTTCAGACAGGAGGCAGAAAAAAAAACCTCAAGAAGAGGTTAAACATTAAGTTTTTTTTCTTTTCTTTAATGTAATTAGAAATGTAATACGTTCTTCTCATTATAAACCCTCTACCTTTCCCTGGTGTTCTCATGTGGACTGAACATATCTGTGCAGCTTACCGAGCTAAACTGAGCATGCTCACCACCATGTCCAGGATTCGAGGGCAGGCGAGGGCGACGGGGTACCCGCAGACAGAGGGCATGCTGGGAGACCGCATGCTGCTCTACGGCCAGAAGCTGGGAGCTGCTTCTGAGTTTGGTATGATTTAGGTCTTTGTTTCTAACTTGTACATCAGTGATGGTGACTTGTTTGGAAATAAAAGATTAATCCGTTTTCAACGTTTACCCCCACACCAGGGAAAGATTCGGTGCAGATATCCTGCAGATTTCCAGATTTTTGCTAAATGTCTTCATGAAAACTGAAATAATCATCAACACGCAGCTCAGAGTAGAATAAATGTGACCAGACGGCAGATTTGATTTTCCCTCCGTTCAGGTGGTGCTCTGACTGCTGTGGGCGGAGCTCTGCAGCAGGTCAGTCAGGCCAGGGATGCTCTGGACGTCAGTGTCAAACGCTCCTTCATCGACCCCCTGCAGAACCTCCACAACACAGAGCTGAAGGAGATCAAGGTGGGCCCGTATCCACCAGGACGCATAGAAATGATGCTTGGCTATTTTCAAACATCTGGTGGTGTTTCCTCAGTACCAGCTGAAGAAGGTGAACGGCCGCCGGCTGGACTTCGACTACAAGAGGAGGCGAAGTGGGAAGGTCCCAGCGGAGGAGGTGCGGCAGGCTTGGGAGAAGTTCATCACATCCAAAGAGCTGGCAGAGAGGAGCATGTTCATCCTGCTGCAGAACGACGTGAGTTTAAATGGAACCAAATACTTGGTTGGATGTTTCCTGCTGCAGCACCTGAATCAGATTAATGAGTCAACATGCGTGGATAGAACTTTACAACAGAGGCTTTTATTTTAACCAGGTAACCTCTAAAACCTGCAGGACCACGGCCCTCCAGGACCAGAGTTTAGGGATGATACAGATTTCTTGGTATAATTATTGTTAGAGAAATAATCATAATATTCTGATTATTTCACATTTTAAATGTGTTAAGTCACAGAAACAGTCCTGATAGGTCTTTAAGTTTTATTTATTTCTGTTGTCACTTCCTGAAGGACTTGTAGAAGGAACGGAGGAAGATTTATTCTGTAAACAGTCGCTTGAAATAACCAAAATATTTCCTGTTGACACTTTCTTTTCATGCAAACACAACATAAAACAACATAGAAACAAAATAAAGTCAACATGAATCCCCTCTGCTGTGTAAAGAATAAATAAATCCTACTTATTTACTCAGGATTTCTCTCAGAGAAACCAGATGTGTTAACAAGTGTTAACCCACAGGTTAATCTCTTTGCATAAATGTGTTAATTTTGACAGCCCTAATCAAAACTAAATGACCTATTAGGAGTGTTGATGTGATTTTACACATTTTTGATTTACAGTGTTCAGAAATGAATTAACACAGAATAATCGTAAAATCTGTAATCATGGCATGTCTTGTGGGTTTTTGGTTTGAGTTTTTTAGTCCCTTTATTCTGTTCTCAGTTCTGTCTTTCCTGTTTTTATTTTATTTCATAATTTTCCCCTTTGGTAAATGGGCTAGTAATTATATTTTCCAGTCAGCTTGACTACTCAAAGTGCTTTACACTACCCGTCACATTCACCCATTCACACACACACACACACATACACTCATACCCCGACAGGCACATTAGGAGGCAACGTGGGGTTAAGCGTCTTGCCCAAGGGCACTTCGACATGTAGTCAGTGGAAGCCTGGAATCAATCCACCTGCCTACCTTCCGGCTGGAAGACGACAGCTCTTCCTCCTGAGCTACAGCTGCCTTTGTGGGATCTGTTCTGCTTTTTGTTCGTTAGTACACCTGGTTTGATTTCCTGTTTCATGTCCTGCTTTACAGGCTGCTGAGACGTCCTTCACAATCACACCTGCCTCATTCCTTCTAAAAGCAAAGAAATCCCACCAGCATGGTCTAATCCAGTGTTTCTCAATCCAGGTCCTCTGGACCCACTGCCCTGCATGTCTTAGAGGTATTCCTACTCCAACACACCTGGTTCAAATGAGTGAACTTCATCAAGTTCTTTGCAGCTTGTTAACGAGCCATTCAGGTGTGTTAAAGTAGGGTTACTTCTAAAACATGCAGGGCTGGGGGTCCTGAGGACCTGGATTGAGAACAGGTCTAATCCATTAGTTTGGAAGGAATAACTCTCCCTCTGTTGTACTTTCCCATGAAAACATGGAAGCTAAACAAAGCGACACTAGCGGAAACACACGCATGTTGTTTACCTTCCTGATTTTATCATGTTTCACACATGATCCCACATGGAAAGTCGAGATGTTGAGGATCTTTACAATTAATTTATTGTGACGTTTAATACCGCCATTGTGAAGTCAAGTAATGGTGGCATTAGTCAGTCAGCTCAGATGAAAAAGTCAGAGTTTCGTCCTGCAGGTGGATCAGATCAGTCGCCTGGCAACTCTGGTGACAGCGCTGCTCGACTTTCACCGCAGTGCCCACCGCATCCTGCTGGGTCTCCATGGCAACCTGCAGGCCAGGTGAGTCCTGGTAAAACAGCTGTTACATCTCATAGTACTGTTAACTGGAACGCTGGAGGTGATTCATATGATTCAGACGTCATCGCAATGATGGAGCCAAAATCCTGGTTTCTGTCAGATCCAGTTTAAACTGGTTCTTTGCTAAGTTGTCTGTTTGTGTCAACACCTCTCTGGTTCATCCCTTGAGTTAGGAGCCTTTTTTACCCTGAAGGATACAGAGTCAGAGTTAAGATCCTCTTGAACTGGTTCAATACCTAGACTGGACTGCAACTGGTCCGGTACCAGGACTGGACTGGAACTGGTGGAATGAGGAAGAAAGGAGATTTAAGTGACTTTGAATGTGGCATGGTTGTTGGTCTGAATATTTACTGGGATTTTCACACACAACCATCTCTAGGGTTTATAGAGAATGGTCTGAAGAAGGGAAAATATCCAGTGAGCAGCAGTTGTCTGGACCAGAATGTCTGGTTGATGTCAGAGGCCAGAGGAGACTGGGTAGACTGGTTGGAGATGAAAGAGAGATAACAGGAAGCCAAATAAGCACTGGTTCCAACCAAGGTCTGCAGAATAGCATCTCTGAACACACAACACGTCCAACCTTGAAGCAGATGGGCTACAACAGCAGAAGACACACCAGGTGCCTCCTGTCAGCTAAGAACAGAAAACTGAGGCTACAATTCACATAGACTCACCAACACTGGACAATAGAAGATGGAGAAACGTTACTAGTCCAATGAGTCTCTATTTCTGATCCACATTCAGATGCTAGGGTCAGAGTTTGGAGGGAACATCATGAAAACATGGATTCATCCTGCCTTGGATCAATGCTTCAGGCTGCTGCTGGTGTAATGGTGTGGGGAATATTTTCTTGGACCACTTTGGGTCCCTTAGTCAAAGTCAAAGTCAGCTTTTTTGTCAATTCCACAGCATGTACAGGACAGACAGAGAATTGAAATTATGGTTCTCTCAAACCTTGGTGCATGAAATACAAGAATGTAAGCCAGCAGACAAAACAAATAAAACAAGTACGAGCACTAACTAAATAAACACACTAATAAATAGACAAATTACAGTCAGTGCAATATATGTTTAAGATTATAGTGCAACAAAAGAAAATTGAGTTAGCTTATGGTCTGGTTAAAGTGATTAAAGTGACTGTGTGCTTGTTCCTGAAGATTTCAACCGGGTGGTGTAAAAGTTCAAGCCTTGATGGGGGGTGTCAGAATCCAGACCATGGTACCAACGTGGCCTGGTTTAACCACCATAGCCTACCTGAGTATTGTTGCTGACCATGTCCATCCCTTTATGACCACAGTGTAGCATCTTCTGATGCTACTTCAGCAGGATAATGCACCATGTCACAAAGCTCAGATCATCTCCACCTGCTTTCTAGAACATGACAATAAGTTCACTGGACTGCAACGGCCTCCACAGTCACCAGATCTCAGTCCAGTAGAGCAGCTTTGGGATGTGGTGGAACAGGAGATTCTCATCATAGATGCAGCAACTGTGTGATGCTGTCATGTCAATATAGAGTAAAATCCCTGAGGAAGGTTTTCACCACTTTGTTCAATCTATCACACCAAGAATGAAGGCAGATATCTGTGTGAGAAGAGTCAGAGAGAACTTTCTCCAACAGACCCTCCAGCCCTTCATCAGAACTTTGTTTCCATACATTGAGATTCATGTCTATCTGTGTAACAATAAAAACAGTTTTCTGGTTGACTTTTCACACAGGAAGTAGCATTTTAGATGTTCATGAAACTTTTGTTTAATCAGGTTGACTGCTGCCAGCAACAAGCGAGAGCGACGGTTCAGATCCAAAAAGATCCGAGTCAGAGGCGACCACAGCAGCAACATCGGCTTTTACGACCAGCCATCTTCAGGTCTCTTACAGGAGCTTTTTAAATCCCTCATTTCACTGTCTGTACATCTATATTTTATCAGCTGTTTGACTCAGGAGATAAAAACACGCTGTTTCTTTCATACCAGGTTCATGTTCAGGGGATCAGTTCACAGTGTTGCGGTCCAGACCCGGCAGTCCTAACTCCAGCTATGGTAAGACATCAAATTATTCATTTACATCAAATTATCAACTTTAAAACATTTATTTTCATCTGGCTCTAACTTTTTGGATTGCTGTGTTTGTATTTTAGGTGTAAATCTCCCTCCAACCACTGGGAGGTTTAGATTAGATTTTTTTGCTTAGCATAGACATGTGTAAGATAAAACCTATTTGAATATGCCTGTGCATAAATATTTATTCTTTGTAGTTATTATTGATCTTGTAAATAAATTTGTATTATTGATGGAAGCTTCTGCCTGCTGCCTTTTCACTCGAGTAATGAGGAGGAGAAGAGATTCCTCAGGTCTGTGTTCTGCCTCTTTTTATAAATATATGAACTGTTTGAAGAGAAAGCAAACATGCAGCAGCAGTAATAAATCAAAGTTTAATCTTCAGTCTAATAATTTATCCATCCATCCATCCATCCATCCATCCATCCATCCATCCATCTTCTACTGCTTATCTGGAGTTGGGTTGCGGGGGCAGCTGCCTAAGCAGGGAACCCAAGATTTCCTTCTCCCCGGCCACATTCGCCAGTTCAGGGATCCTGAGGTGTTCCCAGACCAACAGAGAGATGTAGTCAGTCCAGCGTGTCCTGGGTCTTCCCCTCCCAGTGGGACGTGCCTCACCAGGGAGGCGTTCAGGAGGCATCCTGACCAGTTGCCTGAGCCACCTCATCTGGCTCCTCTCGATGCGAAGGAGCAGCGACTCTCCTGGGAGCCCTTCAGAACTTCTCACCCTATCTTTAAGGGAGAGCTCAGCCACACTCCAGTGAAAACTCATTTCAGCCGCTTGTATTCGCGATCTCGTTCTTTTAGTCACTACCCACAGCTCGTGACCATAGGTGTGAGTAGGAATGTAGATCTCCCACTCCATCCTTCCCCCACTCGTGAACAAGACCCCAAGTTCACATGAACTCCTTCTCTTGGGGCAGGACCTCATTCCTGACCTGGGAAAAAGACTCCACCCTTTTCCAGCTAAGGACCATGGTCTCAGATTTGGAGGTGCTGTTTCTCATCCCAGCTGCTTCACATTCAACTGCTAATTCTTCCAGTTGAAAATCATGGTCCGCTGAAGCCAACAGAACCCCATCATCTGCAAAGAGCAAGGACCCAATCCTGAGGCCATCAAACCGGATCCCCTCAACACTTTGGCTGCATCTAGAAATTCTGTCCGTAAAAGTTATGAACAGAATCGTGACAAAGGGCAGCCTTGGTGGAGTCCAACCTTCACTGGAAACAATTCTGATTTACTGCTGGCAAAGTGGACCAAGCTATGACACTGGTCATACAGGGACTGGACCACTTGTACAAGACAGTACTCCATACTCCCGGAGTACCCCCCACTGTAGTCCCCGGGGAACACGGTTGAACACCTTCTCAAAGTCCACAAAGCACATGTAGACTGGTTGAGTGAACTTCCATGCCCCCTCCAAGACCCCGAGTGTAGAGCTGGTCCACTGTTCCACAACCGGGACGAAAACCACACTGCTCTACCTCAATCTGAGGTATCTGACGGCCCTCCTCTCCAGCACCCCCGGATAGACCTTACCAGGGAGGCTGAGGAATGTGATCCCCCTGTAGTTGGAGCACACCCTCTGGTCTCCCTTTTTGAAGAGGGGGGACCACCACCCCAGTCTGCCAGTCCAGGGGAACTGTCCCTGATGTCCATGCAATGCTGCAGAAGTGTGTCAGCCAAGACAGCCTTACAGCATCCAGAGCCTTAAGGAACTCTAGGCGTAACTCATCCACCCCCTGTGGCCCTGCCACTGAGAAGCTTTTTAACCACCTCAGTGACCTCAGCCCCAGAGAAAGAGCCCACGCCAGAGTCCCCCAACACTGCTTCCTCGTTGGTGGGATTGAGGAGGTCTTTGAAGTATTCCCTTCACCGACCCACAATATCCTGAGTCGAGGTCGGCTCAAATGTAAGTCGCTTTGGATAAAAGCGTCTGCTAAATGACTGTAGAATAGAGTAGAATAGAATAGAATAGAATAGAATAGAATAGGTCAGTAGCTCCCCCATCCCCACTGTACACAGTGTTGATGGAGCACTTCTTTCCCCTCCTGAGTCACCTGATGGTGGACCAGAGTTTCCTCGAAGCCGTCTGAAAGTCATATTCCATGGCCTCTCCAAACTGCCAAAGCTGCGTTCTGCTTAACTTGCTGATATCTATCAGCTGCCTCCCACAGGCCAAAAAGGCCTGACAGTACTCCTTCTTCAGCTTGATTGCATCCCTCACTGTTGGTATCCACCAGCAACAAGTGCACATGTGGACTCTCTTATGCCTGAACATTGTGTTCGTTTTGGACAATCCATGATGAGCACAGAAGTCCAAAAACAAAACGCCCCTCAGCTTTAGATCGGGGGGGCTGGTCCTTCCAATCACGCCCCTCCGGATCTCACTGTCATTGCCCACGTGAGCGTTGAAGTCCCCCAGCAGAACAAAGGATTCCTCTGAAGTAGTGCTCTCCAACACCCCATCCAAAGACTCCAAAAAGGGTGGGTACTCTGAACTGTTGTTTGGTGCATAAGCACAAACAACATTCAATATCTGAAGGTTGAGGGAGGCTACTCTGTCATCCACCGAGGTAAACCCCAACGTACAGGCACCAAGTCGGAGGTCAATGAGTATGCCCACACCGGCTCACCTGGAGCAACTCTAGAATGGAAGAAGGTTCAGCCCTTTTCGAAGACATAGGTTCCAGTTTGGTTTGCATCGAGGTGAGTCCAACTATGTCTAGGTGGAACCACTCAACCTCATGCACCAGCTTACGCTCCTTCCCTGCCAGAGAGGGGATGGTCCATGCCCCTATAGCTAGCTTCTACAGCCGAAGATCAGACCGCCAGGGTCCCCGCTGTCCAGCTCACACTACACCACTCCAGCATGTGGGGAGCTCACAGGAAGGTGAGCCCACGTCACCCTTTCAGGGTGAGCCTGACTGGACCCCATAGGCAAAGGCTTGGCAACCAGGTGTTCACCTCTGTGTCGTACCTCCAGGCCTGGTAGCCTAGTGGTTAAAAAGCTGGTCTTCGGTCTGGAGAACCTGAGTTCAAGTCCCCGGACCTGGCAACTAAAGTAAACCAAAGTAGGCTCCTAAGCAAGGCCCCCAAATGCTTCCTGGAATCTGGCAGCTCATTGCTCCTAGCAACTAGGATAGGTTAAATGCAGAGAAAGAGTTTCCCATCTTGGGATTAATAAAGTATATATATATAAAAAAAAAACTGTAGTGAGCTTTTCTTTTGGAATGTTATTTATAGTAGTAAGTAGTAGTGATAGATAGTAGTAGTGAACAAAAACACTGCAAACAGGTGTAAAAATGGTAGTACAGTAGATGTTTTCTGCAGAGCTAAATTATGAGGGGCTTTTATTGCTGTTTCAGTCAGCCCATTTTACATGATTGACCCTCAGTTAATAAAAGTTATGGGTCCTTAAGAGGGTGGTGCAGGACTTGACAACAAGCTGTTGTAAAACCACTTTATTTGAATCAGGTGGTGGAGTAGGGAAACATCTAAAACCTGCAGGATGGCGATCCTTCAAGCTGCATCAGTTCAACATCCTCAAAGTTTCTGAATTAAACTGACTCTCTTTCTCTCTTTCACTCTCGCCCAGCTGACAGTCAGCTGGCCCTGGATCAGCCCTGCTGCCGGGCCTTGTACTCCTTCCTGCCAAACCATGAGGGCGAGTTGGGCTTCAGCGAAGGGGACATCATTATCCTCACTGGCCGAGTCAACGGCAACTGGTTCGAGGGCTCGCTTGGCAGTCGATCAGGGCTCCTACCTGTCAGCTATGTGGACGTGTTGGTGCCTCTGCCGTTACCATGACAACGCCTCAGTCTATTACTAGATTTAGGGTCTCGTGATATGCAAATTGTTTGCTTCTTTTTTGCACTTTTTCATGAGCAGATCAGCACGTGACAGAAGAAAGGAAGGCTGGCCATAATGCCTTCAGGAAAATCTTCCTTTTTCTTCTTCTGTTTTGGTTTCATGTATAAAACTCAGAGTCGCTGCATTAGTTTTTCATCAGACGACAAGGTTCTGAAGTCAGAAGATGCTCCAAGTAACTCAGGGTTCTGCTGGATCAGAGACAAAAGCTCTGTTTTGGTTCAGAGGGATCTAAATTCAGCCATCACCACTGGTGAAAGCCATAGTCAAACAAACAGCACTTGAACGCACCATGAAGATCAAAATCCACCTGCCAGCTAGGATGTAGTATCTACACCTACACAGGAGGACATAACTCCAGCTCTGGAGGGTCACTGATAAGGGCCAACAGCAGAAGAAATCTGCAGCCTCAAGCATTAAAAGAATGAGAAAAGTAACCTGATGATGTGCTGGTGTGAGTTAAAATGCTTCAGACCTGCTGATCTGAAGCACTTTTTGACCTCTGGAGACTTTATGTTTTCATTTTAAAGATAACTAAAGTAAGAAACCATCTATTTCTTACCTTTAACAAATCAAAGAAAAAGAGGAAAACCAACCATGAATGCAGCTGCTGGCAGAGTTGTATGATGCATTTAGTTTTTGCATCAAACCAAAAAGACAAAACAGCCGGACCTGTAACATGAACTTCTCATTTCTTATTTAAAAGAGGGAAATCCATCAAAAACGGTCTTTACTCACCATTTTTTTCAGCTTGTGCTCATCTTTTTCTGCTAGACATCCAGAGAGCATTTCCAGAAAAGCTGGGAAGTTTTCTAAATCTGAATTTTCTTTTATTTAAATTTTAAAATAAGAAATTATTTTTACTGCAATCACTATAAGTGAATCTAGAATTTGATGGAGCAACACACTCAGTTTCTAGAGTATCCAGTTACATGGTTCTGGAAGATTCTCCAACCAGCAGATTAACTGGTGACAGGTGAAGGTGCCAGGATTGGATATAAAAGCAGCATCCACCTACACAATCTGGACCCACAGTACCTTAAAAGGTTTCATAAACAGGAAACAGATGGAACACAATGGAAGCACAATTCTATCCAACTTCCACTGAGTGATATAGATTATAGATTACTTAAGTACAATGAAAATTATTATTATTTTTATTTGGCTTTTGTCTGTTAAAGGTTTAAGAGAATGAACTAATCAAAGATTTAAGTTTTTGTTAAGAAAATTTTATGACTTTTCTCAAAATGAGGTTTGTAGATGTTTCCATTATAAAGCTGAGGGCTTGTTCAGCAGCATCCACCATGTATCACGTGTTGTTAATCTATGGTTTTCATTGTGAATTTCATTGAATCAGTGTGGACTCAGTTAAATCTGACTTTGAACAGTAATAACACAGACACATGCTGATTTACATGTTAAGAAACACTCACAATTCAGACCTCATGGACCAGTATCACTACACCATTTTGAACTTTTCTGTACAAGTTTAAACTAGTTTTATGATGATGATTATTATTATTATTATTATTATTATTATTCCTTAAAAAATATTGACATGTGGTGGCACATTACTAGAAGAGATTTTGTCCCTGTGTAAGTAAGGCTTTTATAATAATAATAATAATAATAATAATAATAATAATAATAATTTTTATTTCAGAGCGCCTTACAAGACCCCCAAAGACACTTTACAACATTAAAGTAAACGGTGTTACTGTTATCAACTCCTGTTATCGATATCCTTTACCTCGTATTGATGACTGTGTGGCCACAATCGGTATGTCAGTAAACTGGACCTATTAAAAGGATATTGACAAGTGCCCCTCACAAAAAGGACTTCAGACATCTCTGCATTCATAACACCAGACCAGTTCTTGCAATACACCGTCTTGGCATTTGGCATGTGCAACGCACTCACAACCTTTCAATGACTCGTAAACACACTCGTCTCCGGAATCAAATTGTGCTCAAAACACTATTCGTGTTGACATTCTGGAGACCATGAAAAGGCCGTCTTTTGACTGAGCAGTTAGGTTAACGGGTTCACATTGGTGGAAAAATTACAGCAAAAATTTCTGTTATACCCAGCCATACCAAGAAATCTGTGCAATTCTTTTCTGGTGAATGGAACTGGGAAGGCAGTGATAACAGCACTTTTATTACTCATGGGACAGACCTGTCCCTGACCCACCTGCCTACCCAAGTTCGTGACAGTGGCTTTACCAAAATTGCACATGGCAAAGTTGAGGGGAAGGGAAGCGTCTCTAAGTAGCGCAAACACTTGTATTAGAACACCTAATGGGCTCAACACATGAGAGGCAACGTCACTCCTCCACTTATTTCCTGTGGAACTTGTGCAATGAGGTGAAAATCGCTGTCCTCCTCCAGCCAAGCGAGAGGCAACATTCGTGCATGTGAAATGTTGCGCTCATTCACGTAGACGTGCACACAGGGGCTTGCGACACAACACAAGAAAATAGTGAATTGTTCCATTTTTGTTGCTGTCGCATGGCACTACAACCAACCAGCGAGGGGCTTCATCGACTGACCAATGAGCTAAGAGCAGGTTAGACATCGCCGACTGCAAACACTTTCACCATAATTTTAGCTGTGTCAGACTTTCCCATACTTTATGATACTTCACACAAAGATTATAGAGATGTCAATAAAAAGGCAGCCACGTGATGCCAGGGTAAATTTGTCTGAACATAGGTCCTGGATTTATGTGGATCAGCCTTGAGGTCCGCCATTAAATGATGATATTCACCATGCGGTTCCCTAGTTTGTAAAATCAGATGAACCCAGAGTTGTTTTTCTCTTTTGTACAATAGAGTCAACAGCAGGATTTCTGTCAGTTTGAGCAAAATGTTCTGACTCTTCATCCTTCATGCCTCGTCTGTCACAGACTGCTTTGAAAATGTCAAAATTCCCTACAGTATCATAACCAATCACATTTCTTGGAGCGATCCAAGAAAAGCGATCGGAGAGCGCAATGCGCAACACTGCTACCATCGCTGTCGCTTGTTACGTCCCGTGTGTTGGGTTTTACCGGGGGTGGTGATGAGTTTTGTCTGACGCTGTAGTCGGTTGCCCCCGTGTTTCGAGCTCTTAAGTGTTCTTTCCATGAAGAAGAGTACACAATGAGGTCGTCAAAGTATGCCTTACAATTTGATTTAACCTGATGTTAGCATGATGCTATGTAGCAGTGCTAATGAAGTTCAATGCTAGCACTTGATTAGTTTTAAGATAATGTGAGGAAACCATATTTAGTTTTCAGACAGTGTATTTAGGGACAACGCATAAACTCAGTTAATCAAGATTGTTTTATTGGAGCTTAAAATAAACTATAAAGATGTTCAAAGAGAACCTCAGTATCCATGTTAATTAGCTCTGCCTAAGCTAGCACTACATGATCTAGTTTCATTTAAACAGGAGGCTAGCTTGTCTGTTAGTTGATTTTTAAGTAGCTACAGCATGAAAATGTGGAGAGTCTGATTTAAAGAAAGATATAAGTTTATGTGTTTTGTAAAGGATTTGCTGTTATTTTATTGTTCAGCACTTTGGTCAACAGTGTTGTTTTTAAAGTGCTCTATAAAAAAATTGATTGGATATAGGAATAAAGAGAAAGGGAGATATTTCCACACACAGATAAGGCGGAGACAGACCCCGGTCCCAGTATCACCAGCCCCAACAACTCCCTCGTTGAGCTAGACACACAAGGATCCAGTCTACCAAACAGTACACCAGAACTGATCCCCCTATTACTACATCATGCTCCACTTACTGCAACCCAAAACAAGAGCTTTTTTGGACCTTTTTTTTTTTTTAAACTTGTTGCAAATATTAATTAATGTAGGGATGTATTTTTTCTTTTTCTTTTTTTTTATCGTGTCTCTTTAATGTGATCATAGTTATCAAGGCAGTGTTAGACAGAGGAACATAACCATTTCCTTTCTTAGTCTATGACCTCCCTGTTAAAGTCTTGCCCACTGTCTGCCCCCCCACGTATAAAAGTTCAGCACAGCATCTGCCCCCCACTGAAAGTCAAACTGGACCTCTAAGGCTCTGAGGTCTGATAGAGGATGTTCATCAACAGTCCGAGCTGCTTCTGTTTTTGTCACTTAGAGCCACAAACTGTAAATAAATGTTTTAGATGCAATAAAGTCCCTTTAATAGAAAACACTGTGTTTATTACCACTGCACTTTAGATTTCCATAGATGAGCCGAGTTGTTCTGTAATGGATCAGTTTCTTTTACATGATAATTAAATAAATCAGATTACATGAATTTAAAAAGTGAAAATGTTTGTTGCTGTTGTCTGAAATGAATTCATCCTTGTGGTGACTTTCAGTCTGATTGTTTGACCAACCTGTAATTTATCTGAGAGCACAGATGTCTGTTGTAAACACTCAGAATGTATTTCTGCAATAATTTATTTAGTAATAAACACTCTTCTGTTTCACATTTATTTCATTCTTACTTGTGTATTTAAATCACATTTTTGTATGAGACACATCTCTTGAAAATAACTCTTGAAAAATCCTATGTTTGAGGTAAATTCTCAGTAATGTGATAAAAAAAAAAACAAAAAAAAAAACATTAAAACTATTGTCTGAAACCTTCTGGAGCATAAATTGCAGCTCAAAATCCCCCTCAATGCTGAATGTAAACTATTTCTGTCAAGAACAAATCAACATAATTCAGTGTGTGGTGTTTTTTCAAGAAAAAATCAACTGTGAGATGGACAGTGAGAGTCAATGAATTCTGAGTCTTCGTTAAATGATTTTTTAAATCTCTATTTTGGGAACAATCTTCTAGCTCAGAACATCACAATTACATAATAAATCAGGCCAGTGGCTCCATGGTTACTACCAACACTAAAGGAGACAGAGACCGGTCTTGTGCCGTTCCATGGGAAACAGTAAAAAATCTAGACTGAATATTTCCTGGACACACAGAGATGTACGCTGCCTGGCCAAAAACAAAAAGTGTCCACCTGGATTTAACTAAGCAAATTGGATAATTCCTGAATGAGGGACTATATTTCAGCTGCAAAAAGTTATTTAACCCCAACATCAAGCAGAGAAAACATTAAAGGAGATGTAGAAACTACTAAAATTGGGTTAAGAACAGTCCAACGCATTATTAAAAACTGGTGGGGAATCATCATCCCTGCAGTTAGTTGGGTCTAGGTTCAGCAACATTATGTGTCCAAAGAATGATGTCAGCTGGTACCTGAATATACTGAATGAGATGGTTATTCTATCTTTCCTGACAGCACGGCCAGAGTCCAAGTTGACAATGCCAGAATCATGGGGCTCAGATTGTGAAAGAGTGGTTCAGGGAACAGGAGACATGGATTGGCTGCCATTGGTGTTGGGAGTAACGCGTTACAGTAATGATATTACTTTTTTGGGTAACAAAGTAAAGTAATGCATTACACTTAAAATATTGGTAACAAAATTACTCTAAAGTTCTGATCTGTTTTAAGTGGTACGCGCATGCTGCTGCCTGCAGAGATCGATTTGCATGACTTAGCTGATTGTGCGCCAACCAAGGAAAAAGAAAAATGGAGCTGAAGACGGAGACAGGGGCTTTTGGTCGGTGGCGATATTCGCATTATTTTCAGTTCAGTCCAGTTTCAGTCCAAACTTGTGGTGAAAGATCCTCCTCGCCGGTCAGTGGAAGGAGTCCTTCAGTCGCCGACCCGCCTAAACAAGCTAAGCTTTTTTCAGCATTTCCTGGTACACAGCAACCGGTAAGACAGAGAGAAGTTAACAAGCTAGTTGCAGGGTTCATTGTAGGAGACATGCTCCCCCTGTCAACTATTGAATAGGCCAGGTTTAGAAAAATATTAGATAAAATGATTATGAGACAAGTGTGCCCATTTCTTCCCACAGACAGAGATGTTGTTCTTATGGTTTTAAAGCCATTTTGATTACAATATACAGTAAACACTGTGCAGACAGGCAGTGATGATTCAGCTATGATGTTTGTCCATGTCTACACGGTGAATTAAGAAATGGTAAAGTAATAAGTAGTGGCGTTACTTTTCAAATGCAGTAACAAGTAAAGTAATTTCATTACAATTTACAGAAGAAATGAGTAACTAGTAACTAATTACCTTTTTAAAGTAACTATCCTAAAATCTTTGGGATGTGCTGGAGGTCAGGCTCTCATGTCATCATTACAAGATCCAGCTGAAAAATTAATGCAGCACTAGATGGAAATATGGTGCAGAAGCTTATACGTATGGACGGAGTACTAGACTGCGACTTTTTCCTCACACTGCCATCGCCTGATGGATGACTGGGACATGATGGTGGAAACCACAGCAGAACGCCTATCTTTACCTATAAAAGTCAATTCAGGGAACACCTCATCTCCTAACAGCTCCAGCACAACTAACCTGCACTTCTACTTCTACCAATGTGTGCTGTTGCTGTCAGGCTGTGCAGAGTGAGGTCTGCAGGAGGAACACTAAACATTTACAGCTGATAAGTATTCAGACCTTGTCTAGACTGCATCAAGAAAGCCAACACCCCTCCTCCTCCTCCTCCTCCTCCTCCTCCTCCTCCACTCTGCATCGAAGCTTTGGGATCTCCTCCATCCAGGCAGCAACAGAGCAGAGGGAATCCCTCCTACCTTCCTCCCTTCCTGCAGGAGTAACGGTGAGTGAACAACCTCTCTGTCGTTTTTCATCTCTAATTCTTGCTCATTTAAATGAGTTTATCAGTAGAAAATAAATCCCTCCATCCTGCTTCAGGAGCCTGTTTGCTTGGTTGCTTTAAAACCTCAGCACTGATAATTATTGTACTGTAGTTATCTGAAGAACTTTTGAGCACATACAGGTTATTTTTTCTAAATATTTGACTGTGATGTGGTTCAGGAGTGACACAATAATCGTGTGTTGGTTTTTAGCACATCGGACATTTTTTGATTATGTGTTTTGTCCCATTTTGGGACGCATTGAACAGCTGGACAGACATGATTATTTTACCTGTTTGGTTCACATCGAGCAGAATTCTGCAAGTAAAACTTGTGGAGAAACATTTAGAAGTGGATACTGCACCAATAGATTCTACCTCATTAAAATCAGATATTTACAGCCTAATTCCTCTGAATCTACAAACACATAAAGTCTCTTCTTCTATCATGAGATGACTTTTCATTGGCTGCTGTTTTGTGTGTGGAAGCATCCAGAGAACGATGTGAACCTGAAACCATGTGCTTGTTCATGTTAGAATATAACCATGTGTGTCATTGTTTGTTTTAATCATTTTTGTTGGATATTATTGGATCAGATGGGACTCAAAGTTAGTTTTCTAGTGTGGAAGTCCACATTATAACATCACTATCCACTCCCTCTGATGGCTTTATTTATATTTCTTTAATATCGCTTTTATAACAGCTTCTTTTAATCCACCCTGATCTCATGTCAGTGCGTATAAATAGCTAAAAACAACAACTATGGAAACGTTTTGCTTGTCATTTTATATATCTAAAACAACAAATAGTCACTTATAGGGTAAAGCCACAGGGCAGGGTGTTCCCTCTCACAATACATAAATTAAAATGTAAAACGCTGCACGAAACTTAAGTACATGTCATGCTAGGCACATGTGACGTGAGCCGATGTGCGGTAGACAAACATGCTATGATCTGCAGAGGAAAACATGAGTATTTTATGATTTTAAAGACACACTACAGAACTTTTGCATTTCTCAGTGACCAACCCCCTATCAACGGCCAATTCAGCATCCATCTTCATCCCACCTGCACTCTGGGATGTCTCCAGACAGTGAAAGACAGTCTTATTTTGACTCTTGTTGTATCTCTTGTTCTGTCCCTTACTCTCTTTCTTTTCCCATTATCATTTGATAATGTCTTCTTACATTTCTGTGTTGAATGAGCTACGGTGTGATTTTAAAATGGCTGTTGCTGCGAAAAGAGAAACTTAGATGCAACGTTACGAGGCGTCCTGGAAGAAGAAGTGTGGTCTCTTAAGCTGGATTAATACTGCATATGGTCGGCATAGCTGACGCTGGTTAAATGTGCTCCTGCATTCGAGCACTGGACTGCAGCGTTGTGCTGCAGTTTCTCGGCTGGTAAACTCCACAGGGTGGAGTTCAATCCATGGTTCGCTTCAGTTCCTGCAGGTATTTCCTGTTTTAGAACAACAGTGGCAGCCAACATGGTGCAGTGTCTTCCTGGGCTTGTTCAAGCAAACAAAGAAATAATTCCTGTAATAATAAAATTAACAAACAAATAAAAATGGTAGTTACCACACAAATTCAGTGAGACAATCCAGAAATCTGGGAACATGTAAGCACAAACTGACCAATCCCAACGGAGTACTTCTGCATAGCAGGGGTGTACGTCAGGTCTGGAAGAGGCAGGCATCAAGCCTCCGCCTAAATAGAGCCTCTGCTGGTGATAGCGTGTCTGGCCATATGCAGATGTATAAATCCAGCTTTAGCTTCAGGACCCAGCTGGGCAGCAACAGCTCCAGAAAGGCATAAAATAGATGTCACTGTGTCATCAAACGAGTCCAGAACACAATGTTTTAAGGTGACAAAGCCATGCAGTGTCTCTTTAAAACATAGACGTAAATCTAACAAAGAGTTTAACTTTACGATAAATTTACGATTTAGTCTGCTGCATATATAGCTAATATTTCTTCTGTGAGGATGAATAAAACAAGTTTGTTTTGCATATTTATGTGTTTATTTATTTGTTTATTTGTATCAAAGATCCCCATTAGTTTTTCTAGGGTCCATGATACTATTCACCCCAACCCACCCATCACCCCACACCTAAAGGATAAGAAATAAAATACAATAAAAAAAGGATAAAATTACCACTACCAAAAATACTAAATTAAGTACTAATAAAAAATAGAACAGATGATTACATCCAAAATAATCTATATGTCCAAACAGGAAATTACACTAAAGATCGTATTTTCTAAAATCAACCCATCTGATTAAAATTAACAGCAATAAAAATAACTCAGTAGAAAAGATGATCAAATTAGAAATTAGATTAAATTCTGTATGTACTCTGTTTGTTTTTTTTAAACTAATTTTACATGTTTTCAGGGCGCATGACAACTGATTCCACAAAGACGTGGCCTGTTTTCTTCACAGCTCATGATCTCTGGAACGACTACATGGCCTAGCGTAGCCCGTCTTGTAATCTGACTGTGTCTGATACTGAAGTGAATTTTTTAATATAAACTTTGAGGCTGAGCCCCAGTTTATATATAATAAAAGAAGACCAAGATACTGGTAAATAGATGAACTTTTAACCATGAAAGAGCTTTGTGCATGGAATCAACACTCGTTCTGAATGAACAGCACAGAGCTAAACCTGCAGCACCGTTTGTGCAAATCTTTTTTTGGTGCACAAGACCAGATAAAAGAGCCAAGATGAGACAAAACTTATGAGTGTATAACCTGTATGATTGAGTGATCCGTCGTAAAACATGCACATCTGTTAATAGTGGATGCCGCTTTTCCCATTTTAGTTGCAATTGCACTGACATAAGACAACTTTAGCTGTTCATCAGGGGGAACAACCAAAAGCTCAACTTTGTGGACTTGCTCCAGAGCAAAACCCTTCATGGTGATGGACAGAGGCAGCCTATCCTTTAAGGTCTCAAAAATTTGAGTTTGTTCACCACTGTAAGCTAAATCTGTTCTATAGGTTCCAGAAAGAGCTATGACTTGGCTGACATTCTCGTCCATGATGCATCTTAAAGGTACATTGTGTAAGAATTACTGCCATCTAACACTGAATCACATTCTAAGGTATAGTGCATTCTAGTGTCTCACTTTCTCAAACACTTATTGCAACAACAGTAGCTGTCGTGTCTCAAAAAGCCTCGACAACATTGATGAAAGCATGTCACCCGATAGCTCATAGCGTATTTATGTTGTCCGGGGGAAAAACCCGGCAGGTCTATCAGGAGCTGTGGCCCAGCCTGATGTACTTTGTGATCCTCCCATGCAATGGACAACGAGTTCAAAGGTTCAACATTTTATAAAATTCATATGGCCTCGAGGAAATTCAGCAGCTCTTGGAAGCGTCACCAGAGGGTGATAGTTCTGGGACCACCCCCGACCAGTACAAAAGTAGACATTATGGTTTTTTTTCAGTGATTTTTCCATTTTAGAGCCTTTAGTGTGAAGCTGCAGGATTAATGCCGCAGAGCAGCGTAAATATATTCATACCTTCATTTCACGATCATTACAAATTACAGTTAAAATCCCAAATCAGTAAATGTTGGAGTTTTTCATAAAAAACAAATAATAAATATAAAAAAGTGACAGTAAACATTTTCTTATCCTAACATTTAAAAGACGTCCTAACATTGAGAACACCAGTGATGAAGAATTTTAGGTGTTCACCAGTATGGGGTTGGGGTTGTTTCTAAGTCCACCCTCCTCTTCCTCAACCATGCTTCTGTAATGTGTGCAGAATTTTGCATCGTCTTGTTAAAAAAATAAATCAAGAACAAAAATCTTGGGCTCATCTGGCTGCAGTTAAAGTGTTATAGGAAATTTAAGAATAAGAATCTTCCAGATCTGATTTATAAAATGTGTCAAATCTGAGACAGCAGATAGATGAAGGAAGAGGTTGAGACTTCAGAGGATCAGTCAGATGTGTGATGGTTTATTCTTGTGGTTTTGAAAGACTCAGAAGGCAACAGGAGGCGTTTTGTAGCTGAACCAGGACCCCAGCACCCCCACAGCTTAGCAGCTCCTCATCAGACAGAATTCCCACATTTCCAGTCCTATTTTCCTCCTCGCTCTGCCACTTTACTCTTCACCTCCTCCTTGTCTTCCCTTCAACCTCGCCATCTTTCTTTCGATTACACCCCCGTCTGCTCCCCCTCCATGCATTATAAATCAGGCTGAGCCCAAACAGCACTCTCTGCAGTCTACCCTCCTGTCAGCTTGTTCCACGTATAACTCATGAATTAATTGAGGAGCTCTGGGACTAGAGGAAAACAGAAATACTCCCTGCATTCATTGTGGAGCAGGCTCAGGGCATTTCTTTAAAATAATCTATGACACGTCAGCAGCTTGTCCTTGTTCTTTCTTTTGATTTGGACGCAGATGGAACAAAGCATCGATGCATGAAGCAAAACTGGTTATAGAGCATTGAGCAATTACCAGAGTCCAGATATGACCATTCTCATGTCAGAGAGGCAGCATCTTTAAGAAAAACAGGAGGTATTTCACTCTGAGCTCACAGAAAATACATGAGAAGGTTAAGGTTGTTTTAACCCTTGAGACACTTAAAAAAAAAAAACTAACAATTTGTACCCTTAGGTACCAAAATGGTACCTCTCATAAAAGTTTCATATAAATGTAATATATACGTTTTTCTCCACTTTTTTCAAATCAGATCTTGTCAACAACCTCAGACATATAACAATATTATTAAAAACTTTATATTTTAAAGTTTTTATTCCCTTTTTGTCATACGAAATCCTGACTTTAAAAAAAAAGAAGAAAAACAAAGAATATGCATTAATCTCTGTAACTGTATCGGAAACCATTTTCTCTTTTCTTGGTCTTAGCCTGATGTTCTTGGTTTATCCTGAAGATGGATATGATGTTTTCACTGAAGGGGTTAAATGATAAATAGGAAATCTGCCAGCAGGGAATCCACCAGCAGAAAGGAGGTCATATTTTAATCAGCATCCTATCTATTGATTAGTGTTTGCTTTACACTGCTCAGGCTGTGGAGTGGTTCCGCAGATTATTCCAGTCTAATACCATCTAATGTGCTAAGATGTGACAGCTCAGGAAGATCAGTCTCAGAAATTCCAGCCCTTTGAATCAAATTCAGGAAGAAAATTGCAGCGTCATTGATACACAATCGGTTCTTGTTAAAACCAGGAAACAGTTTTTCACCAGCATTTTGGTTAAAGCTGAGTTTTTGTACCAACTAGGGCTTCTGATGTAAAATAAACCTAGTGAGGGCATGACGAATGTAGAGCTACTTTCTGCAGTCAGGTGAGGAAACAAGCTGTAGATTAAACATAATGAGTTCTGGTAAGTGATCATGTCAGCTCACTTACCAGGTGAGATTATTCTGAAGTAAATATAGAAAGTCTTTGTGAGGATGTCATTTCTTGTGTTAACCCTTAAAACTCCATTAAAATATTTTTATGCTATTTTTGGTCTGCATGGTTGTTGATGTTTTTTTTTTTGTTTTGTTTTTTTTTTTTTGTTTGTTTTTATGTTTTGTTATTAATGTAAAACTGCCTGTAGAAGCTGAAGCTTTTAATCCCAGTCAGCATGCAGACATAATGTTTCCAGGACAGACTCAGCTGTCAGATTATGAGGCTAAAATGTAAATGAATTTATGAATAGATATAGCAGCATAAAGGCCGACCAGAAGAAGAAAGCAGAATTTATTACTAACAGAACTTTGTAGGAATAACACACAGATCAACAGTGACCAAGCCTTTTCTCATCTGCACATCATTCTCTCAAGCCTTGGCTTTCAGGAGAAAAAAATTTGGCACTGAAACAAACACACAACAGAAACTATTTCCATATTTCCACTTTTTCCTCATTTCCAGTTTTTTCTGCTACTATTTACCTGCTATCCTCACTAAACCAACTCCAGCTCAGCTGCTTTGTGGCACCACTGTGCATCAAAAATGTCTTCTTGGCTTTATTCCAGCCATAGAGGAGCATTATTTTTCTTCTTTTCATCTTTTCAGACACACATAGAACTTTCTGCTCACTGGTTGATCTTCGGCTGCTCCTGATTGGACATTACTGTCAATCTAAGCTCTCTGATTGGTGGAAAGTTTGACAGGAAGTGGCTTCATTGTCATTTCCAGATCTAAATAGAGGTCTCTTAGCAACATAGTAGTGATAGTGATCTTTTAAGGGTTAAAGACATAAAGATCTCACATAATGACTTCATGATGGTGGGTCCACTCTGGTCCAAGGTTCAGCTAAGACATGAGAGATTTAAATCCTCATATCACCAACAATATTTGAGTTAATCTGCTAATAGAGAGCTGTGTAAAAGCTGATCCAGTTCTCGTATCATCTCCGACTTTATTATAATCTTTAAAAGTTATCTTGAGTTCCTCTGCTTTCTAAAGGTCTTTTAAAGTTTTGCTTTGGATATTTTCTGGTTTTTCATTGATTTTCAGTCCAGTACTTGTTTTTACCTTGTTAAGCCACTGAACTCAGAATCACTGAAGCAGAAAAACTCTGCAGTTTTAAATAATTTCTTGCAAACAATGTAGAATAATCCAAAGGCTGATAGACAGAAAATAGGATTTTAGCAGCAACAAGGTGATTCTCAAACAGCTGTTAGCTGGAAACTTAGCTTATCTCAGCATGGAGGCAGAAACTTTCAGGAACATTTAGGAATAAAAAAGTACCTACAGAAAAACTACCTACAGATTAACAGGGTCTGGAAGTGATGTCCTGAAGAAATAGCAACAAATCCAGGAAAGACCTGAACCAGGACCTTAGAGATGCATCTGGACCTTCAGCTGATCCATCTGTTGGCTAAAGCCTCATCAAAAATGGTCTCCATGGAAACGTGGCTGTCAAGAAACCATTTATAAGGAAGGAAAACAGGGAGAAAAGGCTAAGGTATGTCACATGACATGACACAAGAACTGGACTGAAGATCAGTGGACTCAAGTTTCTTTGCAAAGGAAATAAATGAGAGTCCTCTAAAGACTTCTGGAAGTACTGAGTGTGTGTTGTGTCGGTCAGTGTCAGGTTTTTATAGTAAGGTGTGTTTCCTGCCTCTCCGCTCTGACTGACTGATTATGTCCATGTAATCCTTCACCAGCAGCTTTACGCTGCACTGCCAAAGTATGCCACTGGGATTACGGATGTTCCCCATCGCCTGAACGTGTGTTTGTGTGTAAGCATCTACCGCTTTGTGCTGCTGATGGTGCGACCTCAGATCAAACCAGCTGATGTCACTCTGATGGGAGTGAAGGGATTAAGGCCAACTGGTCCAGACCATGCAGGAGAAAGGGGGGTTGTTGACGAAAAAAACATGCAATATGAAGCTTAGTTGTTCAGACAGGGAAATCTGGAAATGAGATTTGATGATGCCTTTCAACTATTTGTTGCTCTCCAGTTTAGGTTATTTAATGTGAAGGCAGTGAAAAAAAACAGAGGTGACTATATATGTTTCATCAGACCAGATATTTTAATAATACATAGTGTGACGTGTGTGGAGCCCAGTTTATATGTATAAAACAAGATGCACAAAATGTCTTACAAACTTGGTATAAAGTGCGTTTCAAAAGGATTTAGTGCAGAAATGCATATTTATGGGTAACTCATGGTTTTAATTATTTTTCTTAATGTTTTTAATGCTGTTTTCTGCTATAGTTTGATTTCATAAGAAGCATTTTGGTCAACTTGGGTTTTTTTAAATGTGCAATATGAATAAATCTGACCTTGACAAAATAATAAAAAGAAGAGCGGCGTGAGCTCAGCTTGGAGTGATAAGTTAGTATGAACATAGTAAAATGTTCCTGAGATCAGCTCACATCATTTGAACAAGCCTGGATAAGGAGAAAAGAAAAAAAGTTGCTTCCATAAACAATAATGACAAAAGAATAAGTGTGTAAACCACCTTTGAAAGAGTCCGCCCATCTTGTCCATTTGAGGTGAATCTTTGTGAAATAAAGCAGTTTGCACCTCGAGCTTCCCCAGCAAACAATCAGCTGGATAATTAACACAACACGGCCCAACTCTACCTGAGGGCAAGCAGCAGAAACACCACGAAGGTTCTGACTGTTCCCTCCCAGCATGGAAGTGCTAATGAGCACACAATAGCAGCTCCATATGGAGTGCTGTAGGTGGTGGACGCCTTGCAGACAAAGACCTGAAACATGTTTAACACACACTCACAGCCAGCTCTGAAACATTTCACTCTCACACAGAGTCATCATTTATGCTTCATATTTTCATTTTAATTTATTTGGATGAACAGATATGAGAGAAAAAGCAGATGTGACAGCAAAGCTGAGCAAGACATGATTTCTACTTTAAGCTAGAGGAGAAAAATGAGTAAAGGCACACTCAAAAAAGAATTTAAATTAAACCTGTTTTAAGAAAATATAAACCTGCATAGAAGTGCACCTGAATTATTTTTTAACAAACATGACTTTAAAATAATCTATTAGACATGTAGTTAATGTGTGTGATGGTCTCTTTTTGAATAGTTAATATACAGTGAATGTGTAAATAATGACTTTGATAACTATGGAAATACATGTTTGTGTCAAATTTCCATTAACATCACCAAAAAGGTCCAAACTATTAGTCATTTTCAATTTTCTCTACAGTACTCTGTCACGTTTAGGCTAAATACTGTTCATTTATCATTATTTATTTATTTATTTATTTTAGTATAAAGCCTGTCTTAACAGCTGTCTTCCATGGTGGGGTTACATAAAAAGACAGACAAGACACAAACAAAGCAGATGCTGTTGGTGAGGTTTTTGAAGTGTCCAAAGAAGCACGTCAGATGTCAGGTACACTACAGGTACTAGCTAGTACTATCTAATACTATCAGGTACTATCCAGGTACTATGTGGGATGTTTTGGGTCAGATATTCTGGTACCCTTCCCAGTTTTTCCAGTGGAAACAATATGTTTTGACCAGTCCTGTACCGAACTGGACCTGTTGGTAGTAAAGTTTCCTTACTGGCCTGTCCACTGGTTGTCTAGTTTTTCTGTCTTGGTTTGATTGAACAGTAGATAAAGATTGAACAATCTTTATCTAATTTTCCCTCTGTTCTCTTCTTTTTTCCCCCATCAGGCCCAACATTCAGCATTAATCCAATTTAAAAAAAAAGAAAGAACAAAACTCAAGTGTTTAAAGGACACCTTTCATCCACAAAGCTTCATTCCGTTATATCCATTAAGCTCCACTTTCCCAGACAATCATTCTGATGTTACGGTGCTGGAAAGGACAATGTACCAAAAAAAAAGGATGTAAGAAAAAAGAAAACTATAAAATATGGTAAAAAAAAAAAAAATGGTCCAGATTAGCTCATAGTGTTGAAGATGCTGGTCATCATTTCCAGCTCCAGGGGCTGGAAGTAAGCCTGGTTTGATCTGCAGACCATCACACAGTCTTTCACCGTTCCAGAAACTAAAAAACCTTCAAATTACCATGTTAAAGAGCTGGTTTATGTTACCAAAAATGAACAGAAACGTCTACAGATTCTCAAAATTCTGCTCATGCTGACTGAATTCACACAATCAGGATCAGACGTACGTTACTGATCCCAGACTGGGAAACTGCAATGTTACAGCAGCATTAAAATAAGAAGGGAATGAGAATAAAATAACATTAAATTAGCTATTTAGTGCAAAAACACTATATACAAAAACTCTGTTGATGAGGAGAAAGCAGGCAGTGGGAAATGATCCATCCATCCTATTCACTTTCATTTTTTCTCTCCTTTATCAATTAATTATGAAGTCTTAATGTGTAAAGATGTGGCTGCATGAAAGTCAGACGGGGAGGAAGACAGACAGACGCAGAAGGAACGACGAAATGAAAGTGTTGGAGGAAAAAATACAAAAAATACAGAAATTAAGTCACTGAAGTCACAGAAAGACAGAAACAGAGAATAAAGACGATGAAAGAGAAAATCGGAAGCATAAAGACAGAAATATGGAACAAAATTCATAAAGCTGCACTGGATAGAAAACATCTCATCAAGCATCTCTGCTTTCACACTAAGTCAACACATCTGCCACTCCTCCTCCTCATCTTTCCATCCCTCCTTCCCTCTCTTGCCTCCATCCCCCTCCCACCGGCCATCCATCTGGCTCTTTCAATCCCCTCTCCACGCCCATCCCCACTCCCAGTTCCCCTTCTCCCTTCCACTCGGCCAGATGGCACGGTCTGCCTCATACAGCAGCTCAGAGGTGGACCGTACCACTGTGGGTGTGGGGGGTGGGCGGCAGCAGGGAGGAGTGCTGCAGAGAAAGAGGGAAGGAAGGGAGGCGAGACCACTACTATCCTTCCCAGCTCTAATCCCTCAGTCCTGCCTCTGCGTGGTGATGCTCATCACATCGACAAAGTCAAGTACACCAGATTTTTAGGAATTTTAAAAATAGATCTGCTGTAGGTCGGTGGCTTCATTCTGACTTGTCCTGGTAAGAGAAGTCTTTTTTTTTTATGCTGCACTTCTCCGTTGGAGTAGCTCTCAGAAGATGTGTTAGATTATGTTTAGATGATGTCAGGATGTGGTTCTTTTAATTTTTTATTTGAATTTGGGCCAAAACAAGTTATTTAAAATGATTGAGGACTTTTTTCTGTGGTGTAAATAAGTGTGACTGTCAGAAAAACAACAGCAGCGTCATAGAACAGATCAATACTGTTTACCAGTCATCACAACTTTCTGCAGCAGATCTGCACCTGCACTGTGTGATGCATGTGATGGGGGAGAAAGCCTGAGCTGATGAAGAGTGTGAGGAAGATGAGTCTCTAACAAAGTGCAAAGTAAAAGAGGGCATGAATCTATTTATAACGAGCAGGAAGCTGGAAAGCTTCTACTCAGCAGGGATTGCTTGCCAACAGCATTATGTAATCAATGCACACACACCAATGCAAACACTCGTCTCATGTTACACTTCTGTTCACGCCGTATGTTCTCTGGTTGATAGAGCGAGCAGGAGGACAACCTGACACGTAAAGCTTTGTTTCTGCTGGGAGGGACTCCAGCTGCGAGGCTGGGATGCTGAGCACGAAGTCTGCTCCTCTAGTTCAGTGGTCCAGTACCACGGGGTAGTTGGAGACACTCCAGGGGTGCGCATATAAAATAAGAACTTCTATCGCTTCTATCTTTCTGACTTCAGTTTGTATGAAGAGGTGAGGTAGTTCAGGTGGTCAGGATTACTACACACATGTGGAAATGTACACATCAGTACATTCAGAATAACTTCAAGATCTGAAAACGTTACTTTGATACTGGATTTCCCAATTCCAGACACCTGGAATAATGAAATGTAAATGCTCATGTCAAATATATATATATATTAAATAAAATTATATAAATGAGGCAAAAAACAGTTTAAACTGTACTTATTTTTCTCCAGAAATTTCAGGTTTTTAATTATTTTTATCAAATGTAAACATCTAGATAATCAAGTTTTATACTAAAATAAAGTTTAAATAGAATATAAATTGACACTCTGGTTCTACTGGGATGAAAAATGATTCCGTGTTTAGCATGCTTGGAGAAGCAGTGGTTCTGATAACCTGCGTCTCATCCACCTTTTCTTCAGGTTTACTCTCCACATACACCACAACAGCTAGAGCAGAGGTGCCCAGCTCTGGTCCTCAAAGGTCACAATCCTGCAGGTTTTTGATGTGTCCCTGCTCCAAAATCACCTGACTCAAATTGATGAGTCATTGTGCACAACTTAATGGAATTTGAGTCAGGTGTGTTGAAGCAGGAAACATTGGAACATTGGAAAATCTGCAGGACAGCAGCCCTCGAGGACCGACTTTGGGCACCCCTGAACTAGAGGTGTTAAAGTAAGCAGAGTTGTTGACATCTTAAAGTTCCTTTCTTAAACTTGAGTAATGACTTGCAGTCTTGCCTGTTCTGCAGAAAACAGGATGTCGCTGTCACTGCCCTTCGCGATAAGGGCCATGATGTGATTAATGCCATGTTTTTTCCTTTCTGACTTGCTTGCGCTACTGATTCATGTGATTTACATGATCTGCTCAATAAAGAGGCTGCGCGGGGGTTGAGTCTTCGGAGTTGACACCAGACACTCTCTGGTGCTGAACCACTGTCTCCCCCCACATCGCGATGAAGCTGACTTCACTCTGATTTTTTTGTGTCTTATTTTATGATGGAAAAATACCCATTAAGAGGACAACGGGCTTGCTGTCACACTTTTTACTTCCATTTCAACTCTCAAAAATTGTTCCTCGCAAAATTGTTCCATCTCAATGTCTAGAGGTTTTTAAAAGTTTCAGGTGGGAGTAGAGAGACTTTTCAATCCTCAGCATATATCTATTAAAAAACTGGATGGCCAGACATAACTTGTGCTTAAGTGACAACCATCTCCACTGTGGGGCTGGTTGTCCAGATGCTGTTTCAATGAGGAAAAAATGAAGACAAAGAGTCTGAAAAGATTATTTTCATAAAAACCATAAAAAGTAATATTTTAGTCAAAACAACCCCACATAGAGGAAACAAGCTCACCCATGCCATGAAAAATGAAAATAAAAACAAAAATCATTATCTCTGACCAGGGCCGGTTCGAGCCTTTATGGGGCCCAAAGCAGAATTTGATCTGGTGACCCCGACAGACCCCCTCAGCACCACTGGTGGATAAATTTTACTGGTTTGTAGTTGGCTTACTTCATACTGGTGGTTTTTAACCATAAAGGGAAGGAAATTCAGAAAAAAATGGTTTAGTATTAATTATCTATTTTTAAAATGCAGTGTGATGTGTGAGTGTGACACACTGAACTTAGTTAGTTAGTTAAACTCAAAGACTCTACAGAACTCTGCAGCATATAAAACATCCACAACAGTTTTATTTACTTATTTTATTTATTTACCTTTTTACAGCCAGTTTGTCCCTTTTTACTGTCTTTCTTTTTTTTTTTTTTTTTTTTTTTGCCCTGGTTTATTTAACCTTTTAATGTTTGTACTAAGAATTAAACAATGCAAAATGTTTCTGCATTTTAATTTCTTTGGACAATAATAAAAAGAATCAATGCTTTTTTTTTACATTACATAAAATAGCAATAATAGTTAAATGGCCACAGTCTCTTTCTTTTGGTTCTATGTGTGCAAACCAAG
Source organism: Melanotaenia boesemani (assembly GCF_017639745.1). Lineage (NCBI taxonomy): Eukaryota > Metazoa > Chordata > Actinopteri > Atheriniformes > Melanotaeniidae > Melanotaenia > Melanotaenia boesemani. Next base: position 9,878,242 of record NC_055691.1, on the reverse strand, counting down.
TGGTTTAAACCAGTGGTTTTCAAACTTTTTTCTTCATTGTACCTCATGTAGAATAATCAACCCAGTAGCCTCTAAACCAGGTTCAGGGCCACATACAGCACAATCAGTAAGATAACAGCATAATAACCTATAAATAATAAAATCTCCATGTTTTGACCATTTTTATAGTGCATAAAAGTATATTATCAATATGTTTACATTTAGTGAACTATTCTTCCAGAAAACAGAACCTGAAATTTCTGGATTTAAAAAAAAGTGCTGTTTCAACTGGGATGAAAAAATAAATCCTGTTTATGCAGGAAGCTCATGCACCGGAAGGAGGTGTGTGAACAATCAAAGATGGAGGATCTGTGGTAAATGAGGACAAACTCTGGAATGGCTCAGCCAACCAGAGCACAGCTTCCTTCTGCTCCAGTTTCAGACCGTAAACTGTGTGTCCTGCTGTGGGTAGGAACGTGATGCATTATTAATCTGGTCTAAATGGCGGTGCTGAAGCTGGAGCTTTTCTGCAGCTGCCTCCTCTCACAGCTGTCTGAGAGGAGCTCTGCTTGCTTGTTCTGTTGGTTTATTTCCACCATCAGCAGGCTGGAAACATGGAAACAGGCTGCATGCCCTGGTACAGGTGTAGCTCCACGGTCTCCCATGAGCCTCCTGGGGATGTTTCCTCCTCAACTGTCTATAAAAAATACAATTTTTTTATCTAAATTTGTTTGATCTCTAAACCCTCATGGATAAGCTTTCCTTAATATGACTTCTTGACAGCCACGTTTCCATGGAGACCGTTTCTGACAAGGTTTCAGCCAACAGTGGATGGATCAGCTGAAGGTCCAGATGCATCGTTCAGGTCCTGGTTCAGGTCTTTGCTGGATTTTAGATCCTGTTCATCTGCTGTAGGTAGTTTTTTAGTCCTGATTCTTCTTTTTTTTGTCCAGTTTCTGCCACCAGACTGAGACATGCCGGGTTTCCAGCTGTTTGGGAATCACCATGTTACTGCTAAAATCCTATTTTCTGTCAAACTGTCATATCTTTGCTGGTTTTCATTGACTAAACTAAATGATGCATCTTTATGACATGGCTGCAACAAAGAGCCTAAAGATCCAGTTTAAGACATGAAAGATTTGACAAGCTATCACTTCTGCATCCAACTGTAGTTTTAGAGATCACTGTATAGCTCAACTGGTTTAAATTTAGTTTAATTTATTGTTTATTAAACAAGGAAGCACACACAGCAGCTTTTATCACAGAGGAAAATATTTAGATTGTAGCTCTGAGCCAATTTCCATCTGCAGTCCCTGAGATGAGAAAACGTTCTACATAAACAATTATACCGAGCACATAAACAGATAATATTGAAATAAATACATAGGACATTATATAATAAAAACACAGTAATATATTAACATGCTCTTTGGAGAATCCCTTGGGGCGTCAGGGAGCTCAGGTTGGGAACCACCTGTGTAAAGTTTGGTATTACAGATTCTGACAGAATCAAGCAGACTTAATTTTTCCTGGAAAAATTACTAAAAAAAAAAAAAAAAAAACTATTCCTATAAATTCTGTCAGCCCCTTTATGTCTGAATTTATTTACAGTTATACAAAACAAAGTAAATAAAGGAATAAATCAGGGAACAAACAAGAAAAGAATAAATAAAATACAATTAAATATTACATAAATTAATAACAATCCACAAGTAAATTAAATGGAAGAATAAAATCACCACAGCTGCTGAATAAGTTGAATTTCTATCTGTAAATGAACCTTCAAGCCTTGAGTTCATACACACAAATAAACTAGTCCATGTTCATCTCTCCCCTAAATATTTCTCCTTCTAAGGTTCAGGAACATCGGCACCCCTCACCTGATCAGCAGGAACATCCAGCAGGACCTTTTAACAACCATCAGGATGATTGAAAGACATTTTAGAACATTTCCTGCTTTATTTGATCAAAATTAGATTAAACTGGATTAAACGTTGTTGTTATTACACATGTACAGTACACATATAACAAATAAATAAATTAACAGTATGCACAAAGTATATTATGTCAGTAGTTTACATTACTATGTGTACTAGAACGTATGATACAGATGGATATGTGTGTTATATGTAGGTGACCACAGGCAGGAACTATGGACATAGTTCACAAGAGGAAATGAACAGATGAGAAGTTACAAGTGGATGGACTTCAAATAGGTATAGGTAGGGTTACTAAACAAGTGTAGTATTATGTAGTAGTAGTAGTGTGTGTGTGTGTGTAGGACAGTCCAGTAGTACAGTGGTAGTGGAGTACAGTCTTGAATGAGGAGGTAAAGGGTGTGAAGGGGTCAGCTGGAGCTCAGGAAGAAGAATCTGCTCCTGAGTCTGCTGGTCTTTGTCCGGACGTTGCTGAGGGAAACGGTCTATGGGCAGAGTGGGAGGAGTTGATGCAGACGGGGTTTGTGGTTGGAAGTAGAGTTCCTACAATGCGCTGGGCAACTTCCAAACTGTGATGCTTTCACCAGGATGGCGAAGGACATCTGGTTCTTCTTCAGTGTCCTCCAGAAGAATAGGTGCTGGCGAGCTTTCCTGACCAGGCTGGAGGTGTCAGTGGTCCAGGACAAGTCCTCCAAGAGGTGGATTCCCAGGAACATGAATCTGGAGACAGGCTCGATAGGTCCCGTTGTTTCCCCTTGCTGAAGCCCACAATGAGCTCCTTGATTACATTCAGTCATTTTAGTGATTAAAATAAAACACCTTTTGGCATTTATAAAAACATTATAGTTCTTTATAAATCTTAATTATTCAAATATTCTGCTTTAAAATAAATAAATAATTTATCTAAAAGCATCAGAGCTTGAGTCAGGTTATGTTTATTATGCATCAAAAAGAATAGATATAGAAATATATCAAATTATATATAAAATTATAAGCAGGGGATGTTAACACCAAAAACAACTGAAATAAAAAAAAGCTGTGGTATTGTACACTAACAAAAAACACAGAAATCATGTAAGACATCTTGAAAACACATAAATTGCTAGAAAAAAAGGAAAAAAAACAGTTTTATATATAATAAAATATATAGTTATATAAAATAATAATATAGCAAAAATAGGAAAATAATTTGAAACTATGACAAAATATCACTAAAAACAATAATGCTAGTTATGACAATAAATGTTACTTGTATCTTCTTTGTTAGTGAGGTCATTTCTGTTTTTATTTGTCAGCGTTTCCAGTCTGTTGTCGATGAAGCAGCTGACTGCTTGCTGACCCTGAAGGTGCAGGAATGCAGATTATGCTGCGTTCAGGGTCAATGTGGAAAAACCTTTCTGTTGTTATATGCTCTTCATTCATGGGTGAGAAATGCTTTGCAGTCCGTCTGTGGCTCGGTGGCTTTGGACCGATGGTTTAATTGTTTGTCTGTAGCTGTTCAGCTTCTCCTGTTTTTCTGTCAAGCCAGAGTAAATTAAACCAGCCAAACTTTTCATGTACATGAATATGTTCATGAAACTTTAATGTTTTTATAGCAGAGTTGTCACATGACATTTTTTAGTTTACCTTTACTTGACACACACTTCCCCACCTGACTGAACACCCTGAACAGAGAAGTCTGAGCTGCCACAGATTGTTAAAACCTTCTGGTAGGATCTTTATTTCTCAGCTGCTCTGCATCAGATCATCTCTGAAAGCTTTTCTGTGGCCTCGTCTACAGTCTGAAGGTTGTTTGTGTGGGATGCATCATCACCTCGCCCCCCTGCTGCCTCCTGCTCTCTCACAGTCTGCAGGTGGGATGCAGCTGAACGTGCTGTTCAGGGCAGGCTGGTGTACAGTACACATTTATGCAATAATTTCTATTTTTAAGGAACACTCAAATTAAAAAGCAGTATTTTCAACTTCTTGCTCTGACTTGAACACGTAGCTGGACAGGCATCAAGTTTAGATTAAACCATCAGAAGCTTTACTCTACAGAACTACATTCAGGTCCACCTTCTAGAACCAGGTTCCTCTTTTTCGTCCAGAACTGCCTTAATTATTGGTGTCATAGATGGAACAAGGTGGTGGAAACCTTCCTCAGAGATTTTGCTCCATATCGACATGACAGCATCACACAGTTGCTGCATCCACGATGAGAATCTCCCGTTCCACCACATCCCAAAGCTGCTCTACTGGACTGAGATCTGGTGACTGTGGAGGCCATTGGAATCCAGTGAACTCATCGTCATGTTCTAGAAAGCAGGTGGAGATGATCTGAGCTTTGTGACATGGAGCATTATCCTGCTGGAAGTAGCATCAGAAGATGCTACACTGTGGTCATAAAAAGATGGACATGGTCAGCAACAACACTCAGGTAGACTGTGGTGGTTAAACCAGGCCACGTTGGTACTAAGGGGCCCAAAGTGGTCCAAGAAAATATCCCCCACACCATTACACCAGCAGCAGCCTGAAGCGTTGATCCAGGACAGGATGGATCCATATTTTCATGATGTTTCCACCAAATTTTGATCCTACCGTCTGAATGTGGAGCTGAAATGGAGACTCATCAGACCAGCAAAGTTTATCCATCTTCTCTTGTCCAGTGTTGGTGAGTCTGTGTGAATTGTAGCTTCAGTTTCCTGTTCTTAGCTGACAGGAGGCACCCGGTGTGGTCTTCTGCTGCTGTAGCCCATCTGCTTCAAGGTTGGACGTGTTGTGTGTTTAGAGATGTTATTCTGCAGACCTTGGTTGGAACCAGTGCTTACCGGACTTCCTGTTGCCTTTCTATCATCTCCAACCAGTCTACCCATTCCCCTCTGACCTTTGACATCAGCCAGACATTCTGGTCCAGACAACTGCTGCTTACTGGATATTTTCTCTTCTTCAGACCATTCTCTGTAAACCTAGAGAAGGTTGTGTGTGAAAATCCCAGTAAATATTCAGACCAACAACCATGCCACATTCAAAGTCACTTAAATCCCCTTTTTTCCTCATTCTGATGCTCTGTTTGAACTTCACCATGTCTACATGGGTTGAGTTGCTGCCCTGTTATTGGCTGGTTAGAGATTTGTGTTAGCAAGCAGATGAACAGGTGGAACCAATAAACCGTGTAACCGGGGACCTGAAGTTGAGGAGACCAAACATGAAATATCTAATAAAGTAAAATTAAATATAGGAGCCCTTTAGCATTTTCCATACTGTCCAAACTTCTTCTCTGTAGTTTGTTTGCTTATTAATATTTTTTTTATCAGATTTGCTTCATCTATAAAGTAAATATTCTTTTAAGAACATTATTGATGTGTTTTCTTGAGCACAAGTGGTCTAACAGCACCAGAGCTGAGTGTCTTATCCGATGAATTCTGTTTAATTTTACAGGCTGATAAATCTGAATTAATCATATCGTACAGATAGAAAAAGACAGACTCAGAAGAAACAAAGTCTGACCAGGTTTTAATTTCCTGCCAGGCTGTTGAACAAGCTGCAGGTGGATCTCTGCTCATCTCTGTTTATCAGATGGTTTACCTCGGCTGAGTATTATCAAACCGTCTGCATCTCTTTCTTCTTGTTTCTCCCTGAATACACTGAAGCTGATGAGAAACACCTCAGAAAGAAAACATCCTCTCCGTCTTTTAGAAATGTTGTTTGTGACGGCCAATATTGATTTATTAGAATTATATATCTACTGTCCAGCTTCATCACTTCCAGTTACAACTACTGAAACATAAACGACATATCAGTCTCCATCACACCCTCTCCTTTTATCCCATTTCTCAGCTCAGCTTGACAATATTGAATTATTTCTATTAGATGAGCTTTTAATTTGCCTGCAACACATGAGATACGAACATTTAATTCAAGTTAAAGTAGGATTAATATGTTACATCCCCGTCGGAAGCTTAAAGAAGACCAAACAACGTCTGTGAAGGATAAACTGGTGGTACTGGTCTGATCAGTACGGTGGCTGGGAAGTGCAAAACAATATTACATCGAGTGAAACACTTACATTGTCATGATGCACATTTACATGATAGAAGCCATATTTACATTTACAAAACAAAAGTACAATGGTGAAACACTTTTATTGAGGTCTGAGTTGATTATAATGCAGGTATAGTAAACACAATCAGAGAGCTATCAAAAATATGTTTTCAGTAAAAGGTCCAAGACTGCTCGTTCTAAGTACCTCCAGAGAATTGTACACTATCGCTCCCCTGTGGTCACAGATTCTGATGCAACACAGATTTTGGTGAAACACCTCTCTTTGTAAAAGTGTTTCATGTAAATGTAAAGTTGCTTTGTCGCTGGTAAAAGTGTTTCAGCAATCTTTCAGAACTTTTAAAAATGTTTTGCAGTTGCACATGTAAGTTTGCATCAAGGGTCGTAAAAGTGTTTCACGTTTTGTACAGCTGATTTTTCTGGAATGTAAAGTTCTTTAGCCCTTGGTGAAAGTGTTTTGGCATTGTACTTTTGTAAATGTAAATATGGTTTCTATTATGTAAATGTGCATCGGGACAATGTAAAAATGTTGCAGCGGATGTAAATGTATATCGCAAAAATGTAAAAGTGTTTCACTCAATGTAATATTGTTTTGAACTTCCTGGCCACCGTAGACCAGCCTCCGCTCCTCTGATCGCATCTCCTTTAGTTGCATTTTAGGAATCATAACATTTATGAATGATTCCTGGATTTTAGGATGATGAAGGACAATAAGACTTACTTTTCTATGTCTCTGATCTTAGTGAACGTTTCCAGTGATGTAGTCCAGCTCTGTCTTCACCACCTCCACTGATCTCCAGTTTAACCCTTAAGACTCCTCCGGCGCCCCTGATTTCTCCGGAGTGGTTGTGTGTAACTCTGTGGGGTAAATTGTGATGGATAGTTACTCTTTAGTTGATCAACGGAACTTTACAAGGCATTTATATACCTTCCAGGAGGTTTACAATCCAGCCACTAAATGTAGTGTTTATTCAGAGTCTATCTGGTAAATCCACAGTGATCCATGATAACAGCATTATTTATCACATTTTCATCATAAAAAGATCACTATCACTACTATGTTGCTAAGAGACCTCTATTTAGACCTGGAAATGATGATGGAGCCACTTCCTGTTAAACTTTCCACCAATCAAAGAGCTTAAACTGTAAACATTACAACTCTGAAGGGGGAAGTTTATTCCCTCATTGGCCCTAAACAATGCAGAATAACTCAGATGTGAACCAGAGCAGGACAGGCCCACGCAGGGTCCAACAAGGCTGAATCATGCAGAGCGATACAGAGAAACTTCCTGATGATGATGCTCTGCTGGTGACCTGATGGAGCAATGTACTGGGAGGCAGCATGTTTTTATGTCTCCCAGTAATCTGTTTAAGTCTCTGTGATGGCTGATAAACAAAGTGGAAACTGCTCAGCGTGCAGCTTTTTAAATGCAACAGGATTGAATTAAGTCGATGTGGGACTCCATCAAGCTGCAGCAGTTTACAACACAGCCTAAAATAATCTAACATTTCACCTTTCTCAGAGTCAGAGTAGCTTCATAAATCCACGGCACTGAGCCAATCATCTGCTGTGTTACAGCGTGACGAGGACGATGTCGAGCTGTGAGAGGAAAAGGTTCAGGTTTTCACTGCTGCAGATTTTATTCCAGTTATTTGTGAAACTCTTAGTAAATGTTCAGAAACGACTCCTTTATTTGCTCACCTCTCTCCAAAGAGAAACAACAGAGAAAAGAGAGGAGAAACAAAAAGAGGAATGGATTATCTTTATATTCAGGCCTTTGGATTTTATTTGATTTTTGTGTTGAAATGAAAAACTTTAAAATGAAATATGAGGCATTTTTCCTTTTAAATAGTTTAAGTGAGGTTGCATAGTGGTGTGGTGGTTAGCACCGCAGCCTCACAGCAAGAAGGTTGCTGGTTCAAATCTCAGTTTGGGCGGGAGGTTCAAACCTTGAGGGTGGTGACCTTTCTGTGTGGAGTTTGCACGTTTGCCCCTGTGTGAGTTCTCTCTAAGGGTACTCCGGCTTCCTCCAGATGTCCAAAGACATGCATGTTAGGTTAGTTAATGACTCTAAATTCTCTCTAGGAGTGAGTGTGAATACTTGTTTGTCCCCTGTGTGTTGGCCCTGTGATGGACTGGTGACCTGTCCAGGGTGTACGCTGCCTCTCACCTGTTAATGCTGGGACAGACTCCAGCTTACCCGCGACCCTTAATTGACTATGCTGTTCAGAGAATGAATGAATGAATAGTTGTAATAAAATAATTTAAATGGTTTGATTTTGGTTTTATACTTTGCAGAACAAAACTAAAATCACTAAAATAAAAACACAAAAACGGCCTGTTTCATCGTATTTAGACTGAAAGTGGTGGTCTAAGTGGACACTCACATAGAGGCTCTGTGGTGGTCTGTGGTCATAAATGGACTGTACTTTTCTAGTCGTGTTGACCACCCAAAGCGCTACATGTCACACACACATTCACACACACATTCACACACACACACACACACACACACACACACACACACACACACACACACACACACACACAGCACTTCTATAGTGCTGTCTCCTATCACACACATTTATTCCCCGATACTCCGGTTCAGTGGCTTGTTCAAGGACACTTTGGTATGTAGTCAGGGGAAACCTGGAATCGATCCTGCTCTTCCTCCTGAGCTCATAAAGAGGTTTTCCACTGACATTTCCAGGAATTTTTATCACCCAGAAATTATTTACCAGTATAAAATATTTCCTAGTAACCTGCATAGGTTTTAATAGTCACCTCTAAATAATAAAATACAAAAACCAAAACATACACCAACCACTCAGATACCACCATTACATTGGTTTCTGGACAGCTCTCTGAAGACTCCATCGGACTGACTGGACCAGGTCAACATCTGGTCCTGGTATAGACCTGCTGCTGTGTTTGGGATCATTGTCCTGCTGCATGAGACCCTTTCAGCCAAGCTTTAGCTGTCGGACAGATGGACTCACATCTAACTCTAAAATACTTTGGTAACCAGAAGAGTTCATGTTCCACTCAGTGACTGCAAGGTGTCCAGACCACCATCCCTCCACCACCGTGCTGACAGCTTCTATGAGGTATTTAAGGACCAAGCGTGTCCACTTTGGTCTTGTTTGTCTGAAGGACATTGTTCCAGAAGTCTGGTGGTTTGTTCAGATGCAGGTTTAACAGCAAACTGAGGCCTGGAGAGTGAGATGGAGCTCTTGCTGTTTTTGTTCTTGGGTTCTGAACTTGCTGGGGCGTCCATTACTACAAAGATTGGCAACTGTCCTGAAGGTTTTCTACTTTCTGTAGAATGATGAGTTTTAAAGCATGTCGAGGTCACCATGTTGTGTTTTATATGATCAAGTGCCAAAAGAAAAACAGAAAATGGTGCAAATGTGATCAATAAAGAGGCAAAGCCCTGTAACATTTCCTTCTTTGTTTGTTTCATACTTAGACCTCCTGCAGGAACGGACAAATCTCAGTTGATGAAGAGTACATCATGTCTCTGTATGTTTGAAAAAAACTTATGCTGTTTTTTTCTATTTACAGGAGTCAATGTCGAAGACAAGAACTGTCAGGAACACACCAACTGCAGCTGTGACAGACTTTAAAGGCAAACCCTCTTTGAGCGAGCTGCTCTGCAGAGACTAAATGTCTTCTGCCTGTTGCAACATAATTATTTACCATTAATTATGTTTATTTTTATTTTTATTTAAGTCCACATTTTTGCCTGAAATCTAACACCAAATAAGACAGCAAAGCTTTTTGATCACTGATACTGAGCAGTAGCCTAGCGGGGCTGGTAAACCAGAATGACAGATCACTACCAGAACAACATATACCACCAGGGAGGTGGGGACAGCTATGGGACTTATGGAGAGGGTGGTGGCCAGGACGGGTACGGATACCAGGCAGACTACCCTCCTCAGGATGAGGATGCAGCAAGCGATGCGACTGAAGGACATGATGAAGAGGATCAGATGTACGAAGGAGAGTATCAGGGGATCCCGCATCCTGACGAGGTGAAGGCTGCTCAGAGAGCTGCACGGTGAGAAACTGCATGTCTTACAGTTACTTCACCTGGAAATGGTTGCAGACTGCAACACTCTTCTTTTTGGTTTTAATCATCAGCCTCCTCTTTACACTCGGTTTACCTAAGATGCTGTGCAGCACTTTCTGATGCTGTAAAACCACAACTCCTCAAACAGGTCATGTGTTATTAATGCATGAATCTGGGAGCAGATATCATTTTAATATAAACACGTCTTTCTAAGTCTGCTCTCTGATCTCAGCTTTTCTTCTGTAACATGAGCAGATGGTGCTGATGATGAAGCTGCAGCTGACTCGCTCAAAGGTTGCAAATCTAACTAAACACAATACTCCTTTATATATCAACATCATGAGTCTCAAATTAGCTAGGCATGTAAAAAACATCAAACCTCTTCAAACAGAAAAATATCTTTGTTCATCTTCGTCAGATTGTTATCCTTCATCTCTCTTTGGTCCAATGAGCTGATTGCCCTGTTGTCCAGCACCCTTCATCAGCATCAGAGCAGGTTCTGGACTAAACCATTAGCATTTTCCAGAGGGGTGAGACCCATCAGAGTCTCACTAACACAGCAGTCTGATTATGTTATGTAATGATGTTGAAGCGGTGAAAAGAAAAAGTAAAGGTGAATGGAAACAGCTAAAACTAGACAAAGTTAAAAATAAAATGTTATTTTTTACCTGCAGATTTTCATTTTAATCTATTTTTAAAAAATACTTCATGCATCTTGTCTGACCTGAAAAGGTTAAAACAACATGAGTCAGCAGTTATTTCTCAACCGCCGAATAATATCAATTCAAATCACATCAAAATTTATGTCTACAACACTTTTCATACACAAAAGCAGCAGAAAGAGCATTACATGATACAATTAATATATTAATAAATATTTAATTAAAAAATACTCGGTCATTATCTCACATCAAAGTAATAATGATAACAAATATAACTAAGCAGCATCTTCTAAAAATTTTATTAAATTAAATCCTTGGTGGATTTTATTTAGTTATTTTATTTAATTTTCTATCATTTATTTATTTATGTTTTGTTTATTTTTTCCAAGATAAACCAGCTGAATGGAAATCCTCTAAGAGTGGTGTTTCCATCATTTTTGAGGTTTCTATTTTTCTAAATGTTAATTCTTCCACTTGCTGTGTTTTCAACAAAATGTTCATTAATCTTTCAACCAGCAGAATTATAAATATCCAGTGTGAAAGTGATTGATCATTAATCTTCATTGATGTGGCGTTCCAGGGCCAAAGCTCGAGCAGCTGGCAGCTCAGTCTCTGAACTGGAGGAGTTATCGGAGCAGTATGAGGACATCATGGAGGACTGTGGCCACGGGAAGTTCCAGTGGACGCTCTTCATAGTGTTGGGTTTGGCTCTGATGGCCGATGGCGTAGAGTGTTTTGTGGTGGCATTCGTTCTACCGTCTGCAGAGAAAGATCTGTGTCTGTCCAACGCAGAGAAAGGCATGCTGGGTAAGACCTTCATGGACTTGCAGAAGAGTTTTTGTTTGTGCATCAATGATGTGCATTATTTCTCTCTGGTTGGTCTTTAACAGAAGTGTGGTTCTGATAATGATGGTTTTTGCTTTCATGTAAAAACTGCATCACACCTGAGCTCCTTTATCTCCTGGGATGTTTCCAGCTCATCTTCATCTATACATCTCCTCATCATCACTCCTCACACACACAAACACACACACACAAAGTCAGTTAATGCATGTATTTCTTAGCAAGAGTCAGGGAATGTATAATTTTCCGAAACATGAAACAGCAAATGCATAATTTTCCTAAACATGAGTCAGCGAATGCATGATTTTCCTGGCCTGGAGTCAGTGAATGCATAATTTTCCTGAAAATGTGTCAGTGAACACATCATTTTCCTGAACTTGGGTCACGAATCCTATTGTTACAGCAGTTGTGTGCAACCTGGATGATATTTAATAACTGTTAAAAATTCAACGGTTACATCTGTAAGATGCTGAGTCGTCATGTTGAACTGGGCTTGACGGTGAGGTTAATCAGTCCTATTATCACAAATACCATCAAACACTTTTTACATCCTATGAGAAATTATCCAATCATGTATGCACACTTAGAATTACTCTGATGTGATTAACACCTGAAAGCTTCGTCAAGCGTAGTCGTCCCTCCTGCAGTCTAATTAGCTAATGAGCTGTGAGCAGAAAGCAGTGACTCGGCTGGTTGTTGTAAATATTACTGCAGCTGCTGTGTTGGTGTGTATTTCTCCATACTGTCAGAGATGGAGATCAAATATGTGTGTTTTATATATATTGGTTTCTTAAATACTCTGTGTTAGTTGGAGAGGAGGAAGAAGAAGAGGAGAGGGAGAGATGATGGAGGAAAGGAGGGAAAAATGTGATGGGAAAGGAAGGTAGAGAAATGGAAGCAGAAAGAGGATGTGATGATGGAAAATGAAGAAAAAATCTTTATCAGTTGCAAAACCATCCCTACATCTTGTCTGATGAAAACTAATAGCAACTTGACAGTTTAAAATGAAATCATTAAGAGAAGAGTTTCTATGAGCAGGAGATCCGATTAACATGATAGATCTGATCTGCAGTCAGTTCCTGGTTTGTGTTTACAGTCAGACTTTCTGCAGCACTGCTTTCAGCCACTTCGTAGTTAATGATTGCTCTACGGTTTGATGATGCCAGATCTTTCCACGCATTTATTGATTAATGATTTCGTGTCTACAAGTCCACAGTGTGCTGCATAATTTACTGAGTCTCAGTTGATCTTACTGACTCCTGAATGCTGCGTTTAGGAGGAGGAGGAGGGGACAGAGGAGCACATGGCTTCCCAACAGTGTGTGGGATCAGAGTTCAAGCACTCAAATGCTATAAAAGGCATATCTTCCTTAACTGTGGAATTACAAATGTACCCCAAAGAATGTACCCATTCACATTGGAAACATTATTTCAGAAATTAGTTTAAATTAAAAAAGATCTTCAAACTATTCTAGTCAGGAAAAACAGCCCGAGCATTTATCAGCCAGACAGAAAAGCAAGATAAGAGGTAAGTTATGTCAGAGTGGGTGGATGCAGTTCAGATTGCATGAGCAGAAAGTTTATCCCCGCATCTCTGCAGATACCTGCTGAATCACCGCTCTGTGGTTTCTGCACGGAAACAACGGCAGCCTCCAGTGAGATGATGCAAATAGACGGTGTTGTTGGAATGTTGTGTTTGTTGCTGCTGTTTACATTCTGTCGTCATGTGACTGACCTCACAGCACGAGCTCCAGAGGTGAAAGCAGATAATACAAGGAGTGATCATAAATCCAAACCACAACACCAGCATCATTCCTTCAAAGATCATTTAAAAAAATTATGTATAATTCATCCCACAGCTTAAAAAAATAGTTAAACTTGACTGGGTATGATGTGTTAAAAGTGCTGGTAGAAATTATATTAAGATGTTCATAAGAAAAGAAACTGGTGAAAGTGTTTAGATAATGTGGGGATTTTACGGAAACCAGTGAGGAAAAACTTCTAGGATCTTTTCGGCTCAGACGTTGGTTTCTAGGTTTCTACAGAAACATCGTTGATAGTTTGAACACATGACAGTAGGTTACACCTTTTCTTACAGAATCAGCATTTCTATATTTATCAAGTTATTCAGTCATTGCTTAAATTTCACAATTGTAGTGAAAGTTTTTCCAGCTGAAGTGTTCCACAATCTGAATTCAACTCTGTAAAATATTTAGTTTTATGCTACTGTCATGCTTTTCTTAATTAAAATTTTAAAATAGACTTCTTTAATCTTGTTTCTACACTTCAGATTTTAAGGTGAGAGATCAGTTTAACTTGTAATAAAACAGTCTAAAACAAAACAAAGACTATTTGTGTTTCCAGTAAATATTCTGCTATAGTTTTTAGATGGTGAAGCTGTGTTTCTAGTGGTGTTCCCTCACCCCATGTTTCTGGAAAAAGGCGGGAATCACCATAGCAACCAGTGACTCATACTGGTTGTATGTATGGAGTGAACATTGATTCAATAAGATTGCATTTATATAATATAGGATTTTTAAACCATGTATATCTTTGTCATGTATTAAGTGTGGTCTTGATGTCAAAATGTGAACAGTATGATGAACAGGACTGTTTACATAAAACTGTCATTGAACCAGAACAGTAGTCCATTCATCCATTCATAGTTAGAGAACAGCATGTTGCGCAATAAATACTTAAGCACTGTTTTAAATGTACAACAGTGGTAAATGCGACTTTCAAAAATATATATTAGTATATAAAATTATACTAAGCCCAAATGAAGTTCACCTGTAAAGGTTATAGAGCATTTTAGATCAATTCTGACATCATACAAGAAGGTGAAAAACCCAAACTTAGTAATATTTTATTAAAAATAAATAAAATAAAAAAAAGATAAAGATTATATATCTCACGTTAATCCCATGCTAAAATTACTGGCAAAGAACGTCAGATAAAAATCCAGATAACTCAGCTTTCTACCAGAACCTAAACACACCATGAAACTGTGAAGCTCTTCGAAGTGTAATAGGAGTCTGAAATCCCTCGTACAGTAGTTACCTGATCTGAGGGTGTCAGGCGATTTAGGCACACAAATTTAACAATTTGTGGTGCACTTGATTCTTTTTAAACAGGAAGAATCTCCCTGCAATGAGTTTACTGTCACTGTTAATAATCTGACAATTCAGGAACTTTTTTCTTTCATTAGAAACTTAATTTCCTCCTCTTCCATCAAACAGAAACTCTGCAGGGCATTCACCACTAGGATAAATCATCCTTACTTTAACTTACTTTTCCTGCCTCACACCCCGGCTTGGTGAGGAGTGTGTGTTTGCTTTGTGACTCAGCAGTTGGACTGATCGATGCGTCCCATCCTGACCTTGGAAAGAGCTTGACCTCATCGTGTAGCTCCGTCTCGTAGAGCAGGTTTTATAACTCGTGATGAGTCACCGTTAACACACCCCCCTCGTTGCACGGCCATCTGCACACACCAGGGTGTGGTGTTGTGGGCGAGCCGGTCTCTGGCACCTGTCATGGTTGATCTTGGCTCAGAGAGGTCTGGAAATTTCAGAAAGAGCTGAGTGTGCTGACGTGACTCAGACTTTAACACTCGAGTCAGCTCGACTCTGACAAGATGAGAAATGGTAATAAAGTGCATTTGAAAGCTGGATTGCTGCGTTTTGTCTTTGAAGTGAAAAGCTGCAGGAGGTTTGTGTGGTCTAATTAAGGCGAGTCAGGATGATGCAGAAAAATAAAAACCAAAATCAGCCAGTAAATCCACGGCAGGTACGCCTGCAGTATTACTACAGCTTTAAAAATACACACATTCCTTCCTTCTCTACCGGCACAGCAGCCAGCATGATGGCAGATCCTCCGCTGGAGTAGCTTACAAGTCAAGTCATTTACAAACCTATTCAACATGAGAGCCTCCTGCAGGGGCAGCATGAGATACCTGCAGTACAGATGATCTATGCTCAGACCAGGGAGCAGTGATCCTAACATGTTGGGGAGAATCTCAAAGACTCAACTATTTACACCCAAACAGAATACAAGTCCTTCCATTTTCCACTGCTTATCTGAAGTTGGTCACGTGAGCAGCAGCTTAAGCAGAGAAACCCAAACTTCTCTCTCCCCAGCCACTTCTTCTAGCTCATCCAGGGGAATCCTGAGGCGTTCCCAGGCCATCTGAGTTATGTAATGCCTCCAGTGTATTCCAGGCCTCGTCCTGGGAAGGAACTACCTTCAACATCTCACCAGGGAGGCGTCCAGGAGGCATCCTAACCTGATGCTCGAGCCACCACATCTGGCTCCTCTGGATGTGGAGGAGCAGCGGGTCCACTCAGCGAGTTCCCCTAGAATGACCGGGCTTCTCACCTCATCTCTAATATCGCTTTTAGGCTCTCTTCTTGTTCCAATTCTGGCTCCATTCTGGAGTCTCGGAACCTTAGTGCTTTACAGGAGGTTTACAATCCAGCCAATAAATGTAGTTTATTCAGAGACTCTATCTGGTAAATCCACAATGATCCATAACAACAGCATTATTTATCACATTTTCATCATAAAAAGATCACTATCACTACTATGTTGCTAAGAGAAACTTTCCACCAATCAGAGAGCTTAGATTGACGGTAATGTCCAATCAGGAGGTGCCAAAGATCAACCAGTGAGCAGAAAGTTCTATGTGTGTCTGAAAAGATGAAAAGAAGAAAAATAATGCTCCTCTATGGCTGGAATAAAGCCAAGAAGACATTTTTGATGCACAGTGGCCCCACAAAGCAGCTGAGCTGGAGTTGGTTTAGTGAGGATAGCAGGTAAATAGTAGCAGAAATAACTGGAAATGAGGAAAAAGTGGAAACATCGAAATAGTTTCTGTTCTGTATTTGTTTCAATGCCAATATTTTTTCTTCTGAAAGCCAAGACTTGAGAGAATGATGTGCAGATGAGAAAAGGCTTGGTCACTGTTGATCTGTGTGTTATTTCTACAAAGTTCATTCATTCATTTTACATCATTTTAGCCTCATAATCTGACAGCGGAGGCTGGAAACATCATGTCTGATGCTGACTGGGATTAAAAGCTCCAGCTTCTATGTGTATTTTTTAAAAAAAAGAAAAACGGTGGACCAAAAATAGCAAGAAATGTCCTGGGGTTTTAAGGGTTAATGATTTGTCTTTATGAAGGATTCAGAGTCATTTTGTGTCCTTTTCCCCTCTTCTCTGTGCAGGTCTGGTGGTCTTCCTGGGCATGATGGTGGGGGCGTTCCTGTGGGGGGGTCTGGCAGACAAAGTGGGCCGTCGGCGTTGTCTGATCGTGGCCTTGGCTATAAACTGCGTCTTTGCCTTCCTATCCTCCTTCGCTCAGGGTTATGGCTTCTTCCTCTTCTTCAGGCTGCTGTCTGGCATCGGGTAACAGAGAATAATTTATTCCTAGAAATGTATGTAATATTGTCAAAGTTTTCAGGAATATGTTCTAAACAAATGTAGCTTGCTTTGTTTGGTTTGACCCAAACAAACCCAAAACATGCAGTATTCTATACACTGGAACACAGAAAACAAAAACAAATATTCTTAATAAGTTTCTTAAGGTTAAAAATAACTATCAACTGTTGTATCTCTTCTAAAGATTAGTTTCCTAATTTTATCACCAAATAATCTTTAATATTAACCCTTCATGTAGCTGCATGCTTTAAGTGAAGTTTTCTCCAGACTTCTGCTGCATGGCTCTTATCAGAGGCTGATTTTAGGCCTTAATGTTGCCTTTGACTGGGCTGTGTGCAGCTGGGTGGGTGTTGGATTGCAGTGATGCAGCAGAGTTCCTCTCAGAATAACTTTGGTCTGCAGGGAGTTGCGCTGACTCAAAAACAAGGTCACAAACTGATCTGAGAACAGTTTGCAGCACAACACCGCTCACCTCAGAGGGATGCAGGTTCTCTGCTGCTCTGACAAATTCAGGGGTGAAATAAAAATATATCAGAAATAAAGGAAATAACTTGACCTATTTAAGAAAGAAACTGTTTATTAAAGATTTATTCACTCCTAAAAATAAAATGAAAGTGTTGTCCTTGTGGATCTGAAATAAATAGTATATATTTGCCAAACTCGGTGGATTTATTCTTCATTTAAAGATTTAGTTAATCTCAAAACGTCATTATGTGAAGTAGCATGAGAGCTGGAGCAGCACAAAATATGCCACCAAACAGGAGGAAGAACTTGTGACTCTGATGCAGGTGGACGAGTTTTTACAGCAACAAAAGAAATGTTTTCGGCCCCTTTACAGCAACAACAGGTAACATCAGATATCAATAATGAAAATGTTATGGAATGTGTTATTGTGAAAATAACTACAAAAATACTAAAAATGTCATTAGAAGTTGTGTTTATAGGGTTTGAAACATTCAAGTTCAAGTAATAATAAGTTATTTTCTATTTGAGAAGACTAAAAAATGGATCTTTAAAATCCTCACAGTCAAAAACAAATAACTGAGCTCATAAAGTCGATGTTTTGTGTGGGACTGTACCCCTTCATAACGTACCCTAGCACGATAACTACAAATTATACTACGCTTATTGATATTATCTTAATTAATATCATTGAAGAGCATGTAACAGCTGGTCTTATTATATATTGACGTGAGTGATCATTTGCCTGTTTTTGTTTATGCAGATTGGATTAAAACACAATCCTGAAACAGAATGTGTTTTACTGGAAATGTCAGAAACGCCATAAACCATATAAATTCAAGATTGGAGTAGATTTATGTTGATAATACTGACAAAGCAAATAAAAAGTTTATATTTACTGTAAATTATGTTACTATAAATGGATGATCAATGGTTTTGATTGATTGATTGATATTTATTTCGAATAAAAAAATAACAAATTAATCACAGAGAAAAGAAAAAAATAACAGTTGCTGTATAAAGAATACTTGTAAAAAGAAAACTTACTATAATAAATGTATATATATATATATATATATATATATATATATATATATATAGTGAACCAACAAACTCACTATCCAATTACACACATTGAAATGGTCTAGGAGTTTACAACACAATTCAAATTATGAATAAATAATAATCAATATCTCTTCTGTGCAGAGGCTGTTTAAAAAAGGGAAAAGTGTCATGAGCTCAAAGAAATATTATGTTTAGCAAACCTGGTCAGAAACACAAAGATTCACTGTGTTTGTGTCTCTGGAGTCAAACACTGGAACATAACAACAAGCTCTACCATGAAATTTTTGAAAACATTTAAAAGAAAGTAAAGAAAAGACAAAAATAATAAATTATGACAAATGAAATTTTAATGATCGTGTTGTGGATGATAATAGTTCATTTTAATTTTAAATGGTGGTGATGTTAATCTTTTCTCTGTGTAATGTTACTCTTGTTTTAATATTTTTACAGTGGGGGGCGGGGCGCTTTGTAAGCTCCCAGCTTCTGCCTGCACCCTTTCAGTTTTCCACTTTCTTGTCTGTATTTTTTATGTTTTATTTACTTGTACTATACCTTAATAAAGAACAAATGGCAGTGACAACAACTCCCTCTCTGTTCTCAGTATTGGCGGCACGGTGCCGATCGTGTACTCGTATTTCTCCGAGTTCCTTCAGATGGACAAAAGAGGAGAACATCTGTCGTGGCTCTGCATGTTCTGGATGATCGGTGGGATCTACGCTTCCTTCATGGCTTGGGGAATTATCCCCAGATACGGTACAACAACTGTCATAAATCCTCTTACCGTCTGACAGGAACTGATCCAGTTTTGGGACTAAACTTGTCCTCAGATGCTTAAAGTAAACAGACCTAAACATAAAACATAACATAAAATTCCTTTATGTTGGACACAACTAAAACAAACATTTACAAAAGAAAAGGGACAAGACAAAATGTCTGAAAAGGAGAAGATAGAAGAAGATAAACACAGTTTTTGTACTTCCACCGGCACAAAAGCTCTTCTAGAGATGTGCAGCCAGATGTTATTTTTTAAAGGATGAATAATTTGGAAACTACTTTAAAATTGACTTCTAACTGGTGTGGTGATACTGGTGATCCATGCAGATCTGGAAAGATGTTTCAGTTTCAGTCCTCGTCATTCTATGACCTGTCAATCTCTTGAACTGACTCCTGCTGTAGCTCCCCCCTGTGACATGTTCCCAACCTGTGCTTTGACTGCCAGGTCAAACTGAACCGAACATCCTCTATGTAATATAAAGATGCAGGCAAATATGTGAAATGAATCATTTTCATTTCATATGTTTATTATTTTTCTTTAGATTTCTTCTATTTTTTTTAATAATCTGCACTTTTAAAATCAAAACAAACCAAAATAGAAGTAATATTTGTAAATGTCTTTTCACAAATAGCAGCTTAGAACTTATTTAGTCAGTGCAGGTGCATTATGAACTTTGCTGCATGCTCCTGTTATGTTTCATTCATGTTACATAAACAAGTTAATACTTGGTTTATAATCCTGAAAGTCTCAGCACTGAGTGCATACTATTACGGTAAACTCAGAGGGTCAAATATGTCTAATGTGTTTGTGTGTGTGTGTTTGCAGGCTGGGGCTTCAGTATGGGCACAGAGTTTCAGTTCCACAGCTGGCGGATGTTCGTCCTCGTCGCAGCTCTTCCTGCCATCGCCTCCCTGGTTGGACTCACCTTCATGCCTGAGAGTCCGCGCTTCCTGCTGGAGGTGAGAAGCCTCATTGTGACACAGAGAAAGCAGCTGCATACATCTCTCTGAGTGGATTTGGTTCTGACAGCAACTGCATGTTTTACATTCTGTCCATGTTTGTGTTTGTGGAGCAGAACGCCAAACACGATGAGGCGTGGATGATCCTGAAGCAGGTCCATGACACCAACTGGAGAGCCAAGGGGCAGCCAGAAAAAGTCTTTACTGTGAGTACTCCAGAATAAAACCAGCATCTTTATACACTATGATATGCAGCACTGGCTTTAATAGAATTCATTTAGCAGGTTCAACATCTATTTAAACCAAAACCCAGCTGAGTTGGAGTTGGTTTTGTGAGGATCTTAGGTAAATATTAGAATAAATGATATAAAAAAAAATACAGGAAGACCAAAAAAAAAAATGTCTTGGAGTTTTAAAGGTTAAACTTTCAGAATATTTATATTGAGAAGGGGAATGTGACGTCTTGCAAATGATATCAGTCACATTTAGTATCTACATGCACACATAGACTGCAGCCAGCAAACATGAATCCTCAACCCCTGATATACAGCAACAAATCCTAAAGTAATCCTGAGTATAACAAAAACACCACCAAGCATGTTTTTCCTCACGCTGTGCGAAATGATCTGAATAAACGAGGCCCCTGCACATAATCAAACACACTCCCTCCTCAAAGCTGCTATGTTAACATTGCTGAGAACACAAACGTCATATTTTTATTTATAATACCCGAGCTCAGCTTCAAACAGTTTTCTCTCAGCTGACCTAGTTCCTACCTGACAGGTGAGATGACGAGCAACTCATTTGGGAGTCAAAATATTTTATTTTTAGATACATGAATCTGTGATGTTCATCTTTTTGTGCTTGAGATGCTGAAGGTAACAGAGCGCTGTTAATACTGTGTATTTTTCCACCAGAACCAGTATGTTAGTTACAGGTTTTTAACTACAGAATCAGCCATGTTAATTATTAAAATCTGATTAATAATCAAAACTGAATAAATGAAGTGTCCCATTACTTCTGAATCCTTGTAGTTTGGTCTCTCTGTACTAAATGGCTGTATTTCCTGACTTAAAGCTCAGTTTGTCTCTTTAATGCTGGGTCTTGGCAGTCTGAAGGTCAGAGCCTCAGTAATACACGTCCATCTGGTGAACCTGGTGATAAATGTGGACCAGACCAGAGAAAGTTTGTGTTAAAGACAAGTGCAGGGAAGAAATAAATTGTTGGATCTGGATTCTGTTCAGAGAAACTTTAGGACGTCCCTCTTCTTGTGCGTCTCAGGTGACTCACATCAAGGCTCCGAAGACGGCCGAGGACGAGTTCATTGAGATCCAGAGCGCCACAGGAACACCTGTGCAGCGATGGGCCGTGCGCTCATTCACACTCTGTAAACTGGTATGTAGTCACGTAAACTGTTTCTGACTGCAGCATCATTCACACAGTCCTCAGTGAGTTCGACATCTCTGTTTTGATCAATCAAAATAAACCTGCTGAAAATCCACCCAGGCCTTCTTTATTTCTCATGAACTGTATAAACATTCCCAGGTGCTGTTTGGAGAAAAGAAAGTTGGTCCTGACATAATTTTCCTTGCTACATGTGGTCTTTGCAGAAATCTCCATGTACAGTAAAGTTTATGTTTTACATATTAAGATATAAGAATCATCTGGTCTTCACCAGGTCTTAAAATGATTCAAAGTAAAGCTCAAGATTTGACATATTACTCATTACGTACTGAACAGAAACTAAGCATAAATGCAGAAGAAGGTGTAAAACACTGTGTCCACCCTTCATTATTTAAGAGCTTTAGCAGCAGCTAGGTGCTGCTAATCAATACATTTAGGCAAGGCAGGTTTAGTTATGACTAGGGATGGCTCGATACCACTTTTTCACATCCGATACCGATACTGCAGCTTTGAGGATCGGCCGATACCGATCCGATTCTTTTTGTCACTCTAAACGCTGTTTACAATATGTCGTGGATGTAATTTGTTTGATACTGACATCTAAAAAACACCTAATTCACTGTACAACAACTCTTTTGGTCCCCTAGAGAAAGAAAGAAAATATGTGACAACTGAAGTCATGTGCAACTGCTGTGGCTTTATTAAAACTTATAAGCTCACATCTGATATAGCAGCATTTGTAAACACAACAGACCTAGCTGCCCCATTCAAATGTTTGAAGTAAAAGTGCAACTTAGTGCAAATATTTAAATTGAATAAAATAATCCCAGTCAAAAGAAAAATCACCTTATGCATCAATGACATTGTAAACCTGTAGTGTTTCCTGCAATGATGGTTGTCGCGGTTCGCTTTTCTTTGCACTCGCATGTAAAAACTCTGCGTACTCCTTTCCATGATGCTTCTTCAGGTGCTTTATTAAGTTCGTTGTGTTAAAATGTCCGACTGTGCTTCCACCCCTTGAGACACTAGTTTTACAAATGTTACATTCGGCTGTTTTACTTTTCTCCTCCGTTAACACAAAGTAACTCCACACAGCAGACATGACGACAGATCTGCTGGCTTCTGCTGCTCACGTGAGGAAAACAGGCACATGGCAACCATGGTAACGGGCAGCTCCCCTTTGTTACGGCAGGTCGCGCAAAGTCAAGTTAAGATGTATGACTTTTTTTCCCCCCCAAAGATAGTTTGGGCTTATGGATCGGATCGGACGGGTTCTAATAAAAAAATCCGATGCCCGATCCAGTCATTTTGACCTGGATCGGACCCGATACCGATCCAGTGGATCGGATCGGACCATCCCTAGTTATGACACATTTTATGTTTTATGTGTTTTTCACAAAAAGTTAAATGCATTGTAGGAAAAATTATTAAATAAAAGAATCAAGACAAATTAAGGAGAATAAAAGATATTAAATAAAAACAGAACAAACTAAAATAGAGAGAAACAGACAATGAAACATAGAGAGAGGTACTGTACATATGATACAGACAGACAACAGGAAATACATCATCATCATCATCATCGTCACTGTCAATGTACATATGTGAGAAAATATATTCAGAAAGAAAAAGAAAAGCTCATTTAAAGTAGCAGCAAATAGAGTTTTCATACCACATTTTACAGAACTCAGGTTTGGATCAGTTTTAGGTTTTCCAGCAGTTTGTTCCAGGAGCAGAAAAACTAAATGTTTAGTTTGAACTTTTGGGGTGGAAAGCAAACTGGACCCAGATGAGCTTTGAAGTCTCTGTGGCTCATATGGTGTCCACATAATTGATCTATATTCTAGACCAGAACCATTCAGGTCTTGTACACCAGCAGAAACATTTCAAAATCCATTCTTTCTTTCAGTAAGCTAGTGTAGGAAAGTGAGACCTGGAGTGATATGTTCCCTTTCTCTGGTCTTTGTGAGGACACAGGCAGCAGCATTCCGGATTAGTTGCAATTGTCTCAGTGATCTTTTTTAGCAAAACCAGTAGTCAAGATTACAAAAAACATTGCGTTTTTATTGATCATACTAAAGGCCAGTTTCCACTGTGTGTGTGCTGTGTTACGGCTGCGCCGTGGCCTCTGCAAGCTATTCACAGTCATTTTAGTCAATGGTATTGTTCACACATGGTGTGCCGCAGTGCGTGTCAGAGGCATCCCAGAAGCCCTTGTCGCTGGTCTCCGCTAAACATGCGCATCGAACTCAGCAGTCCAGATAGGACCAGACAGGAAATCAAGCATGGAAGCAGTGTAAACGCTTCCAGTCATTTTCAAAATCAAAGTCCCCGTGGAGATTTGTGCCCTGGGTGAGATAGTAATATAGAGCTGAGTGTCGTCAGCATAATTATGATCAGCTATTTGTGTTGTTTCCATGACCTGAACTAGTAGGAGCATGTAGATGCTGAACAACAGGTGGTCCAACATGGAGCCTTTGGGGAACTCCATGTCATTTTTGTTTGAGTATATCTGTAGTTACCAATTGATTTAAAGTAGCTCTTTTCTTTCAAACCAGTTCAGAACTAGTCTGGACATTCCCACCTAATTTTCCAGTCGGTCTAATAGGATGGTCTGAGTTTAGATTGATGTTCTTTGATGAGGACACTTTCAGAGCTGTGGTAGAAATCCTGACTAGAATTTGTGAATTTTGTTTATAAACAGATTTTATTTTAAATCAGGGTGAAAATTTGTATACATTTGAACAGAAACTCATCACCTAGCTTAATTTCAGGTTTAGTTCTCAATTATCAAAGTGGAAGGAAGTCTGGTTTAATTGTGATGCTGCTTGACAAGAGAAGATGTCCTTGTAGCTGAGAAGGGTTTAAAGTCAAAGGTAGAAAACTTTTTAATAATGCAGTTTATTTGTCTCAGGTGCTGAGAAACATGGCATCTCTGCTGTCTGCAGAGCTCAGGTTCGCTACTCTCTTCATGGCCATCATCTGGTTCTGCATGGCTTTCAGGTTAGTTCACCATTTACACCTACAGTTTCTGTCCATAAAGTCTAAAAATGATGTTTTAAAACTTTATTTGGCTACAGATTTCTGAATTTTCTCTTTTACTTCAAGTACCATCTCAGAAAATATCTCCAACTACCACCTTTATGACTAGCACTGAAATATAGTAAAAGAGATTTAAACTTTTCCATCAGACTTCAGACAGAGGTAGACTAGTCCCAGAAGAAAAATATTATTGAGTTGTGGCAGCTATGACCATAAAAGGAGTTTATCACCAGAACTGACATTTAAACTTTGAACCGCTTATTAGGATATCTGTCCGTTACCTGGGTTGACTTACCCAGACATTCAGGATCCTGAAAAGTGGTACTATGAAGCTTTTGTTAGCATCCAACCAATGACAAACATGGAGAAACTCTGCAGTGCAGCCTACTTCACCGTGGAGGAGCAGACAGTTATTCTTGAGGAGATATGAAGAATTTAAACACATCATCCAGACAAAAAGCAACACTGTTGCTGCAGCTAAGGTTGGCAGAAAATTGTCTACTATGTGTAAAATCGTCAGATTATACTATATTAATTCATGATATAATATCAACGAACTTGACTCTGATCACTCTGTTTCCAGACATATAGGGCAGAGTGTTTTCAGTTCCTTTCTTTCCTTTATATTTTCTATTCAGTCCTTTTGGGGCTCAACACCCCTGTGTGAGCAGGTGTTGTGTTGGTGTATTAAAGCCTCACCGAGATGGCACCAGCCTAAATTGATGGTTCTGTAGCTCTGCTGTCCCTAAAAACTCTCTCTCCTAAGCCTCCTCTCACGATCTGCATACCAACATAAACAGGAAGTTATAAGATTGGGCAGACAATTTTCCAAGTTATCTGATTTGGCAGGAGGTGGTGCTTTTATACTCATTGATCTCTTATCCAGAATGAATGAAATGAAATGAAAAATACTTTATTAATCCCAAAGGGAAATTCAATATTGTAGTAGTAGTATTTTTTTTTTTTTTTTTTTTTTTTTAAACAATCACATTAATTAATTAAGGGCTTTGTTCTTCAGCCTGATAGCTGCTGGAAGGAAGGATCTTCTGTATCTCTCTGTCTTGCATCGGACTTGAACAAGCCTCCCACTGAACACACTCTGTTGTTTCGTCACGGCGTTGTGTAGAGGGTGTGAAGGATCTTCCATTATCTTCGTCAGCTTGTACAGAATTCTTTTTTTGATGATCAACTCCAGCGGCTCCAGAGTTACTCCAAGCACAGAACCGGCTTTCTTGATCAATTTGTTAATTCTTTTCAAGTCTCTGGTTCTGATGCCGCTGCCCCAGCAGATTGCTGCAAAGCTGATTGCACTTTCAACAACAGACCTGTAGAACATTTGCAACATTTTGGTGCAGACGTTAAAAGATCTCAGCTTCCTTAAGAAGTAGAGTCTGCTCTGACCTTTCTTGTAAATGTACTCAGTGTTGCTTTTCCACTCAAGTCTGTTGTCCAGCTGAACTCCAAGGTACTTGTATTCCTCCACCACCTCCACCTCCTCTCCCATGATGGAAACACTTCTATGTGTGTTCTTGTTCCTCCTGAAGTCAACAATCATCTCCTTTGTTTTCTTGGTATTCAAGATGAGATGATTGTCACCGCACCATTTCACAAACTGACCGACCAGTTCTCTGTACTCTGCTTCTTGTCCATAGAACACAACCTGATCCAGAGCAGATCAGCTGTTAAGTTACCATGGTGAATTACCCTGATACACAGTGAACCAGTGTCAGAGTTTGGAAAACCCGGTTTAACCCTGAAGTTACCTCAGCAAGAGAAAATCCAGTTTTATAGTTCAGATCTGAAACTCTCTCTCTCTTTTTTTTTTTTTTTTTTTTTTTTTTCTTTACAATAATAGACCATAGAAAACCAAATTTGATGATAAAAAATTTACAAAAATTTACAATATTAGTTGACTGATATTGGAAAATTATTCAACGTACTACTAGGGAGAGTGGGAGTACCACCGGTGGTACAAGCACCACAGTTTGAGAACCATGGTCTAAGACTGTTGGTCCCCACAGAGAGGGCTCATCTTCAGTCTGTGATGAAGAGCTGCTGTTGCTGTATGTTGTTTTATTGCTGACATGTTGTTTCTGTCACATTATCACAGCTACTATGGTCTGTCTGTGTGGTTCCCCGACATGATCAAACACCTGCAGTACAAGGAGTATGAGTCCAAGGTGAAGGTGAGGCCAACAACACAGTAAACACTGAGGAGTCTCACCTGATTCATCCATGAAAGCCCCACATAACCTCATGTTCCTACAGAGATGCAATAAGATGAAACAAGCTGTTTAACTTCATGTTTTCTTCCTGCTCAGATGTTCCACCGAGAACGGGTGGAGAACTTCCATTTTAACTTTTCGCTGGAGAATCAGATCCATAAAGAAGGAGAGTACATCCGAGACAAGTAAGACTCAGTTGAGAGTTTATTTTAGTTTCTTCTTTTTTTTTTTTTGTCTGGATTTACAGCAGAAGATGAAGTATGTGTTTCTTCTTAAGAAGGTAGCTTCAGAGGAGCATCAGTAAGACTTCACCACTGTCAAAGTGTTGTCATTAGACTTTATCAGTCATCTCATCTCTGAAACCAACACGCAGTGTTTGTTTAGATCTGTAAACACATCAGAGGTTTACCCTCCACGTGGGTGAAACTAGTGAGATATGCTGATTTTTTTTATTGATGCCTCTTTCCTCTAAAGCCCCTTTTAGACTTTAATTAATCAGACAGCAAGTGAAGGCATTGTCTTCACGTCTGAGGGAACAGCCCAAAGGTAAGGATGAGGACTGTCTCCAAGTAAAGTCACGTGACGTTTATCTCCCACTAATAGCTGCACTCATAACTGTGCAATTAAAATCAGAGTTCCTGATGAAACCAACTGCTTTACATCAGTGATTATGAACCTTATTTCCTGGAGGTCTCCTTACTCTTATCTACAAAGAGCTGCATCAGCCTCATCCTTTATTTATTTGGGAAAATGCAGAATAATGGAGATCATATCACGTGATGTCTTCCAGTCTGGCTTCAGATCCCTGCATAGCACGGAATCAACTTTATTAATGATTTGTTAATGATCCTCTGTAGCCACCATGGCTACTGATGGTGGAGATTATGTGGTTCTGGTCCTGCTTGACTTAACAGCTGCATTTGACACAGTGGACCACAAGATCCTGTTGTCGAGGCTCCAGAACTCATTAGACTGGTTAAGGTCCTATATGGTGGGTAGAACCATGTGTGTCAGTAAATCTGTTACAGCTCCTATGGGGTTCCACAGGGCTCCGTTTTGGGGCCCTTCTTGTTTTTGCCATATTTACTTCCTTTAGGGTCCATCCTGAGAAAGCATAGTGAATCTTTCCATTTCTATGCTGATGATAGCCAGATATATCTACCCCTAAAAGAGAATGATCTTTTTTCTCTTACGCTTGTTGTGTCATGCCTCCACGACATCAAGGTATCATGATGAGTTTAGGAAACAAAAGATGGAGGCTATAGAGCCAAATGGCTCCAGTGGTTCCTCCTCAGTTGATCTGGGCCCCTTGTCTAGCTATTTACAACCAACTGATATTAATTTGGATTTTAAATTGGACAGAGATTTTAAACTAGATCGCCAAATTAAACTTTGTCAACTCGCTTAGCAAAATTATATTTAACTGCTCTGCACTTTGAGACTAATTCATCCCTTCATCACCTTCCGGCTGGATTACTGTAACACACTTTATCTTGGAGTCAGCCAGTCATCCTAAGCTGCATCGGCTGCAGAGGGGTATGAACATAAACAGAGGGGTCATATTTATTTATACTTTTATTGTGACAAGGTGCAAAATCTCCAACAGGTGTGCAGTGCTGAATGATGCTCAGTTACCTGGAAGCTGCATGTTTGGTCAGTCTGGAAACAGCAGGCCATTAAAATCTCTCTTTGGGCAGGTTTTTGTGAGGAAACTATGACTTAAAGACAAATATATTACAACATACTTTATTAATATAGCGTTTCTGTGTCAGTTTTAGAGGTATATCAGAAGGTTTTGTGACAAACACAAATGTGACCAATGTCTGACTGAATGTCTGAATGTTGTCACCATAACAGATTATTAAAGAATTAATGTTTCATATCTCAGTTCTGAAAAGGGCCTTAGAGTATTTAGGAGCAGCTAATTTAGGAGCAGCGGTAATCTACTGAGAACCAACACATCAATGTTATAAAAAAGAAGTTTCTGCGTTTTTTTGGTGTCATTTCTATATCGTCATCTTTTTGTTTTTGAAAAAAAAAAGTGTTTATCAATGCACTGCAGCCGAGTGTGGAAATGTTTTCATGATATTTAAGTGTTTAAATACGAGTTCAGGACATCAGTGCTCACCAGTATCTGATGTTTCTATTCAGTTTGTTGCTTGCAGTTTACTTTCAAACATTCATACCTCATTCCCATGTTTACAGGTGTGATTTCAGGTTTCTACAAGCTCTGTTGCAGAACGGTGGAGAAATCTTCTGGTTCTCAGAGCAGATATACAGTTCGCTCCACTGCTGTATATTATCAGACTTCTATGCTATTTGCAGAATGGAACAGACAGAATGGGTTCTAACTTTCACTTCAACATAAACAGTACGATTGTAGTAAAATGTACTGTGTTTCCATGGAGATGCCACCATTCTCAGCCCAACACGCTGCTCATACATGAAGCGGTGCGTGTTGCATTTACCCCACCCAGGTCCATTCTGTCCATTCTGCAGCAGTAGAAGTCCGTTCGTGTTTTCTGAAAGCCTTTTCTCAACCTGCATCTTCTTCTGCACTTGTGTTCTTGGGGACGTGATCGGGTTCTGTTCAAGCCTGCTGCGCTGACGTATTCTCAGGTCATGAGACAACATGTGATTAATGCCGTCCTTTCACTGGTGGCAGTGTGTAAAAATCAGGCCAGAACAGTGTCCAATCAGAGCAGAGGAGAAGTGACATGCTGTTATGTAATTAAGATAAATAACATCAAATCTTAATAAGCCCCTTAGTAAGTTATTTGGGGAAATGCTAGATTTTGGGTGCATTCCCACCAGAATAGGACTCAGGTTTGATAGGGCGGCTAATTCTCACCATCGTTTGGTTTGGTTTGCTATTAAAAAAAGTTTCTGTCAGATGAATCAGAGTTTAGATTTTTGCACTGATGTCTAACTAATATGAAAAATAGAATAACGTTGAGAACTCCAGATTAGATACCTTTACTGATAACTGTAAACCACTGTCTAATGTTCTCAGTCCAGCTATCCATGCTGCTGTTCATGCCAGCAGGTGCTAGCAAATACAAGGTAATTAGGACTCACCACTGCAGTAATGGCAGCGCCGCTAGATGGCACAAAACACAGAACAGCTGCTAGATTTGTCTTTACCAGGGATTACCATCTCCACATGTCTTGGGTCAGTGTGAATTTATTTATTTGACAGGGACATGCACAGCAATCTATTGACCTCAAAGGGAGACATGTTTGGTGCCAGGCTCTAGCAAAGCTGCTAATTTCCACCTGCTGTCCCTGGACAGATAGTTAAAACAATAACTCGTCTTAATAACTCTGCTGTGTTGCAGCAGGGAAACATCTAAAATCTGCAGGACACTGGCCCAAGAGGTCTGGAGTCAGTCATCCCTGGTCTATTCTCACATTTTCTCGATTGTTTTAAAACACGTTTTCACAACAGACCTAAAAACAAAAACCTGGGAATATCCAGAAAATGTCCAGATGGTTTCAAACACTGCAACCAGTGTCTGTTGTTTGTGCAGAAAACCCGAAACAGACAGTAAAATTGCAAAAGTAGACTTTGTTTTCAGTCTAGTACAGTTCACTTCAGAGCAGACCCGTTTCAGGTTTGAGTATCTGGAGTTTGAACTCCCAAGAACACAAGTCAGAGTTCGACACTGAGAAAGGCCTTCGTTGTGCCTGTCTGTTGGTCTCTGTGTCCATCCCATCCTCATAGGTTCATCAGTTTAGAGATGAAGTCAGTGAAGTTTGAGGACTCTCTGTTTGAAGACTGTCGCTTTGAGGACATCAGGTCCACAGACACAGTGTTTGAGAACTGCACCATCCGCTCCACTATCTTCTACAACACAGGTGGGTTCAGCAGGAGCGGCCATGGGAGGAGTCGCAGCTCGCTACACAAAACAGGAGTTGCATGTTTCTAACATAAAATCTACACTTTGGTCAAAGGGACTGAAGGCTTTCAGGCAGGTTTGCTGTGATGGCGAGTTAAAAACCTGCTCCATCATCAGAGCTGTACCAGTGGGTTAAAACTATTTCAGAAAATTATGAGTTAAATCTTTTAGGACAGACAGACTGACCCATAAGGACTTCAAATATTTTAAAACAGCTTCTAAAACCTCCGGATTATCTGGAAAACTTCCAGCTATTCTCTAAAATCTTCTTTCTCACCTTTAAAGAAGATAAAACAGACTTTGCCTACATGATTATCATCATTTTTAAAAAAGATAATAGTTTTCCTTTCAAATATTAATGTGAAGCTTGTCACTCCAGTGGGTTTCCTGAGCTGTGAAGCAATGAGAGAAAATCTTTCCAGTTTATGAAGAAACTGTCTGACAAAAACTGCTGAAAACAAGTTAATAATAGAAGAAATAGAAGAAAGAAAATACTTTTGCAGTCAAAATATTAGTGTTGAAATAGTTCAAACATTACTGTCCTCACAGCCTGCAGGTTGCATTTTATAGCCTACAAAATATTTGAATATATATTGTTTCCACTACAAACTCCACTATTTAATTATCATCCCTCACCTCGATCATCCATTTATACGCCATCAGTTCAGCCAAGCTAAAAGTTGCAGTTCCAGAAAGGTCGGTTAGTTTTCTAAAAGTATTTGAATTTTCCTAAAACTTAAATTAGTAAGTTGTTATTAAATCTTACCACGTCCAAAATTAATCATTTTCAGTGTCTTCACTAGTCAAATTCTTTGTGGAAAGCAGAAACAAACGTAGAATTTGTTGCAGTGCAATGAGTAAAAATAAGACTCATGTTTCCATCGTCTTTCTTCAGCTTCCTTTTAATGAGACTTTTTGATGGTTTTAGGGAATTGGTGATACTCAATGCTGCAGATTTTCAGAGGAATCTTAGTCCATTCCTGCTGAATTTAAGATTTTAGTACAATGTTCTGCTCTGTGGATGTTGAAAGTCCAAAAGTTCTTTACAATCTGTAATCTGAAAATGTTTTTTAACTTATTGGTGATTATTTGTTGGAGTTTGGACCAAAGTGTTGAATCACGACCCATCCTTGCTTGGGAAAACTAAACCTTTGGTGGATGCTGCTTTTTTACCCAATCCTGACACCCTCACCTTACACCAGTTATTCTACTGGTTGGAAAATCTTACAGAACCATGTTACTAGATATTATAGACACTTTCCAGTCTTTATTTTTCTCTGTAACATGTTTTTAGGGCTTAAAACTTGTTGTTCATGCTTTCTTAACAGAGAAAAGCTGGTCAGTGAAGATGCTTAAAATGTTTTCTTTGGATTTGAGTTTGTTAAATTACACATTAAAGTTTTTCTTGGATTTTAGAACATTTCTGGGAAATTATCTATTTCCACGGCATATTTTTAATGTGCTTTATGGTAAGCAAACAATCCATTGTTTAAAATATTTCAGTCAATTAGCAGCCATCAACCAGGTTTTAATGTTAAAAATGGATTAATGAAAAAGTACCTCAACAGTTTCCACCAGCTGAAGGAATTATCTGGCTTTCGTTGTCTTTTTAAGTGATTGCAGGTTTTTTAAAAGTTTTATTGATATTGCAAAAATATTATGTTTATAAATGTTTGTTCTGATCTTCCTGCTCCACAAAGAGAGAGCTGCATTATTTGTCTCTTAGCTTCAGAACAGACTGAAGGCAGGTCACTGATATAAGCTTCGGATGTAAAGAGGCCCGTTACAGAGCTTTGAGGGACCCCAATGTTCTGCTGACTCTCTCCTGCTTTCTGCAGACCTGTGGGAGGAGAAGTTCATCGACTGTAGGATGGAGAACACCACCTTTGAGCACAACAAGCATGGCTGCCACCTGGACACAGTGGAGGAGAATGATGTTCTCATCTACCTGGTCAGCTTCCTGGGCAGCCTGGCTGTGTTGCCAGGCAACATCATCTCAGCGCTCTTTGTGGAGAAGATTGGCAGGGTGAAGATCATAGGTGATGTCTGGATGTTTGCTGCAGTGATTGACTGAATTGCTTTTCTGTACTGAAGGACTACAGATTCTCTTCGGTTTCCTCAGGTGGATCCATGCTCATTTCTGCTGGCTGCTCCTTCCTCCTCTTCCTGAGCTTCAGCCAATCAGCAATCATCGCTCTGCAATGTCTGTTCTGTGCTGTCAGTGCGGCGGCATGGAACGGCATCGAGGTGGTGACCGTGGAGCTTTACCCGGCTTCAAAAAGGTGACACACTCATTTGTTTTCTCTGGATTCCTCCTCAGTTTATTTCTGAATGAAGACGCACTGCAAGAGACAAATATTCAAGAAACTTTACTGCACAAACTTTATCTGCCTGATAAAAATTCAGTCATTTAAATAAATTAAATGTGAGAAACAAAAAGAAGCACAAAGTTCTTCAAATGAGGCACAGCACTGTAAAATCTAACAGACTGGCTTCACTAAGAGAATTATTGCCTCAAAATAATGACGTTTTCATTTACTTGAGTCAGCTCAGTGAGCTGGAATGATGTTAGTAGAAATTAAATTAACCCAATAAATCAGAGTTTGCTGTAAGTACAATTCCAGAAACAGGAGGTTATGTGGAATTGATAAATTGGAAGAAAAACTTCACAAAATCTTATTTCTAACACACCAAAAAATGAGTCCAGCTTCCTTAACCCTTTAATGCCCAACCCAACAATACTTTTTTTTAAAATCTGAAGTCTCTATTTGGCTTTTTTAAAAATGAAGAATAGATACCAAAAGTAATTTTTGTATATTTACTGTCGTGTCAAAATTATTGTAATACAAAAAGTAACCACCAGGGGGCAGAAAACAAGTGTCAGAATGTGTACAACAGGTATTTATTTATTTATTTATTTTTTGCAAAGTTTTTACCATAAAGTGATTTTTAAAAAAAGTCTCAGAAACTGTATGTATTAAATATGTCCATACAACATTAAAGGGTTAAAGTGAGTGATGAAGTGTAAACAGTTTAAGCTAAAGCAACATCAGACCACCAACCGCTCTGATATGCTGCAGCAGCTGCCTGGATACCTGGTTAGTAACACGAATTATAAATCCTTCATCAATCATCATTCCAAAAAGTAAACTGGGTTTTTATGTCTAGGACATGTTGTCTAGACACTGAAACTCTGGTAAAAGGTGGATTGTATGAGGTCAATATGGAGACTGGAAACTGGTTTCCTGTCTGTTTAGCTGAGAACTGGTTTCCTCACACCAGAATTTCTAAAATTTCATGATAGATAGGAAGTCCACTAATGGGAAGATTGGCAGCTGTCTTGAATAAATCTTGTCTAAGATCAATGCTGATGTCTTTCTTCCTCGGCATCATGTTACCACCAGAGGCGGGGTTAGGGGGTGGCTACTTGGGCTCAAGCCCTGTGTTTTTTTTGTTTTTTTTTAAAAACCAAGCAAACAAGCATGGTGGGATCCATAAGCTTATATTTTGTTGAACAAACCTGTGAGGCAATCATTGCAATCAGGTGTTTTCTGTAACTCTCCGACTTCTGCACCTGTTGACAGGTATTTTGCTCCACTGCTAATCAGCAAAATGGTCTAATTTTTCAAGGACAGTTTTTTTTTTTTTTTTTATTTACAATCACAATTCCAAAGCAATGTGTTATTTTACTAAATAAAAATATAGATTTTTTTAAAATTATTATTACCTTTTTCAGTTTCTTGTTATTCAGGTGACTGTTGCCTCTTATTTAATGGAACGGTATGAATAAATTTGATGATGGCTATATATATATATATATATATATATATATATATGAGGTGAACTTAATTTTATAAGAGGTGAGCTTAATTATTCACACAACTTCTGTATTTCTGCTCAGTATTTGTTCAATGCACAATGATCTTAGTGGACATGGAGTGGAAATAATGGAGGAAAAGACTGTGAGGCTGTAACTCCAAACAGTTGATATATGAAGCTAATGTCTTTACTTCTGATCCATTTTTGTCATTTTAGGCCTATTTTATCAGTAGTGATTGTATTTTTGTTTGATGATGTGTCATTGTGAGGAAAAAGCCCCGTCTCAGTCATGTGGTCCTCCACCATCTTGCTTCTGTTTCAGGGCGACAGCGTTCGGCGTGTTGAATGCTCTGTGTAAGCTGGCGGCCATCCTGGGCAGCTCCATCTTCGCCAGCTTCGTGGGCATCACCAAAGCCATCCCCATCCTGCTGTCCTTTGCTGCGCTGGTGTGCGGCGGCCTGGTGGCCCTGAAACTGCCTGACACGCGGCAGAAAATCCTCCAGTGAGGTGCTGCGAGGTCAGGAGGGGGCGGGGCTTCACACTGGAAGCTGTTTGACTCTGACTTCACGCTGCACTGGAAAGAAGGCGAGAACAGAAGCAACTCAGCTGTTCATGTCCAACACCAAGCGCTCCTTTCTTCATGTGAACCATCTTCATTTGTACAGGTCTGAAGGGGGTGGGGGAGGGTAGGGGGAATGTTTCAGCTCAAGTTTGATCCTTTAATGAAGACACAAACCCACTGAGACTCTGGACCCACTGTCCATTTAACCGTGATGGAGGCTTAAATCACAACCCATCCTGTGCTTCCCGCCCGTCATGCATGATGAGGAACAACCGTCTTCCAGCACATTTAGCAAAAACCCACCTGTGAGTTGAAATTGCAAGAGGCTGGTTGGAGTTTGGGGTTAAAGGTCACGTTTACAGCGTCACACAAAGCAACTACACATGATTTACCTCCGAATATTACAGCAGGTCAATTATCACGACTCTAAACCCAGTTTGTTAAAACATCTTTATTAAACTCTGGTGCTTTTACACACCAGTGGCAGGAAAAGCTGCTCATGAGAAAATTACATGCTTCCTGGATTGTTTGAGATGCTCTTTTCATATGATTGGAACAGACTTGAAAACCTCCCTTTAACTAACCCCATTTAAACCACAGAGTTTCAGTTTTTGCACAGAAAAAAGGCAAACAGACAGAAAACATTCATTACAGAGATGGAAAAGCAATATTTAAAAAGAACTGGAGCACTGTGTTAAAGTGATGCATGAAGCCAGATTTTTTGATCCAGTCCTCATTTTTTCATATTTGACTTTAAAGTGATCTTGATGAACAGTTCTCCTGGTCTTTCATTGGTTTTATATGGACATTCCCCCCCCCCCAATTATCTTAAGACAATCAACTCAGATCTATGATTCATTCAAGCCTAAAAAGGCTCCTAACTCAAGGGATGAGCCGGTGTTCATTAGCAAATATCATATCTCGCAAATATTTCAAAACAGACAGAAAATAGGATGTAAAACTAAAAACGGCCACAGGCCAAAAAACATCTCCAGCACATTTCTGGGAGGAAAAAAACATATAATTTTAACCAAAAATCCAGTCTAAAACCTGTCTATTTAAACTTCTACTATAGATTTCTGTAGAAATGCACAAGACCCAAAAGCTGCAAGAACAATCCAAAGATCAGACAATCTGACGGATGGAAAACAGGATTTTAGCAGCAACAATGTGATTCTCAAGGAGCTCTCAGCTGGAAACTTGGTGGATCTGGAGGTCAACAGAAGAGTCGGGACTAAAAAACTATCTACAGCAGATAAACAGGATCTGTGAGTGATGTCCTGAAGAAATAGGAACAAATCCTGCAAATTCCTGAACCAGGACCTGAGAGATGTATCTGAACCTTCAGCGACTGTTGGCTGAAGCCTCATCAGAAATGGTCTCCATGGAAACGGGGCTGTCAAGAAGCCGTTCTTAAGGAAGGGAAACAGGGAAAAAAGGCTGAGGTATGTCACATGACTCAAGAACTGGACTGAAAATCAGTGAAAACAGGTCTGATAGAGGGAGGGATCCTCCCCAGAACCAAGACCTCAACAGGTCTGATGCAGGGTCAGATCCTCCCCAAAACCGGATGGTTCTCTGTCCAGATGATCCCATACTGCTTCAGTAACATTGAGGTCCTGGGTTTCGGGAGGATACTTCCCTGCATCAGACAATGGAATAAAGCTATTCCTGGAAAGTCCTTCAAGGATCCTGGAGAGCTATTCCTGGAGACTACTTAAACAAATGACAGAACTGACTCCGTTTCTGCATCAGATGTTCAATAAAATCGCTGCATGTTTCTTTTTTTCCTGGAAAAATGCAGCACAGTGGGGACTGGATCAATAATTCTTTATGACATATTTCCTTTCTGGTGGTTGCTGCTGTGTGACTTCGTGTAACGCTCTGAACTCTCCTGACAGTGTTCAACCATCTTCCAACACATTCATATTCAGGTTTGAAGTGTCACACACGATTTAAGTAGATGAGATTTCCTTGTGGGGCTGTCAGAACCAAACTTCATCCCCCTCCTAATCAAGTCAAATTTATTTTGGTTAAAAGGACTTTGTGTTGACTTTAAGGGGTTGAAATCTTCCGGCCTCTGAGTACAAACCGAAGCTTGAACTCTGATTGTTGGCATGTCGCTGCTTCATCTCACTAAACACCACATTCGATCAAACTAACAGAGAGGCTTCTTATTGGTGGATGCTGGAGGGTGTAGCTGCAACAACTGCTTTTCTGTGTCCAACAGTGTGTCCTGTGCTGTGTGTCCTGCATGAGTAGTTCCACATCTGTGTACTGAAACTCATCAGTACTGCGAAAGACGAAAAATATCCCAGTGAAACTGTACTTTTACTTTTCTGTCAGATCTGAGTTTACAGAGACAACCGTGTGAGTGTGTCAATGTTATTTCCACCTTCCTGCGTGTTTTTTCCTCTTACATTCACTCTTATCCTCAAATTGTTGATGGTATTAGCCATGAGTGCAATCACAGCACCCTCTAGTGGAGGAAACTGACACTTGCAAGTTGTTGTTTAGAGAAGCTGCTGGAAAGAATCCGTTCACATGAAATTAAAACTTCTGATTTATTTAAACCCTGAAAAACCAAAAAGTTTCTTAAAAAGGTAAAATATAAGTAAATTAAAGTTAGACTTAAAACCTTTTTTTCAAGGTTTGCAAGAGAAGAATTTACAACACGACTGATGAAATCAGATATTATTGCTCACATTAAAAAAAGACAAAAGTGATTAAATTGGGCCAGTTTGTGACTCTGTTCTTGGTTTCCATGTTTGTTGAGCGCACATGTTTGTCTCTTTATTTTTCTGTACAGAGTGGTTGTGGTTCGATGCCAGTTGTGTAACTGACTGCATGTCTGTCTGTGTTTTCTCTTGGCTGTGTTTTCAACATAATGTGTATGTTAACATGGTCTGAGTCTGAACTGTGTTTTTACTCAATAAAAGATGAAACAGCAGTACCATGATGCAGGTTTCTGATCTCTGACTGGGTTTAATGGGACATGCTGTGATCCTGGAGCTGGATGTGTGTCTGCAGGATGAGAAACTCCTGTGATTGACAGCTTCATCACATCGTTATTGCTGAGATGCACAAATCTTTTTCATTTCTTTCAACCCTGTGTTCGGTGTAGATATTAAACGAGAAATTAAAGCAGACTTTTTTATTGTGGGCTGAATGAAAGTTGATGTTTAGTTTTGTCATTTTCATTTAATTTAATTCCATCTTTGTTTTTAAGGGTGCAACACAAAAGTTGGGATGGTGTTTCAGCTTCTTTCACTGAGTCTTTGAAGATGGAAGATGTTCTGAGGATCTCCAGTTTGTCTCTAAATGTGTGAAAATTATATAATATAATATAAAAACAATGTTCCTCCAACAAAGATTGGAAGGAATTTGCATATTTCTCCCTCTACACTTAGCATTAAAGCATTATAGCATTAAATCATTCTATCTGATCACTCAGATAGACCTGCATCCAGAACCATCATCATCACCAGCTGATAGAACCACATGAACAAGGATTACTGTTGAACCCTTCATCAGCTCTACAATCCAGATTCACAGATGTCACTTCAGACTTTACTGAGCAGAAAAGAAGCTGCATGTTAACCTGGTCCAGAGTTCCTGAGGCAGCATCGACTTTTCTAGACCGGGAGGCATCTACGATGGTCTATCACTCAGTGGAGACCTGGACTGTGGTCAGACCAGTTAGTATTCCAGATCTTTGTTGAAAGAAATGGAGCAAAGAGGAAAAGGAGGCTCCAGACTGTTGTCAGGAACAAGTCTAACAACCCTAATCTGATGCTATGGGGTTGGATCAGGGTTCTGCAGCGTTAACCTTTAAGCTGTGTCCCAATTTAGGGTCTGCACACTAGATAGTGTCCTACGTAGTCTGCACACTTTGAAGTCTGCTTACCATTAATGAAATGGGACAGCCTACCTAGCCGTCAAGAATTTCTTATAGTAGCAACGTAGGACATTGAATCACTTAAACCTATAAAATTACTAAGTTTGCATATCATGACACACTGACCAGTTAATCATGTAAACAAAAGAAAAAACATAAAACAAAGAAAAGAAAACTGTCTGAGGTTCTGTTGTTGTCCAGCCGATAGTC
The DNA here is from genome assembly GCF_017639745.1 of Melanotaenia boesemani. NCBI lineage: Eukaryota > Metazoa > Chordata > Actinopteri > Atheriniformes > Melanotaeniidae > Melanotaenia > Melanotaenia boesemani. The sequence continues at coordinate 9,838,952 of NC_055691.1, read as the reverse complement.
TTAAAAATACACAAGTAATAAAGATCAGGTAGTTTCCTTACTAATACCTTTTTACCTGAGGTTTTCCACATGCGATTTTTTTCTGCATCTTCTGCTGTCAGGCTCGGCTGTCTGCTTCGGCTCCATCCGAGGTACTGGTTTCCTGTTTTCTACAACTTCTGCAAATCAGACACATACATACAGAGCGCAGACTTCCTGTTGCAAGGCCTAAACTCACTTTCTGAAATTCCCCTTACTACAAAATAAAACATGTTCATTCTACTGCAGACACAAGCGTTGTTCAAAACCCCTTTCACTTCTCTTTCCTCTTGTGACCTTTTTGATACACTGAACATGTAGACCTTCCTCACTTAGCAGGAACACAGCTGCAATTAGATGTTTTTGATTAAGGTCATACATGTTATACATTCCAAGACAAATGAAAATAATATGTAAAAACGAAGTGCAGATTTGTAGGGTGGATTCGGAGGCTCCTTCCAAATGGGACAGTGCTTGGCACCACAATGATGCACGTAGCTGACGAATCTGCACTTCGAAGTGCTTAAACCCTGAATTGGGACATGGCATTAAAGTCCACTATATCTTCAGCATCCCTCAGCTGCTATCACTTATATCATCACCAGTGTCTCGGGGACGGCAGTGTGTAGCTCTGTGACTACTGTGATGGATATTTTACCCTTTAGCTGATCTACAGACATTTTCCAGGCATTTATATACCATCCAGGAGGTTTACAATCCAGCCACTAAATGTGGTGTTTATTCAGCGACTCTATCTGGTGAATTTACAATGATCCCTGATAACAGCATTTTTATCAGGTTGTCATCAGGATGCAGGACATGAAGATGCAGCAAATTCAAGCAGGTAAGTTGTCACTGAATTTGCAGCTTGCAGAAGCTGTTCAGTGAGAAGTTTACAAGAATATATTCACTAAATAAAGGTAATATTTATTATGTAGTAAAAGTAAAAGCCACAATATGAGGGAATAAATCAACCTCAAAAAAAAAAAAAAAAAAAATCACAAGAGTAGGTGAAAAATGGAAATAAGAATAAATTCTGAGAAGCTTTTTCTGGACAGAAATCACGGAAAACAAAGGTTTTTCCATTTATAGGTAATTTATCCAAGTGATGATGCAGTTTGTTGGGTGGATGGCATGTAAACTGTCTGCCATCTCAAACTTCCCCACTAGGTGTCAGTATTTGTCAATCACTGTTACTTTAAAGCAATACTAGAAGTTTCTGACCATAAAACTCTGTTTATGACCCGTTTTGTTGGCACACTGACATTTATTATGTACATTTCTGGGGCTGAAAATCTTCACAGTTTATTTTATCCAGCCTGGAGCGTCTGAACAGGATGCAAGATGGATGCTGAAATAGTCGTCTTTAAAGCCCCAGTGTGTAAGAATAGTGGTGCGCTAATGTAATGCAAGCTACCGAGTAGTGCTCTCTCAGAACCTCACAGTTTAAGAGCATTATTACAACTACAGAAGCTGAGGAGAATCATAAATGTGAAAATGTCATTATCTCACAGAAATTTGAATGTCCCGTCAGGGGATGAGGTACAGAACGATACATGAAAATGTTTTGTTTTGTTTTGGTTTTTTTTTATACTGACAAGTTACAAGCATGCCCACCATGTATGTGGTACCAGGTTACTGCTAATAGCTAATGCTATCATGTGAAATCATTTTTCATGACTTGCAGACTCAGAGATTATCTGATGAAGGAAGAGGGAGTCAATGCAGGGGCAGTGGACCTGTTGGTGCTGCAGGAGGAAGATTCCATGCTTTAACATTACTCTGTGTTTAATAACATGTATTTCAGCTGATTTATTAAGGGAGGTGGGCGACGTATTGATTCGAAATAATTATTATCCAAGAGATATTTTTGCATTTGAATGCTTGCAGTTCTGGTGATTAAATCACGACGAGAAACTGGTATTACTTTGGTCTATTTTGGTCTGGTTCTGACTAGAAGGACGACAACTAGCCCCACCTCCATTGACAAATCAGCTGAAATAAATTATGAAACACAAGGGAAAGCTCTCAGAAAATATGTCTGAAAGAAGCGCACGGTCGCCTACTGGTACAACTTCTGTGAAGAGTAACAACAACTGAAAACTGTTGCAACGGAGCTTTTCTACTGTAGGCTAACTGACAAAATAGCCGTTTCTGCTGTTTTATATAGCAAGTCACAGTAAATGATCTAACTTAAACGGGAGAATAAAGTAGTTGCTGGACTACCCTGCCCTGTTTCTAATATAACGCCAAAATAAAGTTCACTGTTAGATTGAATTAACTCACCCATCCAGCAGAAAGCCTGCAACCTCTGTATCTGTCTTAAAGTTCTTCTACTTTATCAGTTGCCTCCATCTTGTAAATGCTCCACTGATGTACACGCTTGTTTGCTCCTGATAATTATTTCTTTTTCTTTTCATGGCTATTTTTTCCTCCGTCTCGCGGGGCCAAGAGTATGGATAGTCCACCATTTCAATGAAAACTGGCAAGCTGAATAAACCACAGTCGTCTTGGCTTGTTTACGCCAACCCTGCCCCTTCCCCCGCAAATCAGCGGGGACCCCCATTTAAAACGCGTAAGGCCAACAAGTTTCGGCTACTGTTTTCAAAGATGGCAATGCAACATGGCAGCCTCCAGTTGGGTGCGCCACCACTTTTGTATTGATAAACAACTCATTCTAAGCTACGAGAACGCTTTCATTTGGATGCAATTGTGATTTGACTTTGTTTAAAATACGTATTTATGAAAGCAATACTTGATATTGTCTAACAAAAAGCCAAAGAAGCTACACACTGTACCTTTAAAGGGCACCTCAGTGAGAAGTTGGAGGTGTAAGAGAAGGTTGTGAAAACCAAGAACCACCATCCATCTCACATCTGTATCTGCCAACTCAATGCCTGCTCACTTTCAGTGTAAATCTGTTAAGTTTAACAGGTTAAGTTTAGTGAAAACTACTCAAAACTTTCCCTCTCTGTAGTGGTTCCCAACCTGGGGTCCCGGACCCACCCCCCAATGACTATACAGAGACCATGTCCACACAGAAACGAGTTGAGGTGTATACCCTTTCTTTTGGACACTTCGTTCACATGGAAACAGAGTTTTGTATGACTGAAAAACATAATTTTCTAAACCAGATGCCAAAGTGAAAGGATGGGGATCATCAAAAATCTACTATAAACCAATATTTTTAACATATATTCTTAATCAAATAATAAGAAACTACTTAATAGGCCAAACTTGGTGCATCCATTCTGTTGTGGTCTACAGTTTAGTGAGATCTAGTAGATCTACTACGTCGAGGTCTACGGTGGTGAAGTATTTGTGTCTGTTCTGGTAACCTGGATTTTTCCTGCATTATTTCATTTATGAAACAGATTATTTGTCCCTATCCCTATTTAAATCACCCTGTTGTTGAATTTTGCTATACAAAAAAACTTGCCTTTCTCTTTATTGAAAAGACAGCAGTCAGCTGATGAAATCATAAAACCAAGCATGGTTTCAGCATGGGGCTGAAAATCTAAAGTTTTATTACATAAAGAATAGCACACAGTTTCTGGTCCACACATTAAACTAATTTCTGTTCTTATTTCTATCTTCTGTGACACAGGGCAGTTTTCAGCTTAAAGGAACAATCTGTAAGACTCCATACGAAGACATCATTGAGCTTCCACGTGTTTACGTTCATGTTCAACAAACTCCAGTGTTGAGTGTTTTCCTGATCTCTAGCCTTTTATTTCTTTGTTTCATACTGCAAGACCTCATTTTTCTTTGGTGTTTGTTGAACTTCTGTCTGTGTTTACATCTGTGATGAGTTGGACCGGTAAAAGTTCATCAGTGCTCCATAATTCACTGATCGACTGAGAATCCAGCTCATTGATCCTCTGAGGTCTAGTCTGGCTTCTGAACCAGTTTAAAACCTCCAGTTTGTTCTGCTCCACCCACTTGATGTTGGCCTCGGTTCTCTCTAAGGCCTGATCCACAGCCAGAGATGCAGAGCCGAACCCTGTAGCTTTGTGCTCCTCTACGAAGTCCTCCAGCTGCCAGAAGAGTTGCAGGACAACAGTTCAGATGACAGTTCAGCATCTGTGAGGTGCCTTTGGAAGTCAGTCATCAGCTCTTACCTGTTGTAGTTCAGCAGGTGTGGAGAACCTAGCTGTGACCCCAGTGATGATAGAAGCAAAGGAGAAAGAGCCCACGCCATATCTGAGGGGGAAGGAGGTACAAGGTCAGTTTTTATTTCCTAAAACTGGGACAGTTCAGTGGCTCACAGTAAGAGATGATCTCAGTGAATACCAGGAATGTAATAAGAACTGGTGCTTTGGCACCAAACTGCCCCCTGCTGGTCATGATGAAGGATGCAGGAATAAAGTACTTTGCACTGGCTTCCCTTTTCAGACCTGAAGTATTTGTCCCAGATTGTTGCTGGGAATGGAAACTCTGTGAATCTCATCTGATCTGCAAAATTTAAAATGACACAGCAGCTGTTTCTGATCTGAGCCAACAACAATAAATTCACGACTGATCTGCATCTGCCGAGGTATGATATATTCCCAGAGAAAAAAGTGCCTTGTAGTGCTTGAACTGTTTACCTGGGCCTAGGTCCTCACCTCAGCCACACATGACTCCTATCTAGCTCAGCTTTTAACTGAATTATTTTATCTTGTTTAGTCTACTTCATTTTATTATTTTTTTTATTTAATTTATTTGACTTAATCATGTACAATTTATTTAAAAATCACCTGTTTTGTAACTTTTTCAATTCTGTTTTTATGGTTTTGTTTTACTAAGGTACATTGTTTATACGAGTTCCTTTAGTTAAACTTTAATAGTTGTCACTCTTAGTTGTTCTTATTGTTTTTAGGTTTATTTGATTTTCAGCTTTTAACATTTTTAACTCCAGTGTTCTCCTCACAGGGATCCTCCACGCCGGTACCTTTACCTGCTTGGTCTGCAGGATTGTTGCAATGGGTGTGGCTGTGGTTTGGGTGGCTGAGGGTCCTGCCCTGCAGTCCTAATGGTTATGGTGTTGGCCCTGGCCATAGACTGAATATAAAAGATGGACGGAGCCTCCGTGACGTCACCCAAAGGTTTGGAAAAAGCTGAATTGAAGCTCATTGGGCATTTCCCACCGTTGCCATCTTGGCAGCATGTCGTCATTCCCGGAAAATCCAAAATTGAGCAAAGAGGTGGTGCTGAGAGGATTGGAAGATGGGGGTGGATGATAGACACTGAGCTGCCTGTAGCTAAGAGCTAACCTAGCTAATGGTAGCTAACAAGCTAGCGGAGGTCGGCGGGCTATAGCTAAAGTGTGCTGTTAGCTGGCTAAAAACCGCAGTTGTGCTGCACTCTCCCTTCTTGCCGCAGATATTGGATACCTGTCAGTCAACAGTGGGATGGTGGGAACCGCCCAAAGAGCTTCAATTCAGCTCTTCAGAAACCTATGGGTAACGTCCTGGAGGCTCCATCCATCTTTTATATACAGTGTGTGCTCGCACAGATCACCACGGTCTCATGCTACAACATGCTGCTGTCAAGTATGACACGAGAAAGATCCCTCTGCAAGAAACGAGAGCATTCAGTCGAGATTCTCCATAGTGTAATCTATTTTCATACACAGTCTATGGTAAAGTAAGATAAAAAAAAAAGAAAAACTAAATAAATAAATAAAAATCATGGCGGCCAGCAAACTTGTTGCACTCATTTTTTCTTACAATTAATTGACTTTTTGCTTATAACAACAGGCCTATTTGAACTTGGATCCTCCACCTCAGAGACCACTGGTGAAAATGAAAGTGATGAAGCACCACCTACTGCAGATTAGACCACCTAGACCTGGGCTTTTTAAGACCACCTTGTGTGACCACTGGGTCCTGGACTTCCTCTCTGACAGTCCCCAGTCCATGCAGGTGGGAAAGAACATGTTCTCAGTCATCAACCTGAGTACCGGCTCTTCTCAGGGCTCCATCCTGAGTCCCTCACACTGGAGACATAATACATACTTTACATTGTAAAGTAAGCAAATTGTACTACAGGTGTGGGCCTAACTAGTAACAACACAGTAGTGTTAGTGGTAAAAAGCACCAAGTTCCTGGGGTGCACATAAACTATCTATCCTGGACGCAGAACACCACGTTTCTGATAAAGCAAGTGCAGCTGTGATTGCACCTCCTTCGTAGGATGTGAAGGACCCCTCTGCCTCACCACTTTCTACCAGAGCACCAAAGTACTGTACTGACCAACGGCTGTATGGTGCGGCAGCTGTTCAGCTGCAGACTGGAAGGCCCTCCAGAGAGTGGTGAGGACGGCAGGGAAGATTACAGGGACAACTCTCTATCAAGGACATAGGTGTCAAACTCTGTCTGTTGCAAATGAAAAACATCATCAGAGACTGTACACACCCACATCACGGCCAGTTCTCTCTGCTGGCCTCTGCCTGAGGTGCAGAACAGTCAGGCTCTGCAACAGCTTCACACCTCCAGCCATGAACTGCAGATAGTCTGTATCAGTTGTCAGGTTTGAGGATGATGCAATAATACAGGGCAATAATGTGCAATAACCCAGCGCAGTATCTTTATCACTTTAGTACTTTATTACTCTTTACTGAGTTTTTATACTTTTTACTGTTTGTTCTTAGACATTTTTATTTTACATTTGTTTAGGTACATGTGCCTTAAGTGTTGCTATCTGAGCCATTTGCAACAAAATTTTGTTCATGTGAGCACCTGTGGTGTCTGTCTATCTATCTATCTATCTATCTATCTATCTATCTATCTATCTATCTATCTATCTATCTATCTATCTATCTATCTATCTATCTATCTATCTATCTATCTATCTATCTTGTGGCGGTTTATATAGTGTGAAATTAACTTAATCTATTCATGATCACGGAAGAAACATAAGCTAGTTGTATACATGAGTTTGTGTTCAAACTGCACTTAACTGTCACAATGTCACGTAGTTAGAAAAAATGCTCACTAGGGGGCGATACTCCCCAAAACAACCACTGAAACAATGTAAAAGCAGGAAGAAGAAGAAAACTGAGCTCCTTGATTGGTCAGGACCAAAAGAAGAAATCTCCTTCACCACAAGTAAACTCTAAACAATGGAGCCAGGCGACGCAGTCTTGGGGTTTTTAATTTTACTGTGGTGTGCAGAACAATTCTTTTCCTTGTTTGACCTTGGCTTTAGTTTTCCTCCTACCCAAACAATGCGTCAATTCCTACTTCTTCTTTTTCTTGATGCATTATCGAGGTCGGCATATTTCACTCCCTTTTTGGTCCACTGGATAGTCTGTTTGCAAGTGAACCGAGACGCCCCTTTCAAGCAGAACAAAGTCCACTTCTTTGGTGTAGTTGGTGTTTACACTGTGCCAAACCAATAGTACTGACCGTACTAATTGTTTAAAGTGAACCAAACAGATGTACTGTGCACATGCCCTCCTATTTGCTGATGGTGAGTCTGTTTTTTTAACTCTGTTACACACAGAGGAATCCCTATGTGTGTGTGTGTGTGTGTGTGTGTGTGTCTGTGTGTGATGCTTACTGTGTGAACATGTATTTCCACTGCTCCCTGACGAAGTCCCATGCCAGACTGTGTCCCACTCTGTTAGTGGCGACAGACGTGATGACTGAGGAGGCGTCCTGCTTACGGATCATGTCCGAGTTTAAGGTGTACGACAGATACCTGTGGAAGCAACAACGATGTCAGGATTTGTTTTCTCTCCATTAAGTTTTCCAGTCTTCGCTGGGTTCATTCTCAGACTAATAACTGATGCCAAAGCTTTGATGTTTTTACTGCAGCAAGCATGTTTCTGTTTTCATGGTTGGTGTGAAGTATGCAGGACTCTCCCACCTCTCTAGCAGCTGTATGTTGTTTGTACAGGCCAGTGCAGACATGAGTTTACTGGCCTCGCTGGCTACAGAAGCTTTCTTAAACTGGAACCATCCGAATTGCCACTCAGCCTCATCGCCTGCAGCCATGGCGCTGCAGTACACCGCTGAGCGGAGGTTTGGGTGGATGCTGTGTGAGTGATTCAAATGTGTGAGTGATGCTCAGCGTAATCTTAAAAACATGAAGCTGGTGAATCAGATGGTTAATTTATCAGACCCACAGATTATGTTGAGGATTGTCCATCCACTGTTTGAACCATGTGGTGGTCCAGTCCTGGCACTCTGGTAGTCCGGTCCTGCACGCTGTACGGAGTGCATTCACCTGATTATACCTGCAGGAGACACACCTGTTACAGCATGATACTGCTTCACAATCAAGTTTCTGAGTCACTGAGAAAATAATCTCTAAAACAAAGTTAACTCTTAATTTGTATCTGCCCTGAGTTGTGTGTTATTGTGTGTCCATGTCTATTCACTGGTCAGTGTGTCTGTTAGGAACATGGGTCCAGTTTGACGTCAAGTCCCTGAAGTACAAGAAGAGGGGTGTCACTTGCTGTCTGATGTAGTCCTGAGGTCCCACAGAAAGACAGAGGGAGAACTCTGGTCATAATCTGTTCAAATGATCTTAACTGAGATAAACTTTGATTAATCTGCACCTGCATGGGCTGATAGACTTCAGTGCGATCCAGCATGAGCTCATAATAGTGCAGGTTGTTCAGTGCGGACTGCCAGGGTATGTACTCTATCTCCTGCAACAGATATGAGGTGGTCCTGAGAGCGAGCGTTGTTGAGACCAGCTGAGCTCTGCAGACAAGATAACAAATACTGAAAACTTTGACTGGGGCAGTATGAAATACTAAAGTACAGAAGATATTTGTACACACTAGGAAGCAGCATGATGGGAAGAAACTCAGCTAAAAGACTCTACCAAGCATTGGCATCCAAACCAAACACAGTTCAAACCCCAAGTAGTTATATGGGAATGTAAGAAAACCATGAGCACAGCTCTGTCCACTTTAGAGCTTCTGCTTATTTCTCAAGGAGTCGTATAAAAGCAGAGACTCTGCTGATTACAAAGATGTCTGTCTCATCACTGTGGGACAGAAACTCCTCTTTCTACTAAGATGCTGCTAGAGATGTTCTGGCTTCATGCTGCTGTTAGCTAGTTTTTCCCCACAGAAGAAACATCATTGCTGGGGCAGGTTTCAGTTTGTAGTCATAAAAAAACCAACAATTTTAACGGTTCTAATTTTTAGTTTATTTGTCTCTTGACTCTTTTAAGCAGAATTGATGCTACGATTCAACTATGTTCAAGTTTTCTGGTGACAACAAGTGACATCATTTGGTTTGAGCCAGAATGTGTCAAAAATCCAGATATGTGGATGATCTGAGTTTGTTACAATGAATTGATACTAAATATAGCTTTTAGTTTATAAGCTTACATTTATGTGTCCTAAAATATGTTTTTTATCTTTTTAAAAAATTTTTTTACCTACCCCAAGGGGTACCTGTACCCCAATTTGAGAAACATGGGCTTAAAAAATGTGTCACAGAGCTTTATGAATAAAACTAAAACTGGAGTTTTACAGATTTAAGGCTCCTCTTGATACCTTATTTTCTAATTTATTCATTTTTGAAGTGTATGTTAATGACAGGGGAACAAAACATGGGAAACAGTAAATAGAAAAAAAAACAAAGATACAAAAATAAATAAAAAATCAAAACCCAAGCATAAAACCCTGCAACCAGATGCTACACTTACAAAGAAACCTAACAGAATATATCATATGGCTTCTGTAAAAGAACAAAGCAGACAATCCTTGTGAGCACCTATAGGTGCTATTCTTTCAGTTGTGAAGAAAACCTGCTTCATAACATCCAGTAATTAAAGTGACCCACCTGGCCAGATTGAAAGCATCGTCCACTAGCTGGGCTCTGTTGATCACTGGAATCACCTTAATCCAAACACAAACCATCATTCCACAACCTGCAAGGACTAAACACATCTCAGGAGACACAACTAAACGGGAGACGAAACCTTAAACCTGAAGAGATCACCTGGAGACAGCAGCTGTGATGCAAAGTGAAACCTGATTGGTTACCTGGAGATTTGTGCTGAGCTGAGTGAACAGCCGCTCCCAGTTTCCCAGGTCATAGTTCACCCGGTAATATCCAGTTACGTTGATGTTGGCCAGAACCCACGAGGATCCGCTCAACATGTCCGGGTTCACAGCTGATGCAGAAAAACAAAGTGAAAGAGCTTAAAGTAAAATGAAAAAGAAAAGAAAACATTTCTTCATCTTTACAGTAAACTCAGGCTGAATTTTAACTTCACACCTTCCTTCTGCATCAGCCACCAGATATCTCCATGAACATCACCATCTTTCATCCAGCGCACAGGAACCACCCACTCATATCTGAAGGAAACATGTTCAGGGATTATTTGCATTCCTTGTTTACTGGGATGTTGCAATGGTTTAAGTAGAACAGAGATAGTGAGGATAAAGTGTGGTGAGGATGTGTGTACTTGTAGGGTGATTCAACTGTGACATTTGACTCTGGATCCAGCAGGAAGTGATTCTGGGAAACCTTTCCCTTCGTCGTATCTATGGTGACCACAGGAAAGCCCATCTGAAGCACCCAGGGGTTCATGATGGCATTAACTGGACAAGGAAGTGAAATGTTGTTGTCCTCTACCACCTGCAGAAATCACATTTGTAAAATTAAAGGCAGAGGTTTATGTTTTCTACATCATATCCATTGGTAATAAAGTTCTACTCAAACAAAGATGTCATCTGGAGTTCCCCAAGGCTCCATGTTGGGCCTCCTGTTTTTCAGCATTTACATACTCCCACTAGCTCAGATCATGGCAGCAAACCAAATGTTCCAGTCTAACCAGAAAAATCTGCAAAAAGCAGTGACACAATCCTGAGGTCATAAAACCGAATCCCCTCAACACCTCGGCTGCACCTAGAAATTCTGCCCATAAAAGTTATGAACAGAATCGGTGACAAAGGGCAGCCTTGAGGGAGTCTAACCATCACTGGAAATAAATCAGACTTACTGGTGGCCATGCAGACCTAGCTTTGATACTGATCATACTGGGATCAGGCAAGCTTGTTCAAGGAAGTCTGGCACTCTGTACTCCCAGCGCACCCCCCACAAGACTCCCCAGAACCCCTTCACCAAGTCCACAAAACACTAAATAATGATAAATCTGAAATTATTGTGTTTGGAGAAAAAGATGAACATCTGAAGATTAGTCCCGGCTTCATTCAGCAATGTTAAAACCAGCGGATCAATGCAAAAGTCTTGGTTTCATTTTGGACTCTGAGCTAAATTTTAACAAACACATTAAAGCCGGAACCAAATCAAAAATACCAAGAATATATCTAGAATGAGGGAACATATCACTCCTGTTCTTACATCTCTACACTGGCTTGCTGTGAGACAAAGAACCGATTTTAAAATGTTTCTGCTGGTGTACAAGGCTCTGAATGGTTCTGGTCCACAATCAGGTCTTTAAACTCCTATTTGCAACAGCTTTTTTGTAAATATATTTTCTCACATATGTACATTGATGGTATTGATGATAATGACAACAATGATTTATTTCCTGCTAACAATTGTATTAGATGTGATACAGAATGTATACAGTCAGTTATATGTTTCTTTTGACACACTGGTTTGTCTTATATATGAAATATCTAATATAAGTCAAATTGTTTTGCTTTTTCTTATTTTATGCATGTTAAATCCAGCAGACATGAACTACGCTGTTGTTTCCCACCAGCAAAAATAGGTTTGGTCTCCAAGGCAAGGCAGTTTATTTGTATAGCACGTTTCATGTACAGGACAATTCAAAGTGCTTTACATAAAACAAAAGCATTACAGATATTTAGAAATAGTAAAAGGCATCAACACATAATCACAATAAAATAATAAATTACATTAAAATTATTAAAAGCAAGATAAGTTAAAAAAGTTAACATGCAGATTTCATGCATAGGCGCATGAGAAAAGAAATGTTTTTAACCTGGATTTAAAAATGTCTACATTTGGTGAAAGTTTAATCTCCACTGGCAGTTTGTTCCACTTGTTTGCAGCATAACAGCTAAATGCTGCTTCTCCATGTTTAGTCTGGACTCTGGTTTGGACTAGTTGACCAGAGTCTTAGGCTCTAAGAGCTCTGCTAGGTTTATATTCTCTGAACATATGACAGATGTTTTCTGGGCCTAAACCATTCTAGGATTTGTAAACAATCAGAAGGGTTTTAAAATCTATTCTGTGACTGACTGGAACCCAGTGTAAAGATTTCAAAACTGGTGTGATGTGTTCAGATCTCTTAGTCCGGAGGGGTATTGCACGAAACCAGAATAAAGCAATCCAGGATAATTAAGCAAGCCCAGCTTGACCTAGCTTGCGCGGCCTATCCTGGCTTAATTGGTTGCACGTTTGCTGAGCCAGGATGAGAGGGTGCGGCTAGGTTAAGCCAGGTGAAGATAGTTGGGATAAGTGCGTGTGCACGGCATACTGAAGCAGACCTCGCGATCGCTCACAGAATCACCGATGGGGAAATGGATAAAAGTCGCGCGTCCTACGTCACGGCCGCTGAGCAACAGCTCCTGACGGAGTTCTCTGACGAAGTTAAGGATATTATAAGGAAAAAAGGCAATACCAATGCCATAAGTAAAGAACGCGAGAGAGCCTGGCAGACAATAGCCGACCGGCCCAATGCATAAGTGGTCAAAAACTGTACAATTAATAAACAGTGCTCCACTGGAACTGTCATAATTAGGCTACAATTAAAGGATTACTTTTCAAATCCACTTACTGTTGTATACTTTAAGAGTGACAAGCAGGTGCATGTTACTCAGGAAATGTAGAGTATGATTAGGTGCAAACAATTATCCACAATGTGTCATTTAATCTATTTTCCTCATGTAATGTTTTTATCTATTTTATCTTTCTGTCCTTCATAAAGGACAAACCTGTCTGGCCATAAAAGGACCTGGCAGCAAGAAAAAATTAAATATAAGAACATTTTGCAGGCTGGTAAGTGACTCCAAAGTAGAAACTGTCCGCTTCATACAAGGTACACAAAGTACTGCAATTCTACTGCACATGACATTTCCTTTACAGACTTCACAAACTGTCAGAACGCTTTATTCAGGGCACCTGGAGAGAGAGATAGAGCTGGCAGATGTTAAAAGCTGACTCAAAAAGAGCAAGCTCCAAGAAATGGAGCTGGATCTTGAGATTAAACGCCGGACACTCAGAAAACTGGACCTGGAAATCCAGTAACCGAAAATCTGTATCTCTCAATGACATAGTCATCTCCAAAGGCCAGGGGATGTGAGCTGTCCCTGAAGACTCGTTCACGTCTGAATGCTCTTCTGAGGATGTGGGCTTCCTCGTCCAGCACATCCTCCGATAAAGGGCAAGCCATTATGAAGAGGGACCAGGTGAAGGGGAGTTGGACCTGAATATTCTACATTGCCCTCGTCACGGATTTCTTTGAATACACCTTTGTAACCTCATCCGCTGTGTTTTGTAATCTCAATTAATGCAATAAAACACATATTTATAAAACCTCTGACAGCAATTTGACGAGCAGTCTTCATTAGCATAGCAATATAACACTTGGCCTGATGAAATCATGCACTTATGACCAAGTTGATATTGTGTGATGAAATCGTGATCCTGTATTTAAATAAAATGACTAAAAAAAAAAATTAAAAAAAAAAACTTAAAAAAAAAAAAATTATATATATGCACTGCACTAGCAGTACACGACAGCACCTGGGTCTAACTGGACTCAAAAGCGGTCTGACTAACACTTAATTATGACGTCCCATCTTGTTTCAATTCATGCTTGTGTTGTTCTTACTCTCAAATGTAAGTCGCTTTGGATAAAAGCGTCTGCTAAATGACTGTAGAATAGAATAGAATAATAATACTACAACTCGAATCCATATAAAAAGGCTGTTGCGATTACGAACAGATTTGGATTAAATGTACAGTGACTGTATATGTAATATTTTAATACTGGATGATTAAAATGACGCGCCATACTTAGGAAGACCATGGACATGCTGTAAAACACATTAATTCCTCACAGAATTGACGTTGGACATGCAGGTGACTCGCTAGGATTAATCTTAGCCTGAGCAGTTAGCCTGGTCTGGAGCAGGCTAGCTGCAGCGGATAAATCACCACAGTAACTTGGCCGGGTTTAGTTTGAGCTGCTTTCATGCAACCGACTTAGGGCTAAATTCAGCCAGGATAACCAACATATCCCGGCTTAATCGCTTATCTTGGTTTCGTGCAATACCCCTCTGGTTAAAACTATAGCAGCAGCATTTTGTATGAGCTGCAGATGTTTAATGCTCTTTTTAGAAAGTCCTGTTAAAAGACCAAACAGTAATCCAGTCTACTGGAGATGAATGCATGGATTAGTTTCTCTTGGTCTTTCTGGGAGACTAGACTTTTAATTCTGTTGATGTTTCTGAGCTGGTAAAAAGCTTCTTAGTGACAGCTTTGATGTTGCTGCTGAAAATCAGGTCTGAGTTTATCAACACTCCAAGGTTCCAACTTGGTCAGTGATTTTAAGAGCCCGAGTCTCTGGGTGTTTGCCAATGCTGACCCTCTTCTCTTTGCTACCAAACAGAATAATCTCTGTTTTGTCTTCATTTAATTGTAGAAAATTCTCCTTCATCCAGGTGTTTATTTGCTCCAGACACTGACACAATAAGTCTATTGGACTGCAGTCATCTGGTGACAGAGACACATAAGGTTATGTATCATCTGCATAAGTTTGATATTTAATGCTATAGTTCTGTAATATTTGACCCAAAGGGGGCATATACAAGTTGAACAGAAGAGGTCCAAGGACTGACCCCTGGGGGACTCCACAAGTCATGGCCACTTGCTCAGATTCATAGCTGCCGATCGTAACAAAATAACTCCGACCTTCTAAATAGGACCTGAACCAGTTAAGAACCGCTCCAGAAAGTCCAACCCAGTTTTCCAGCCTGTGCAACAGGATTCTGTGATCTACAGTATCAAACGCAGCACTGAGATCCAACAGAACCAGGACTGATACTTGACCAGAATTAGTATTCAACCTAATGTCATTGAACACTTTGACCAGAGCTGTTTCAGTGCTGTGATGAGGTCGGAAGCCGAACTGAAATTTATCAAGATTTCCACTTTCATTTAAAAAGTCATTATGCTGGTGAAATACAACTTTCTCAGTAATCTTGGAAATAAAAGAGAGGTTAGAGACAGATCTACAACTGTTCATTATAGAGACGTCTAGAGTCCTTTTCTTTAGGAGTGGCTTAATAGCAGCGATCTTTAGTGACTTGGAAAAAATGCCTGATGCCAGTGAGCTGTTAACTATCAGTAGGAGATCACTTTCTACTGAGGTAAAAACTGTTTTTAAAAAGTCAGATGGTATCATGTCCAGAGCGCATGTTGTTGATTTCAAATGCCAAACTGTTTCTTGTAGGATTTTTAAATCAACCATTTTAAATTGCAACATAACATCAGAATTACTTCCGGGTTTTAGACACAGACTAGTTTTCTTGTTTGACTGTTTAGAATTAATATTTTGCCTAATTGTTTTAATTTTTTGGCTAAAAAAGTTGGCAAATTTGTATGTTTTTCAATCATAGCAAACAGAGAGCGAGAATTGTTGACATTCCTGTTAATCATTTCAGATAAATGCAGCTCTCTGGCCTTGCACAGCACATTGTTATAGTTACGCAGGCTTTGTTTGTACAGCTCATAGTGAATTTGAAGTTTATTTTTCCGCCATTTCCGCTCAGTTTTTCTGCATTCTCTTTTTAGGCTGTTAACCACAGTGGTGTTTCTCCATGGTGTTTTCTGTTTGCTCAAAATGCTCTTGATTCTTATTGGTGCAACAGCATCCATTACATTCAAGACTTTCAGATTGAAATGATCCAGGAGTCTATCAACTGACTCTGCACTGGTTGTTGGTAATATAGCTATGGCCTCCACAAACTTAGCACTTGTTCTTTCATTAATGTACCTCTTCCTAACGGAGAAGCAGGTTGGTTGAACATTCTGAGTGATCAGTAAATCAAACAAAATACAAAAATGGTCAAACAAGGCCAAGTCAGTGACCACAACAGAAGAAATATCAACACCCTTTGAATTAACCAGGTCCAGAATGTGACCTCAAATGTGGGTTGGTTCTTTTACACACTGCCACAAACCAAACATGTCCAATGTGGAAGAAAATTCCTTGACATTACCATCCGTCATGTTATCTATGTGAATGTTAAAATCCCCAGTTAAGATGAAATGGTTAAAATCAGTAGACATAACCGACAATAATTCAAAAAATTCATCAATAAAATTTACACAGTGTCCTGGACGTCTGTATATGATTAGGATTTTAGGAATGCCCCTGAAAATAAAACTAAGATATTCAAAAGAAGTAAAATCAGCAAATGAACTCTCTTTACACTGGAATGAATCTTTAAATAAGGCAGCTTCTCCTCCCCCTTTCCTCCCGTTTCCACATTTATTCATAAAACTAAAATGAGGGGGTGCTGTTTCATTAAGAATTGTAGCACTTGTGTCTTCTGTTAACCATGTTTTCTGTCAGAAAAAGAAAATCTAAACTGTGAGAAATGATGAAGTCATTAACTAACAGTGACTTGTTGGACAGAGATCTAACATTAAGTACAGCAGCTTTATGAAGTTTACACTCGTCTCTGTTGTATTCTGAGTTATACAAGGTATAGTTAACAGATTAGATTGATTCACCCCACAAACTGACCGTGTTTGATTCCTTATTTTACTAACTAACACTGGAATCCTACTGGGTCCAGGCTTGATCTCAGAACAGCTGTCAGTAGTAGCAAAACTACAGCAAGGACCCTGAACGCATCTTGGCATGTTATCTTTGTTGTGAATTCTGCTGCTGCTATGGGAACCTACTGCACATCCTCCCATAGTGAAACTAAATGTAACAAAGAATGAAGTTCAGCATGTTTTAGGGGCTAAATATCAGAAATCAGAAAACATCTTCATCTTACCATCTGCAGATGTTGCCACAAGTCGCTCCCAACTGCATTACTGTAAGAAAAATGCCTGAGGTAAGTCTGCAGATGAGAGGAAAATGATCACTCTCAGACTCTCATGATTATGAATCTAATAATTCATTTCAATAAATCCTGGACAAAAACAAACATACAGTCAGTCCCTGCTTGAAGAGCGGCTCTGAGAGGAAGTCAGACAGCATCCTCAGCACTGCAGCCCCCTGAGAAAAAAACATCAGGAAAACTTGATAAGAACAACTAAATTTTAAAAAGACTTTAAAATTTTGTAACGTGAATGATCATGGCCAACACTCTAGACGAAATAAATTCACAATGTGAAAAAAGTCTACATGCCTACATGTTTATGAGTTTCCCTTCATAATTGTTCAATAATGAATTGAGTTACATGTTCACTGTGTCAGAACATTAAAGTAAAATCTGTCTCCATTTAACTGAAAGATATTCCATGTTTTGTCTCATCAGCTTAATTTCATGGCACTATTTATCCATTTCTACATTTCAGATCTGCAACACGTTCCAAAAGCAGTTGGTTCAATGAATCTTTTACCACTTTATAATATTTCCATTCCTTCATTCCCGACACATACCAACTGATGAGGAGTTTCTGAGTATAGTCTCATTCTTCCTGCAAACACGTGGCATAGGGTCCTGGCTGTTTCTAAATCTTCATCATGCTCTATCAGGGACAGGTCAGAACTGCAGATAAACCAGACCAGTACCCTCCTCTTCCACAGCCAAGCTTCTGGAAATCAGCAGAATGTGTTTCTTCATCATCTGGTAGAAAACTTCATGGACCTCCATGAAAACAATGAAGACAGCAAAACCCTGATCCACCCCCATACGTCACAGAACCTTGATCCAACCCCGTCTGTCACAGAACTCTGATCCACCCCCATACCGTCACTGATCCTCCCCCATATCGTCACAGAACCCTGATCCACGCCCATACGTCACAAAACCCTGATACAACCCTCATACGTCACAAAACCTTGATCCATCCTCATACATCACAGAACCTTGATCCAACCCCGTCCGTCATAGGACCCTGATCCAGCTCCGTACCGTCACAGGACCCTGATCCAACCCCATACATCACAGAACTCTGATCCAACCCCATACCGTCACTGATCCACCCCCATATCGTCACAGAACCCTGATCCGACCCCATACATCACAGAACCCTGATCCACCACCATACCGTCACAGAACCCTGATCTGACTCCGTACCGTCACAGAACCCTGATCCACCCCTGTACCATCACAGAACCCTGATTCACCCCCATACGTCACAGAACCCTGATCCGACTCCCTACCGTCACAGAACCCTGATCCACCCCTGTACCATCACAGAACCCTGATCCACCCCCATACCGTCACAGAACCCTGATCCGACTCCCTACCGTCACAGAACCCTGATACATTCCCATACCGTCACAGAACCCTAATCCGACCCCAGTACCCTGATCCACCCCCATACCAATGCAGGACCCTGATCCAACTCCATACTGTCACAGAACCCTGATATACCCCCATACCGTCACAGAACCCTGATCCGATCCCATACATCACAGAACCCTGATACATCCCCATACCGTCACAGAACCCTGACCCAACTCTGTACCGTCACAGAACCCTGATCCATCCCCATATGTCACACAACCCTGATCCAACCCCGTACCATGACAGAACCCTGATCCAACCCCGTACTGTCACAGATTGGTTGGTCTATAGTCCAGGTTTCCACTGTGTGATAGTCCAAATGATAATAATGATGATGTCATGAAATATGGAAAACCTTTCCAATCTCTCTTTGAAAAACATTGTTGCTAAATTGTTGAATAATTTGGTCAAATGTCTCACAAATTTTTGAATGAAAGAAGCTGATGACACAGAACCTGAAATATTTTGGTTTCATACTGTCTGCAAATAAGAAAAAAGGAAATTATTTTTTTTCTGTTTTAATTTATTTTACTTTAACTTTTACAACTTCAATTTAATTTACTGCTTAAAATTGTATTTAAATTTATTCTATTTAAATAAGATTTATTTAAATTTGTTTTATTGAAATTATTTATGGTTTAAATAGTATTTATTGGCACATTTCTGGTTAACTTTAAATCATTAAATTGATATTTATATTTTGATAGTGCTTGTAGTGCCTTGTTAGTACCTTGCTGTAGGAGATGGTGTCAAACTGCTCCGTAATCTGTCCAGGTAGGATGATACTGTCTTCTTTTGAGGTCAGAGGATGAGAGGATGTCAAAGCATCAACTGAAAACACTTTGTGCACATCATCCAGAACTATCAAGTCTTTCTGGAGCAAAAAGATGTACAGGTGTAATGTCAGGTGTCAGAACACAAGAACATGAGTGTTTAAGACATGAGGTCCAAACTTGTCAGTGAATTCTCACCACGTTCCAGTCAGGCTCAGCGTGGTCAGCTCCCAGGTAGGACACGTACGTAGCAAAGCCCTCATTCAGCCAGACCTCATTCCACCAGCGCAGCGTCACCAGGTTGCCGAACCACTGCAGTCCCCATGGCAACAGTCAGTTTAATGATAAATCAGCTAATCAACTAAAATGAGAAAACTTACCATATGAGCCAGTTCATGAGCAATGATGGTGGAAGTGGTTTCTTTGTTCCTGTTGGAGGAGGTCTCTGGGTCGTAGAGAAGGTTGGTTTCTCTGTATGTCACCAAACCCCAGTTCTCCATCGCACCAAAATAAAAATCTGGCAGAGCGATCTGATCTGGGAGGCAAAGTTAAAGCAAATCATAAAAACGTCTCACTGTTCTCTCTACATGTTCACAATGTTGTGCTCGGGGGTCAATAACAAACATTTTAAAGTTTCTCCTCCAGAAAACCACTACAAGAGCTTATTGCTGCTAAGAGCTGCTGGATCATGGATGGGAGACACACTGATTTCTGATCTTTTGTTGAAACCACAATGGCATCTATAAATGTGTGTTACAGTTAATCTGAGACTGTATTTACTACATTTTAAGACCTGGGGGATTTTTATGTCCTGTTATGCTAAACCTTAAAATTGCAAAAGGTTTGCTCACCACGTGTGGGGTTTAGATCAAGATCTCCTGTGTAATTTAACAAAATTGTAATTGTACAAAATTGAAGTCTTAACTCAGAGGGAGTGGAAAAAGACTAAAATGCAAGTGAAATCAGGTGAGCTCACCTGACTTGCTCAGAGGGTACGAGATGTTATAGTAGGACTGGAAGAAGTCCAGTACAGGTCCAGTCACATTAAGAGCATAGTCTCCCTGTCCCTGTTCCACCGCTTTCCTGCGAGCCCAGATACGGATCTGAACACAAAACAGCAAACTTCTCTCTGATTCACCAACAGTCATGAATAAAACAGGCTAAACACACCTGTGTCAACAGCATACATAGATGTGTCAGATTGTATAGTCACACCATCAGAACTCACCTTGCAAGGATGCAAGGACGTACATTAAAGAAGGTGGTTCAGAAAGAAGAGATGCAAACATGTCAGATAATCACCAGAGTGTCTCCTTGTGTTGCGTTGAGGTGTACATAGTCAGACACGATGATGGCCAGCAGGTAGGTGGACATGTGCACGGTGGGTTCAAACGTTGTCTGTGTCACAGCTTCTCCATTAACAGAGACATTAGTGACATCTAAAGAGCAGAAAAAGACTTTTTGGTTAATCTGGAGGCAATAATGTTGCTGTTGATCAGTTTGAAAAACGTGTAGAGCTACATAACAGCTGTGATGTGCATTTCTGATAAAAATCCTCCAAAAACAAAGATGTGCGTGATTTATTCTTTATGTACAGAAACATTCGAGGAGAGGAAGAAGCACATTCCTCTATCCTAGAGAAGGTGGACTTTTTCATAATGAGCAACATAAAATTAGTTAAATGTTTTCACCTTTTAGCCTTTAACCACGTTTACTTTCTGTGTCTTCAGTTACCAACTTCAATTAATTTAGAGCAACACACTCAGTGGAAGTTTTTTTAGAGACAAAGTAAGACAGAAGGTTTCTGGAATATCCAATAACATGGTTCTCCAACCAGCAGATTACCTGCTGGCAGGTGAGGGTGCCAGGATTGGGTATAAAGCAGCATCCACCAAAAGTTTAGTGGTGGCTCATCACTTTGGTTCAAACTCCATCAGATAATCATCATTAGGTTCAGTAAATATTTCTCAGTGACAGATTGTAAAGAATTTCGGCCTCATAGCATTTATGGAGCAGAATATTTGGAAAAGTTAGGGAATCTGGAGAAATGTCAGACTAGAAAAGACCAGGATGGAAACCACTGTTGGATGTCTGGGACCTTTCATCCCTCAAGCAGCACTGCAGGAGAAACCATCTTGACACCATGATCAATACAGACATATGTACTCAGGAGGACCATTTTCACCCCTGAAACTTGGAACTAGAGTACACAAGGAGGAAGACACATTAACTGTCCTTTGGAAACCAGCTTCTTCTCAGATGGACAGAAAATGTGTTGCTGCAGACAATTGTAGATTATATTTTATTTATCACGAAATAAGAAAATATCTGGGGTTAATATTTAATGTTTTCTATGTTCTCTTGGTATTATATATTGGGTTTTTGCAAATCATTATATTTTATTTTCATTTTCATTTCACACAGCAGCAAAATTTCTTGAACTTAGGTTATATTTTTTCCAAATATATAGAGTGTAGTCAGTAAAGACATAATATAAAAATGTATTTCTTTGTACTTGTAACAAATTAGATATTTAAGTTTTTGCTGCTTTTTAGAAAACTTCACAGCTTTTCTGGAAATGGAGTTTTTAGATGCCCATGGGTTTTTACTGAACTAAGAACTTTTATTTTAGGGAGATTTTAAAAAAATTGTTTATGGTTAATAAGACCCTTACTAAAATAAAATTAAATTAAATTAAATTAAATTAAATTAAATTAAATTAAATTAAATTAAATTAAATTAAATATATTACTCTTACAAGTCATTCACAGACACTTATTACTTTTTATTACACTGTGGCCAATTCATCAAAGACATGAGAGAAGAAATTTAAAAGGAAGAGAGGAAAAGAGATTAAGGGACAGAGCAAAAGATAAGACAAGAGTCAACAACTGACTGACTTTTACTGGCTGGAGAAAGCTCAGAGAAGAGATGGGATGCAAGATTTATGTTGGATTAGTCATCGTTAGGCCAAAGTGAGAAAATCTCCTGAAGTTTAATAGCTGGGCTTAAATACACTTAATATGATAATCATGTAGAATCCTGATGTTGAATGCATATGCAAAGCACTGATGAAAAAGGATAAAAGCTGTGGGTTTGCTGCTACAGTTCTGTTCTGATACCTTTTTCCATCCCATTGGACAGGGCTCTGGTTCCAGGTGGGTGTAGGATTGTTATGTGGAAGACAGCTTTCATGGCTGGCTCATCAAAACACGGGAAGGTCTTCCTGGCATGAGTCGGATGCATCTGAGAGGTGGCAACAATCCTGTGAAAGGTCCAGACCTTGAATCAGCTAATGAAAACAGATCAAAAACTGACAGAAAGGATGCAGAGATCTTACTTTCTGACTCCATCTTCTTCATATTCACTCCGATAGAATCCTGCCAAGTCATCAGCTAGTTCACCAGTGAACTCAGTGTCCAGCTGATACTTTGACCCTGGAGTTAGTTTACTATTTAGCTTGATGACCAGATACTCCATCTTCAGGTGCAGCCATGTTGACGTAATAACGGGGGCAGACCCACCTTCTGGGAAAGAAAGAATTGGTGGGAAACCAATTAAAAAGCAGCTTTCACAGCTTTTATGTAGGATAAATACACCAACCTGTAAATACACCAACAACATCAGCAAATTGTCATATTTTAGAGCCTAAACTGCTGTTTTCCATCATATGTTTACCATTTTACAGCTTACAAAGAAGCCCAAGCTTCTCCCAGGAAGTTAAAGAAGTTAAAGATTCCTTAACAATCTCTGGCTGGTTCAATCATATTTTTAAATTTTTTAAGGTACTTTTGGATGCATATTACCTTTATTCTGTGTGGTTATTTCTTCACTAGTGGGAGGAACAAAATGCATTTCAGTACATTGTACTATGCATACTTGTGCACGTAAAAAATAACTCTTATCTATCTAATCATAATGAAAATCTAAATCAAGAAAAACACCCCAGTTCACTTTTTCCTGAGTACATGTCAGTTAATGTTAAATGAATGCTAAAAACCGGTAGAATTCTGTTTGAAGTTTTCTTCAATGGACCCTGGATATAAAACAAGAATTGGCAGGTTTTCCTCAAACTGATGTGTTTGTGTACCTGCAGCAGTGAGTCTGGCAGCATGTGTGTTGTCCATTTTGGTGTAGTTGAGTTTGTTGGAGTGAATCAGAATCAGATCGGTTGCCTTCAGACACTCGAACTGCACAGTGGACCGTCCTGATGGAGACATGGAGATAAAACAAAGACATCAGACATATTTTGAAGGTTGCAGGTGTTGAGTCTATTATGTCTGAGTTGCCATTTAGAGAGCATTGTGGCTGCCCGGTGAGGCTGCTGTGAGGGAAAGTGGGGAGGGTTAAGCTGCACCAAGAGCTACTAACTGAGGAAGAGATTGTTAATAGTTAATAGATGATCCAAGTTACTGTTTAGATGCTGTGGAATTTGTGTGACCGTGAAACGAAATCACATCTCTCACAAGTGTCAAGAGAATAAACAACTCCTTAAATTAAGCACTTTTCCTGCAGCAGAACCAGTGGTATGCATTATTCCATCAGCATAACATTTTATCTTTTTTTTTAAATAGACTAATAAAACACAATGATTAAAGCTTTAAAAACTAGGGGTGGGACTTTAAAGCGTTAATTATAATTAATTAATTACCAAAAAATTAACGCATTGAAAACATTTGTGCATTTAATCGCCGTTTGCATTCCACACAGTGCGGAACGTTTGTTAGTGCATGATTTACAGGTACACCGATCACACTGATGCACAAGCCAGAGCTCGGCTAACAGTGGTGCCAACTTTTTTTTTACAGTTTTTATCTAACTTCTTTCTTTTTCCGTTACCTTTTGTTTTTAATTTTAAATTATGCTTCTTGTTTTCTGATGTTTCTGTAAAGCAGTTTGAATCACCCTGTCGCTATACAAATAAACTAAGCTTATCATAGAGTAAAGAAACCTGCCCCTAGTGTACAGAGAATTCAGTGTAAACTTTTCTATAGGGGATAGAGGAAAACGTTTCAAGCTGTAACATTTTCTAGCCAAGATGAAGCTTCTCACATGAGCTATAATTATAATCACAGAGGTCTGATATCATGGCTGTACCCAAGGATGCCCAAGTTTCAAATCCTGGGTCTGCTCTAGCTGGAAATCATCATGAATGTTCCTTTAATGCAGGGGTGTCCAAAGTCGGCCCTCAAGGGCCACTGTCCTGCAGGTCTTGGATGTTTCCTGCTGCAGCATGCCTGAATCAGATTACTGGGTCAACATGATGGGTAAGAGCCATTTAATTTGAATCTGATGTGCTGGAGCAGGGATACATCTAAAACCTGCAAGACTGTGGCCCTTGAGGACTGGAGCTGGACACCCCTGCTTTAATGCTTATAAGCTGAAATTCCCCACCAGCTGGTTAGATCTGACACCTTTAGACAAGAGGTGAAAATTTGTCAAGAACCAAGAAATTCAAGCTCTTTAGGTTGGTTTATGTAAGGGGTCTGCAGCCTGTGTTTTGAGTTTGGAGACTGGAGAAAGCTGAGCAGTGGGTACTTTAAAGAAGTGGATCGAGTTCCCAAAACTCAAATACTGCTGCAGATTTTGTGGCAACCTAAGAGATAGTAAGGCACGGAAAGCCTTTCACTAATAGGGACTGCACAAAAGAATAATTCATTTAAAAAATCAGAGCATCTACACTCAGACAAACAAATATGAAATAGCTCAGAAAATTAGAGATAAGTTTTACACTGCAAAAACTGTCAAAGACAGGACCATTAAAATGACAATAAACATTACAAACAACTCATCTCCAGCAGACTCAGTCCCCTGTGATGAGTTGAGCCATGGACACGACACTGATCAGATAGCACTGTTGTGTAGATGTAAACTCTGATGATGGACAGGTTTGGTGTTTTCTTTTGTCGTGACACATGAAATACAATAAAAAATTTAGTTTTTTGTAAGTTATTTTAAAAGTCATAAGAGTTTTAAACTGTGTTAATTTAGTGTGATGGGTGGTAAAAATGGCTCTTTTATTCATAAACATGGCAGAATCCTTGTAAGAAACATGGTGAGGGTCTCATGTTCTTCTTTACATAGCTTGGTTAGAAAAAAGTTCATGCTTAGTGGTTGCACGTTTTTAGTTATTCAGTTGCAGTTCTCATCATGTCATGTAGATGTTGCTCTACAGAAAACAGCCAAGGGATTCATTTGCATTTGTAAAACATGGATTGTTTGAGGATGTGGATGAATGTAGCTGTAACAAGTTTCCCTGTGACACTGGACTCCTACACCTTTTATGAACATTCAGGTTAATCAAACAAATTACTGGCAACTATTCAGTCACATAACTGGGTGTAAAGAAAGTCTCAAGTCTTGAGAAGTAAATATGATGAAAGGTTCACCAGTGTGTAGTAGCACCACAGCATGATGCAGCTATGATGTGGAAAACACACAGTTCTGTCACTTACCTGTAAAAATGTAGAGGCCAGAGTCTGGGTCGAGTTTGAGACGAGGCCACAAAGTGATGTTGTAGTACTCGGGGGCTAAAGCCATGGGCAGACGGTACCTGACAGGAATAAAGATTAGCTTACTAAGCAATATAAAATTACACCAGGAGAATTAATTCACAAGTAGCTATAATACAGTATGCCATAAAACGCTTATTGCTGTTAATTCCTTTGCAGTGAAGGAATCAGACATCGTCTTTGTATTTTCCTGGTGATGCTTTCAGACTTTTAGCTATGCATGTTGTCTCACTGTTTCTGTTTTTTACCTTGATGGTTGTTTAACAAGTTTTGATGCATTTATCTGAGTGTTTCACTGATTTTCTTCAGTCAATCTTGATGAATTGGGGATCCTCTGAGGTTGTGTTCCTGAAGTTTTCCCCTGAGGTAAATTTTTACCTTCCACCTGCAAGGGATTCTTCACTTGTTGGCTATCACAAAGACCTTTTTCTTCTTTATGATTCTTTATAGCAAAACCATTTGCGATGTGTTTATTGCAAATGTTAAATAAATATTCAAGTGCAGACTGTACATTTTTCCTGTATGACTTTTGTTCTTCTACGAACTCACCTCCAAAACAGTTGAGATTTGGTGTAAAATGTAAGTAAAAACAGACTGCATTGATTTGCAAGTCTGATTTGAGCGTGCATACGCCGGCCTGCACTGCCAAGAAGCCGGATGTTTGTATCTGCTTCACATGCATCACATTTTATGTTAGCAACCCTTGTCTTTTATGGTATCGTTCATGTCCTACCTGTCCCAAGGAGCTGGGGCATCATTATCTCCTGTAAGAGCAATAGTCCACAATGTGACGATGGTTGCCACAGAGACCAGAGCTAAGATGACAAACAGAACACACAGCTTGCTGATTCTGCAGCTTTCCCCCATTTGCTCGCTGTTCTGCTGTGAATCCCTAAGATGAAGCGAGATCTGGAAGCTCGGTCACTGCTGGAAAAGCCAGATTAAAACTGAGCCTGTCTGGTTTGCTGAGTCTCTGGCAGAATGACAAAGAGAAGTGGCTGTCAGTATTTAACTGCCTCCACCACCCCCACCTTTCCTTCATCAAGTGTAGCACTGTGTGGAATAAATGGATGATATATTAGGACAGAACAGCTCTCGTGGGAAAGGACACCGTTGATAAGCATCTGCTATTTAATAACCTATGCACAACAACCTTTTAGTGTTTGTTAACACATCAGTAATAAAAAACTTGTTTGTCGGTTTAAAAAAAATCTCTACGTCACACAGGACGTAAAGCTTTTTATTCTTTATTCCTCCCTGTTTAAGGGTCAGATTTTCTCTTCGGTTTTTACAATAACAACACATGCAGCTGGTCATCTTCAACAAGAAAAAATAAAGAGAAACCCAACAGTTATAACGTTTATGTTGCTCAGATAGTGTAAATCCAAGGCTTCTTCTCTTTTTAATGAGTGTTTATTTAATTTAATCATTTAATTTTATGAATAATGGTACAGAAATTCACAAAGCAAAAGCTCAGCTTACGTAGCTTGAGGAAGTGTCTATATAGATATATATAAATGTTAATATGTACATGTACGTGTGTATGTGCGTATATGTGGGTATATATATATATATATACATATATATATAGAGAGAGAGAGAGAGAGAGAGAGAGAAAGAGAGAGAGAGAGAGAGAGAGAGAGAGAGAGAGAGAGAGAGAGAGAGAGAGAGAGCAAATGTCACTAAAATGTATGAATGTCTTTCTTGGTTGGAAGTGAAAAGTAGATTTCTGTATATGTTGATGGTTTTTATTAGGCCTCTTAGAACAGCAAAAATCCCATTTCTTTTCTACAAATAATTGTCTTTTAGTAAAAATAAGCATAATTATTCTACAAGGCATGCTGTTGGAGGCTGTTTTACATTGTTAAAGGTCCCATATTATACACTTTATTCCCAATCTGAGACCATTCATTAATATCTAAATGAAATATTTCCGCCATGGTATGGACAAATCGACCCTCAGTTTGAGTGCAGCGGCTTCTCTTCACCTCCCTCTTTTTAGCAGCTTCAGAAATGTGCCGTTTATGGTGGGCGGAACCCTGGTGGAGCGGCTCAGCTGTTGGCCCATCGCATCGCCCGTCATGAGGTGATTGACAGGTTAGGCCTTAGCGGTTACTAGACGCTGATTACAGCGTAGTGAAGGATAAACAAACGCCGGAACACCGGAACCCATTCCTGAAGAAGTTCGAGCAAGAAGACTAACAGGACGTTAGTGAAAGGTTAGTGTGACTTTTACTCGTCCAGCCAGTAAAATTTCAGCCATTCCATTAGTCCCTGTCTTGAATTTTTTCCCCCTCTTTTGTAACTATGTTCATGGATGATGCCCGTTCATGCCGCTCTCGTGAACAGCAGCGTTATGGCAACTGGTAGAGACGCTGTCGTTCTCCCTTACCAGTTTGAGCCAGAGTCGGACCCAGAAGGAGAGATATCTGAGGAGGGTCCATCGCTCTGTGGGGAGTGGTTATTGTCCCTTATGACGTCATAACGTACACGCTTTCAAACAAGCTCATTTCAGCACTTACTTCCCTAGAGGTGGAGCAGGGGGGAGAGAGAGCGCCTGAAAGAGTTTCACACTTACGGGTCTCCTACACATGCGGGGGGACCAGTATGACTGTTCCAAAACCATTAAAAAGTGAATTTTGCATAATATGGGACCTTTAAAATCTAAAACTATGTCAACTCAGCGCACAGTAATTTATAGAGCAATGCAAGAATGGAATTCTCTACCAAAACATATTATACAGCAAAACAATATATATATATATGTAGTTTTAAAATACACTAAGAGAGCATTATTTAAGAGGAAATTCTGGAAAAGAATAGGTATTTTTGGTGTGTAATGAACCTATGGGCATTTTATGTTATTTTGTTTAATTTCATTTTATGTTTCTATAATACTTTAAGTTAAATGATTGTTTCATATACTATTATAGATTCAGTTGGAGCTTGCAAAAAGGTGTGTTTTTATTTGTAGTAGATGTATAGTATGATGTGTTATGTATTTGTTATATTATGTGTTATGTTAAATAATTTTTATGTGTTGTGATAAGTAGTGTGAATGTGTATGATTGTATAGTCACCATATAAATTGTGCAGACCCCAGGAAGAATAGATGCTGCTATGCAAAAGCTAAAGGGGATCTTAAATAAACAAACAAACAATACTTTTGGTAGTATATATATATATATATATATATATATATATATATATATATATATATATATATATATATATATATATATAACAGACACAGCCCACCACCCCAGGCCCACCCAGGCCTCCCCTAAAAGTGCTTATGATCCCTGCCTTCTCACATACGCACCTATATCCTTGCCCACTCAAACTCATCCTGGCACATACACCCACACACAAACCATTCAGTCTCACCCCTAAACACACCCCAGCTCCTCTCCCTACAATTCTCTGAACCCCACTCACCCCCTCTTTAAACCTCTTCACCCCTCCTGACCTGGGCCTTACCCTGGGTCCTGGGGCAGCAACTAGACACCAGGGCATGTACCAACCCACCCTGTGGCAGCACACCTGGGCAGACTCACCGACCCCTCCACCCCTAAGAGAGGGAGCCACCCCTGTGCACCACAGCCCCGAACCCCCCACCCAGCCTGCCTCAGAATAGTCTGGCCACTTGAACTACTCTGTGAGAAATGCCTTTGTTCCCCCAAGTTTTCTGATCTTGCGATATTGTTACCATGAATGTGTTTCCACCATAACAAGTAGTAATAATCAGATTCATGTTTCTGTCACACAGTAAGTGTTAACATGGATATGACAGAACTGTATTAAACTACCTCCAATTGTACATCATTCTTTAGTCCCAAACCTTTTGCCCCTGAATTATATCACTCTATACATCTATAGCCGGAGTATCCTCGAGGGCTGCTGTCCTGCAGGTCTTAGATGTTTCCTGCTGCAGCACACTGGATTCAGATTGACAACAGGCTGTTGAGAAGATTGATTTAATTTAAATCAGGTGTGTTGGAGCAGGGACACATCTAAAACCTGCAGGACTTGATGACCAGAGCTGGACACCCCTGATCTATAGTTCAAGAGTCACACAGGAATAAAACCGGATCAAGACAACAGCTGGAATAAAATGTCAGAAATAACATGCACAGACAAGTAGAGCAACCACAGGAATTCATAAGAAACATTTTTATTGTCTTTTATAAATTATAACTTTAAAACATGGTGTTTAGATGTTTAAAGGAAAGTTTGATTATGTGCAGCCACAACTGTGATGGCTACAGGAACATATTTACTTTCAAGGATTAATGTCCTGTTTAATCAGAGGTAACAGAAGAATAAAAAAACGTAAAAACAAAAGTCGTGGCTCAGGCTAACAAGATGTTAACACAGGCAGCTTTCATAACCCGAACTAATCCAATCAATAAATATAAAAATCTCTTCAATATCAATCCAGTGCGAATAAAAATTTCTGTTTTAAAAAAGGACATTTATCAAACATTAACTCTTAAAATTACTATGGCAATATATAATATAGAATTAAGAATTTCCCATCTGCTAGTATGTAAACATAAGAAAATACATACATAAAAATAATTACAAGGAAGCTGTGCACAAAGGTTAATTATAACAAAGTTATATTGTAAGTTTACATGGGTATATGCTAACTGTGCTTCTGTTTTAAAGAATGCAAGATACATTCTAATGAAAAAACTACATCTTTATATTACAAGCAGAAGTAAACAGATTCACTGCTAAGGTTAGGATGTAGCTTCATCTTTGAACCAGTTCAGAACGTTCTCCTTGTTCTCTGCAATCCATTTCATGTTGGCTTGTGTTCTCTCGATGGACTGATCCAACGCCAGCGTCCCGGAGCCAAAACCGACTTCTGCATTGTCGGCCTTGAACTGCATCAGCTGAGACCAGACACACAGACAGTGTACACTCAGGTCACTGGTCTCAACAACCAGACATACTGGTTGTTTATTCAGCATTAACACTCACACATCCAGTATTTAATATTAAAGTCTGTGTACTGCTGTCATTACCAAAGTGACAGCAATCAAACCCAAATCACAACAGAATCAATGTTTGTGGTGTATCTATCTATCTATCTGTCTATCTATCTATCTATCTATCTATCTATCTATCTATCTATCTATCTATCTATCTATCTATCTATCTATCTATCTATCTGTTCGTATATTTTTCAATCTGGCTATTGTACAAAGTAGGAATGCACTGATATCAGTATCAGTATCGGTCTAATAGAATGTGTGTGTATTCATACTGGGTCTTATTGTTAGTTGCTAATTTGAGGGGTAATAAGTTACTAAATAGTTTACAGGTGAGTCTTTTACTTCAGTGGTTCCCACATTTTTTTTGCAGGGTCCCATTTTCATCCACATAACAATGCCAACCCCCCTATCCCACTACCACATGCACCCTAACGCTTACAATGAAACGTTCACAGAAATGCACCGTGAAATAGTCTTTAGTTCACTACTCATACCATTTTAAAAATCCCAATTTGGCATTATCTCTACGAGAAGAGTTGATTTTGGATGAAAGCAACGCTGCTTTTAGCACATGTGCAGATGTAAAAAGACTAAATAAATCAGATATACGGGTCTACATGCACAAGACGTCTGAGATTTATTGGAGAAACCTATCTGTGTTAATCCGATAATGGCTGTTTTCTGTTAAAGGATGTTGGATTAACTGTTTACATGATCACTTGAATGACCCGATAACTAAAGAAATCAGATAATGATCAGATTTTTGGAGTACATGTAAACGGGCTCAATGTCAGCTGCAAACAATCAGACATTTCTGTAGAGTAGTGGTTAGAGCCTGGATGTGTACCGTAAGTTAAAAAAAATAACAAATGCATCAAAATATTAGCTACACAAGATAAGTAAACCTCTCCTTTCTGTCTCATTAACCCACCCAAATCTGGAAAAGTCATTTCAGAGAGGTTTCTAACCTGTTGAAGCTCAAATTCAGTGGAAAAGCGTTCAGTGACTCCATTGATGAGGTTGGAGAAGGAGAATGATCCACCACCGTACCTGTGATAACAAACAAAGCCAGATATTACATCGTCACATCAAACGCATCTCTCTGTTACCTAATAAGGATTTCTATGTGCAGCTCATTTACTCAAAGGAAATAGCTGATAAAGTTATAATAACTTTATTAGTTATATATAGCTTATATAGGTATTAGACATATACTTCCAAGAATAAAAAATTCAGGGGTGTTGCTAGACAAAGGGCTTGGCTGGGGCCCAGGGCCCCCATTACTCAGATCAATTCTTTTTAGTAAGACCTGCTATGTTTATGAAATGTCCATAGTTATCTTCCATCTGCTTCTGTTTATTAAGCAGACTATTACTGCTTTTTTAAAACTGCAGCTGAAACTGAAACACCAAATAATATATATGATATGGTTAAATAAATAGGCTTTTTTTAAAAGATAAATACATTATCCTCCTTTTTGTCTAAAGTCAACTAAAAGTGAACATTTAATCTAATCTAGTCAAGCATATAAGGCTCAATTTACATAAGAATCATCCACTTCTGGATAGAAGCATGAAATTTGGCACAAATTTGGTCAAAAATGTCCTGTTTTATATGAGAGCAAGACCCACCTTGGATGATTCAAGATGGCATCCAAACATGGCCGCCAAAAAACATGTTTTTGCTTATAACTCAAAGTTGTGACCTTTTAGAGCATAATAATGTATTGATGAATACATCTTGGGCTTATTTTGTGTGTAATGTCCACATTTATATTTGCCAATAATACATTATTATGTCCTAGAAGGTCATGATTTTGAGCTATAAGCAAAAACCTGTTTTTCAGCGGCCATGTTTGGACGCCATCTTGAGTAATGCATGTATCCGAGGTGCAGGACAAAATACCTAACTGCATTTGTGCCATATTTCATGATTCTATCCAGAAGTGAATGATTGTTTAATTTGACTGCTGGACTAATCAGATAAATGAATTAATATGTATTCAAGTTAGAAAATAATTCTAATTAAATATCAGATTGTTGCAGTAAATACAGCCAGATAATGTCATTTAATTCTCATCTGAATTTGGAGAGTCCCTTTAAAAAACTAGAGATAATAAAATTTAAATGGTCAGATTTTACTCATCTTTATTTTCATTCACAGATTAATGAGATTGTCAGCTGTTGCTGGAAATGCGTGTTAGAATTTATTCTCCAGTAAAATCCATGAAGTCGTGTTTTGTACTGAACTTCCTGATTTAATTTATTTTACTCCGTGTAAAATAACATGCAGGCTGCATACCTTTCTGATGGATGGTTCTCCCTGATAACCTTATTTTTTCTTTGGAATGCATTGAATTCAATCATTTTGTAGCCTGTAGTCTTGATTTTACTTTGTTGGGGAAAAACTTTTTCCATCCTCCTCTGGCTGTAAGATCACGTTATTCAGTCTATGTAAATTAGTTCAACCATACAGATGTGGGATAAACCATTTTGCATCTTTTTGAAGGGGTGATGGGGCCTTCAGAGAGCATCGTTCATTCCTGCTAATGTAAAATTCAGGATGGTTAATGTTTCACTTGCTGTAAAATTGGAAGAATTTTCTGTTTTAACTTTTAACAGTAGTTTTGACTGAATCATTTTATTTGTACATTGCCTCTTGGGAACAAGAACTCTTCTCAAGCTTAAACATATCTGGGGTTCGCTGTTCTGAAGTCATCTGAGATTAGTTTCTGCTTAATAAAAATTAACAGTAAAGTTTGACATAGCTTTAGTTTCCTAATGACACACTTTTCTCCAAATTCATAGATCCACAGTAGCAAGTGTGCCAACATAGCAAAGGCTCATGGGAAATCCATATCCAGCAGGAATTTGACCTTTTGTGATTGTTACCTTGAGTTATGTGCTTTACTTCCTGTGTTACATTTATATTAACACTAAAAATAATTAGATGGTCTGGTCTGTTTGAATGTTAAATGGCACCATAAGTTTCTCAGTCCTGGTCCTTGGGGACCCTGCTCTGCATGTTTTAGGGGTGTCCATACTTTACCACACCTGATTCAAGTGAAAGGCTCATGAGCAGACTTGCAAAGAACTGGACCAGCAGTTTAAATGATCTGAATCAGGTGTGCTGGAGTTGGAAAGATCTAAAACATGCAGGGCGGTGCTCCCTGAGGACAGTACTGTAAGTGACACCCACCACCACTACCACTAATCTACGTGTTTTACTGGCAGAAATTATGCTGTATAAGAACTTTATAACTGATGTTGGATCAACTTAATTCAATCACTTGTTACCAATTCAAGCAAATAGTTATTTTCCGTGAACGTGACAGGACTTGTGTTTACAGAAAACGGTAAAAAGGCCTGGTCATTTTTTTTCCAGGACAGTCTTTGTTTATTATGGACGTTTTTCTTAGAGTGTCACAGGTGATTATACCGGGGTGTGTGCCATACACCGATGATAAAATGTAAATAAAATCAGGATTTGTTTCCAATAGAAGACAGAAGTTGATCAAGAGAAATTTCTTCTTGAAAAGTGTTGGCTCATCTTTGATCTGATGGCAGATACTTGGAACTGAGGACACAAGCTGGAGCGTTGGGAGAGAAATTGTGTCCCAGTCAGGTCAGATGTAGGATTCTAGCTACTCAGAAGTTCTGGATCTTCATTTCTGTATTTTGCTTTTGTTTCCAGTTGGTCAAAGGTCTAGACTGTGGGAAGGTCTTGATTTCAGTTTTATCTAATTAATTACATGTAAACTGAACACAGTCACTGTAAATGAGCTGTTTACACTCCAAGAATTATTATCCAAAAAATCATTACGTCATGATTTACGGAGGATAAATAAACTTGTTGTATCCATTCAGTAACTTTGATTCAAATTAATACTTTACTTCACAAAGAGCTGGTTAACAAATAACAGTGGCTACATGGTCATTTTGAGAAAGCGGTTACTACTGGCTTATTTACTCAGTAGTAATGCTAATATTCCTTTAATCCTTAAAACTCAAAGCCATTTTTTGCTATTTTTGGTCTGCTTGCTTTTTTCTGTGTGCTCTTCCCAGCAGCATCAGACATGATGTTTCCAGCCTCAACTGTCAGATTATGAGGCTAAAATGATGTAAAATGAATGTATGAATAGATATAGCAGCATAAAGGTCGACCAGAAGAAGAAAGCAGAATTTATTACTAACAGGAACTTTGTAGAAATAACACACAGATCAACAGTGACCAAGCCTTTTCTCATCTGCACATCATTCTCTCAAGTCTTGGCTTTCAGGAGAAAATAAAATTGGCACAGAAACAAACACACAACAGAAACTATTTCCATATTTCCACTTTTTCCTCATTTCCAGTTATTTCTGTTACTATTTACCTGCTATCCTCACTAAACCAACTCCAGTTCAGCTGCTTTGTGGCACCACCGTGCATCAGAAACATCTTCTTGGCTTCATTCCAGCCACAGAGGAGCATTATTTTTCTTCTTTTCAGAAACACATAGAACTTTCTGCTCACTGGTTGATCTTTGGCTGCTCCTGACTGGACATTACTGTCAATCTAAGCTCTCTGATTGGTGGAAAGTTTGACAGGAAGTGGCTTCCTCATCATGTCCAGGTCTAAATAGAGGTCTCTTAGCAACATAGTAGTGATAGTGATCTTTTTATGATGAAAATGTGATACATAATGCTGTTATCATGGATCATTGTGGATTTACCAGATAGTGTCTCTGAATAAACACTACATTTATTGGCGGGATTGTAAACCTCTTGGATGGGATATAAATGCCTGAAAAACTTATGTAGATCACCTGAAGGGTAACTATCCATCACAATTTACCCCACAGAGCTACACACTACCGCCAGAGATCTAGGAGTCCTAAGGGTTAAATGAACTAAAAAAACACTATGAATAAACTGAAGTGAATTTAATTTATTGGCTTTCATAAAACCCATTTCAAGTCATCCCTTATGTTGGTTAATAGATGAGCTGGACGTTTACGCCCTGCCATCAGTCTTCCTTAAGTTCAACATCTGCAGAATTATACTAGTTAAAAAAATCAACATACAGACCAGAATTATGAGGACCAAAGATCACATGAGTTAAAAGTCAATAAATCTGATCTATAAAACCTGTTCCAGATGACAAACATGACTATAAAACTGCTTATCTGTGATTATGTGATGATGTTGCATTAACCAACATGTCATAAATCTGCACTTACAGCCTCTGACTCTGAACTTTATTTCAGCTCCATCATGTTGAAGATTTATTTTAGCTGGACTGAAGCCATCACGTGTAACCAGACTGTACTCACTCTGAGAAGATGTACGACCACCTTGCCCTGACGAAGTCCCACGCCAGAGACTGACCAACCACATTGTTGGCAATGTAGACGATGGTGGAGGTGGCATCCTGCTTCCGGATCATGTCTGGAATCAAAGTGTACTCCAGGTACCTGAGCAGGTAGAATCAGGGTGAATACATGTGCTGCTCAGCTACACTCATACAGTTTGGTGAGTTAATTAACAGACTGAGCCCACCTGTTCAGGAGCCAGGGTTCTTTGGTGCAAGCCAGCGCAGCGCGGAGTTTATCGGCTTCGATAGCGATGCTGGCATTCTTAAACTGCTTCCAGGCGAAGTCCCACTCTGCAACGCCCCCTGCTGCGATGGCGTTGCAGTACACAGTGGAGCGCAGGTTGGGGTGGATGCTGGCAAAGAGATTAAACCTTGAGATGTGCTTTCAAATGTGAATTAATCCAGCTGTGCAATGTGGAGGAATGAACAGGTACAAATGGGATAGATTGTTGTCCGGGTGATATGTACTCACATGTTGTTGCCGCTTGCCTCCCACTGCTTGAACCATCCTTTAACCAGATCTACACATTCTTTCAGGCCTGTACTGCAAGCCAAGCTGATGGCATTCACCTGGTTATACCTGCCGGAAGCAGAGAAAGGCTGACAGGAAGCCAGGAAGAAAACGGAGCGTAATGACGCTCCATTACACCAAACCCTTTTTTTTTCACTTCTAACCATTACAAAAATACTCTGAAATCTTACAGAGATTTTCTAGATTCTGTGTGTGTGTTTAAGGCAGGAATGTGTAGCCTTTGTTCCACTGCACTGCCATGATGAATGGACTTTGTTGTATTTTTTGGTATTTTTGTGATCCTTGTGTAAAACCAGCAGTTGAGGAGGTCCCTTTTAATTTAAGGTGCAAAACTTCATTTGAAATCTCAAATGCAATTAACCCATTTAGATGAAAGAAAAGTTAGAAGTAGTTTGCCTCGCTATCCAGCAGAGGGTACTCTGGTATCAGTGTTCTGAAGTCTTCTGAAGGCTACTTCTGACTGGAAGAAGATGCTACACTGTGGTCATAAAGGGATGGACATGGTCAGCAACAATACTCAGGTAGGTAGTTGAACCATGCCACGTTGGTACTAAAGGGCCCAAAGTGGGCCAAGAAAGCCCCCCCCCCCCACACCCACTCCCAGTAAATACTCGATGGAGTATTTCCATGGAACAACCATGCCATGTTCAAAGTAACTTAAATCATCTTTCTTCCTCATTCTGATGCTCAGTTTGAACTTCAGCAGATCGCCTGCAACATGTCTCCATGACTACATGTGTTGAGTTGCTGCCATGTGATTGGCTGATTAGATACTAGCGTTAACAAGCGGGTGGACAGGTGGACCTGATAAAGTGGAAGGTAGGACCTTCCTTCACCTCTACTACATCCACCTTATAACAACTTCTCTCCTTGTTTATTATTAAACTGACTGAATCAAAAGCAGAACCTGCAATCAGCAGTAGCACAAACATCATAAGTGGGTGAAATTAGCTTTAATTAGTTAGAACTAGAGTTCTCCTGGTTCCACACAACAGAATCAGCTCTAAAACAATCACTTTATTACATGATTAATCTTTACTCACTGGTCCATGTGTCCATCGGGCACTTTGACCCAGTTGCCTGTCAGCTCCTTGTAGTAATTAAACAGATGTGTGACCTGGCTCTTCAGGTAGGCCTGCAAACAACAGAGATGTGAGGAACAGCATGATGACAGAACCTGGCTGCTGTAGGTTTACTGTGGTGGAGGTGCACCTGCATGGGGCCGTACACCTCGCTGCGATCGAACATGAGGTTAAAGAAGCCCAGGTTGTTCAAGGCTGACTTCCACGGCATGTATTCCCGCTCATTTTTCAGGTACTTGGTGGTGTTGAGGGCCTGCACTGTTGGGATGATCTTTGCTCTTTGAGAAAAAAAATTGTCATAATGAAATCAGGTGTGAATGAGGACATATGAGTGCACATAAGAAAACGCCTTTCACATTATTTGTTGAATCATTTATTTTCTGGGTAAGTATTTGTTTATTTTCATTATTTGCCCTTATTGCTCTGAACTTTTTGTTTCCTCATTGACTTTTCAACAAATATTTATGAGGAAATAAGTTAAAAAATGATGTTTTCTAGAACCTTCTACACAGGAGAATAGCTGTAACCCTAACAGACACATGGAAGGAGCCTGTTAATGATAAAACTGACATTTAAAGATTAAATCTCAATAATATTTTGATCATATCCTGATTTCTTCTCAGTTAATAAAATAAAGACATTAGGGAAAAACAATTTTTTTCAGTTCTTACAAGTGAATCAACCTCAATGAGAAAACTAGACTGAGATACTGCAATTACTTATTATGGTTTTGTCCCAAATATGGCCTGAAAAGTCTCCATCTGATCCAAAATGCTGCAACGAGGATTCTCATTAGATTATCTGAGATCACATTTCTCCAGTTTTCTCTTCATCGGCTTCCCGTTAAATCCAGAACAGAATTTGAAGCTCCTAGTGACAAAGATCTCAGAGGTCCAGACTTTCCTATCAGAGATTCACTCTCAGACTGCAGGTTTACTGGTGGTTTCTAGAGGTTCTACAAGTAGAATGGGAGACAGAACCTTCAGTTATCGGACCCCTCTTTGTGGAACCAGCTCCCAGTTTGGCTTCAGGAAGCAGACACCCTCTCTACCTTCAGATCATCTTCAAACCTTCCTTCCTGATAAATCTTATAGCAGGTCTGGCTTGGTGACCCTGATCCATATGTCTAGACCTGCTGCCATAGGCCGAGGCTCTGCTGTTGTTGTTGTCATTCATTTGTGTTTCTCTCCTTCTTTTCAGCAGGTATCCCTGGATTATCCTGCTGGTTGGCCCCTCTTTCCTGTCCTCTACACCCCAGTCGTCTAGCCAGATGACTGTCCTACCTCTTCTGGTCCTGATTGAGGTTTTCCTTCCTGGTTCTGGTCCTGATGGAGGTTTTCCTTCCTGGTGCTAGTCCTGATGGAGGTTTTCCTTCCTGGTGCTAGTCCTGATGAAGGTTTTCCTTCCTGTTTCTGGTCCCGGTGGAGGTTTTCCTTCCTGGTGCTAGTCCTGATGGAGGTTTTCCTTCCTGTTTCTGGTCCCGATGGAGGTTTTTCTTCCTGGTGCTAGTCCTGATGGAGGTTTTCCTTGCTGTTCTGGTCCTGATGGAGGTTTCCTCTCCACTGTCTCCTCGTGCAGCTCAGGATGGATTGAATTAAAAAGAAGATTTGATCCAATCCGTCGGTTTCCTCAGCTCGGTCATTATTTTACGAATTGTTTAAATGAACACAGTTATTCTAAATTGGATTGATGTGGATCATAAAGTGGACTCGTTTTAATTAGATTATAACTAGACTACAATGAACTGGACTTTATTGGACTGGGTCTGTAAAAGTGCTTTGAGATCACTTTAATTTACTGATGCAGTTTGCGTTAGATGGGGGATAAGTGGCATCTGTAACGGCTGCCATCTCCAACTTCACAAATTCATCCAGCTAAATATTTTATAATTCTTCATTTAATCTGCAGAAATTAAATCTAAGACTTTGTGTTGCAAAACAAACAACAGATGATACAAAACTTGCTGGAGATCAATAGTAACCAATACTTTATGTGGTTCAGGTAACAGTTTAATTTTAATCCCCAAAACTCTCCATCATATGTGGTGATGTGTAACAGCTGTGCTATATCATTACGTCCCTGTAAACAGTGGAAATGAATATTCCTCGGATTCTACCGACCATTCAGTCTCTTTGCCCTCACCAGCAGGACTTACCTGGCCAGGTTGAAGGCGTCGTCCACCAGCTGAGCTCTGTTTATCACTGGGATGTCCTGAAACAACAACAGCACCATGTCAGATGTTTCTAGTCAGAGTGATAGCAGTGTGTGTCAGCTAACAGGTCCTACCGTGTGAGTGCCGCTCAGAGCTGTTAGCAGTTTGTCCCAGTTGGCCTGGTCATAGTTGACTCTGTAGTAACCAACCACATTGAGGTTGGCCAGGACCCAGTCGGTGCCTGTCACCTTCATCGGTTCAAATGTAGCTACGGAGAAAAGAAGTTTGTCACTGACATCATGTACAAGACCAGAAAAAAAAACTTTTTTTAACATTTTAGTTGCGTCAGTCTGAACTGGATCTCTTTTAGGCTGATTTTGTGCAACTAGAAGAGCTGAAAATCTCCAACAGATATGCTGGAGATGCTGGTTCTTTACGTATTTCCAGGAAAAGAGAAAACATGTGAACCAGTGTAGAGAAAAGTGCACCTCTTCATATAAAAATAAAAATGTTTGAAAGTGAATATTTTTACTTCATCAGTCTGAACCCTCCTGGAGAAGCTTTCTGTCATTTCTTTAACTAGTCTCCAGGAATAGTTCTCCAGGACCCTTGAAGGACTTTCCAAAACTCTTCTTTGGATGTTTCTGCCTTTTTGTTGTGTTCTCTGTCCAGATAATCCCACACAGCTTCAGTAATGTTGAGGTCCGGGTTCTGGGAAGGATCCATCCCTCCATCGGATCTGTTTCCACTGATCATCAGTCCAGTTCTTGTGTCATGTGACATACCTCAGCCTTTTCTTCCTGTTTCCTTCCTTAAGAATGGCTTAAGGAGCACGTCCTGGTTCAGGTCTTTGCTGGATTTGTCCCTATTTCTTCAGGACCTCACTTTCAGATCCTGTTCATCTGCTATAGGTAGTTTTTTTTAGTCCTCTAATTGTCCAAATAGTTTAATTTTCAGCTAACAGCTCTTTGGCAATCAGCTTGTTGCTGCTAAAATCCTGTTTTCATTCTGTCAAACTGTCTGATCTTTGCTGGTTATCAGAGATTAAACTAAAGAAATGGGAACACAATGTGTCTTTGTTACAGGCTGCTGGTAACAAAAAGCCTAAAGATCCAGTTTAAACTGGTTCTGTCTGAGTGGTCTGTTAACTGTCAACGGCTCTGGTTCATCCCTTGAGTTAGGAGCCGTTTTTATCTTGAACGATTCGTAGTACAGAGTTAATTTCCTCTGAAAATGATCAAGTACCAGGAGTAGACTGAAAATGAGGGGAAAAAAATCCAAAGAAAATTTCAGAAAGCTGGAGAACTACTGATGAAGACCAGTTTCAGATTACAACTAAACCTGACGTCTGGGAAGAGAATTATAAAGAAATGAGGCGTAGATCAAGATTTTACTCTTTTACTGAACAAATGTTTACTGAAACAGGATTATAACATATGTCAGCTCAAAGTCAGCAGTCTATTGTCTGTATTTCTAAAGATATGAGAGACTGACACTAATTCATCATACAGTTTTTATGGTTTTATGAAATTTTATGATTTCTGACTAACCAAAGCCCAAAATGACCTAATTTTAGATAACTTTATGAACAAGTTTTATGTCCTAGACCATTGGTTCCCAACCTGTTGTCCTTCAGGAGCCTATTCATGCAAATACTAAAAAGCTATTAATGAAACCATGTTGGTTTCATGTTTTTAAAAGTGAGATTCTCACCATAAATACTCTTCTCTGGCTAGTTCTGTCCTTTAATAAAGCCAAAGTTAATTTAACAACATATAGCCTTAACTTTTTTTCTTAAAATAGGGACAATGTGTGGACATTCCACACATTCAAAGCATCTGGGACCCCCTGTGCTCTTGGGGGACCCCCCCAGGTTGGGAACTATTGTCCTAAACCATCAGAACGTGTCAGTGTTGCTTACCTGTTTTATCCTTCAGCCATACAGCTTCCTGGACGACTTTAGTCTTCATCCACTTAATTGGAACAATCCACTGATAGCTGTAACAGAAACACATGAGTCATCACTTCTTTACTGACTGTGACTGCTTTTTATGAGACGGAAAACATAGTTTCTATCAGCTGATGTTATTCCACAGAATTCTAAGCTGAGGAGTCGTGATCAAAGAGCAGAAACAAGAAGACTTCACAGGGAGAGAGAGGTTGGAAAAAAGGTGGAGTAAATACTTGAAAGGGGATGGAGTAGTGACTTCAGAGTCTGGATCCAGGAGGAAGTGCTGCTGGGAAACGGCACCATCGGCGGTGTTGATGGTAACCAC
This sequence comes from Melanotaenia boesemani, assembly GCF_017639745.1. Classification (NCBI taxonomy): domain Eukaryota; kingdom Metazoa; phylum Chordata; class Actinopteri; order Atheriniformes; family Melanotaeniidae; genus Melanotaenia; species Melanotaenia boesemani. The sequence continues at coordinate 9,796,822 of NC_055691.1, read as the reverse complement.
GGGAAAACCCATCTGCAGCACCCAGGTGTTCATGATGTTGGTGACGGTGTCGGGAAGGTTGGTGCCGCTGGTGCTGACAGCCTGTGGAAGCAAAAAACTGAATGACCACTTATTCATTACCTCCATACTCATAAGTGACAGGAATGTGTAATCAGGATGTAAAATAGCAAATAAAGATTGCAAGATGTTTCTTTCCTGTTCAAATTCTAATTTGATCCCCTCATCAATGCTGCTGTGGTTCAAATGAGTCATATGAAGTAATGGAGGCCAACTTTGCCAATAGTTCCAGTAGCAGAACAGCACCATTAATAGAACAAGGTTATTCAGTTCGGTCCTACAAGGTCCGCAATCCAGCAGGTTTTCCATGTATCCTTGCTTCAACACACTTGACTAAAATTAATTAGTCATTTGGCAGAACTTGATTGGCTGTTAGATCCATTTAATTTGATGCAGGTGTGTTGAAGCAGGGATACATGGAAACCCTGCTGGATTGCCGACCTTGTAGGACCGAAATGAATAATCCTGATATAGAATTATAAAAATCAAAATGTACTAGAAAAATACAAGTTCAGTATTGACACAGGAGAAAACTACTGCATTGTTATCATATTGCACTCAAGCATTGAGTTATCATTCCCCTCAGTCCAGTTTGTATAGTTAACTAGACTGCAATGATGTTAACGTTCCCTATAGTCGGATGTCCCTCTGTTACCCCCCTCCCTCTAAAGTGTGAAGTTATACAAGGTGAGGAACAAGAGTTTCTAAGCTGCCATTTAATGGATAGTAATAATAATGGATTAGATTTATATAGCGCTTTTTAAGGCACTATAACTATAAATGTTTATAAATGATTTTAATATATTAAAAATAGTTAGTTAAAATCTTGAGATACAATAAAAATGTGAATAAAAAGAACTAAAACTGGATTATTGTGTGGTTCTCCTCAGGGTTCAGACTGTTTACAAATCCCTCATTTTCTGTGGGTTCTTCTCTGAAGGGGGTCGGGATGGACTAGGGCTGATTTTTATCACAACAGTAACTACATGTTTATAAGTGAAGAGTGTGCAGAGGAGGACATGCCATTTCCAGATGCTTCCACAGGTCTGTGTAGACGGAGTTCCCATAAGCAAACTCATTCAGGTAGGTCTGCAGGAGAAACAGAACACAAATAAATAAGTGGAGATAACCTGAAAGATAAAACTTTCTACAGGCAGCCTCATTAAACCACATTCTTCCCTGTGGAGAGAATTTGATATGTAGTGCTAATGCAGGACACACACATCTGTATTTTCTCTTTAAGAGTTGAAAGATGGATCCATTTGAGCCTCAGCCGGGTAGTCCCATCCTTCACTTCGGAGTGAAAATTAAAGCTTTGCAAATAAAAACAATAATTCAAAAGAATGCTATTTATAATCTGGTTATCAGACTGTTTCTGCTTTTCGAAAGAGGAAATACTTGATAAAAGGTGATTCATTGGATCACTTAATCCATCAGCAGATAAAGGTGTATTATTTCCCACACGGAGCACCGTAAAAGCTGCATATAAAGAAATAAAACTAAAAGAACAAGAGATCATTCTGATCAACATACCACAGGTGAATGTCACAAACATCAAACTCTACTAACTGAACCAATCTGTAAAGACAAGAAGGACTTTAATTTAGCATGTGATATGCCCAAAACTTGTCTTATTTAACTTAGATGCATGATGAGTTTAGTCACTCAGAAAACTGAGTAAGTCTGTTTATCTGCTCCAGTTTGCTCACTCATCTCTCTCCAGGTTTTTAATTTTCAGATGGTATGTGACTTATATTACCTTTAATTGTGATCACAAAGTTACAGTAGAGGGTGTGAATAACATTTCTCTTTGGCCCCACTCACGTCATTCCCCCTAAAGTTGTTAATAAATGACAGAGGAGAACTTTTGAACCATTGTTATGTGATCGTTTTGTGAACCTGCTGCAGGAGGTTTAACCAGTCAGGTGACAGAAAATACTAAACTCTCCTCTATCTGGTCAGACAGGAATGTGAATTATCATGATGTCCAGTCAAAAACGAATCTTTGGTTTGTAAAAATGGATAATATCCATTTAGCACCTGTTAAAAGTCTTCACATTTACAGTTCAGGTCTGGTTCTAGAACATTTTTCAGTGAGTCTCACCATTAAAAAAGGTTTTAAGTTCCTCGGTCCAAACTGATGTCTACATTCATATAACAAACCACGTGTGTGATTGCTAATGTCTGACGCTTGCTTGAAATCAATACAAAATTTTAATTTTCATAAATATACAATCAAAATTGATTCTAAAATGATAAAGGTGGTTAAAAGCAGATGAAATCTACCAAGAAAGGTCATGATGAGTCATTATCCTGAGGGTTTCGAGCCTAAAGAAAAGGTGTTCATGGTGTAAGGTGAACCGGATAAACACGTAAGAACCAAAACCAGGACGAAGATCTGCTCAGCTTCCCATCAGCATGATGTACTCTGTAATCTTTACCTGGAGTCCCTTTGTGAAGACCTGTTCAGTCAGGAAGTCTGACAACATCCTGAGGACGGATGCTCCCTGAGGATGGGGGAAAACTCATTCAGTATAGTGTTCATGCAGGCAGACACCTGTCAGGTGTTTTACTCATTCTTTGTGCATGTGGAGCTGTAGGAAAGCTTGTGTTTGCATGTTTACTTTGCTGTATGAGATGGCATCAAACAGCTCGCTGATCTGTGCCGGTCTCTGGATGTCCTCCTCTTTAGAGGACAGCGGATGAGAGGAAGCCAATGCGTCGATGGCAAACACTCTGTGGACGTCACTGAGCACCATCAGGTCTTTCTGTCGTGACACAATCAGAGGGTAGGGTTAAAACTCTCCTGTGCACCTGTGCTGATACCCAAGGTCATGAGGCAGCGACGATGAGGGGTGGGGTTGGGATCCTTACCACATTCCAGCTGGGTTCAGCCTTGTCCGCTCCCAAGTACTCCACGTATGATGCAAAGCCTTCATTCAGCCACAAGTCATTCCACCAGCGCAGTGTGACCAGGTTACCGAACCACTGAGGGAGACGTTAAAACACACGGATGTCAGACATAAGCAGCTCCAGTCAAGACTCAGCTTGAGATTTAATGTCTTTTAAACTTGAATCCCTTGTGATTTAAGCTTTCAACAACTTTACCAGCTTCCAGACTAATAAATATAAAGATTCAACATCCTACAAGGTAGACTTTTATGTTTTCTGATTTAAGAGTGAAGCCAAAAACATTCAAATATTAACCCTAACCCTTCAATGCATAGTGTCCATTACAGTGGACACCTATTTCAAGAGTGTTTTCTAATATACTCATGGGTGAGGATGGTATATTTGCAAATTAGCCACTTCACTGGACATTTGTTAGTCATCCAATACACTGCCACTCACTGAAGAATACATGAATATATTATAAAATATATATAAACATACATTGTAATTACCAAGTTTGCTTCAGTTAAAAACAAGACAGCTATATTTTTATATAATATATTTATATTATATAAATATGACAACATATTATTTAACAAATATTTATATAGATTCCAGACCAGCCTCAGTATGCTTTGGGTATGTCTTGGATAGGTGTTTAAGGTCAGTTTTACCAGAAGGGAACAGAATAAAAGCTTTGACATGACAGAGAAGAGGTTTTTAGGTTTCTAACTTGAGATTTTATCTGAAGCATGCTTTAACTTGGGACTAAACAGTTAACTCTTGCAAAACAAGTCAAAGTTTAGAGTTTGTTGAGTTGAATTTGGTTTTGTTAGGGCTTGACACTTGACTAATAACGTTTGGTAAACACCAAACTCTGAGATGGACCCCCGTTGCCTTCAGAACTCACCATGTGCGCCAGTTCGTGAGCGATGATGGTAGCAATCCTTTCCTTGTTGGAGTTAGAGGAGAATTCCTCGTCGTACAGCAGCGCCGTCTCTCTGTAGGTGATCAGACCCCAGTTTTCCATGGCTCCAGCATTAAAATCTGGGAGAGCTATCTGGTCTGCAACAGGAAAGAGAAAACGTTAACAGTTATCCACTGAGCAGTTATCAGTCTTTAATCTTTTTAATCTTTTATCTGCTTTTGTTTGTTAAAGTTCCACACAGTAGGTCATCAATAACATTAACAGATGGAAAACAAATGAATGAATGAATGAATGAATGAATGAATGAATGAATAAATGAATGAATGAATAAATGAATGAATGAATGAATGAATGAATGAATGAATGAATGAATGAATGAATGAATGAATGAATGAATGAATGAATGCTCAGTACAGACAACCCACAAACCAACTCTTTGTCAATCTGAAAGCACTCAAATTCAGAGATCTAGTTGACTTTAAAATAATACAATTCATGTACTTAGTAATTCATCAAAAAGTACCACAAAGTATCCAGGGGTTTTTTCAGATAAGGGAAAGTACATATGCACTACGAGGTACAAGTATGCTAAAAACACCTATGGTAAGAACGAAAACAAAATACCATTGTACTACAACTAAAAGAGTCAAGCTATGGAACACTTTAAGTGTAAGTTTTTTATTGTTTTAATTAAATTTCCTTACTTTATCCATATATGGTAAAAGAGTTCATAGAGGACTTATTATATAATTTTTAATTAATTAATGTTCATGTCAAATTTTGACACTTCCTGATGCTGCTAATCCCAAAGAAAAAGTTATTGGGGAAAATTATTCACTTTTTGTGTTTACTGTCTCAATTTTAAAATCAAGTTTTAATCACAAAACTGGCATTTAAGAAGTTAATATTCAGAAACACCAGAAATATTTCTGAAATATTTACTGATCACATAGTTGTGAAGTACCAGTTTAATCTCATCTCTTATAGTTCATTTAATGACTGCATGTTAATGTCTAATCTGAAACATAAAGCCCAACTAAAACGGCTTCAGACTTGTTAAATTATTTAACACAAAAAATCCTTAATCACTGTTGCATCAAAACCTGTCCATGTCCAACATCCCAGAACAGGTAACAGAAATTACAAACCCACCAACAAAACGCTTCCCTGTAACTATCAGATGAGCCAGACGTCAATAAACTACAACAATAGAAGAAGGATGGGCTTTTTTATTGATTAAAAAAGGCTGACATGAGGCTGTCTCATCTGTAAAGGTAAATCATTTCTAAGGTTTACCAGTAAAAAAACATATTATAGCAATAAACTTATGGCTGCTGGAGTCAGAGGATTTCTTTGCAGCTGATGGAAACACGTGCATGAGGTGCTGGAAACGGAAAGCTACGCATTTACGGGAACTTCACAGAAACAAGAAGGTGGAAAAATAAACCAGTGACACTGAACTGGCCTTTGGCTGAAAGGAATAAAAACGGTGTAATGGTAAAGTTAGATGTTGGTTGTGTGGAGGAAAGAAAAAGAAATCTCTTATCTGCAGGCCTTGAGCTGACCTTCAGTTGACCAGCTTTCTGTCTTTTTGTGGTCTCTAAGGCCGGTTGTATCTATTTGCAGTAATTGTTACGTCTCTGAGGCTGATTTGATTTCTATCACATCCGGCTGATTAAGTGATTTAAGTAAAAGATCTGAAAAATTATTTATCTATTAAATTTTTGGAGGAGAATTTTTTAAAGTGAACGTTTCTCTCCTTAATGACTCAAGAGGGCAGTTTTCTGCTAACCTACTAGAAAAAATGAAAGGATGGCTTGAAACTGAACAAGACAAATGTAAACACAGGAAGGTTATACATCTATTATAGATCTTTCACTCCATGTTGATAAATACGTGTCCAGCAGTCATTAACAGTGTTTTCAGCAACACGAAACACTAATTTTTCTACTAACCCATTTTGTAAGGATTAGATACCAGTTCTCCTTGGAAACTAAAATAATATGTGGTCATCCAGCCCCTCAACAAGATCACAAGTGGCCTGTGCGATAGCTACATCACCACTGCTACTTAAACTGTGAAATGAAAGAGGTCCTGATCCCAGAAAAGAAAAAAAGTAGGTATAACAGGAGACTGAGTTGCAGTGGACTCACCAGACTTCGGCAGAGGGTAGCTGGAGCTGTAGTACTCCTCAAAGAATTTAAGGATGGGTCCGGTTATGCTGAGGGCATACGCTCCTTGGCCATCAGCAATGGCAGAACGACGAGCGAAGATACGGATCTAAATACAAAGTAAACCACATTATTCCACAGCTTTGAATTTGATGTCAGTAACATTTTCCTGACACTCACTGACTAAAAAAGCTCCATCAAGTATTTTATCAATTATCTGTTGCTGCTGCGCCTTTAGTACTTTCAGATAAATAAGAATTATCTATTTTTTTTGCTTCTGTGCATCTTAAAGACTTCAAGACAACTTAATTGATCCCAAAAAGACAATCAATTTGTAGCTCCCCCACATCCACATCACATTTCAACAATCAGTCATCAAAACAAGAAACAATGGCCTCGTCAGCAACAAACACAAAAAGTTCATAAAACCTGAATAAGTAAAAGAAAAAAGTATCATGAAAATTATAATATAAATACAAGAAACGATTAGTTTTACTCAAAGGAGCACGATAGCAGCAACTAGAAGACTTCATCACAAACAGCCCCATTTTTTATCTGATCCTCCCAGAGCGAACTCAAATCTCTCAGTTTTACTCCTATTATCTTTGAACAGAGCCAAACATTAGCTACATTTACAGGGACAAATATTTCATCTATCCCATTAAAATCAATCTGATCAGAGATTCCAGCTGACATGTTCACATGGACGCTGATAAAAATGATCTGATCAGCTGTATTTACATGATGGACAGATTCCTACTAGTTTGGAAGAAGAAGATTTTCTTTATTTTGTACCCTCTGACCGTTAAATTGTTCAGTGATCCTTTTCCTTCTCACAGTTTTGGTTTGCTCCTGCAATTCTTCAACTTAAACTCATAACATTATGTACCCCCACATGGTTCGATCATGGGCAGGAACAGCATTCCCCACAGAAACAATCAGAATAAGTGTACACATTGTTATTTTCTTCCTGCCGATCCAATTGTGAAAATGTTTAAACCACCCCTCTCGATCAGACTGAAAATTTTTTCCAATCAAAGCCGATCGGATCAGCTGACACTTTGACATGATGCAATTTAACTCTGGTTGGACGTTAGAGCCCATAAAACCAAGAGATAAAAAAAAAAGTTCAAAGGTTCAAATAGATGAACAAAATTATTCTAATCATACATGAAGTTTATGCAAGACTGGGCAATAAATGATTGGTCAAAACAACTTCTTCTTTCATAGCAAAACATCTAAACTCACCACTTAATTTGCCACAGGCGTGTTAAATACAAAGTCTGTATTCCCACATATCATGTTGATCTGATTAAATCTGTGTGGAGTTTGTTGACATGCAGCGTAAAGACACGTTTTTCAAGACGCGGGTGTTTCAGGACATCTAATCCTGAGAATTATATCCAGATTAAATTTCACCATCTCTAACATTGTTTGATGAAAACTCATCTTTTTTTCTTAAGGATCTTATTATTGTATTGGCTAGTTGATCTTTGGTTTAACAGAAGTTTGGGTCCATTAACTTTCTTCTTGTTGGTGACTACCCCCAAAATTACATTTCCTGGAAACACAAACTGATTTCAGCCCATAATCTTTGTGAGGGATCAATTACCAAAACTCCATCAATGGTGCTATTAATGAATTCAAAGTCGCTGACGATGAACGCCAGCAGGTAGGTGGACATCTTCTCAGTTCGCTCAAAGACCGTCTTCTGCACAGTCTGGCCGTCAACAGTAACATCGGTCGTCTCTGCAGGAGAACAAAACAGCATTTTTAGTTTCTAACCTCTCGTCTGAGATCTTTACGGAAAGCAACTGGTTCAAGAGATTTTTATTTAGGATCTTCTTTATTTCCACCAATTAATCAAATAAAAGATCCTATTTTAATGTCCACAGACTCTCAGCTCTTTCTAACACTGCAGTCATGTAAACCAACCAATGTCTCTGCCGTTGGAAAGAGCCACCGTTCCAGGTTCGTGCATCAGAGTGATGAAGAAAAAAGCCTTCATCGCCGGTTCATCAAAGCAGGGGAAGGCCTTCCTAGCGTCTGTTGGCTGCATCTGGGTGGTAGCAACAACCCTGAGAGGAAATGAACCAATGTTCACTTTTAGAACAAAATTCCAATATTTCCAACATTTTGCCAAAAATATGAAATAGCAAAATAATGAAATAGCAACATTAACACCATCATGAATGAAAAATCCTCTTTATATAGTTACAAAAACGTGTTGTTTGGAGATTTTTGGATGCTCTGCACTGAAGTTTTGCTTTAGGCTGCAGCTGTGATGCAGAACCAACTGTAACCACAAACAATTAACTAATCTGAAACATTTCAAAGGAAACATGACAGCAGCAAAATCAGGTTTTCTAGCATAATAACTCCAAAAATAACAGTTCACTAACCAGTAATTGACATCTTGATATCTGCAACCACTTTTCAGTACTCATAGTATAAACATCACCTTTAAAGCCTTCAATTTTCACCAAAAACAAGTTTATATGGGTTTTCCTCTGAGATTAATAAAGCATTTTTCATGCATTTCATTTCATTGTGGGCCAACTGTTACTGGATCTTGCTTCAAAGATAACTTGCATCGGTAACTGGTCTGAAAAATGTCTTTACTGAATCTACAGTTGTGATTGTAGGCCGGAGTGGTCTCAAGAATCTTTGCTTTTCACTGGTGTATAACCAAACTGGTTTAATCCACCCGATCAGTGAGCTGTAAATCCACCGTGTTACAAACCGTGAGGCAACGATTTTACTGCTGAAAAATGATCTTGCTATCTGTAATTCTTTCTACACAAACACGTGAAGTTACAGGACAGGACAGAGGACCTAATGTCCTCTGGATGGCGCAGTCTTGCCCCACCAAGGAGAACAAACAACCCTTTGTTGCCTCTGCCGTCAGGCTTTTAAATGACATCATTTATCAGATCTTAGTCAACATTACCACTCATTTATTTATCTAGTTATTTATTTATTCATTACTTCTTATCTACTAATGCCAAAGCCATCTTGTTTTTATTACTGATGACCCATGAATCTGTTTGTGTGGTCGGATCTGTAGCACTGACTCACCTGGAGCATCTGAACGCTGTTTGTGGTTATTTAGCTTTAATTTCATTTTAGTTTATTTAATTAGTTCTTAAAACAATCGAATAAAAAAATGAAAGAAAAACAGATAAAAGATCCAAAAACAAGAATAAAAACTAGCAGAAAGAAGAAAAATCTTATATAAAATATATAAGACATAAATATAAAATTTAAGACAGTTGCAGCAGGAAGTTTCTTGTTTTTATGTAAAGTAAATCATCAGTAATGATAATAGCAAGAACATTCTTTCAGTGGTTCGGATGCCTCCACAAACAGAAAACACATACTTCTTGACTCCATTCTCCCAGTACTCGCTCCTGTAGAAGCCTCCCAGGTCATCAGCCAGCTCTCCAGTGAAGTCGGTGTAGAGGTGATACTTGTTGCCCTTCGTCAGTTTACCATCCAGCTGCAGAACCAGGTACTGAGTGACCGTCTGGCGCCAGGAGGACTTGATAGCCGGAACACTGCCTTCACCGACTGGGGTGAGATTTGCCAGCTGCCCATTTTCCAGCGTAGTGTAGTTGAGTTTGTTGGAATGGATAAGAATCAGGTCGGTTTCCTCCACACACTCAAACTCTACATCCGAGTTACCTGAAACACAGTGAGATGTCACACACTGTGATCAGCGGACGTGTTTGGTGAACCCCAGGACCAGCTGTACAAACCAACAGTTTAAACAAACAGATCTGCATCATAAAAGGGTTAGAAAGCCGCATCATGTGTCAGATACTTCTTATCAGTATTAAACAGAACAAGAAAAGACTCATTCAGTCTGATTGATCCGACCTTCAGTGTTCAGGCTGTGAGTTATAGCTGAAAACACTCCAATCACAGACCTTAAACAGACAACTTGATTTTCCCACTGTAAAAATATCTTATATAAATGTGTTGTACACTTGCCTCTCATAACTGTAAAATTATTTAACTTTTCTGGTTCTTTTTTTCCTTATCTGGTCTATTATTCTGCTTCTGCAAGACTTCAAATTTCCTGGTTGACAGATTAATGAGTGATTAAATATGTTGTCATCTATAATCTATGTTATAAAGGTTAAAAAGGAGCCTCAATGTGAAGCACATCATTTTAACTCTATATTGGGGATTTAAGGCCGTAATAACATCAGCACAAACTGACTAGTTTAAGAAATAAGCTGCGATTTGTTTTAGAATTTTTATATTTATAAATATAAATAAAAGCAGATATTTCTGATCTTATCAATTTTTATAAATTACATTATATATTATATTATTAAATTTCTCATTTTTTTCAACATGTTTTAAACTGTTCTGCCTTTATTACTAGTCCACTGAACACCAGCGCTCCCAATGCAAGTCAAACAGACATTCAGTCGCTGGGATCGGCCTCTCTGAACAACATATTACTTCTTAAATGAACACTTCAAAGTTGAATGGCTGCATTGAACTCATTTCTCTGACAGAAACCTCTACAGGATTCGGACCCTGCAGGCTCCAGAGGGGGACGGCTGCAGACGTAAAGCCTTACCAGTAAAGATGTACAGTCCAGTGGTTGGATGTGGTTTCAGTCGCGGCCACAGCGTCACCCTGTACTGGATTGGCACCACACTCTTAGGCAGCCGATACTTGTCCCACGGTTCGTTGGATGGGGTAGGTGTTGTGACGGGGGGCCTGGTGGTCGTTCCTCCACCCTGATTATTGTTTTTAGTCTTTTCCTGCGAGTAAACAACAGACAGAGCAATGATAGTGGAGAGGGCCGCTGCACCCACAAAGATCCCCACGATCCCGACAGTTTTACTGATGAAGAAACCTTTCCCCATGTTGTCCACCCGTCTGCACTGCAGCACTGCACGCAAGTTCGCACGGTGAACTTGTACATGTAGACATGAGTAGCACCTCCCTCCCCTTTCACTGCAACAGGTGACACATTAACAGTGAGGCTGAAACACCCACATGAAGTCAAAACTGGTTCTCACTCACTTCAGGCAGAAAAAACTCCAGAAATCTGATTTGATTCTGACTTCTCTCTTAAGATTTGAAAAAAAAACTATTGTGGATTGAACTTAAAAACCGTTTAGGAATTATTTTGCTTTTACATAGAGACGTTTAATATGCCCTGTGACTTAAAAAACAAAACATAGCTATTTGGAGGCATCTTAAACTTGAACTGGCTTTACAAAGCTTAAGGTTATATAAATCTGTAAATATATTCACACTGGAGAAACTGAGTGGGGTTATAAAATTTGCTGTAAGAAAGCTGAGAAATTCCTTATTTCTTTATATTTTCTTCCCAGCAGCCACATTTGGTTTGGATTTTTAAAGATGGTCCTGATCAATAGTTCTCTGCTGCTTTATGTGGTACTAACATGGTTCCCAGAACAACTGCAGGGAACCTTGGTGTCATGTTTGACCAAGGCTTTTGTCTTTTAAACCACGTATCAAACAGGTCTCCAGGGCAGCATGTTTTCACCTGAGAAACATCAGATCAGATGTTTTATTTCCCGTAGTGATGCTGAAAAACATGCTTTCATTTCATCCAAGATCGATTACTGTAATGTAGTTTTAGCCCAAACGGTTCTCCTAAAATCCTCCAGCTAATCTAAATACTGCTGCTGAGTGTTGACGGAGAACTTATTGTTTTAGCTGCCCTTTGACAGCTTCCCGTCAAATTTAGAATAGAGTTTAAAATGCTTTTAATAACTTACAAAGACTTTAAAGGTCTGGCATTGTCCTATTTAAATTAACCCATTGTTCCATATAATCCCAATAAATCTCTCTTTGCTCTAACAAAACTGGTCTGCTCGTGGTTCCAGGATCTTGAAGTCCCGATAAGGAGGTAGAGCTTTTAGTTTTTAGGTCCTCTCCTGCAGGAGAGGAGCTGACCTACCTTTATCTCCATAAAGCTTATATTCAATTCACCATTTATTTTGTTTTATTCTAATGTTTTATTTATTCATATGTTCACATTTTACCTCTGCTTTTAATGCTAATGATATTTTTATTTACAAGTTGTTTTTATGTCTTTGTTATGTTGTTTTAGGCATTCTGTGAAGCATCTTGTTTGAAAGATATATAAATAAAGTTGATTTGATTCTCCAGCTTTCTGAAGGTCTTTCAGAATTTTTCTTTGGACATTTGTGCTTTTTACTTTTTTCAGAACTGTTCTTTTACCTAAACATTTTCTGAGGAAATGAACTCTCAACCCGAGGGATGAACCAGTGTTGTGTCGACACATAACAGACTACTTGGCAAAAAATACTGTTTTAAACTGGATCTTTAAGCTCTTGTCAAAGATGCATCATTTGTTACCAATACTTTATTTTTATCTATGAAAACCAACAAAGATTAGACTGTTACAGTCTGTCCTGCCACTCCTCCAGCACTCCCCTGTTCTGCTGCTCCTCCATTCACTCCTCACTTCCCTGATCCTCCACACCAGTTCCAGATCCGCTCATCATAATCATGTCAACCTGCCACACCTGTTCCCCATTGACTCTCCAGCCCTTATATACTCCACCAGTTCAGGCACTCCTTGTCAGACCTTAAACCTCACACTCCTATTGGACTCACTCCCTCTCCGTTCCTGGCCTCTTCAACCCCGTTACCGCGTCTCTGATCGGTACCAGTACGATTCTTATTCTGAGTTCTGTTCACTAATAAAGTGTCGGTAACGTTCCCTTGTCTCCCTGGAGTCCTTGAGTAACGTAGACAGTTTGACAGAATGAAAACAGGATTTTACCAGAAACAAGCTGATTCCCAATGAGCTATTAGATGAAAATTGGACTATTTGAACAATTAGACGACCAAAACAAACTATCTGTAGCAGATGTACAGGATCTGGATCTGGTGATGTCCTGAAGAAATAGGAACAAATCCAGCAAAGACCCGAATCAGGACCTGAGAGATGCATCTGGACCTTCAGCTGATCCATCTACTGTTGGCCGAAACCTCATCGGAAATGGTCTCCATGGAAACGTGGATGTCAAGAAGCATATTTAAGGAAAGGAAACAGGAAGAAAAGGCTGAGGTATGTCACATGGATCCTTCCCAGAACCAGGACCTCAACAGGTCTGATGGAGAGATGGATCCTCTCTAGAACTGGGACCTTGACATGTGTGGGAACATCTGGACAGAGAAAAGACAGAAAGATCCAAAGAAGAGCTTTGGACGTCAGATTACCAGGGAAAAAGACAAACCTACAGCGAGGTTAATCTTCCTTTGATATTTTGACCTGAAAAGCACCAGTTTAGTTCAGAAGATTTGCATCTGCTGTAAAATGATCTCATTCTCATTCTCTGGTCAGAATATGAGCTCACACTCACATCTTCTATTAAAAGAACAGACCTTGGACCTGTTGCTGACCTCCAAAAGGGGCGGAGTCAATGGAAAGAACACATGACACAGATCCAGGAAATGACTCTCTGTTGAGCTGTTTAATGATAAATAAATCTAATCTCATCCCACCCCTTTCTACTCATCATGCTTTATATATCCATGTACCACATGATATCCATGTACTATATAATATCCATGTACTTCACAATATCCACGTACTACATAATATCCACGTACTATATAATATCCATGTACCACATAATATCAACGTACTATATAATATCCATGTACTACATAATATCCATGTACTATATAATATCCATGTACAACATAATATCCATGTACTACATAATATCCATGTACTATATAATTAGCTGTTTTTAAACTTCTTGCTAACTTAGAAAGAAAGGTTAAAATGAGAAATTTGTCATTTGGATTTTTACAGTGTAGTAAAGAAGTATGATACAGGGCAGGCTCACTATGGTCCAGGTTACATCCTGGACTGGTCACCAGTCCGTGGCAAACCCACAACAGTCCCGGTTACATCCTGGACTGGTCACCAGTCCGTGGCAGGTTTACTACAGCATAGGTTACATCCTGGACTGGTCACCAGTCCGTGGCAGGCCCACTACGGTCCAGGTTACATCCTGGACTGGTCACCAGTCCGTGGCAGGTTTACTACAGCATAGGTTACATCCTGGACTGGTCACCAGTCCATGGCAGGCCCGCTATGGTCCAGGTTACATCCTGGACTGGTCACCAGTCCATGGCAGGTCCACTACAGTTGGATCACTTTGTGAATCTGCTACAGCTGAAGAACTGAGTCTTTCTCTAAATGAGTAAATGATACATTTTTCCCGTTAGTCTATAATGTCTGACAGATTTATCTTATGTTCCACTCTATAGTTAGATTTTAACAGACAAGCAGTTTTCCATCATCCTGCTGTTTTATGAATCTCATTTTATGGTTTTGCAGCTGTAAAGCAGTTATGAAAGATGACATCCATCTTAACCCTTCTTCAGATCTCTCTCTGTTTAACCACACTGTCACTATGAGTCATCAAAAAGATAAAGAAATAAAGAAGGAACAAATAGAAATTATAACTACTGTCAACTCAGTATGTAAAATTAAAGCTTTAACAACATTTCTAAAGAAATTTGAAGAGATTTTTTAAACTCTTCCATAAAGAGATTCTTAAAATCCAAGCTACTAAGCTCAATACTACACTACTATTTCTCACCTAACTGCCCACTTTTTGTAAATAAAAACACCTGTAGGTCATTGCCGAGTCAGAGTCTGCACGTGTGGCGGCATAATAAAACGCACTGAGGTCAAGTCTGTTATCTCTTGGACCGAAACAACTGACAAGCAGTTTAGCAGTAAATTGATAACATGTTGTGTGGTAACTTGCAATCACAGTTTCATAAAATCTGTCTTTTCTTTTCTAATAAGATGCATGTGATTCCTTGTAGTTATTCTCTACCGTTGCGGGTGTCCTGACGGTTTGGCAGACCCATCTGAATAGCAGTAAAAAGCAAATGACCCATCAATTCAGCATCCCACTGAATGCTCAGCAACTGCATCGCCATCCAGCCGACTGTGAAGCCACCAGAAGTTAGTTGAGTGCATTAATTGCTTAAGTGCATCTTTTGTATGACCAAAGCTGGAGGGAAAATTAAACTTCCCAGAATTAAACTGTATTTATAGTGGAGTTTTTTCTGTTATCGGTAATCTTTGTGCTAGTAACATTGTAATCTCATTTAAACATGTAATGTTTAACTATGTAATTACTATAGCTTAATTACATATCATATTTCACCGTAACCTTTTCACCAAAGCAGCATACCTCTTCATAAACTGTATTCTGTGTATTCCAACTATCAAACATATGCTGTGTTGATAAAGTAGTTTAAAGTGAGGCTATGGAGTGCTATTCCGACAAGGTTTACCCAACTGGTCTCCTTTTACTCTTACTTTCAGGTCAAAGGCCGCTCCACAGGAACTGCAGCGCTTGTAGCCAGTTTGAGTCCAGTTCAATGTTTACATGCAAGAGAAATTTGACTTGTGATCTTTTTTTTTTTAAATCATGATTAACATGTTTAAATGCATTTAAAAATTGTGGTTTTAGTCAGACCAACTTAATTGTTTTCAGTTTCTTCTAAAGTTATTTCAATGTATTAAGCACATCAGCAGCTCTTTGTCCTTCTCAGTCCTATAGTGAGAAGAACTAACTTAAGGGACTAGCGTTGCATTTTCTTGTAGAGAAGTTAATATGCAACATGACCGAAAGTTTCCCTTCAGAGAGAGGGATTTATGAAATCCTGCAGAGAACAACGTGTTCAGCTTCATGGGGGTTAACAGATGCCGGAAGGGAGAAAAGAAAAAAAAAGAATCTATCTTTATTGTCACCAATGATTTTTTTCCCTGATAAAAAGTCGTAGTTTATGATAAAATCCAGTGAGTTGGTTTGAGTTTTACAATAAAGAGTCTATAAAATATGATTGTGATGCTGCACCTGGCCTTGCCGTTATCTCTGCAGGACTCAGATAAAAGTATCTGATTCTGATTATCAGATTAAAGGAAGGATGAAAGAGTTCGGAGTGTGTGGGAAATGAAACTTTATTCTCCTTTGTTACCATGGTGTTTAGACAACATCCGGTTTTCCTGATCTTTTTAGGACAAAGTGTCCTTAATCCTTTCATGCATAGTTTCCCCTACAGTGAACACCTATTTTAAGTCTGTTTTCTAGTATATGCATGGGTGAGAATTGGTACCTTCAGTGGACATTAATCCAGTACGCTGTCACTCACTAAAGAATAAATAGGCAAGGCAAGGTAGTTTATTTGTATAGCACATTTCATGTACAGGACAATTCAAAGTGCTTTACATAAAACAAAGACATTACAGATATTTAGAATAGTAAAAGGCATCAACACATAATCACAATAAAATAATAAATTACATTAAAATGATTAAAAGCAAGATAAGTTAAAAAAGTTACCGTGCAGATTTCATGCATAGGTGCATGAGGAAAGAAATCTTTTTAACCTGGATTTAAAAATATCTACATTTGGGGAAAGTTTAATCTCCACTGGCAGTTTGTTCCACTTGTTTGCAGCATAACAGCTAAATGCTGCTTCTCCATGTTTAGTCTGGGGCTAAATTTTGTAAAATTTCATATCTCACATACATTGTAATTACCAAGTTTGTCTCTGTGGTAAACAGGAAAATAGAATTATAGAGATATATTTAATAGAATAATTATATAAATATGACAGAATACCATTTTACACAAAAATAGCACAAAATAATTAAAATAAATAAAAAGCCAAATAAGATAACAAATAAAGTAAAACATTACTGTACATGGAAGCAAAACAATGTATATGAAAAAATGGTGGCTCTGTTTTTTAACCACTCGTGTATCAGAGAGTTAAGCAACATTTACATGTAGTGTTTGGTTCATTTATTGGTTATTAGTTCTTATTTTCTGTTGCTATGCGACATTATCAGATCAAACCAAACTTTATTTATAAAACGCTTTTCATGCAAAAAGCAACACTAGTGCTCTACATTATTAAAAAAATATTCATATTAAAAACTGAAAAGATAAAACAAGCCTTCACACACCTAAATATATAATATAGCAACTTAAAAACACACACCTGATTCTAGCCTCTTCCATACAAACATCAACTCCAATCCCTATTTTCTGTCTCTAAATTGAATGTAGGTGTGAAAATATTCATAGAAATAAACATGTGGCTTGATGCTGCTGTGAGGAAATGATGTCTTGGGGATCAGCCACCCAGACAAGGATGATCACCATGGCAACAGCCCAGCAGACCACACATTAGTGGTGATAGATTCTTGGTGCCACATCTATGGTTGTTTGTGATGGTTTTTTGTTAAATAAAGTTGTTTATTTCTTTGTTGTTTATATTCTGAACTGCTTCAGTTTTGATTTTTGTAACAAATTTGGGGGGGGGGGGGGGGGGGGGGTGTTGTTGTTGTTTTTTGTTTTTTGCATTTTAATTCAAATTTAAGGTTAGATCAACACTAAAATCAATATGTATGGACCGCTGGCACAGACTGAAAGATGTCACTAAGACCATCAGATAGCTTAAACTTTGGGTTGGTTCATACCTACTGTCTTAATCCAAAAGGATTTTTACCATTAAGTAATTTTTGTTTGTTTGTTTGTTTTAAAGTAATGATCTCTATGAAGGGGGTAAAATGTAAATTTATATTGTTATTTAATTTGATAGATTGGATATTTAATAAAACTATCTTCTTGACTTTAGACTATTATAATTTTATTCTCAATTTCTCTTTTAGTTTGTGAGCTTTGCCACTAATAACGAATCTCATTAGACCACAGCCATCTGAATGTCTGTGCAGAACACGGTTAAACAGAAAATATCATAAAAAAAACTGTGTTTGCTCAGCTAGGGCAGGATGGAGGTGAGTTGGGTGGAGGAAGCTCCCACACTCATCAGAACCATAGATCAAGTATCACATTCAGACTCGTTTCAGGAAGCATGGTTTTCAGAGAGAAAATTAACCAGAAAGAGGAGCTTTGGAAAGTCCTTCAAGAAGAACTATTGCTGTGGACTACATAAAGAACTACATAAAGCTGGTCTTAGAGGGCTCAGACTGTAATGAAGACTAAAGCTGCTCAAAAACCAAATATTCACTTTAATGCTCTTCAAAACTGGACACTCTGGTTTTCCTTGTTTACTGTTTGCACGTTTCAACAGAGAGTTCCTGTTTCTCAGGAAACAGATGAAACGAGGGTAAAGAGGTATCATAACAGTCATGTTAATAATCTACAATTACTTTTACTTGATTGTTTATTTTGGAAATCATTCAAATTTTACCATTTGAAATTAAATTTGATGCGTCTATACAGAACATGAGTATATTCACTATATAATGGTGCCGTAAACAATCTGAATACTTCTGGAATACTACGTCACGTTTAAAGATGAATTAGTGCCACCTTGTGGCAGCAGAAGAGAACTGCTTCTCCTTCTTGTCCCTCACAAGTCACTGATTTTGGCCTGATAGGCTTAAACTTATGAATACAGGGACATTCAGCTTTCTCCTCCTAATTTTATTAACATAGAAAGCATGTTTTAGAGCTGTTGTGCTTGTTTCTACAGTCTGCAATCACCTCACACCTACATTTAGTTCTATCTTCACAGCTACCAATGACTCTTTACAAGACTGTAATGGAAAGCACATCAGTTCAAAGCTAAGAGGGTGTACCCCTTCTTCTCAGAGTGAGTTTGTCTCAACGTCTGTCACCGGGAATGACGATCACTAAATGATATGATCTATCCAGAGGACTACCATAAAGTTATGAAAATGTGTTTGTTACTTGGTTTCAGTTATCATCAAAGTTCACCACAAAACAACTTTGGACTAAAGCGAAATCCATAATAGAGTATTTTGGAATATCTAAAGCAGAAAATAGCTAGCAAAAGAAGCCTTCTGCTTATTAAAAATAGCTGAAATGATTGTTTTTCATTCAAACTTTATTTATATAGATGGTCCCATTGAGACATGCAGTCTCGTTTACAAGAGAGATAAAAAACCTTTACAGTTCCAGTCATATGGTACATAAATTAGACTTCATGTAAAGGCAAAAAGCAGGTTGCATACTAAAATGAAATAAATAAATAAAAGGCTAAGTATGAATTGAGGAAAGCTGAAAGTAATAAAACCCTGGAAGCGTTCTGTCTAGGTAGCAGGTGAGAGGATAAATATGATGGATCTGTAAGTGAAAATATACTAGTTCTACATGTGCAACAGGCTGCGGATATATATGACCAGTTGGCCAGAGAGCATGATGTATAACGGTGAGTGAGGCGTTTACAGTAGTGGAGGCTTTGAATGCCAAGATGAAAAGTATTTATGGAGATAGCTCCACCCCTTCTCTCTTTAGGGTGAAATGTGCAGCTTTTTTAAGCAGGTCTGGGTCATGGCTCACCACCTGGTTGGAGGTTCATCAGTAAGTTCTGAACCAGTGCATGCTTGTAAAGAACTTTGGTTTTTCAGCATGTACAGAGCAGAATATTGTAAAATGTTTCAATGAGTTTGGGAAATATCAGGGTGTAAAGGCCAAAGACAGAAACCACTGCTGGATAGATGGTTGTAACCTTTGAGTCTCTGCAGGAGAACAGTCAGATCACCATGAAGCCACATGGGCTTAGGAGGAGCTTAAAAAACCATTTTCACTCAACAAAGTCCACCACTGCATCCAGAAATGGGATCTGAATCTGGATTACACAAGGAGGAAGCCATAAATCAACCCTGTGTGGAAGCAACGTTGAGTTCTCTGGAAACTAGCTCATCTCAGATGGACAGAAAGACAGTGGATCTGTGGATCTGTGGTCAGATGAGTTTCAGCTGCTTCAGGGTAAAACTGGTATCTACTTCTACATGCAAAAAGATCATCCAAGCTGAAGAGTCCCTACATTTCTTTTCTCAGCTGTATAAAGTGGGTGTTGCAGAACGGTCTTTGGTCTGCTTCAACACCACATAGCTACATAGACTGGGTTACACCGATTCAGTCTGTGTAGCTGACAGATGTAACAGCCTAAAAGTTCATAATGCAGCTTTTCCTCTAAACACTCAGATATCTTCTAGGTCTGAGTTGTTTTAGGTCATGAAAAATCCTCTTCTCGTGGCTTGCTTCTGAGTATTATTGAAGGTGGTTCACACTTTGCTGAATGTTACAAAATTAATTTTAATAAGGGATTTAATTAAAGGTCAGAAATTACCTGTAAATATATAAAACACACAAACCACGAGCTACACTCATCTGCTGTGCAAACAGGCTGCAGTCTCACCCGTCCTGTCATGAACAGTCTCCTCAGGATGCAGTCCAGACTGTGAAGAAAAGGCCAGAAAAGCTGCTCTACCTCTGCATCTGACGGTTACATGCAGCTTGGCTTGAAGCCCCTGAAGAGATGTTTGCTGTAAAAAACAGTGAAAATAAAGATTTACAGAAAGAACTGGAAGCGTCATTGATGCCAGTGACACAAATCAGTAAATTTAACATACAACTGTTCAGTAAATTTGTTTTAAAATTTAAGTTGATGATACACTGATATATCAGGAATGTAAAACATTTCAGTAGAATCATACAGTGGTAATTCTTTCATCTCAAACAATTTATTGACAAAAAAGCTAACAACTACTGGGTAAACCATGACATAAAAATGTCAATAACTTTTCATGTGTTAGGTGTTGTTTTGGTCTGATGATGTCTAAATGTGAAAAATAGGGTAAAGAGGACTGTTTAAATTCAAGTTGTCATTAAACCAGAACAATTAGTAGTTGTCCTGTTCAGCACGGTAGCAGCAGAATGATGGTCTGGTTGCTGTGTTGTGTTGAACACATTTCATTTCCCAAGAAGAGCTTCATGGGTATAAGGCTCCTCTTGATAATCAGATTTTTTTTTTAAATCCTTTTTTATGTATTTATTTTGAATTACATAATTTCCATAAAGTTGCTGTACCTGACCAGAGGGGACAGGAAAGAAAAGAGAAGCATTAACAGAAATGTAAAGGAGAGTAGAGAAAATAAAGAGAAGACAGAAATATAGTATATTCTATCAGATAAAAGATAACCTTTCAAACCAAACAAACACCAACCAACTGCTACACCTGTACAGAAACACCACCGAGAATTTCTTGTGGTTTTTACAGGGAAACAGTAATGACAATCATCAGGAGCTCCTATAAGAGACAAGCAAGCTGAAAGAAACAAACATGCAAAAACCAGAGTTCCAGAAACACACACACAAAAAAACTAAAGAAAAGTAGCTCTTAGTGTTTAAACCCACAGGCCAATGCAGCAACTGTGTCAGCATGCACAGTTTGAGGACACAGATGAGTGTGATTGTGCAAATGCCACCACGCCTCCACGAGGCTAGAGGCAGACTAGGGCAGCTTAGAGTGCAGGGTAATCAGCAGCAGTACCGACGCATGAACCCCAGCCACCCCACCATGAAGACGATCCCAGACCCACCCAGAGGGCAGCAAAGGAAGGCCCCAGCCAGGGCCCCCTGTGGTCACTGGGTACAGGCCCCGGCGGGCCAAGGTCAGCAGCCGCCAACCCTGCCAGGCACCGGCCATCCAGGGCAGCCAGAGCACAAGGCCCAGGGCCCCAAAAGTGTTTTCATGACTAAGTGTAATTAAAACTGAGAGGTGAACCGCCACAGGGTGCAGCAAAGGCGACCACTTAGATTGCCCTCTACTCTCCACACAGCATGACGTGCAAGCCTCCCAACACCCTACATGTGTGTGTGTGAGAGAGCGGGAAAAGAGAGGGGTCCGGTGATGTAAGTCCAGACAGAAGCAAACTTCCTGCCAGAAGGTGAGCCGCTGGTGGCAGTAGACAACCCCATTCCCTGGGAGGTCCCCCAGGGCAGGACAAGCTAGTAGCAGCCGTCCCAAACGTTTAGAGGTCCATTCATGGTTCTCATGCTTCTTCTTAATTTTTTTTTTTTTTTTTTAATCAGTAAATTTATAAGAGAACAGCAGGGTCTGCAATAAAAACGTAAACATTGAACAGTGCATTTAAAAGTTTAGAGAAAGTCAAATTAAGTTCACATGTAAAGGTTATAGTGCATTTTAGGTTCATTGTGAAATCACAGAAAAAGCTGAGTACCTCTAACTTTTTGGAAGTAATGTAGTTAGCAAGATACATGGTGTTGAACTGTAGGACTGTTATGGGTCAGAAACACAAATGGTATCATGTTGGTTCGGAGTTTGAGTTTTGCTCAGGATGTGTGAGGTCCTGGTACGCAATAGGCAAGGATATGTGGTCTCCTGGTGAATTTACTTGCCTTTAATTAAGCTGTTTTAAATGGATCTTAAAGGGTCCTGATCTCTTCTGTAGTGGATGTCCTCTGATTCCTCAATATCTTGTATCTGCACATAATAAACAGTTATCATTATTAAAGCATTAAAGTACTTTGTACTCCAGTTTCTTACATGTGATACAGGAGAATGGGGTTGGTTGTCACTTTTTACTTTAATTTCAATTCTCAAAAAGTGATAGCCTCAGATGGATCCATTTTAATCTCTAACAGTATAAAAATGTGTATAAAAACAGTACAACAGAACAGACATAGGCCTACTAAAATCTGGTATTTCTTTCACTTATACCACAAACTGGCTGAATCATTTTGTACTTTAGTATCAGTGTCAGAATAAAAAAAAATCAGTATAAAGAACAATATATCAGACAATAACAATACAACATATTAGAGACTGGCCCACAGCATGAGGGGGGTGTCTGGCCAAAAGTAGTCTTCCGGACAAACTTCCTGCCCATTTTCTATCTACAAAAAAAGAAGAAATTACTATATGTATCACACCATGCATGCATGCAAAACTGGGGTTTTGGCACATGTGACAACCAACCCCAACAGCATTTTTAGCTAGAAATTAAGCTAGCATGCATGAACAATAGTCTAGCAAAGAAAAAAAAACATTTTGAACTGTAGCTCTCCCTTTATATTATAAAATGGTAATAAGTGTTACATTTTAAACCAGCGTGTAAAAGACTTAGAAGAATGTAGAAAAACTGAAAAGTTACATTTTAATGTCAAAAACAAGAATGTCCTCTCACCTCAATGTCAAGAGTCAAAATGCTAAATTAACCATGTAGCTAATATATGACCACAATTAAGGAAATTTCAGTACCACTGTCTTTCACCTGTTTCCTCTAGTGGTCGAGTTGTAGCCACTCTGACAACCAACCCTGTTGGCTATATCTTTAAACATAAATTTAAACACACAAATTTAGACTGAGAAAAATGTTGCTGCAAACAATGTAAAATGTTAGCTAGCCTCCGAATGCTGATTAGCATTAGCATTGACTGTTACATAAACTTGTTGTAACGCTCCTTTAAACTAAATTAACTAACTCTTCTTTTCTTTTGAAGTCTATTAATCTTCTCTCCTCTTGTATTCACAGAATTTCCCATTTTGATTCATATAAACAAACGATGATAAGAAAAAACACAAACCAAACCTTCAAACATTGCAACTGGAACTTGTTGCTGCCATGACACCTCAAATTAAAGTATTCTTCCTCTGATCATAAAGACACGTTTGAAGGGGTGTAACATTAACATTAAATTCTGTGACCTGTGGCATCCCGTGACTTGATTAATGGATGGATGGATGGATGGATGGATGGATGGATGGATGGATGGATGGATTGATGGATAGATAGATAGATAGATAGATAGATAGATAGATAGATAGATAGATAGATAGATAGATAGATAGATAGATAGATAGATAGATAGCAGGATGACAGACAGCTCGGCAGTTCGAGTTTGAAACATACTTTTTCAACACAACTTTTCGGATTCTCGGTACACAACTTTAAAAGTGATCAGTTCTTGGAGTATGCAAATTATGTTGAGTAAAGGCGGTTTCTGTTATCTTTATTATATATGCAGACCTAATAAATATCATATGTATTTGTATGTCCTGAACAGAAATGTATAAAATTGACAGAGGTTTTCTTTTTCATTACTTTATTTTTCAATGAGCAGAACTCCAGATACCAGATGTCACCAGATGTCTACCATTTATTACCATGTGATATATTAAAAATATTATAATGTGGTTTTCTGCTTCTGTGTATCTATTAGGGGACAGAAGACAAATATCAGATTGTGTTCAACAGGATTTTGAGGAAAGTTTATACCATAAATTGAAGCAAAATGTCTCAGAAACTGTATGTGACAAATAGGTCACGTCGGGTTCTTATGAGTTAAACGGCTGCTTGACGTCTGTACGTTGGAACCCGCGACATGCAGACAATATTTGACAGAAGACAAAATTTAACGTTACACCTTTTGTGGCGGGAATCTAGCGTGATCATAAATCTAGTTGTTAGTGTGTTTCTTTTATTCAGGTCGTTTGTGTTTCAGGTCGTTTGTGTTCGGCTGGGATCAGTTCGCTAACAAAGTTCAGCTAGAAGCAGACACTGGTTGGTATAATTATAAGACTTTGTGGATTGTATAGGTCTGTTCACTTTAGGATCAACAGCCTCCTTTCAGTGTCTCCTTTAGCAGCAGAAGCTAATGACTTCGTCTGAAACTAGCTGAACAAATCTTCCCAACCACAGGGCAGGTGCGGAGAATGGCAAGTGGGAGAAGACAGTTGAAGAAAAAACACTTGGAAGAAAAACCTGATAAAAAGGTTTTTGATTTTACTCAAGAAGATGACAAGAAAGAACTGAGTGCTTCAGAGGACGAAGCAAGAGAAGGTAACATGATTGTAATCGAAACGGCCGCCTCAGCTCGTTGCTGCTACGCGTCAACGCGTCCGCCATATTGGTCGGGTCTAGACAGCTCATTAGATTTACACATGTGAACGGTTTGTGTCGTTTCGTTTAGATTAGATTATGGTGGAAAAAGGTTAAAACTGTAACGTTAGTGTTAATCAGTAATCATTGGCAGATGATCAAATTGGGTGGGGAAAATTGTTGTCAAAGGGAAAGGTAAAATCAAGTGTTTCTAAGGAGTAGATATGATTGGGGTTTTTTCTGTTTAACAATATAGATATTATTTATATTACCATCTGGTTTAAAAGGCAGCCCTCCATATAGTAGAGCCTAATTTGTTTCATCAAAACAGCATTTTGAAACCTCTTGTCATTTTGAAAAATACTACAAAAACTAACATACAACAACCACTAATTAAAAGGTTTTTAGGAAGTGCATTGCACTTGTGAAAACCATCCCAATAATTCTTGTTATAGTAAGCCCTGTTTTCTTAGATAAAAGTTATTATGGTAAATCCATTAGTACTTGATAGATCTTATTATTCACATGAACATGAAGTCTATATCTGCGCACATTTTTTGGACCATAATATAAGTGAAATTGTACTCCGGAAATGTGACACTGCCCTGCAAATAACTTAATTTTGGAAAACAAACTAGTCTTAAATTCCCCTCTGGTTCTACTGCAGCTCGCTCCAGGTTGGTGGCAAAGAGGTGTCACATACTCCATGAGAAGTGAGAACTTCTCAAGACCCCAAGAACAACAAAAAGTGTCATTTTAAGTACTTAAACTAACAGCTCCAGCTGTTCTCTGATGGAGTCTACAACATGTTACAGTACTTTTGACTTTTTAAATGTTTTCATCCACACTCTTCATTAATAGACATTAATATCTGACAGTAAGCCAGTGTGGGATTAGCCAGCAGCAGCTTTCAGTCTGGTCATGGACTGAGGTGAGCATCTCCTGCTCTGGAGCTGGAAGCTGGGAATGATGCTGCAAAGGTACAAGGCTGTTGAGTGCTTTTGGACGGGGGAGGGGCCTGAGTCAGCACTGCTGAAGAGTAAACGTTGTGTGGTTTTACATCAGTCCCCAAAAGTTTCCAATATCACCAGAAAAAGTCTCCAGATTTGTTACTAGTTGATTTTTTAAAAATAGAATTGCTGGAGGAGTCTGAAACTCACTACATATAGCGCCCAAGCGCTGATGTGTGTGTCACTGTAATTGTACCAAAAACCGTTCACACCGTTGGAATGCAAACTGTGATAACGTGTTAAATTAACGTGTTACAGTGCTATCCCTAAAAATGATAAGACGTACAGTGGTGAATTATGAAAAGAGAAAAAAAAAACAACAAAACGAGAAATCCAAGGTCTCCATAAATAATGGATTTCTAAGTTTGAAGTTGTTATTTATTTATGTATTTATTTGTTTATTTATTCATTCATTGCCATTCATTTTCCTTTTTTTTGTTTTTTTTTTGTTTGTTTTTTTGGAAACAGATTAAAAAAATGCAGGAGGAAACCCTGTGGTACTATGATAAATGTTATTATAGTAAACGATGTAGTACTACATAAGTGTTATTGTAAACCCTGTGGTACTGAAAGGTTTCATGTTCATTCAGATGCTGTCAGGTTATGTCTGAAGTAGGACTAAAGGCTTTCACATCAACAATAAAGGCTTCGATAACAATATTAATAATATGACTAAAAAGTGCCAGAAATAAAAACAAACAGTTGTTTATACTTACTATGAAAACTCATTCTTAGTGATTATGTTAAAATAGTCTTTGTTTAGCCCCACAGGCATCTTTCCTCCATTCAGTCCTCTAAAAAAATTGGTAACTTGCCGGGACCAATATGGCGGCTCCACTGGCATAAGAACTAGGGACCAGTACAGCGTATATGTATATATGTCTATGGTTGTAATACCTGGAGCTGCTTTGAAAATACTAACTTTGAATTTGATGTCTGTCTTTGTCCCAAAGATGAAACTCCAGTCGTGGAAAAGGTGGCAAAAAAGAGGCCTGCTGCTGACTTTGAGGAAGAGGGGGTCCCATGTGGTGTTGGGTATAGCCTCTATTTCAAGATTAATGTAATAGGATGGCTGAAATGTTATAAAAACCTCTGATGTTACTTTAAGATGAAACCATTAATAATCATCTTATTTTTCACCAACAGCCTACTAAGAAAATAACTAGTCATCATGTAGAGGCTTCAAACAGGAATTATCTGAGTAAACAGTGTTGTATTAAAGTTTCATGCTGATGTACTGTATCGTTGCTAATGCAGGTGCACTGAGTTTGTTTAATTAAATATGACACAAATATTTCTCTTCGCTCCTCAGAAATGAAGTGCAGAGTATGTTGGAGAAATTTGGAGGTAAGCTTTTTTTTTTGGTCTAATCTACTCTTGATAAAATGTTTTTGTTGTTTTGAAAGGTCAGATTTGGCATTGATTTTTTTAGATATATAGAATAAAAACTGTATTTGTGATTTTACTTTGTATAAAATTTGTTTAATTTATCAACTATAACACAATATTTGAGATTTTTTTCTTGTTTTCATATTCATATAGATGAGTTCAAACAATTAAAATATTCAGTAATCAATCATTTTAAATCAGCATAAATTGATCAATAACAGTTTTTATCAGTATATATTAAATAGTTCATTACTACTGATAATGTTTAGGTATGCAAAGCCTTGTTAAATGTTTTTATGTGTGTGCCATCTCGATATGTGCGCCTTCGAACAGTTACAGCAGTTAACTATGCTCTAACTACTACAACTAACCAGCATGCACAGGTACAGAAGCAGGGTTTACCCATCGCCAGTGTCGTGCAACTTCATGCTTCTCATGAATAACTTCAGTTTATTTTAGGTTAGAATTTAAAGTGAAAGACTGGACTTGAGAAAGAGAGGAAATTAAAGTGTGTCTTGCGATCAAATCAATTATTGGGGCAGCTGTAGCCAAGAAGGTCTACCAACCGAAAAGTCGGTAGATTGATTCCATGCTTCCTCTAAATACAGGCTGAAGTGTCCTTGGGCAAAACACTGAACTCCACATTGCTTCCCGAAATGTGTCTCAGGGTGTAAATGCGAGTGGTAGAAGAGAGCACTTAGTAAATAACAGTAGAAAGTACTGTGTGTGTGTGAATGGGACATGAAATGTAAAAGCACTTTGACTGGTCAACATATGACTAGAAAAGTACTTTATAAGTACATACCATTATTATACTAGACCAGGGCTACTCAATTCGGTCCTACGAGGGCCGCAATCCAGCAGGTTTTCCATGTATCCCTGCACCAACACACCTGAGTCAAATTAATGAGTCATTGCGTAGAACCCGATTGGCTGTTAGAGCCACCTAATTTGACTCAGGTGTGTTGGTGCAGGGATACATGGAAAACCTGCTGGATTGCAACCCTCGTGGGACCGAATTGAGTAGCCCTGTACTAGACCTTCACTTCTGTTACACAAAATAGATATGCATGTGGAACAGATGTGTGGACAATTTAACATAAGTTCATCCTTTAAACAGCTATTTGCTTGTTCTTTAAGCCCAGGCGGACATAACTTGCACAGAAATGATAGATTTAATTTTCAGACAGAACATAATATTCCCATAATAATCATAATCAGACGAGGTGTCCAATGTGCACGCTGCCTCTGCAGCGCCTCTATTTTCACCTGCACTCGCTGTTTTAGGGCAGGACTGCACCAGCGTTTCCACAGAGCTGTCCTGGTTTGTTATGCTTGAGTGTGCAGTGCATCGTGGGTAAGATGGTGTGAGGGAGGTGTGGCGGCGGGGAGATGCAGGCAGTGATTGTTGCAGGACTTCACATAATGTGAATGAATTCACATTCAGGTTCTTTATTAGCAAATACGTTTCAAACAGTTCAACGTTCACAGAAAACCAAATGTGTTTGTGCACAAAACTGCTCGTAGTTTAACCCTTTAACACCAGATGTCACACACTTGCATCAAACCACTCCTGGCCTTAGTTTATTTTAATTCTTTATGTAATGTTATTCTATTTGCTTTTATTCCCTCTTAGTGATGTATTTATTTATCTATTATTTATTTTCACTGATTTATTTTTATTCATTTATTTAACACTAAACCATTTTATTTTGTCTTTTTCATTTTGTCATTTTTTTCTAGATTTGTTTCCCTGTATTTATTTTTTAGTTTTTTTTTTAGTTTTATTTTTTGTAAATAAATTCAGGGATTAAGAGGTTCATACAATTTTTGTCAGAGGTGATTTAGTAGGAAGTTTATTGATAAAGGCTGTATTCCACTTGAAGGAAGATCTGCTTTGTGCACATTCAGCAAAAATGAATTCGTCCCATGTCAATTAACATTTACCTTTTTTATGAGCATAAGTCATTACATACTTGTAATATCTTTGTGTCAGTATTCCCATTATTTTGTTTTGTTTTTTGAACCTGAAGAGAAAAAAAACAACAAAACACCCGCCTCACAGAACTTCATTCATCATCATCATCGTATTCCCTCTGTCTGGCCCTGTTTTGTGATGTAACAGATAAAAAACAGGGTTTTCTCTTATGTGGTTCCAGCTGATATCAGCAAGGTGATGCAGGCCAAGAAGAAGCGCCTCGAGTGTCTGACAAAGAACTACATGAGGGGAAGCCAACAGAAACTGGAGCAGCTGTGGAACAACTACCATGGCCAGAGGTTTCTTCTTCTATAGCTGATTAAATTTGAAGAATCTGATTAAATATATGTCTAAATCTGAATAACAAAACGTGGTGTTGATTGACAGTCTCAGCTTTGTGTGCTGTAATAAATGTGTATTTGCGTGTCTCCGCTGTCTGAAACAATGCGTGCAGGAAGAAGATGACTCATCAGTATTCTCAGCAGGTGTCCTCGGCGCTGCAGCAGTGGGAGCTTGAAGCCCAGCGAGCTGAGGAGCAGGAGGAGAAGCTCAATGTTGGTTTTTAACTCCAATGCTTGTTTGGTTAGATTACTTCCATTACATGACTGGGCTCAGTCATTGCACTATTTTGGGGGGACTTTGGCCACATTAAACCAGGTCCTGCTGAAAAAGTACAAGACTTTAGATAATCAAATCGGGACTAAATTATCCTACAGAGCATGAAGATGTGCTAACACAGTTCCTGATTAGAGAAACCTTTATTCTATTCATGAAAATGCATGTATTTATTTCTATATTGTTTGCACCTATACCAGGGGTCTGCCACCTTTACAAGCCATTTATCAATTTGGACGTGAGTGTAGGATACGATCAAATGTCACAACAGGTCTGAGATCTTGTACGCACGTTTGAGTCAGTGTGGATCAGTGTTACAGCAGCAGGCACTGAAAATAATTAAACAAACCTCAAACCATCATCTTATATTCATTACTCCATTTGCAAAACAAAAGCATATTTAAATAGATTCCAAAAAACACACTTAAAATGATTTGGGAAAATAACAAACATGATGTACGGCCTAAGCCCACATGTGACAATTAGAATAGCTTAAATTTAATGCACAGGCCCATAAATCATTACACATTACAGCTGGAAATAATGATAAATACAAACAGAGGTATGTGTTTGCAAACTAACTCATACCTACATTCACTCTTGGAGTATCTCATCATCCCGCTAGCAAACCCTGCCACAGAGCAGGAGCGCAGGTTCAACAGAGCGCACACACTCACACGTGCACGGTGGCGTGCTGTTTCAGGTTGCTGAAGGGCAGGTGGATGTATTTCGGACCAGCAAGATGAATGCTTCTGTACTCTCCGGAGAAAGTCTGTGACATAATTCTGCCCTGCACACCATGCTCTGGCTAATGGAGCGTTTTGATGCCCCAAAGCAGCCAGAGGAGGATGCCCAGGGAACTGAGCCCAGCACAGCCTCCGCTGGGGGCCATACTGAGGAGACAGCGTAGTCTAGACCTTAAAGTTGTATAACTGTTCTCTTTAATCAGTAGGCTAATGTTTCCCATGCTGTGCACACAAGTGTGGAGGCTACCAGTTTTCTCTTTTGTAGGCTATAAAAAGTGGCTTCATATAACAGAACCTTGAACACATAAATGCTTCGCTAATGCAGGAAAACACAGACAACTTTTGCGCTTTTAAAAAGTTTAATTAAATGTTTTTTAATGTTTTCATTGATTTCTTAGCATCATTAAGTAAAGAATTGTGACTTTGTTACCAAGAATGGGCTATTACCCAAATTAAAAACTAATAAAACATTAATTATTAGCATATATATGCTACTTATTGAAAATTTTCTTCAAACCTCAGCCGGAGTCTGATCAACAGCGGTGAGGCTATTTACTGCCACTGTGATCCTCTTCCATGTAGCATTTTTGTTCACACTTTTGACTTTGGTTTTTAGGCTGCCAAACAGCACCTCTTTATTCTTTTCCACCTCACAAGTGAGGCTTTCTATCTCCACCTCTAAATTTTTTTTTTTTTTTTTTTTTTTTTTTGGGGGGGGGGGGGGGGGTGAGGGGGCAGAACGTCTCCTCTCCATGGTTTGATCTCACTGGGCAATGCCTCTGGACCACGAATAATTAGTGGGTAACATGTAAATGACGATGAATTTCAAACACTGTATTTATCAAGGCCGGATCATTCGTACCCTGGAATCAGATACAAACGTTTCATAAATCACAAGTGGATCCAATCCTAAGATCATTCCTCCAATCAGATGCGCACATATTTCCACGTACATTTGATAAATGAGGGCCATTATGTTCTGGAAATTCAATGCAATTATTCCATAAAAATATAAAATAGCTAAAAACCTGCATTTGTTTTTTATATCTATATTTCAAAACATTAGTTCTTTAGCTTTTTAGCCAGGTATTAGGAGCCATTGTGGAAGGTCCAGAGAGTGCCACAGGTTGCAGACCCCCTGGTCTAGACTATCTGGGTCAGTTCCAGAGCAGAATAAAAAGAAACAGCCGCATAACAGTGATTCATTGATAACTTGGCAAGCCTAGTAGGTGTAATACATGATTTAGTCAGGTGATTGTTTTTGTTAGAGCGGCGTATTTAAAACGTGCTGATAAGCAGCAATGTGCCAGAAGAAACTCACACTGCATGTCCTTCTGTCAGGGTCAGAACAGGCTGCAGTTTCCCAAACAGAATGGTGCGTTCCAGTTGTCAGAACTCCGAGCGGATGACAGTTAGTGACGTCATTCCCAGGTAGTTGGCGTTCCAGCTGCATCAACTTGGAAGAAATGGACAGCCAGTTTGTGAGCGTGTATAGAACTAGAAAATCACAAACCGATTGTAAAAATGTGCACCGTGAGAACAGCAGCCAAGAATAATGATCAATAAACCACATGCTCATGCGATTTTTCACGACCTTTCCCGATTTTTCATGTTTTTGACAGATGAATGTTTGTACACATTCAGTTACTCAGTTATACTCAGACAGCCCCTCTATAGTAATTGTACTGAAAGCTTTTTTACTATCACTCACATTCGTTCCCCATCGGACACGTCGGGAGGCAACGTGGGGTCCAGCGTTTTGGCCAAGGACAGTCTGGCAAATAGTCTGGAAAAGCCAGAAATCCATCCTCCGACTTTCCGCTCAGTAAAGAGCCGAATGAAAAGGGTTGAACCCTCTCAGTTTTACATTTTGCTTTTGTGTTTGCAGAATCTGTTCCGGCAGCAGCAGAAAATCCTGCAGCAGGCCCGAGTTGTCCAGAACCAGAAGCTGAAAACTGTCCGAGAGCTCTACGAGCAGTTTGTGAAGGTGAGAGAAATGTTATGATCCAAGGGCAAAGGTGTCATTTTGAATTGGTAGGAACATAAAAGTGGCCCCCTGAAGCCCTGGAACATGAGTGACTTCTCTGTACTTACAGTAAACAAGATCATGTAAATTAGAGTAGATAGAAAATCTAAACAAACTTTTTCTAATCCAAAATATTCCTTTTTTGTTTTTGTTTTTTTTATCCCAATAAATACAGGATTGTCTTAAAAATTTTTTCAATGTTAGGATTTGAGGACTTCTGGCACAGTACATCATCCTTATAGTGGTAATAATTCTGTGATCATTTTGACTCACTGCTATTGTAAATAACTTATGTTGATAGCAGTGTTCATTTTTACATCAGTATTCTCATTTTAAAACATGTTAAAAATGAGTCTGATCCACAAAAAAATTTGACTTGGACTCAATTAATGCTGTTAAATTAACTTCATTGATAACATTAATACGCCACACAACCACAATAACACAACCACTGTAATCTACAAACGCACTATCAGCTACACAGCTTAAATCATAAATATATTCCACAATAAATTTTGCAGTAAAATTAGAAGAACATCAGAAAAACTAAAACAAAATGCTATTGCACACACCCCTCAGTCCTAAAAGAGATATTGCAGTCTGTGGCCATAAATGCTTTGTGTGTTATACATTGCATGTTTGTGCGTGCAGCTGTATGAAATAACTGACTTTTTTTGTTATGTAGTCTCTTTTGATGTGTGCAAAGGCTTGTTTTGATTTTTCATGTAAAGCACTTTGTGTTGCCCCAGCATGAAAGTGCTTTATAAATTAAGTTTGATTCGATTTGAAAAAACGCTATTAAATTATTTGAAATTTTGATAGAAATGGGGACAAATGAACTTTTAAACAGTTCAGTCTGCATTTGGAACTCGACACCTCCTGCCAAGAAGGTAATAACTCGTATTCAGGATAAAGGATGTGTGATGGGACTGATGAAACTCTCTGATCTTGTCTGAGTACGGACTGGTCGTGGACGGATTGGAGGGAGCTGTTTACATCATCCTGTCCTTTGACAGGGACATGTCCGTACTGAATGGCCACAGGTGGAGTGGCCCATGTCATGACCTCTTTGAGGACCAAGACTTGAGTCGCGATGTGTCTGCCATGTGGTTGGGTTTATAGTTGTTACTAGTTAGCAGCTGAGAATCTCAGGCTCTTTCTGGCTGGGTGCTGTTGCTGCTTTAGTGTGTATTGAAAATGCTTCTCACAGGGCTTCTGTTTACTAGTCAGAAACCCAGTAACACATGTTTTGAATGCAGTAAGAAGTGCTTGATCAGCATTCAGTTGCTGTCAGATGACCAACACACCTACTATGAGCTGTGATAGTCAGCGGCTCAGCTGTTCTTTGAGCTGCTGCTTCTTTTGACCACTGAAGTGTGACTGTATCAGGTCTCTCCTGTCTTGCATGTTTGTTTCCAGATGTGCTTGAGTGACATATAAACTACTTAAGTCACTGCTATTTTTTGCTAATTTGAATTTGCAAAATGATCCTGCAGAAAGGCAGGAACGGTTTGTATTTGAGCTGCAGCTGTTACCTGGATGTCAGCATGTAACTAAAGACCTCATTGTTTCCTCCAGAACATGGATGACATGGAGAAGAGCCATGATATGTTCCTGCAGGGGGCACAACAAGAGCTGAGGAAGGAGATGGCCACCCTGCAGAAGAAGATCCTCATGGACACGGTGAGCTTAGCATCAAATAGTAGGACAGACAGCCTTGTGTTGATTTTAGACACAAAAGTATTGTTTGTTTCCACAGCAACAGCAGGAAATGGCCACAGTCCGTAAATCGCTGCAGTCCATGTTGTTCTAGCCAGCTGTTACCACGGAAACCATTTCAGTATGACAAGTTTCTGCTGCATGTTTGTTCTTCATTACAGTAACATTCGAGTTCATCTATTTCACATTTTAATAAATATTATAACTGTTATAATTCTTCTGATTATTATGTGTTCATCTGTTCATGAATTTATTTTATTTTATTATTTTTTTTGTATAAAAACTAAGTTTATGCTGCTGTGGTTTTCACTTCATGTTGTGTTGAGTCAGACAAACTCTGCAGTCGTAGAGTTCAATAAAAAATACATATTTGTGTACAGATCCTTTGTGTGTCTTGTCATTTAGTACATACTGATCTTCTAGGTTTATATATACACTCAGTCAAAACATTAAATTTTCTTGTTTAGACAGAACCTTTAAAACGTGTAAGCCATAGTGAGTTAAAGAAAAGCTTTACTTTAATATTTCTTGTATTCCCACCCACGCACACACATAAACACAGAAGAAAAACTTTTTTTAATATGTTCTTGTAAAATGTCTTGTTAATTCATAAAAGGATTTTAGGGGAAACACAGCCTTTATGTTTTATTATTCAAGAAAAATAAAGTAAATATGTTTAATTTATTCAGAACAACTGATTTTTTATTCTTGTTTTTTGGTTTAAAAGAAATAATAAAAATGTTTTTTTTTTTGTCAATTTATCTCAATAATCTTTTTCCGGAATATCTGGTTAATTAAAAAAAAATCATTTTCTGAAAAGTTAACACCTAATTTAAGATGGATTTTGAGGGTAAATTTTGACTTGTTAATTCTAGAAAAATCTTAAGGAAATATTTTTTTTGTAAATGGTTATACAGTGATTCTGAAAAACAGCTTTTTTTATCAAGTATTTGAGCCTTAAGCTTTTTTTCTTCGCTTTTTTTTTTCAAATGTATGAAAGTTAAAACTAAGGGAAGGAGGGTGAAACTGCTAGAAATATATCTTTATTGCGTTTTTTGGGATTTACTTTCTGCTTATTACATTATGGGTTTATAGTTGAAAACCACCTCATAAGAAAACTGTAAAGTTATAAAACCGTCACGGAGGATTTTTCGGTGCTTTACTGACCCGGAAGTGTATGCACTTATTTTGACGGAGGCTTCCTGTGCTGACCAACCGCTGGTTTTTTGTCTTGTCTGCCGTTTTAGGACCTCAAAAACCTCCTGCAGTATTCAGGTAAATTGTTTAATCTGACGTTTTTGTTCTCAACACAACTTTAAGAATTGAAGTTCAATTGATCTGACTTGTTTTGTCGTTGTGTTTGTTTGTTAGCAGCTAATGTAGCTGTTTCTCTCAGCTAACAAACTAGCTGTTTCACGATATTCCTGGAGCCTTATTTCCCCTCAGATGTGGGCCGTTCACGGTCCCTCTTTAATGTTAATCGTTTTAGTTTCAGCTAAACGGTTGATCCTGGTTTCATTGTAGACTTAAACTCGGACTGTTAGCTTACTCTTCTTTGTGTTTCAGATGAACTCTTTGTCAGGGTGATATGAGCCTGAATCACAGGTGATCGAGCTGCTTTGGGGACCAAGTGTGTATCTGTGCTAGAGGAGACCATGGCTGAGAGGATTGCAGCCAGCCCCTGTTCATCTGAGCCGGACAGTCCTGTAGGTCTGAACCGAGGCTGCCTCCTCGAACCCCAGGACGTCCTCTGCTCGAATCTGCCCATTATGGTTCCAGAAACCCCGAGGTACCGCATCTCTTTACAGGCGTTTTTCATATACAGAGTTAGAGGTATATATTTAATTGGGTTGGATTAATTCAAAACAGGCTGGTTGTGGGTTAAGTTACATAGTTATCTTGGGTGTAAAGAAGTAAAAATTATGTTCCTTTTTCTGATTAGGGTGTAGCTATGTTTTTTTTGTGTGTGTGTTATACATGGCTAAAAGTAAACAACCTGATACTGTCAAGACCATTTCCTCATATAACCAGCCGTTTCACTTTGTAGCTGATTTCTGTTTGTGTTATCATCACAGTTTACAAGGCAGAAGTAAGTAAACATTGTCTCTTATGGCAAAGTTTCCATTTGCATGAGTCACTTTGATTTCACTTTCACAGCTAAAAGTTCAGGACTTTCCATCAGCTTCTTCTGTCTGAGCAGCTTAGAAACTCTTATTCCAGTACCATCAATCCAGAAAAAGAACCACTCCTTCATTCATAATGGAGACATCAGCAAAAAGAAAAGAGGACAAAAATAAAAATTTGGATGAACAGTTCTCTTTCACACAGCTGAAAATAGTTTTGTTTACGAAGTCTAACATTTATTCCCAGATCCAAATGTGTTCACCAGATTGTTCACTTTTATCCAACAATAACAAAGAAAAATAGCTCTGTCTAAATCAGAATTTTCTGTTTATTTTATTAGAAGTCTAATAATCTAAAATAGTTAATCAGCTCACTTTTATATGAACAAAATGATTTATTAACGTCTGTCCAGATCTTAGTTTAAAAATACTTGTCCAAACGCCATCATTTGAAGCTTTCTTCCACTTCCTGGGGAATTTTTTAGGGCTGGTTTGTAAGTGCCTCAGATTTTGCTGAATCTTTGCTTGACAACAGTGGTTGTTTTTGTTTGTTCGGTTGTTCAGCCCACAGCTTGGCAAGCGGAGGAAATGTCGTCGTACCGCAGAGCAGTGTTTCAGCCCTGTGAGTCAGCGTGCTGCAGGTCCTCAGGTGGGATTCGGGGTCTCTTCAGGACCAGAACAACCTGCTGCTACTGAACAAGGTCTTTCACATAAACCCAAGCGCCGGCGGCTAGCAGACCACAACGCTGGCTTCGTCCCGGCTTCCTCTCTTAGGGCTCTTCCTCAGAACACCTGGCTGGAGGCTCCCTCCTCTTCCTCCACTTCATGCTCCTCCGCTTCATCGTCTTCCTCCTCATCTACCTCCTACCTCACACCTGTTTCGGTCTTTCGGCTAAAACAGGTTGAGACAACGACT
The DNA here is from genome assembly GCF_017639745.1 of Melanotaenia boesemani. Lineage (NCBI taxonomy): Eukaryota > Metazoa > Chordata > Actinopteri > Atheriniformes > Melanotaeniidae > Melanotaenia > Melanotaenia boesemani. The sequence continues at coordinate 9,759,507 of NC_055691.1, read as the reverse complement.
TCAGCGTCGCCTTCAGTAGCAGCATCAAGCTCCAACTCGCTCTCCTTCCTCACCGAAGAGGAGAGGAGATGGCTGAATGGAGAATACGAAGATACCTCACCAGGTCCGAAGACACTTTACCCTTCATCTGACCAACTGTCTAAGCTTTCAGCACCTCCTGTGTCTTTAGTAGTTTTGTGGTTGTTTCTTCTACAGTGGCGGCAGTGGAGCAGATCATCATCAGTGACGATGACGAAGCCACAGTTCGCTCATTACAGATGGAGGAAGATGAGGCGTTGGCTCGGAGCCTGCAGGTAGAAGCCTTCATCCACGGCCTCAGACACTAACGTCTCACCTGTGATCTTGACACTAACTTCATGTTTGCTTTGTTAATTCAGGCTCAGTTTAACCAAGAGGAGTCAGAAAGCAGACACCAGCATCATCATCATCATCACCACCACCATCATCATCATCAGCAGCAGAGCCACCAAAGGGTGAGACATCCTACAGCCTCCGCATGTAAATCAAAATGAACACAAAGTCAAAGTTATGTTTAAGAACATCAGATTAAATGAGACGTGGATGAACGTGAATCGTACAGATTTGTTTCATCACATCTACATTATTGTAATTCTTTATTCACTCATCTTAGGAAAAAAAAAACATGCTCTTCAATTTCCTCTGAAAATCATCTTCTTGAACTGGCTTTTGTTGTCATGTTTCTATTTTTTCGTGTTTCTTTTATTTAACTGTAAATTATTACTTTGTGATTTTTAGCTTGACAGCTGCTGTATGAATAAATCTTGATTTGCTTACCAGCAGAGAGGTGGAGCTGCTTCAGCATCGGGTTTTCAGTTCTGGAGTCAGAACTCTGATGTGCAAACCGAACTGGTTCTAAGGTGACTTTCTGTGTCAGCCTTAGAACTAGATTTCTGCTTTAGAACTGGGTCCAGATCTTCATCACCTCTTGATCCACATCTAAGTTCTGCTTACGTGAGGGGCTGAGGTTGGGCTTACGGGGACCAACCAGATGTGGTTAACTCTGCGGTCTTTGTCTGCAGTATTATTCCTACGTGGAGCCCAGCTGGATGTCTCAGGTGTTGGCTGCTGTCTCTCCTCTGGTCGGTCTTGAAGATGGTATGATCACAGAAAGTAATCAGATTACACCTAATCCATGTGTAATAAACTCTGATCAGACCTCAGCTCACTTTATTAGCTGGTGTGTTTACACAGATGTGATTGGCCAGCGGAGTCGATTAGGGCGGGGCAGGAGGAGGAGGATCATATTACCCAACTTTTCAGACGACTTTCAGGGAAATGACTACGAGGTGAGGAAGAGGAGGAAATGTCATCACTCTGCAGGTGTCTTTTCTTTTTTTTTCATCATCTCCCTCTTCTCATCATTTCAGGCTCTTCTGGAGTTTGAGGAGCGACAAGGTGCCGTCGTATCAAAGAAACTAAGCCGCAGGGAAATCCAGAGGTTTCCTACCAAAAAGTTCCAGTCTGCCAGCAACTCTGGGAACACTCAGTGAGTCCAGGATCCGGTTGGAACCGAACCGCTGCATTTACTGCTCATTTCAAATATCTCTCATCTTTCACTCATTCATCTCACCTCTCTGCTGACTGATTGGCAGGTGTCAGATCTGTTTCTGTGACTACACCAATGGAGAGAAGCTAAGGATGCTGCCCTGTTTCCATGACTACCACGTCCAGTGTATAGACCGATGGTTAAAGGTAAGAGCTAACGGAGACAATTCGTCTAAATTCAGAGCAGTTCTTCTACTGAATCACACCCGCTAACATGGCTCATAGGCTGGCTTGTTTTTTGTTCTCTGGACAGAGTGAGACATCTGTCTCGGGGAATCTCTTTGTTTATGATGCGTTTCTTTCTTACAGGAAAACACCACCTGCCCAATCTGCAGGGTCAACCTGGCTGATGGAGACTCTCTGGCCCCCCAGACCCTCTGACTCCTGCTTGAGTTTGTTCAAAGGATGACTCAGCTCAACTTTCTTATTTTCTACTTTTATTATTTACATCTTTCCTCAGCACTGATGAGACTGTGAACAACCTGTAACTGCGTTGTCATGTTCTGCTGCTCACAGACTTTTAGATCAAATAAAGAGGATTTTTTCCCTTGGTGTTTGAGAGTCTCTGCAGAGCGTCACTCCTCGTAGTAGCGCTTCTTCATGGCTCTGTATTTCCTCAGGTAGTAGAGAGCCTCTACCTCTGAAGCCACGAGCTCCCCTGGAGTTATAAGGGCTTTGATCTGCTCTGGGTCCTGGACCGTTTTAAGTAAACGCTGCTCTCAGGCAGTCTCTGAAGTAGCCGTCACCTTTAGGGTACTCCCAGGCGAGGTAAAGGAACTAGGAGGAGGACCGGAAGCTGCTGAGAAGCAGCACATCGTCATGGTAACAACAAAGGTGGTCCAGGTAACTAAAGAACATGATGGAACTGTGATTATGTCAAATGAAGTTTAACAGTCTGAATATTAAATATCTGAGCTCTGCGTTAATTAAATCAAAGGTTAGTAAATTATTCAAATGAAACATCCAAAATTTCCAAATACAACATTAACAGTCAGGCTGCTGGGTAGGCGCACATCGGCCAAGCCCCTGCTACTTTGCTTAACAATCTTTCTTCTTAGAGGAGTACAGGTAATATATCACCGGATTAAACTGCCCATGATGATCTAAATATGTCACAGAAACAAAAGCCTTCGACTGCAAGACAACAAGTAAGAGGAAACAGCCACACGAGAGGAAAGCACCTGGTCCTGATGGCTTCATCTCAGAATTTTATAAGCAGTTTAATCATCCAGCAGAACCTCTAACAAACGTTCTCTGAATGTCTGCTAAATGGATGTCTCCCTCATAGTTTTAATTTGGCTTGTATATCTCGGATAAACAACTAGAGAATTACTTTTTATATAGGCTGGTTAGTCTAATCAAAGTAGACTAAAATATTGGCAACTAGATTGGAGAAATTCCTCACAAACTTGATTAACCCAGATCAAACAGGATTTATTATTAATAGATGCTCCCATTCAAATGTGCATGACTATTAAATGTTATTCATACTTTCAGACTAGAAAAACCAAAATTCTTGCTATCTCATTAGACACAGAAAAGGCATTTGATAGGGTGGAATAGGAGAATTTATTTAATGTTAAGAGATTTAAGCTAGGTGACACATTTATTAATTGGGTAAAAATATACAAATCGCCAATGGCTAAGATTTTAGTTAATGGACGCTGCTCTGATCCATTTTACCTTCAGAGAGGGACTCGACAAGGATGCCCATTGTCACCCCTTCTTTCTGCGCTGGCCCTCGAGCCGCTAGCAGAAATAATCAGAGGACACAATGAAATCAATGGAGTGAAACTAGCGGCAATGGACCACAAAACTGCACTTTATGCAAAAAAAAAAGAATCCTGAGTTCTTAATTCCCATTATTCTACCTGTTATAAATGAATTTTCTAAAATTTCTGGTTACAAAATGAATTTAGAGAAATCTGAAGCTCTCCCTTTGGGGAGCTGTAATCAGCCTGCTGACGTCCTATTATATGGTCACCATCTGGATTTACTTATCTTGGAATAAGAATATCTGCAAATATAAAAAATATTTTTCCTCATTATGTTTAAGAAAAAACTGATTCCTATAACATTCTTTTTTCTGTTTCTCTGCATTGATCTAGTTTAGTGATCCACTTTTGTAATGTCACTGTCTGAATGTTTTTTTTTCTCCTTTTCTGTATATGTGTTGTCATGAATGTTTTGTTATTGTGGTTGTTATGTTTATTGTTTGTTCATTCAAATAAAAAAAAAAAAAAAGACGAGACGCAGACAAGCAACTAAAACTTCAACCAGATGATCACTGCCTCATTTTCCTGTAATTATGACCTCATCAATAATCTATCAACTGATTAATGGACCAGTTTTTAACAGAAAACAGATTTTTGTAGAGTTGAACCATTTCAGCTCTGAGAGGGTTCGCCATCATCGCAGGGAGCCGAACAAGAGCTGATCCTGCAGACAGATGCACAGTCCAACATTACCACAGTGAATCAGACCAAGCTTAGCAATCTGAACCAGAGTCTAGCTTCGAAATTTAATGAACTGGCTGATAAATAAATCAAATGTGTGTTAAAAGTAAACAGTAGCAGAAGATTGTGGAAAAGAAATTAACAGTTCAAGCTGAGACAACGTCCCTAAATTCAAACTTTTATGATCTAAACAGCATTTTTGTACAAATGTTTGCCCAGTTTTTATAAACTGGCTGTGAATATTAAAATAATTCAGATATCGGCTATGAAAAGTCATGTGTGGCAGTTTGAAAACACTGGTTTTCATAATAAAGGTTTTTCAGTGTTATAAGATGAAACTAATCCCAATTATTGTCGTCTAAAACTTTGATTTAGCTCTTGAATTGAACAAATGCAGTCTTCAACCGTGTTAAGGTAGTTCTTGACATTTGTACTTTCAGTTGTTTGATTTATTATTAATATAATGATATACTATAATTAAATTTAAACCATGTTCTTTTGTATTGAACTGGGTACAGATGATGGATGAGCTGTGTATACTGGTCTTTAAGGCTGTGCTGGAAGAAAAATGAATAAGTGCAACATTAAAGAAATCTGAAAAGAAAGCATGGGTGTTTTTTTTTTTCCTTTTTAAAAATCTTTAAATTTTTTTACAGAAAACTGTAAATTAAAAAGCAATTCAGGCACATATGAGTCAACTGCTCAAACTTACAGCCTATGGAGTTACAGATTTATTAAATTACAATAACAAAAGACGTTTGACCAAATTTTTAAGTTTATCCAACTAGTGACTTAAGGACACTTCAGCCTCCTCGTACAAAACACACAAACATCACACACATAATGCAGGAGGCCATGCAGGCGACTCCGGGTCCAACCGTCTGAGGACAGGAAGTGAAGCATAAATGAAGCAGACTGAGCTCCCAGACAGCAGCTGTAGAATCTCAGACCCAGACCCTGAAGGTGGTGCCGCCTCCACAGCTCCACCCCAACGCCTCGTTCTGCAGCCGGTCAGTAGTTGGTTCTCAGCCGGCGGTTCTCTTCTCGCAGCTTCTCGATTTCTTCCACCAGGGACTCATTAACAGAGTATTTCTCTATCAGACCGTGGATCTCAGTCTGAAACAACACCACAGGATATATATCACTGAACCAGGTGTGAACTAAAACATTTAATTACAGGAGTGAACACGGGATTAATCAGATGAGAAATCAGCATATAAACAGGTCAGTTGGATAAAAAAAGAAGCTGTGCTGACAGCGAACAAATGAATCCAGGTTAAATAAAAGGTGTCAGTCACTGATTCCAGGAATCACCTGCTGCTTAACAAAGACCTGAAACACAATGTTTCCAGCAGATCCACCGATTTCATTCATCATTATTACTGTTTGCATCAGCTATGCAGTCAAAGTGGGCATGCTCCCACCATCGCTGCAGGAACTGACCAGAACTCTCACCAATCAGACTTACCGGTTTAAATGAGCTAAAGACATGCTGACAGGATGCATGTGCGCTCGAGATAAACAAGATGGAAAGAGATGCCGAAAAACAGCTGAAAGAAGTCAGACTCCACAGAAACGTTCAAAGAAGGGGGCCATGTTAGTTCCTGAAGCAAATCAAATACCTGTCCATCATCAACGTACTGCCTGGAGAGGCTGACAGCGAGGATCAAACCAACGAAAACACGAGAGGAACTATGACAAAGGACAAGCCAACAAACACTAAACACCTCCTACTTTATTTTATCTCATATTTTAATGAATGGGAATAAATCGGGGGTAAGCATCTAAAACAGGGCTTTAAAAGTTTTGCTGGTGGAGGCTTCGCCTTTTATCCAAGAACGCTGCAACGTTAGAAGGTGGAAGAAGAGAAAGTTCATCTGTAAAGCTTCGTACCAGCTGGATGTAAAACTGTCGGATCATTTCCACCTGAAGGTTGAGGATGTCTCGATGACAGGCGTCCCTGAAGAAGAAAAATAAACATGGTTTTATTAACCTTTTAACTCTAATCACAAAGTCATCAAGCTCCATTAACCCATTCAGAGCTGATGGAACATATCTGGGATTTACTTCTACCTTCTACGTTTTTAGTCGGGTAGCTGGCTTTTCAGGCCAAATAGAAAGTGTTTAATCGGTCCTGTGTGTAATGATGCTGACTTTGGGAAGTTACTGGCTCCAGCTCTGATAAACATTGTTGGAAACGTCACAGCTGGAGGCACTGGAACACGGAGAGTAAACGTGTTACCGGTAATGGGAAATAATCTGATGGGTCTGTTTTAGCAGGTCGATCCAAGCCTAAAATCCCACTTAGACTGGAGTTTGGTCCACACTTAATCTGAGTTTCATAATTCTTCTTTATTGGATAACACAGAACAGATGCTACACAGGCTCTAGTTTTTAAATATGTTGGTCACAAAGTTGTAGTTGATCTGGTTTTTCTCCATCAAGCCCATCCCCAGGTCCCTGAATATAGACCAGTACAGGGTTTCCATGCTGGGAGTCTATTTTAAGGCCGTTAAAACAAAACAGGCTTTAGACAAACCTGAATTCCTCCAGAGTTTCATGAATCATGCTCTGGATGAAGTGTATCTGCAGGGAGGTGAGAGGAGCAGCTCCACCCTGTCCAACCACGTCAGCGATGTTCTGAGAGAGCGAGGAGGACACGGCCGCCGTCGCAGCTGGACCTGAAGGTTCAACCACAACCAGCAGCATCAGCTTTACCACCATCCTGACCCAAACAGAGCTTTTTATCTTACACTCAACCAACGTCACTGCTGTCACCATGGATACCAGGGTTCACCTGCTTTGCTGGTAGGTGGAGCTCCGTGGTCAGGTGAGTCGTAGCTCAACTGAGTTTGAATTCCATTGGCTTTTCGGAGGCTGGGCTCTGGAGTAAAGAAAGGTGGGGCTGGCTGACTGAGGCTGGCCTGTTGGGATGTGGAGGGCGTGGTCTGGCCCTCCCCCTCCAGACTGGGACTGCCGGTCTTATCAGACTGCAAACACACACACGCCTTTTTTAGTGTCAGTGTTATTTAAAAAAAAAAAAAAAAAAAAAAAGACTTTGTCAACACTAAGTATTTTTTTCCTTTGATTTCTAAGCAGATTCAAAATAAGACAATCTGTCAAACTGCTGCCAACTGTAGATCATACTGTTGCTCCGAGGTCAGAGGTCATCACCTTCCTGGTGTCACATGGTTCTACAGCTGAAGCTGTGATTGGCTCCTCCTCTTTAATGGTAAGTGGCGACTGGAAGACTGACAGCGGGCTGTAACATCTTCCTGCAGAGGCCAGAGGGGTCTTCCGCTGTGAGCCGCCACCTGAGAGAGAGTCTAAGACATGATGGCACCTGTCTCCATGACAACAAACCGATACCTCACACACGAGCAACAAGGTTACTCTATAAAAATCTGGTTACATGTCTCTTAGGGACAGTTTAGCAAAAAAAGCCAGCATTTCAGGTTTCTGTACGCCCACACCAAACAATACTTCATGTACTGTGTGTGTGTGTGTGTGTGTGTGCGTGTGTGTGTGTGGGTGTGTGTATAAACTGCGACAGCAGCATGGAAACTGACTCCAGCTACCAGCAGGACTTCATGTCTGCAAACAGTTCCTACATGGGCTCCTTTCTAAACCAGTAGAACTCAGTAGAATAATGGAGTTCTGACCTTCTCTGACTGGAGAGAATATGTCCAGACTGGCCCGGCCAATCAGCTGCTGACCCTCCCTTTCTCTGGACAGCATCTCAAAGCTGGTAACTATAAGAGCAAAGCATCAAAGTTAGTTCAGAACCAGCAGCACCAGTTTAACCAGCTTCTGAAAGTCTGAGAAGTCTCTTCTTGTCGTACTTGGTGTTCTTCCAGTTGGTGTGTCTGCAGTTCCCCCTCGGTTCCCAGAGTCTGGACCTAACAGCATCAGGACAGAAAGATGGAGGTTAAAGAACCCGACAGCATTAATGGATGTACAGACGACCTGGCAGTATGATGCATTTGACTCCGACTGTTGCAGGATTTAAATCAAGTAACTCAAAGGAAGCATCATTAGCTTGCAGCTTGGACAATAAATCCATTTGATTAATTCGAATGTGCCGTTAATGGCATTTTGTTTTGATAGATAAAAAAAAAAAAAAAAAAAGTAGTTCTTTTTCCCCTTTAAAATGCACAGCAAACTGTCCTTGGGGCATCCGTAGTTAGGGCTCAGCAATCCCCCCACCCGTCTCCCAGTAAGTAAACATAGCAGCTAGCTGATGGAGCTCATTTTCATTAAGTGTTATCAGTTATTCTGAGCTGGTTCGGGTTTTTGCAAAACCAGACTCAGAACCAGTAACGACATGTTGCAGAATTAGTTTAAAGCTGTTTATACCAAAGATGGCAGAAGAACTGATTTCTCTCAGCACCTCGCTAGACCTGCAGCAGAGTGGGAGACATGACTGCAGTCAGCTGATGCGTGAAATTCTCTCAGTCGTCTGGATGAATCGTTTATTTCAGTTAAACGTTAGGTGTAATGGAGGCTGATGACGTGAACACAAGCTTTCATGCCCAAATCGCCAACATGTTTATGTTTAGCTCTGCAGGGTTGAACTAAACACCTTTTCTGGTTAAAGGCGTATAAACACAGACCAGTTCACCAGGAAGTACCGAGGTTCTGAGGCTCCAAAGCAGAACCAGAACAATATCTGTCTAAAAGGATTGACAGATATACGGGGAAGGCCTGGAATTTAACTGCAGTGAGAAATGCTGCTCTCTACAGCTTCAGCCCACAAATTCCTGTTAAGAGGGGAATCATTTCCACAGTGGATCCAGTGTGATGAGAAAGGGTCCTGGTGGAAAGAGATCATGGATGCAGTTGTGCTGCAGGATATGCCGCTGTTTGGTACGGTGGAAAAGCCTGACTTTATACGTACAGGAGGCACATCTGCACGCAAAAGGATTAAGTTTAATGTTTTTAATAAGTTTAATATTTTATATTTTTTCAAGAAGGAAAAGAAAAAAAATTATTAAAATCAGATTTAATTTGAAAGTAATGAGATTTTATTTTTTGGCTTTATCAGCCAATGAAAAGTCAGACCTTCACGAGCAGGAGAGAAGACGTCCAGACTGTTTCGTCCAACGTTGCTGAACTTTTCCACTGCGGGTTGATGCTCGGCCCCCTGTTGGCCCTCTGCCTCCCGACCCATCATCGTCACACCGGCACCTCCTGCTGGATGGAAAACCCACCTGCTGTCTGAAACATCTGATCACAGCTCAGGACTGAAAACATGGAAACTTGATTCTGAATCTTTTTAACATCTTTAAAACAAAATCATGTGTTGTACCGTCTACTGCCCACACTGACTCATGAGATTAACCCACCTGTGTCGGTCGCCGGCCTGTGGCGGGTGGGATCTGTGCTGGGGGGGGGATCTGGATGGCTGCTGGACAGCGTTGAGGTGGATCTCTTTATACTGGAAATCTTGGTGGATCCCAGTTTACTGGACTGAGGTGGGCCAAAGAGAGAAACATGAACATTTAACTCATCGTGAAGTTGAGACTTTAAACTTCATAAAGTTTCAAGCCGTGTTTGTACAGTTGTATTTTACATGTTCAGGGTTTGGGGGCGGGGGGCACCTTGTGTCTGCTGGTGTTGCTCTGGAAACGCAGGCAGGTGACTGAGGTTTTGTGGGCCACAGTGATCCTGGTGGGGGAGCTGGAGTTCCTCAGGTCGTACTGGTAGATCTTCCCCTGAGTGGACCCGACCACCAGACCAGTACCGTCCAGAGTGAAGTCCACCGAGGTCAGAGGACTGTCCACGCGGATCGACCTCAGGATTCTGCCGACACATCAAAACATCAAGCTGTGGCTGGTTTTTCTGGAGTTCATTTAGGCTCTTAAAAATAAGACTGACAAAGAATGATGGCCAGAATAAGGGATAAGGGGCTGATCTGGGATTATTTCATGGTCCAGCTTCCTGAGATATTTACCAGCATAACACCTCTATTAAAACATCTGGAAACCGGCTCAGGTTCATTTTTTACCTTCTACTGTAGCACAGTTACTCATCAGGCATTACTTTACTCATTCCTAAGATTACCTTATTAATTCTACTAATTACTAATTAACTAATTTTCTACTGTGTTCCAGGTGGATTCACTCTGACACAGTAACACATGTCTCAGCTTTCTGTAGAGACCAAGATTATACATACAGGCCTTGTAGTTGTGAAGATATACTTCAAGTCATTTCAGACCAGAGGCAGAAAAATAGGCCTTGTTAAAAAAAGAAGTCAAATATAATTCTGTTTCAGCAGTGAGAAAATTAAATTTCACCATGTTTACTGTATCATCTTTCAGTCATACTTCTGCATGGACATCTACTACATAAACTTGCTTTGATTGTCACCTAAAGAACTTCTGAACTTCTGCACAACCAGGCATTGTGCTCCTTCAACAGGGAGAGAGTTGGTAGTACAACTCTGGATGTGGTTTATTCATATTCTGTGCAGAAGGGTGATGATACAGTGCACTATAAAGAGAGGAGGGGTTGAAATAGAAAACAGGAGCGATTGTTTTGATGAACTCAGCTCAGTACTGGTGTTCTGCTGTTTTTACTCTTGTTCTTGCTCCTTGAGGTGCAAACATCAACATAAACAGAACTACGAGAGGAAGCGAGCAGGAGTCCGTTACTGAACGAAACGTCCTGAACGACTGGATTACGTTCCCTGCAGCAGCGTGGAAATAACTCACATCTTGCTGGCCGTGTCATAGCAGATGATCTTCTTATCCAGGCCGACGCTGACTACCAGCAGGTCGCTGGTGGGAGAGAAGGCCAAGCCGGAGCCAGGGGCCTTGTGAGCGCTGTCGAACACATGGAGCTCCTTCTGGGTGTTGGAGTCCCACAGAACCACGGTGCCGCTGTCAGAGACGGTGCCCAGCAGGGAGCGCTTCACCATGGACAACCTCAGGTCATGGACGGGCTGCAGAGAAAGCAGGAAATAGATAAGACCACTGCAACTATGTACTCTGGTCTGAACCAGTCCTCTATTCATAGTCTGCAGTTGGTCCAAAATGAATAGTATGAAGCTAAAGGAGCAAATAACTCCCGTATCCTCGTCTCCTTACTGGCTTCCTGTTAATTACAGCATCCTGTTTAAAATTTAACTTTGTTTTTAATTCTTTTAAGCTGCTTCTTATCTTTTTTAGCTCCTGCTTACCCGTGCTCTAATAGAAACCAGGAGGTCCAGTTTAGAACTGGTTTTATCCACTCCAAGGTCAACTTTCTGTAGCTGGTGTCAGAATCTGGAATAATCTGGTCCCAAATATCAGATCTAATCATTTTAAATCTCTACTGAGGACAAGTTGGCTGAAGCAGTTATTTGTTTTATTGAATTGTTGTTTGATGAATGTCATGTATTTTATTTATTTAAGTTGTTTTAGATTTTAGAGCACTTCGTGTACCATGACTTTTGCAATACACACAAATTTGACCTTATTAAACAGAAGTTACCAAGAATGAATATGTTTTTTATTTCCTTCAATAACAAGCCCACAGCTGTCTGTCTGTACTGTTGTCCCTGATGCAACTCCTGACCTATACTGAGACACAGCCTGCTAAAAACTTCCACGTATTAAATCCTGTTCAACTACAACACCTGTCTGTTACTTGGAGGAAGCAATACAAGGCAGAGTTCAGCTGGCTGTGAATCTCAGTATAAGACAGGAATCACACTGCAACAGTACACTGTCTGGATGGAAAACGTTGCACTAACAACCTCACAGGGACAAATTTCCACCTTTATGCATCTGCAGTCTGAACAGTCTTTGAGGTTCACATAACACCAAGAATACACAGGAGCATCCCTAAAACTTCTCACAACAAAGTCCTTAAAGGATCTTTCACATCAGATTGCTCATTTTACCGAGACTTTATCACCTGATATCTGAGAAACGTAACTGTTTAAAGTCCTTCCTCATCTTTGAGAAGCACAGAACATTTACCGCCTGGATTTTTATATCTTTCCTTTGATTGTTGTTTTAAAATTGTTCCGGAAATCTCTACAGATTTTCTCCACCAGCTGAATAATAAGAACCAGGCCCCAGAGCCACACAACACCCTGAGTTTTACCCTGAAATGTCACATCTGAGACTCAAATGTCTGAAACAGAATCTGAATCAAACGCCCCCCCCCCCTTTATAAAAGGTTTATGTTATGTAATCATGCCTGATAGATCCATCACAACTCTAGCTGTTACCATGTAACACAAGCAGCTCACAGATCATTTTAAAGAGACGTCAGAAGAAAAAAAATATTTAAAAAAACAAACTAGCTGATTTATTTTCATCATCAGAAACTAACTAGATGCTGATTCTTTGTGTTAATGAGCTGACCGTGTTGTACAGACGCTTGAATCCTGACATACGAGCTGTCAATCATCCTCCACACACAGACATGTCTACCTCTTTGTTCTGGAGGAATTTTTGGAGATTTTGTGTCAGATTTGATTTTCAGGAAACTTTGACTCAGACTATAAAGGAAAGTTTTCACTTGAACCGGTTTGTGCAACCGACCCCCCCAGTTTTCCAAAAGTAACTGTCTCCTATAAAAGTACTTGCAGCAGGTGTGTGTGCAGCCGACAGGCTGGAGTAACGATAAGTGTTAAGTGATCATACAAAGCCACAGTTTGCACCCTGAGCCACACAAAAACAGTTTGTAAAAGAAATTTACCAAGTGAGTGAAAACACTTGACATGTGTGATGTTGGTGATGGTAAACTATTTTATGCACTATTTTTCCTAAATGACACAACTTGTGTGTCTGTGATGATACACTCCTTTATACATCTGCTCCATCTGCTGCAGCGGCAATAGCTTCAGACTTAATTTCAGTTTTACAAAGAACTTTTAAAAAGTTTAAAATCGGTTTTAAATGCCAAGAAAACAACGTTTATGACTATCAGGTTTGTTTGCAAAACTTTGATAAACTAAGACTTTTACATCTGATGGTACATCGATATCTGGGAATATGGATCGATGAAAAATGTTATTTAATATTCATGTTTCTAATTTAGTTAAACTCAAAGTGAAGATTGTTTTTTATTTCAGAAATAAAATCATGTTTGACATTTTCTTCAAAGACTTGGACAAGCATGCAGCCTCCTCTACTTTCCAGCCTGGAGTCGGTGCATCGGGCTTCTCTACTGTCATATCAAATGTAAGATCCCTCCCTCACCACCGCCTCCTCTAGGATGTAGTTGGCTGGACTTTATTGAACATTTATAGATAACACTGGTTGATCTATAAAGCTTTGCAGGATAAACTCAGACTATCTAAGCACCCTCCTTTCTGTCAGCTCTAGTAGTTTCCATCTGGTTGATCTTGAATGTTCCCTGGGCTTTGACAGACTTTGGTAAAACAGTGTTTTCCCACCATGCACCGTGGTCATGGAATAATCCCCAAATTAATTTAAATTAAAATCCTTCATATCCATTAACGGTTTTAAGAGTATCATAAAGAATGCAGTGAAGCAGGAATGTCACTGCATCTCTTCTCTTGTTCATTTGTGTTTCATGTATGCAGGGGTTAAAGCCCAAAAACATCCCGAGCTGGAACTTTAGGGCTGATTTCTGGAACTGACCCCAGATCTGTTCTGGTCTAGATTTAAATAATGCATGAATAAATTTAATAAGACTAAATGCATTTTTGTATAACAGAACAAAGATTTCACAAATCAGAAATTGTGGAATAATTCAGTCCAGTTTTTCAGCAGGATCTGGTCTAATCTGTTCCAGATGAGCAAAAAAATCCAATAAAATTACCCTTATTTGCATCTTTACAAATAAAGGTCACAACTCAGAAGCTGTGTGTTAATTAATCTAAAAGCTCTGTAGAATAATTCAACCCAGATTTGAACATTTCAAGTCTTGTAGTTTTTCAGCAGAACCTGGTCTAATGTTGACAAGGCCCCCATAAAAAGCAGAACATTATTCCGTCCACGTTCATCGCCTGCTTATAAACTAAACAGCGCATGCACACTCTCCCACTCCCGGAGATCCAGCACAGGGGCGAAAGACCTTAAGTCCGCTTATTTCAGAGCTACCTTGGTCAGGTCTGCCTTGTAAAAAAAAAAATCTGATCTCTTTGGGGCTCCCTGGTTAAGAGAGAAAGATTCAACGCAGCATTTTTCTCACCTGGTTGCTGCCGTGACCAAACGCCCTGCTGGACAGGTTGGTGGTCAGACTGTGGAGAACCAGATCCCCACTAGTGGAGCCCGAGGCGATGCAGCTGTCGTTGGCATTAAAGGACACGCAGGTGACCTCTTCTTTGTGGTCCTGAGAGACAGATTCACCGTTTGCTGCTGTAGACATTTCAGATGTTTATGTTGCTGAATGGACATTCGATCTGTGGGCGCTTACTTTGAGGGAGCGGTGCAGTCTCTTCGACTTCAGATCCCAGATGTGGACACAGTGATCCAGACCACCACTGACAAGGAACTGGGAGGAAGAACTCAGACACACACGGGTCTGCCTTTTCTGAACATACAATTAGAAACTTCAGTGATAAAGAGTTTTACTTGTGTGAGCAGAAAGACTATCAGAAACAGAAAACTATATATTAACTAAAAACATTGCAAGTTTCTCCATCATCACTTTGTCTTCTAACTGGTGGCAGAAACTGGGTTTCTGCAGCTTTTCTGAATATAATGAAATAACTTTTTCCTGTGAGAATGTTTTGCTTTAAACATGACCACATTGCCTGGGACGACATTATCAGCAGAACACTGGATAAATTATCCACCCAGAAACTCGTTAAGTTTTTCACCGTTTACTCACCCCGTCTGCCAGTTCCACCACAGGAACAGGAGTCGACTTCAGGCTGGAAAGAACCAGTTTGTCTCCGCTGCTGCTGGCACTGACCAGGTACTGATCTGGGGGAACTGGTCAAGGCTGAAAACATTTTATTCTGCCAACACTTGGCTCCAAGTGGTCACTTTAAGATTTGTATAAATAAAATCACTTGAAGAAAAAAAATCAAGACAGCTCCTACAATGACTGACATTTCTAAAATAATAAATTAATATTTCCATGTATAAAATAATAGTAAACTCCTGAAGCTGAAGTAAAACATATAAGCTGACAAGTTTTTACAAAGAAAGTAGTTACTGGGTATTATAACAGTTAATCAACATAATTTAAGCTAGCTAATCTCTGGTTGGCTGGAGAAATAATTAAACTGGCATGAGCATGTTTACAAGACACTTAAAAACTAAAATAAATTACTGTGCTTTAGACCAAAATCAGACTTCACAATCACGTGTAAACATGACAGTCTGGCCAGAAACACACAAAATCAAAGCTCTTAAAGTCAGAATGATATCCCCAAATGCAGCTGGAGGTCAAATTTCTCCTGCATGTTTATGCTCAGCTCAGTGCTTTGTACATGCTCCACTGTTCCTGTCCTGGTCTGACCCGGGAATAATAAAAGACAGAGCTCCAATTAAATGTTCAAATCTAACCTTAGGTCAGTGTTTCTCAATCCAGGTCCTCGGGACCCACTGCCCTGCATGTCTTAGATGTGTTCTTGCTCCAACACACCTGGTTCAAATTAATGAACTTCCTCATCAAGTTCTTTGTAGCCTGTTAACGAGTCATTCTTTAATTCAGGTGTGTTAAAGGAGGGTTACTTCTAAAACATGCAGGGCAGCGGGTCCTGAGGACCTGGACTGAGAAACATTGCCTTAGGTCAACTCAAACATCTGGAACTGTGCAGAGGTTATCTGAGATTAATATCTGAGTGTAGTTGGACACTGACTAATGTTTGCCTCCAGTTATGAGCAGATGATGGAATTGCAGATGCCCCACGGTACCAGGATGTGATACTGTAGCTAGATAAACAACCCATACCTTTCACTGCAACCCTACACATTTTAGTATTCTTAAGTTATCACCAGAGCAACTGCATCAGTCCATCCATCAATGCGGATACTGTTGGAGCTCCAGCAGGCCTGAGCAACAGGGTGGCTGCTGCTGTGTGGGTTAAACTGCTCCAGGGGCGCCATGGAAACCGCATCCCAGAGCTTCACACAGTCTCCCGTTGACACCAGGCGGGTCACCTCCTCCATGGCAAAGGCTGGATAAAAATGAAAAACAACTTGATGTTAATGCACACAGCAGAAACATGGAGATAAATTTAATAACCAACTGAATTCTAGGTTCTGATAATTTTATTTACTTATCAAATATCTATTAATAAATAAATACAACTATGTTTTCAACTTCCCCCAAGCATTTTGGACTTAACCAAGAAAGCGATGGGAATAATATCCTTTCAGTTATTTCATTTCACAAACATTTTGAACACAATATTTCATGTTTTCTCTTATGAACTCAATTTCATTTGTTGATATGAATCCATCCATTTTCATCACATGTCTCACATCAAGGCTAACGGGTGATGAAGAGTTTCAGGTGTTATTTTGTTCCATTTTTCCTGCAAACGAGTCTTTCTGTGTGCAACAGTACAGAGTCACTGATGTTTCTAAATCCTCAAGCATTTTCTTAGGCATGGTCAGGACTACCATCACAGAACCCTGATCCCACCCCATACCATCTGAACCCTGATCCCACCCCATACCAATACAGAACCCTGATCCAACCTCATACCAATACAGAAGGGTTTTTTTTGGACTTGTTCCTGACAACAGTCCGGATGCTCCTTTTGTTCCAACAAAGACCTGGAATATTAACTGGTCTGACCACAGTCCAGGTTTCCACTGTGTGATAGACCATCCTAGGTGCCTCCGAGTCCAGAGAAGTCAATGCTGCCTCTGGAACTCTGGACCAGGTTAACATGTTAACATAACGGTGGACACCTTTCATTGTTTTTTTACTTCAACCTCAATTTAAAACATCTTATAAGCAGCATTACGACTGAGAAACGTTAGAAATATATCCGAGGTCATCATAACGTACAATCTAACGCTATTTTATGTCTTTAAAATACGTTTTTGAAAATTTTTGGAGTGTTTACAGGTCTGGAAGCTGTCATGTGAACAGCTGACACTGAAGTGTGTGTTTACACCAAACTGAACTCAGATCAGCTGTATAAACTTTTTATGTTTCAACTTTTTACACTCGAGCTTTAAAACCAACATTAGCCCACAATCTTGTTGTACTAACGCGAGTTTAATCAACTAAATTAACCCATCAAGCAACAGCTGGTAAACGCCAACTAGCTACAAGTAAACGCTAGCCACATCTGACACAGCGCGAGCGTCAGCGTGTTTAAAGTAACCGAACTGCCGCAAAAGATGCGCAAAACTACACGAAACAAGCACAAACTTGCTGGAAAGCTTCGAGGTTCTTCTGCAAAAAGTGTCATACAAACCCAGAAAGAAGAAGAAACAGTTCAATCCGATGAAGATGTTAAGTTTATGATCCACCTGGTGCTAATAAACCGCCACTACGGGAAAGCAGGAGGGACACAAAAACGAGCGATTTTTTTATTATTATTATTATTTGTTCTTCACGCTACGTATAATAAAGTTAGATAAATAGTGTTTAAAATTCAGATTTTATTTACCGAATTGAAACAGAGAAAGTCACGTAAAATTGATGTGCATAATTAAAGAAAATGTAAATTTACAAACATTCAAGCTTTTAAGTTATTTAAACTTCTTCGGCACACACGGGATACTATCAACTATTATATTTATTTAACATTTTGAGTTACTACATGGTACTAAGTTCTTTGTCTATGATGAGGGGAGAACAGCCCATGAAGGTGGGGAAGAGTGAATGGGCGTTAGTTCAGCCCACAGCCAGCCTCCTCATAAAGTGCCAAATGTCCAGACATGTGAAGGTCTAGCCACTCCCCAAACCTCACCTATAGCTTACTGACCCAGTCATCCACACAGCAACCACAGTCCACATACAGAAGCACAAGGGGTGGCACAGCTGCCTGGCGGTACTGCTCCATCAGGCCCGATGCCATCCTGTTCATGCCCTACCCCTACTGGTGGTCTATCCTTGAGAGGATGTCCTGTCCATAAACAGCCAGCAGTCAGCGACTGGTGGGGATGTCCATGGGTTCTGGCCGGGGGCTCCTGGCAGACAACCGGAAAGAGGCTTGACTTATCCACAAACTCAGCACACTCCCCCAGATAGTGTCTCAGCCTGTTGAGCTACTCCTGCCCGTGGTTCTCCCTCAGCTGCTTCACCAGCTGCGCCGGACTGTTGCCCCGGGTCTTGTCCTGAAGCAGCCTGATGATATGGATGTCATAGGCGTACCTGTGTTGATGCATTGCTGTGAATAATTAGTAACGTGTTTATGATGGGACAGTTTTTAATTGTATGAAGAACTGAAAACATAATTTATTTAAATTGGCTTCACTCACTTGGCGGTCAGGATTACCCTAAACCTCAGCTGGTGTGGGAGGTCAAGCTGGTCAGTCTGACTGGTGAACAGATGGTTTCGAGCACACTCAGCACACCTGAGTGTCTCACCATCAGGTAACACCGATCGATGTCCAGGACCTTCCACATCCTTTTGTGGATGCCAGCACCTGTTAACTGCTCTCCACAAGCAAGCAGTCTTCCCCCTCCACAGGTGGTAGGGCATCCACACCATCCGCTGATGGGTGAAGAAACACTCTGGGGTTGGTGTTTGGTGGTAAATGAGCATGGGGACAGGGGGCTCATACCACAGCTTAAGTTCTGGCTGCAGTTTGCTGGAGTGAAAGAAAGTGTTGGCAATCCATATCCGGTCCTGCAGTGGGGTGGTTTTGCTCCACTGACCTGGCATCCTAGAATGAACCTCAGGCTCCTGCAGGAGATGGCAGAAGTCTTGCTGGTTCACCCTGAATGCAAGATGACAACCACCAAAAGTTCTATTATTATATGCAGAATTTCCTCTTGGGTGCTGGGGAACAGTTACAATTTAATTCAATCTAATCTAATTTAATTACAAATTAATTTCCAACTGTATCAAAAACAAAGGCAGTGGACACCTTCCACATTGTTTGTTAGTTCAACATTAATTTTAAACATCTTATGAGCAACATTACCGCTGAGAAACATTACAAATATATTCAAGGTATTCAGAAAGTAAATCTAATGCTTGTTTCTGTCTTTAAAAGACATTTTGGAGCATTTTCAGGACTGGGAGAAGCAAGTGAACAACTGATACAGAAGTGTTTATTTACACCAAACTGAACTCAGATCAGCTGCATAAGCTTAATATTTTTTACACTTGTCACAGTCACACAGTCCATAAAGTTGGTGTTTTATCAGCTAAACTAACCCATGAGGCAATTACAATGTACAGTAAAATTATTCGAGACTTTCAAGTTCTACGGCACAGCAATGCACGGAAAACTATTTACTACTATATTTATTTTACAGTTTCAGTCACTACATGGCACTAAGTTCCATTTATTCGAGAAAACAATTAAATTAAATTTCAAAACAATTAAATTAAAGTAAGAACCAGAACTGCAGCAACCTGAAAGTTGATCTGTCCTGTCTGTATTTACTGATAAAAATAAAATAATAATAATAATAATAATAATAATAATAATAATAATAATAATAGCCTGGAAAACAATTAGATGATTCTTTTGTAGAAATAGAAATTTAAATTATTGTGATCATTTATTTCCTCCATGTTGGACAATTTGTTTCTACAAAACATCAGCTTATATTGCAGTTGTCTTACAGTTTTTCCTCCATTGGTTTGGTTCATTCCTTGAAGATCATTTTGACCAAACAGTCTTACAGTTCTGTGCAACATTACAGCTCACTAGCAAAAGCTCATAACTCTCCCAAAATGCTTCACACACACTTCAAAACTAGATTCCTTTTCCATGTAAAGAGTCAGTACCATCATAATTGCAAAGATCTTCTCTGTTGCTTTGGCTAATTTGCATTCACTTAATGCATTTGCCAAAGTAACCTGGATGGTTCAGCACAACACAGTGGATCGCCTGCACAAGCTCATATCTCTCCCAAAGCTGTTTACCCATGTGTCAGAACTAAATTCCTTCTCATAAAAATAGTCAGTGTCTCCAAAATGCATCGTCCCTTTGGCACTGTGTAAGCACTGCAAGTCAAAATGTTTAGATGTTTTGTCATTATGGCAGACGTCTAGCTGAAAAAAAGGATTTCACAGTAAGAGCAGCCTCCAAAGTTTGACATCACACACTCTGCACTCATACTGCTGGGGACACTGTAAACATTTTTATTCACACACATTAAGTAACTTCCATACATTAGAGTACATAAAAACAAAATGTATACAGTATTCTGTACATGTAATATAAACACAAACAAAAAAAAAAGAGAAAAAGATAAAGAAAATCATATCTAGCCTACAGTGCTGTAAATAAAGTTTCACTTTCACATAAAGTAACACTTTCACTGGTCGTCCTTACCCTCACACACTAGTCAATTTGTCCACATCGCATTCATATAATGTTGTTGACTAATTTTGACAACTGAACAGACTATTGTGCATATGTTGACTTACACAATGAAGTCATGCTGAGATGTTTTGGAGAGAACAACCATTAGACTGAGAATCAACTAATCAGCTTAGATCAGCAAGATCTATTTATTTGGAAAATGTACTAAATGTGGGTTTATTGTGCTGACTGTAGGCTGCTTGTACATAGCCATTTGCAAAGATGCATTGAGACGCTTGAGACATGTACTAAGACATTTGCAATTCGATAAAATCCATGAGAAATGCCATTCTGTTGTGAACAATTCCAAGGTGGTTTGGAGATTGAAATTTCTGTTTCAAGACATGAGCCAAACCAACGGAGAACAACTGTAATGAAATGTTAACTTTAGCTATCGAGGAAACAATCAAAAAGGAAAAATGCAATCGCCCAACGTGGGGCTCGAACCCACGACCCTGAGATTAAGAGTCTCATGCTCTACCGACTGAGCTAGCCGGGCTAAACTCCCCACTTAAAATGTTTCTATCAAATAGAACCACCACAGTATTTATTTCAGCATTCTACATTTCCTGAGCCGGAATCTCAGTGTGGAAAAAAGAGGATTAAATCTCGTCTACAGCGTGTCAGAAACACGGTGAAACAGAACAAACGTTGCAGTAACACACTTTCACCACGAGGGGGAGAGTTACATAATCTTTCTTCTGAACGTGCCGATTTAGCACAATAAAAGAAGAAAACTCCCGCCCCATCCGCTGTTCTTTTTAAACGAAGGCGGGACTCTTCATTCACTGTAGTTGGTGTAGTAGTGCTGGAAAGTTTTCCCACTGTACAAGTCGCTGCCAACATGGTGAGGACTAAAGCCGATAGTGTCCCTGCGTCTTACAGAAAAGGTACAGTAATAAATTAAGTACCGCCGACCAGAAGATGAAGCCAGACCACGACTGGTTTGTCACGTAGTCTGGTGGCCTGGGGGCGTTTGGCTAAACAAGGCGTGTAAGGATACATAAAGCTGCTTGATATATTAAATTATATATACATATACTAAATAACTTAGTTATTATCTCGTGGGCTAAATAGTAAAGAGTAGTAAAGTGTAAATGTGTTAAATCCACAGCTGGCCTTCGTAACAACAGCGTCCCGCCAACATGTCTGGCTCTGCTGCCTTTCTCGTTCTTTCTTAATAATACAGGCGAGTTAAGCTGCTAAAGGTTGTATTTTCTTCAGAAATTGGTATTTTTTTTATTGGATCTGACATACCACATTATCTATTCTTTCTTATAAGACTGGGACAAGCGTTCTACAAACTGGCGCCAGATTTTTAGCGCCGCAGTAAGCCTGTAGGCAGAACTTGCACCAAAGTCCATTTAAAAAATTACACAATCACGTGTCCTTGCTCTTTATAGATGGGAAAGTTACGTCTAGATATTCTGAACCGTATTTTCTTATCTAACGGGATCTTGTGACAGATTCGGCAAAGATTTGACCCGCTGATCGCCATTAGAAACCTGGTTTACATACCGATCCTTAAAAACCTATTTTAGGGAGGCATGTTTGCTCACATGTAAAGTCTGTGCACTTTTATTACAGCCTTTTTTACACAAGTTTTGAAGGTTTCTCTATATTAAACTTAAGCAAATATCTGATAAACATGTTACATGAAATGCACTTATTTCCTGCTTCATTCTGACGCTGTGTTGGATCCTGTTTCCACTTTGCCATCTTATCTCTAATCAGACTATCTGATCTCGTTTTGCAGCTGTTGCAGCTTCTGCACCCAGGAAGTCTCTGGGCTCCAGTTCAGCCAACGCATCCTCCTCCAGCAGCCTTTCCTCCACTCCTGGTGAGTCCCAGTTGGGTCGCTAACAAAATTACCCATCTAACAACCTGACTTGTACTTGAAGATGTGGTTTGTGATTCACAGCAAAGAACAAATATGCTGGGGGTAACCCAGTGTGTCCACGCCCCACTCCGACCTGGCAGAAGGGCATTGGGGATTTCTTTGGTGGACCCCCCAGAAAACCAGAGAAGGAGAACCAGAGGCCTCAAGAGGTTGAAGATGATGAAGAAGCTGGAGGCAGCGGGATGTCTAAAGCCAGCAGGAAGTATGTTTGCTCCATTTACACATTCTTGTCAGCCTGACCCTGAATGTAATACAGATTTAAATAAATTTATTTTTGATGGAGGTATTTGAACTGACTTAAGTTTGTGATTATCATCTCTATCCTTACGAACCTGCAACTGAAAGAAATGGTCAAAATCTGGATCAGTAACTGGTTTGTTCTCCAAAATCTGAAAAATTTCTGAAGGTTTTTATGTTTGGATTGCTTATTTTAACAATGAGGGTTAATTTACTGACAATCAAAGAGCTTGATGAATGTTTCTTGATGAATTACAAGACAAATTTATATATGAAAATGGAGATCAAAGTGAATGTGTTTCCCATTTGCAGTTTCTTACCTCTGTGATGTGAAAGTTTGTCACTTTGTCACATGTTGCTTTTGGTCAGATCAGACAGTAGTTGTGCTGCTGCTATTATTAGTTACAGATCGGCCATTTTATCAGCTGTAGATTCATTAAGAGAAGAAATGTCTGCATTATAAGAATCTTTGAGTGAGGCTGCTGTAACTCCGGTTGCCTTTGGATGTGTGTTCATATTTACTTAGATCACCACCTTTTTGTTTGCTTATTCTTACTGTTTCAAGCTCTAAATATTCATTGTTGTACTGTTTGGTTTTACAACTTAATCTAAGCATCCAGCTCCTTTTTTAAGGTTCAAAATTGGTTGAAAATAATTCCGTCCTGCAGTTTCTTGCAGCTGCATCATTCAAAGCTATGCTTGATGCTCGTCTCACATTAAACATTGTTTAAAACTGTTTTCAGCTTCTGGTCCTTTTTAATTTTTGTCTCCTGCAGATCCCGACCTCTGCCTGCCCAGGATGAGGAGGATGACGACTGAATGATGGAGGGATCCGTTTGTTACCTCTACACAGGCTTTCTAATGTACATCTGTATATAATTTCTGTTGAATTCGTTTTGTATAGTTTTTATTAAACTTGTTTTTAAGTGGTTTTACCCTACGGCATGTTTGTATCTTCTCGATGGTGTGCATCAGCCGCTGATCAACTGATTTTTATTTCTAATAAATCTTTCCTGAAAACAAATATTTCCCCCGGTTTCTTTCTCTACACATTTAAAAACAGCTGTGAATGATCCCATTCGCACAGTTTCTCTTATTCCGTAATCATACTTTTCTCCATTTGCATCATTTTCTCCAGTTTCAGGTGTATTTTTTTTCCATAACGTTGATGCTTTCTGTTTGTTTTCACTAGAAACATTTTTTTTTTTTTTTTGGTCCAGTTTCAAGAAATGTTTTAAGAACACCGCACATTGTGTAGATTGTGTAGAGAAGTTTTCAGCTGCTACCTTTTCTTTCTGGGAATCGCCTGGTTGCTGCTTAAATCCTATTTTCCATCTGTCAAACTTTTCTTTGCCGTTTTTCATGTTGAACTCGAGGAAGTTCTCGCTCATCTCTTAAAACATTTAAATTGGCATTACATTTCAGCAGCCAGTTTAAAAACCGAACTTGTCTACTGATGAACCCCCTGTATGAGCGGGATGTGAAAAGATTAAAATCAAACAAAAGTTTTAGTCTACGGAAGCCCGCACAGTCAAAACACTCAGAGCAAGCACAGGGTAAACGGACACCATATGAATTTATAGCTTCTCTAAAATGTTCCGTTACAAAATGAATTCAGTCAACATTAGTTTAACAGGTTGTTAGTTTCACCTTTATCCGCTTGGCTAACTCCGCCCCGCTTCCGTTTTGTGACTTCTGACATTCGCTGGTAATCCGTTTTAGCTAACAAAGCTGTGGTTGTTTAGTGGTGGATAAACCGGTTAAACGGCTTCCGTCCTCGGTTGCTAAGTCGGTTATGACCTGTGTGATTTAGGACGTTTACGAGCAGACGCGAACAGTTGGAAGATGTCGGACAACGGCAGGTTCCAGTGGACGGTGGTCGTCCTGACCTGCCAACACAAAGACAGCGTTTACTCGTTTCAGAGAGGTGAGAATCATCTGCTCATTAGACGATCTTTGACATTGCTGCGGGTCCTTTATTTTGTAGTACACTGAGCGGCCGGAAGGTGTCGCTGAAGGGAAGAATGATTCTGTATGGATTTCTTAACGAGTAAGAAAATGGTTAATGCAAATAATCCTCTTATCATGTGTTCATTTTAGATTGCGCATTACATTAAACAATATTTAGATTGACCATACCGATTTAAGATGATGTACAAAATAGTGGAAACACCTGGCAGTAAAGTTAATCCAGTCCTCTGTTCACTTAGAGGAAAATCTGTTATTTCACTGTCACAAAACTGGATTTGACAGTCCAAGGGCGGTCCCTATCGAGTCCAAAACCTAAACTTTAAATTTCATGACTTTTTTACACACACATATATAATTATAATAAAAATAAACTTTTTTTTAACCTGTAGGAAGCATCACATGTTACATGAGCTCATTTGTTTAGACATTTGTTCTCTATGTTCTGTTGTAACTAAAATGTTGACTCGTGATTTTCAGTTTGCATTTTATTCAAATTTAAAGAATGTCCCAACTTTTCTGGAAGTCGGGTTGTAAATTGACTTCTTACTTCTGGGATTGTGTGTTTGTGTGTCAGAGCTGGAGTTGCGGCAGCAGTGTGGCACTCTTTCTCAGGGTGCGTTAGTTTTGACTGTGCGGGACCGCCAGGAGCCACTGGGCAGTGGAGGGGCTACGCTGAACGCTCTGCTGGTCGCTGCTGAACACCTGAGCAGCAGAGCCGGACACACTGTGAGTCAGACTGAATTCACACATCATCACAGAACGCACCTCTGAAACCTGCCAGAAAATCTTTGATTATTTATCAAATAGAGTCACTGTTCATCTGGTTTCCATTCAGGTGGTGACAGCTGACGTCCTGGACGAAGCTCACATCCTCATCCTCCACACAGTGAGCCTGGACCTGTGGTGTGTTTAGCTGTTTTCAGGCAGTTATTTTGCATTTGTTGATGCTTTCCCTCCTGCAGGGCCGGGATTTTCCCTGGAGCTCCTGCAGTCGAGCTTTCTGTTGGCTGCCTCGAGAGAAGCCTGAGCAGAAAGTCCAGGCTCCAGTCTGCTGTCTGGACCTGCTTCTGGACTGCCTCAGCACTCAGGTCTGCTTGAACAGAGCAAAGAGTTTCACATTAGGAAGTAAAGGGGGTCTCTAGTTTGAACCCTGACATTAAAGGTCCCATATTATACATTTTTTCAACAATTTCATATGGGTATCAGAGGTCCAACAACATTGTTTTAAAAGTGTTTTACCCCAAATTCCGCCTTGGTCCTTCATTTCAGCAATTCCTAAAGCGGCTTTAATGAGAACAGGCTGTTTCCATGTCTGAACCTTTAAATGTTCATGAAAGGTGCCTGTTCATGCCCCTCTCTGGGAGAGGATTTGACTTTCGCTGGTGCCTGCTCTGTGATTTTAGAAGGCAGGTCCAGCTAGCCGAGGGGCGGGTCAGTGACAGTATTCACTACCGGGGGCAGTGGTTATTTTACTTTGTGACCTCAAAAAGGGAAAGATCTCAGACTCACCAGTTTGAGCACACATTCACAAAAAAGTGGAACAAGTGAGAGAGGAAACAGAATTTTCTCATTTCTGGGCCTCATACACAGGCTGTGAGGACACATATGACTGTCAGAAAACCTTTAGAAGGGGAATTTTGCATAATATGGGAGCTTTAAATTGTGATCTGATCATGCACATTATGAGTGCTAAAATTTTCTGAGTTTGTCTTTGTGATTCGTTCAGATCTGCCCTGGTTCACCTCCTGGTGTTTGGGTCTGCAGCACCGACATGATCCTCACTGTACCGCCTGATTTTGGTTAGTGTGCCGACAGTTGGTGAAACAAACTTATAGAAAAGCCACAGATCTCTGACAGATATCTGGAATCCCTATAAATGACTGTGACTGTTTAATCATGGTTCTCAGCTAAAACCCGTCTCTGTGTTTCAGTTTTATCCTGGGAAGGTTTCTCTGGTGTTCGGGTTTTGGCATTACCGGGCGACATCTCGTACGCATCCAATCATGGGGTCTACCTGTCTGACTCACAGGTGGCTACTTCATTAAGACTTTATTTGTAATTTCTCCTGTGGCCTTGTTTTGTTTATTTAGTGATGATTGTTGTTTACAGGGTCGGGTCCAGGACATCATCTACAGGGGAAGCAGAGAGCAGATCCTACAAGCTGTGATGCCTGATGGGAAAGTGCCTCTGGTGCGTCGTCTTCTCTTGGTCTTTTTTGTTTGTTTGTTTTTTCTTTTACAGTGAAACCAATAAAAGGTACTGGAAAACCCATCCAGGTACCTGATATCCACCACTTGCAACCTGCTGTAATGCTGTTTATGTCATTTCTTGTACATTAAATGTGTGATACAAATAAACCTGGATTGCCTTACAGGTAAATAATAACAAAGCACATAAACACGATGAGATCTGTGTGAAACTAAATACACAGTTAATGAAATGAATAGTTTGGCTGAATTATTTCAGATCAGTAATGACTAACACAGTTTGTTTGTCATCTGTAAGGCAAGATGTCTGACGTGTGTGTCATTAGGTGTCGGGTCCGGTCTTCTTCAGCAGATCTGTATCAGAGAAGCTGCTGCAAACTCACGTCACTCCACCTCTGGACGGCTGCACCTACCTGGGCCTGGACTCTGGAGCTCCGCCCCTCCAGGTATCTGGATTAGGTTATCTCTGATCACATGCCTCACACTCTTCACTAAAGCAGCCTGTTTCTACCAGCAAGGGGAGCGTTACTCATGATTATCTTAAAAGAAAAGTCTTATTAAACGCTAATTATGCCTTTCTAGTTGTGGATTTAAAGAAGAAAAAGAAGGAAAGAAAAGTTCTGAAGAAAAAAAATCATAAAATAAGGAAAAATTAGGGGAAAAAACTTTTAACTCATCATTTACAAAAAAAAGTGTTTTAGCTAAAAATTCTAAACATGTAAATTTACCAGAAAAAGTTAAGAAACGTGTGTTTACTTTATTGTAACAAAGCTTCTTGGTAATAAATCTTATACCGTTGGAAAGTCTGTTTACTTCCTGTTTAAATGGAGCCACAGTGGAGCAGAGTTGAGGATGTGGGTTGCCTCCATGAAAACTTTGCATTTTATTTGCAAATGTGGCCTCATTTAAAAGATAGTTTAACAGGCGTTGAAGATTTCAAGTGACTTCCTCTCAAACTTTCCAAAACTTGCCAAAAAGCAGCTGAGCTGGAGTTGGTTTAGTGAGGATAGCAGGTAAATAGTAGCAGAAATAACTGGAAATGAGGAAAAAGTAGAAATATGGAAATAGTTTCTGTTGTGTGTTTGTTTCAATGCCAATAATTTTTTCTCCTGAAAGCCAAGACTTGAGAGAATGATGTGCAGATGAGAAAAGGCTTGGTCACTATTGATCTGTTATTTTTACAAAGTTCCTGTTAGTAATAAATTCTGCTTTCTGCTTCTGGTCGGCCTTTATGCTGCTATATCTATTCATACATTCATTTAAATCATTTTAGCCTCATAATCTGACAGCTGAGGCTGGAAACATCATGTCTGATGCTGACTGGGATTAAAAGCTTCAGCTTCTACTTGTATTTCTACATAAAAAAACAAGAGGCAGACCAAAAATTGAAAAATATAGGTTTGGAATTGTAAGTGTTAACAGGCTTACAAAGAACTGGATGAATCGGGTGTTAGAATTGGGAAACATCTAAAACATGCAGGGCAGGCTTGAGAAACACTGGCTTAAACAAACCCTTTTCTCCATCATCAGATCTCTCTGTTCTTGGACCTGTTGAAGTGTCTCTGCTCAGATCTGACCCAGGATCAGTTTGTGAGCGAGGAGAGGGCTGGCTGCAGTTCTACAGCTGGGCCACAGGGGGCAGCGGTGAGGAGTGGCAGGGCAGAGCTGTGGAGGATCCTGAGGGGATCTCCACTAACACTGGGTCAGCATCTTCCCTGTTTCTGTCCTCGCAGATTTACCACAATGTTAACCATCTGAACCTGATGGAACACGAGTTAAACACATGTAAAAGTGATCCATGTCAGCTCAGCTGTCCAAAAAACTCAGTTTCCAACCGGTCTATTTGCTATATACATTGCAGTGCTGAGTAAAAGTGTAAATAAATCAAAGCTTTAACATATAAATAAATCTGTGTTCTCTTCCTCACAGTGTATGTTCCTGGTGGTTGCTATGACTACCTGACTTCAACTGGAAAGCAACATGTCGATCGTCTGACTTGTGATTGGACAGATGGAAACACTTTGTCTCACATCCAGGTGACAGTCATCCTTTCACACCTCATCTCTCTCAGGTTACGCTCTGGTTTCTGAACCAGGATGAATCCAGAAGAATCTGTTCAGCTTTCAGCTTCTTTCTGCTCTCTCAGATTAATGGCCCCTAAACGCTGATCGGCTCTCTGTTGTCCTGCAGGTGGAGGGTTCAGTGAGCAGAGGAGGTCAGGTGATCAACAGCGTTCTGGAGGGAAATGTTGCCGTGGCGACCAGAGCGGTGGTGCAGCATTGCTACCTCCAGGTCAGGAGACTGAAATAACCTGTTCAGTCTCATCACATTTGTTTTAGTTGGAAATTTCACTCTTTCTTTTAGATTTTTACTTTATATTTAAATTTTTTATTTATTTATTTTTTAAATTTATTTACATATTTTATTTAACGTATTTACATGTGTATTACAACTTAAAGATCACAATAAATCTACAAAATCACAAAGTATTTCATCACAGGTACCTTAAGCTGAAAATCCAGTATTTCACATTAGAGTCAGAAGTTAGGGTTACAACAAAAGAAATAAAATAATTTAAATAAAGAAAGAAAACGCTAAAATATTTTAAATAAACAGCTGCTTCTATAAAAGGCTGCAACAAATAGAAAAGTTAGTAACTTTGATTTAAACCTCAAAATAGAAATGTCTGATGTGACTTTGTGATATGAATTTGTATTAAATGCTGATTTTAAGTT
The DNA here is from genome assembly GCF_017639745.1 of Melanotaenia boesemani. Taxonomy (NCBI): domain Eukaryota; kingdom Metazoa; phylum Chordata; class Actinopteri; order Atheriniformes; family Melanotaeniidae; genus Melanotaenia; species Melanotaenia boesemani. The sequence continues at coordinate 9,730,012 of NC_055691.1, read as the reverse complement.
TTTATTACATGTTTAATAAATTGATGTTTAAGGCCGATGTCTTGGTCAGGAGTCTCAATAAGACTACTTGGTTAAATAAAGGAAAAATACGTTTAAAAAATCATTTATTATTATTTCCACCTCACAGATATAAACTTCCATCACTGCACTGTTATCATTCATATTGTGTCTTTAGATTATTTTGTTTTTCATTATTTTCCTGCATGATCCAGCAATAATGTGGTTTATAAAAGTCCAGGATGCAGCTAAAGATGTTCAAAGTTCTCTGAAACTGTTGCAAAACGATTGAAATAAAAATCATTTAAAGGTGCAACTGTGAAATGTTTAAGCTCTACTTGTGTTGTTGTGAAGTTTATTAGAGTAAAATCCTGAGCTTTTATGTTCTTCTTAAATGACTTAATCTTTTAAATGTGTTCACTTAAATACAGACATTTTGAAAAAGGAAATTTAAAGTCTGGAAACAGAAGATTAGAAGTGCTTTCATTACAAAGTTATTTTATATTTTTATTTTCTCCACTCTGTCCTTCAGGGCCCTCTGGACGTCCCGTCAGGCTGTTTGCTGTCCGGTCTGGATTCCTCGACATCTCCGTCCATCAGGCAGCTGGCGCTCAGCAGTGACATCATCATCCAGGGACATCGAATCGAGCTGGGGGAGCTGAAGCTGACCGTGTATACGGTGGTGGGCGCGCATGATGACCTGCAGGTAAAACACGAGAAACATTCAGTTTCAGCTTCAGCCTTCAGTTGGAGATCTTCCTCTAAGGAGGAGCCCGGATGCGTTGTCATGGTGATGGACCATGAGATAAGTTCAAGCGATCAGATTTATTTCAGTTGACTGTTTTGTTTAGTTTATTTTTTTATAATAATATGCCATTGTCTGTATTTGTTTTCCTGTTTTATAGGATTTAGTTTATCTTTTCAATTAGTTTAATTTAACGCATGAAAAAGTTAAATCTGGAGTGATTTTATTAATTAACCCTTTCATGCATCGTGTCCACTGCAATGAAAACCTAAAAGTTGTTTTCTAGTATATGCATGGGTATGGACTATATGCTTGCAACTTAGTCACTTAATTAAACATTAAACATTAAACATAATAAAGATATGATCCAACCCAACAAATATACATGCTTGTACTATAATTGCTAAGTTTTGACTTGGTGGTTAAAAATAGAAAATGGCATTGCTAGAAATTTTTACAGAATATTTTAATATATAAACAGAAAACACTCTTTCATAAATATTTTTATAGAATCGATCAAAGTAAATAAAATATAAAAAGTAAAATATGATTGAATAAAATTAGAATTAAATAGAATTAAATAAAAAAGCATCATTGTACATGTCTGTAGAAGTAAAATACTGAACCAATGTGGCTCTATTTAAAAGATAAAAACATGCATAAAAGGTTGAAGTTCAATGTAATAATTTATTTTAACTGTGAATTTAATAATAAATGAATTAATGAGAATCTGCCCTGATTTTAAATTGCAAGTGAATGAAAATCACATTGAAATGTTAAAACAATGAGATTTAGTGTAAAATAAATAATTAAAAAAAAAAAAATTTAATTTGGGCGTGACTGTCTTCCCTCCTCATCCTCTTCATCCCCAGGTTTCCTCTGATGGCAGCAGCGCCTCCTTCCTCCACCAGAGCTGGAGCGACTTCTACAGCAGAACAGGAATCCAGTAGGACAACAACCCCAACATTCATCCATCACTTCATAATTAAATGTCTCTTTAACCTACTACAACATTGAAGTTTTCCTCTGGCATAACTATAGTATTTTTCATTAATTTAATTTCATTAAACCAGTTAGAATCTCGTTCTGTTCCACTTCTTCTTTCTTCTCATTCCTTCCTTTCTTTTTTTTCTTTTGGTGTTCTGTTATTTCATCCTTTTTATATTTCCTTTTTTCTTTCCTTTCATTAGATTTTCTTTCATCGTTTCCATTTAATTTATCTTCTGTTCTTTTTTTTGGCCATTTTCTTTTTTTCATTAACTTCCATCTCTTTTCCGTATATTTTTTCACATGACTTTATCTTTTTAATTTTCATTTTTTTACTCATTACTCTTTGCTTGTCTATATTTATTTATCCTTATTTTCTTTACTTTCCTCTCCATTATTGTCAGTTTTGTTCTGTTGTTTTACCATCATTTCATCCTTTTCCATCCTTTCTCTCCTTTCCTCTCACTTCTCCTTGTCTCCTCTCTGCCCTCAGGCCAGAGGAGTTGTGGGTAAGAGGAGAGCAGCGCTCCCTCCTGGAAGCTCGTCTCTTCCCCGTCCTCCACCCCAGAGGAGGCGCTGTGGGTCTGGAGGGGGGTATTGGCTGGCTGCTGGGGGGCTCCGGATGTCTGCAGAGGTGGAGGGAAGCGTGGAGACTCTCGTTGAGGGAGGTGTTGTCACTCACTCACCAGGAGGCGGAGCTCCAGTGGAGGGAGGAGTTGCTCTTCCTGGCGGGGAGGAGGAGAGTGAGCGATGCCCTGCAAAGTCGCACCAACATCTGCCTGCTTCCTTGCATCAGGGCTGCGGTGCTGGGGGGCCAGCAGGGGGCGCTGCTGGAGACTCTGGACAGCAGTAAGTCTGGACCCGATGGTTCCAGTTTTTGCTCCCCCGATGAATCCATCTAAACGATGTTCCTAAAATCTGTCTAAAGTTGCAGCAGGAAGTTTGGCGCAGGGGGCGGAGCCTGGAGTGGAGCTGGGCGTGGCAGCTCGCTGCCTTTCCTGCATTGCCGATGTGTTGGTGTGCATGGCAGGGGGGAAGGGTGGTCTGAGAAGTGGACCAGCTGCCAACGAGGCCTGGAGCGCCGCCTACCTTCTTTTGGAGGAGGGAAACCTGAGGGGTGGAGTCCATGCCCTTGCAACGCAGAGACGGCTGTGGCTCAGCAGGTGGGCATCCTGCTCCGAATCTGATGTCAAGCCATCATGCGGATGTTTGATAAGCCGTGTTATTGCCTCCTACAGGCCGGACCTGCTGGTGCGAGCAGCGCGGCACTACGAGGGCGCCGGACAGGTGCTTCTACGGCAAGCTATGATGTCATCACAAAGGTTCATTGCTATTGGACAGGGGGAGGCCCCACCCACTGAGGAGTGGCAGGAAGTGCACTGTCCGGCCCGCCTAGACTTAGCAGGTTAGAGAAGCATTTTTGTTCTGATAGTCCCTAAATGACTCTTGAATCCTTTTGGGTTGTTTTAGTTTATCACACATTCAGGTTATTATGTGAAAGAGTCTTTCCCCAAAAACTGCTATTAAAACATTGAAGATCAATAATTTACACTTTTTTCCCTTAAATCTTTAATCTTTCCCTTAAATCAATCAACTTTACATATGGAATTTTTCTAATTGTTTTAACTCTTTCAATCCCAATGTAATACCACAATGTTGTTTTTTAATAAAATAATTAAAAAATATTTATTTTCCTTATATATTTTTAATTCCTGGGGATTTTGTCTAAAATATACAAAAATAACTTTGATGCATTGTTAGTTTTTCCTTTTTTTCTTTTGTAGTGTCAGATTCATGATTTACTACACTTCTGGGTCATTAGAAGACAAAAAAGTCCATCAGCTACAAAACATTACAAATCAATATTGTTTTTCATCAATATTTCTTTTTAACTTTTTTCTTAAATCTTTCTATCAACTTAAATCCAAATCAAAACTATGAAATATTCTAATTATTGTAATCATTTAAATGCCTATTTTTAACATGATGTTGCTGTTTTTTGGAAAAAAAACACAAAAACTTTATTTCCCATAAAATACATGTTTGAGCTCTCGTTATTAAATGTACTAAAGATTGTGACACCACTTATTGTGATCTTTAATCTTTATTATTTTTCTCAAAATAGTGGCTTCTTATGATTTAAATTGTCATTTTAACGGGTTTAGATAATTTCCTATTTGATCATTTTTTATTTGGAATGAAGTTGATTGTGTAATTTAAACCAAAAAAGTAGAAAAGACTATTAATCTATAATGTTTTTTGTCTTCTAATGACCTAAAAGAGTTGTAAATTTGTTCTCCTTGTGCTGTTGAATTTGAAAGTTTTTAATTGCAATATTGGAAATACTTTCTTCCAAAGAAAATTTTCCCATATTTGGTAAAACAACCAAAATGGTGGCCAAAAATTGAGGTAAAAATTACTCAAAAGGGCTAAAAAGTCCCTAAAAGACTTACAATGGTGGTGCAATCATGTGCAGTTTTACACATAGGAAAAAGACTTGAAACTGTAGTTTTTAAGTTCCCGAACACAAATTTAGTAAACGGTCCTCATTTTGCAGGCGGCTGGAGCGACACCCCACCAATCGCCTTCGAGCATGGCGGCTCTGTAACAAACGTCGCAGTGAAGGTTGATGGGAAGCGTCCTATCGGTGCCAGGGCACGCCGCATCAGGGAGCCCCGCCTCCTGCTGGTCAGCTACGCTGGAGGGCGGGACAGTGGGGTGTCCACGGAGACCATATGTGACACCTTGGAGGACCTGAAGGACTACTGTCAGCCTCATGCTCCTGGTAGAGAACCGGCGGTTTACTGACTAACTGGAGGAAACTGAATAATTGAAGTTCTGAGGTCTACGTGTGTGTTATTGTGTGTGTGCTGCAGGAGCCCTGCTGAAGGCGGTGTGCGTGTGCAGCGGTCTGGTGTCTCTGTCCTCTCAGCATCCTCTGGGGGATCAGCTGATGCAGAGGTGGGGGGGAGGGGTGGAGCTTCACAGCTGGTCAGAGCTGCCCACCGGATCTGGACTGGGTGAGAAACTAACACCAGAACCAGACCCACATAAAACGAAGAGTTTAATATGTTGATTGAAGCACAGGACTCCTTCTTATGTTTTTAAAAAGTCCTACTTGTGTTCAGATATTTTCCACCTCGTGCAAAACTTTTATCGATCTGATGGTGTGTTGGGGAATTTAAAAGAATCAATAGTAGGTGATGGGAGAGCTTTGGAGGATGATCAGTCTTTATCCTGCAGGTACCAGCAGTATCCTGGCGGGGGCGCTGTTGGCTGCTGTCTACAGGTGCACCGGTCAAACGTATGACACAGACTCCCTGATCCACGCAGTCCTGTATCTGGAGCAGATTCTCACCACAGGTTTTCCTCTGCCCTGAACATCTTCCTCTTTCTCCGCTTCCGCTTCTTCATCTTCTTTTCATCCTCTTCCAGGTGGGGGTTGGCAGGATCAGGTGGGGGGTCTGGTGGGTGGAGTCAAGGTGGGTCGTTCTGGAGCGTCTCTGCCCCTGCATGTGGAAGTGGAGCGTCTCAGTCTGCCAGCGGAGTTCCTGACATCTCTGGAGCAGCACCTCCTGCTGGTTTACACCGGAAAGACCCGGCTGGCTCGAAACCTGCTGCAGGTTGGTGCCGTCCTGCTCAGAGATTTCCGAAGATGCTTCACTCCAGATAAAAAGCTTGAGTTTTTTTCCTTTGAGAAAGTAAAGCTGATGTCTTAAGTTTGGATGGTTGGATTAGAACCACTGTCTCTTAAATGCATTTTATAAAAACAATACAATGACAACAATCATGGCTGTGTTTGCAGGATGTGGTCCGCAGCTGGTACAGCCGTCTGCCATCCATGGTCTTGAACGCTCAGCAGCTGGTCTCCAACTCTGAGGAGTGTGCCAGAGCCTGTTCAGATGGTAAGAAGAGCTGCAGCTTTAATGGTCAACATTTAAACAGTTTAAGCCAACAGGCATTTTAAGTTCCTATAAATTCATTCTACTGTTAGATGCTTTAACTTGTGTCCCAGCTGCCACACGTCTCACTGGAATTATTTTAAAAGTTAAATTAAATCAGATAATAATGAAAAGATTACTGAGGCACTCAAGAAGATAGAAGATAAAAAGCCTTTATTAACTCATGGCTAATCTATTAAAAAAACACATCCACGCCAACGCGTTTCAGCCTAAGGGGCCTTCATCAGGGCTAGTGGCAAAATGTTTGTCTGGCAGCTTAATTCTTGAAAATATAGGCAATCATCAGCAGCTGCTCTGTGTGGGCAGGTAAATGGTCACATGGTACCCGTGACCTGCCAATGACAATCGCAGTCAGATTCTTTAAACAAAAAACAGGTTAACACAGCATAATATAACAAGATTCAACAGATATGTATAGAAACATCATATATCTACTAAAAAATAAATAGATATTGTTCATTTCTTCTTCAAGGAACCACAGATTAATCAGTTATTACAGGACCATTACAAAAAAGGAGAGAAATCCAGTTCCCCATTCAAACCTGGGTACTGTGTCGCTGTTAGTGTGTAAATCCAAAAGGAGTTTTTTAAGTCTGTCTCCATCTCTAATTGGGTTTTCTATATGCTCTATTCCAAATACCTTCAATGAATTACAATTACCATGGTTAGCATCCAGATAGTGAACAGCCATAGGATATTGTAGGTTACCAGTCCTAATTGCATGTTTATGTTCAGCCAACCTTGCTTTTAATTTGCGCTTTGTTCTTCTGATGTAGAAGCAACCACATGGACATTCTAGTCTGTATATTACATATGAAGTATTGCAATTAATAAATGATTTAATGTCAAACTTAGCACTGGATGATACGTCTGTAAAGTAGTTAGCATTAATCATGTTGCTACAGTGGTTGCAATGTCCACACTTGTGGTTACCTTTAATGGTAGACAGCCAAGTTTTTTGTTTTAAAGGGGCAAGGTGACTTTTAACCAGCTTATCATTTAAGGTCGGGGCTTTTCTGAAACTGATCGTTGGAGAGTCTGGAAGAGCTTCTCTAAGGACACTGTCACTTTTCAATATATCCCAATTTCTTTTAACAATTTGTTTAATTTGATTAGCTTCATTGCTGTATTGGGTTACAAAGTATACTTGATTAGAGTTCAATTGATCTTTTTGTTCAGGGACCAGCAGCTGTTCTCTAGGGAGACTTTTAGCTTTATTGAAAGCTTTGAGTATAGTTTGTTGTTTATAACCTCTATTTTTAAATCTTTGGCTCATGTCTTGTGCATTGCTTTCAAACTCAAACATCTGTATCGCATATACGTTTCAGCCTCTGAAATTGACCAAATGGAATATTATCAATTAGCCAAGGAGGATGGAAGCTGTCTGCTCAGAGAATAGTATTGCGATCTGTCGGTTTCCTAAAAATAGAAGTGTGTAAAACCGTTGATATCTTTAGAGATTTTAAGATCTAGGAAGTTAATTACAGATGAGGAGAAATCTAAGCTGAGCTTTAGATTCTTATTAGTATTGTTCAGATATGAATGGAATTAGAGTAATTCAGCTTCTGAAACAGACCAAAGTAGGATGATATCATCAATATATCGACCCCACCATATAATATTGTTTAGATTATTTAGGTATTGAGGTCAGAGTAAATAAATTTTTCTTCCCATGCTCCCATGAACAAGTTAAAATAATTAGGTGCGAAACAAGCACCCATTGCTGTACCTTTTTTCTGTCTGAAAAATTAACTCTGGAACAAAAACACATTATTATGTAAGGTCCATTCAGCCAGTTGAAGGATGAAAGCAGAATGGGGCATCTGCTCCGGATGTCTCTTTTCCAAGTAGTGTGATAATGCCTCTAGTCCTTCTTTGTGGTTGATATTGGTATAGAGTGCTTCAACATCCATAGTGGCTAGAAGAGAGGGTCCAATGTTCTTTATGTCCTTGATTTTATTTTTCATTTTTTATTTCATTAAGCCCTTTGTCTTAGAACTGCCATCTTTTATCCAGGACAGTACTCATGTATTAAATAAAATGTGGAGTGTGCGTGTGGAGGAACTTTACTGGCCTGTACTGAGGTCAGACTGAGGGTCTATGATCCAGTTTCCAGGATCACACCAAGGCAACATCTGCCTTGGGTTGACATAAATAAAACTGAACCCGGATGAAACATTAATGAAATAAGTAAATGATTTACAAACAACTGTTAAAATGTTCTTTCTAACAATAAAATGCCAGAGTTGGCATTTTTGTACATTGTGCAAAGAAAAAAAAAATAAAACACACAGATAAGTTTTTCTAAATCCTGCTGAGACATCAGTCCGTTAACCCTTCATAGGTTCCTTAAGTGATAACCGTCTGACTTCCAAACCCTCTTAATGCGATGCTGAAGTTCAGGTCTGAGCCCAGGGCTTCTAAATTTCTAGATCAGTTGTTTTTTTTATCAGTTTATCATTTATTGTTTCATTTCTTTATTTGAATACATATTAAACACAACCTAACAATACAAATGTTCAGAGGTTCTGGTTGGTGGATTCTGTTCCCCTTCAAACAGAACCAGGCCATTGTTTCAGTCTATAAAAGCTAAGATTCATTCATTCACTCATTCCTGTCAGCTACAGTCATTTCCTACATTTCCCACAATGCCAACTGCAACACTTCAGACATTATTTCAGTCCAGCAGGTTTTTCAAACTAATAGACCTTCGGTCTACAGGTTCTCTGTCCAGACTGGGCCAGTGTCTGGACCGCTCGTGGCAGCAGAAAAAGCTGATGGCTCCCGGCTGTGAACCGGCCTCAGTGAGGACCATGATGGAGGCCCTGAGCCCTCTGGTTCTGGGTCAGAGTCTGGCCGGGGCTGGAGGAGGCGGCTTCCTCTACCTGCTAACCCGGGAGCCTCAACAACAGGAGGTGGTGCTGCAGGTCCTCAACAACACACCAGTAAGAGCCAGAACAAATACACAAACTACACACACAACTTCACAGATGCAACAAAAACATCCAACAAACATCCACAAAAAAAAATACATGCAAGCAAAGCAAAATTACAAAAAAAATTGTACATGAAGACACAAAATAAAGTTAATTCATTTAATAACTACACAAAATATAAGGTCTCCTGGAGTCCTACAGCAAGTGCGAGGGACCATTAAAAGATTCTGATTGGACGACCTTAGACTGCTAGAGGACGTGTACAGCTGAAGCAGGTCTGCAATATAAAGAGGAGCCTGACCATGAAGAGCTCTGTGAATGTTAAGACCAGGATTTTAAAAGTAATTGTAAGATGAAATGGTAAAAGTGAAGTGCCTTTAACACAGGGCTGATATGAGCTTTTCTGTCTGTGTTTGGGGTTTCCAGACATAAAAATGCTCATTCAATTAATTTCATTGGAGTCCAGTCCATTGTCATGTTCTAGAAAGCAGTTGGAGATGATCTGAGCTTTGTGACATGGTGCATTGTCCTGCTCGAAGTAGCCATCAGAAGATGCTACACTGTGGTCATAAAGGGATGGACATGGTCAGCAACAATGCTAAGGTAGGCTGTGGTGGTTAAACCAGGCCACGTTGGTACTAAGGGGTCCAAAGTAGGCCAAGAAAATATCCTCCACACCATTACACCAGCAGCCTGAAACATTGATCCAAACGTGTGGTCTTCTGCTGCTGTAGCCCTTCAAGGCTGAACGTGTTGTGTGTTAAGAGATGCTATTCTGCATACCTCGGTTGGAACCAGTGCTTTTTTAACTCCCTGTTGCCTGTCTATCATCTCCAACCAGTCTGTCCTTTCTCCTCTGACCTCTAACATCATAGAGACTCATTACTCTGTCATTAAAATCTTCAAGCTTATTTTTAAATAGTATTTTGGTCTAAAACTCAAAGGTTGTACCATTATGATACTAGTACTGCGACAATATTTATGTGATTTGTCCTGGTGACGTCCCATCATGCTTTTGGTTTGTTTCAGGGTCTGGGAGACTTCAGCGTTCACTCTGTGGAGCTGGACATGGACGGGATCACAGTCCTGCCACCATCCTTCACCTAACAGAACCTGTTTGAGGGGTAAAATGAAATGTTCATGTCCATGAAATATGTTTTGATGGTAATGAATCTGGCTGTACAGGCTTCATTCAGATCTATGATCTCTCTATGATCAGATCTCTCTTTAACGAAAAAGCTAAAAACAGTTACCAAAGTTAACCTGATGAAGTTAAAATCCTGTTAAACTGGTCTCACAGATATTGATGAGGGATGACCACTGGATGTAATCACGTTGATGCTAAATGTAAAAATTATGACAACTATATTTTCATATGAAACAATTGTTTGTTTTTCTCCTGTTTTTCTATTTTTGATAATGAAGGATTTGTCTGATTATTTTGTCCAGTTTGAGATCAGGTGTATTAATCTAATAAGATTAAATAAAAGCTTCATTGTTTGGAGCCTGTTTGTGTCCAACAGTCATGTTTAATACTAAATTGTGGATTTTTACTCAAAATCAGAAATGGTTCATAAAGATCCAGATATGAAGTCAAAATCAGAGCTGAACTTTCAGTAAATCTAGATCAGTGAGTATAATTCCAGCTTTATAGACATAATGTAATAAATGGACGAGTAGCATTGTACCAAGATGACTGCCCTAGCAGCCAGCAGCATTGAACACAGTGTGTATATATGTCTATAGCTGGATTTATTCTGACCAATGACCAGGAAGTACTTCCGCGTAACCTTCTGTGTACCAGAAGTGCAGGTCAGGACTGGAAGAGGTGCATATCGAGTCCATAGACTGTATATAAAAAATGGACGGCACCCCTGTGATGTCACCAATAGGTTTCTGAAAAAGTGAATTGAAGCTCATTGGGCGGTTCCCACTGTTATCACGTTTCTACTAAAGTGTAGTTTTAAAAAAAAAAGAAAAAAGTATGCATCATCAGCGGCTTTTGTTTGAGGCCAAACAAAGTGTATGGTGGATTTAGAGGCTCCTTTAAAATGGGACGGTGCTTGGCTCCGATAATGTATGTAGCCGATGATTCTGCACTTGTGTGCAGACCATAAACTGTATAAAGATGGACAGAGCCTCCGTGACGTCAAGCGTAGGTTTCTGAAGAGCAAAAGTGAAGCTTGTTGGGCGGTTCCTACAATCGCCATCTTGGCAGCGTCACACCTGCTGTCTCAGAAAACACAAAAATGGGCAAAGTGGCAGAGCTGAGAGGGGGCTGTGAGCGTGGGGGTGGATGATTGACATCTAGCTAAAGCTAAGGCATGCAGTTAGCTGGCTTAAAAACCGCAGTTATGTTGCTCTCTCCCTTCTTGCTGCGGATATTGAATACCTGTCAATCAAAAGGACATACCCCTAATTATGCCAAATTTCAAGATTAAATAACATCTAAACGGATGAGTTAGAAAATAATTCATCCCCCTCACAGCTGTCATGAAGATAAACTTGACCTATTAATCCCAAAATGTTTTTTATACCAGGCTTTAAACATGTTTATTTCTGCTGTGAAGTTGGTCTTTTTAACATGGGAATCTATGGGGATTGACCCTGTTTTGGAACCAGCCCCTAGCGGTTGAGGGATGAATTGCAATTTTGTGTACTTCGCATAGGCTTCACATTTTACTTGCAGAGGCTGCCGCTTGGGGTCCAAGCACTTCGAATAGCAGATTTGTCGGCTACATTCGTCATAGTGGTGCGCCAAGCACTGTCCCATTTGGAAGGCGCCTCCAAATCCACCCTACAAACCTGAACTTCTGGTGTGTCCCAATCCTGCGTAGGCTACGGTGTGTCCTCCGTAGTCTACACGTTTTGAAGTCCGCTCAACGTTCATGAAATGGGACAGCCTACCTAGCCAACAAGAATTTACATAGCAACAACATAAGACGCTGAATCAGTTAAACTTCTGAAATTAGCATATCATAGGGCACTTCAACGATCAGGTAACAATGTTAAAAAATATATATATATAAATAAATGTTCTGAGGCTCTATTGTTTTATGGCCAGTAGACACTTCATTAACCCCGTAAAAATCCACAAATATCAAATATTGAAGAATTTTAATTCACCATTTTAAAAACACATTTTTAATGTACTTGGTTTTGTACTGTTTTAAAAAAGTGTAGTTTTTAAAAAAGTACTCTTTTTTATTTTATGTTTTTTTTTACAAAACTTGATGAAACCTAAAAAGGTAATGAAACCTAAAAGGTATGGATTTGAAGGTGGATTCAAGGTCTTTTTTGAATTTTCTTGAATTGGGACAGTGCTTGGCACACCCCGATGACATATGTAGCTGAAGAATCAACACTTAGAAGTGTGCAAACTCTGAATTGGGACACACTTTGTGTCCCCTGTAGTGAAGTCTGCTGGTGTGGAGCCTTCCCACGGCATTTTTTCCGTGAATTCACTAAGCTCAAGATGATGGCAAATGAGCAAGGGTATTTTTATTGTTTTATTTTTTCAACCTTACTTTAGTAGAAATGTGACAAAACTATGTATGTTAAAAACATGTTTGTTAAATTGTGGCAATAAAATTCTGTAATATTTGATATTCATGGATTTTTGAGGGGTTAAAAAAGTACTGGGAAACAGCAGAGGCTCAGATAGTTTTTTTTTTTTTTTTTTTATATATTTTTTTTTTTTACATTATTACTTCTTCAGTGTTAACTGAGTGTCCTATAAAGTGTCCTATGCAAACATGTGTAACTTATGCAAACGTTTAAGTGATTTAACGTCCTACGTTGCTGCTGTGGGAAACACTTGTAAGTAGGCTAGGTAGGAAGTTAGCTTCCGATTCGCTAGTTAAGAGAAATTTTAAGGGACCCTTAAGTCAGAAAGCGAGTGACTGTATTTCTCTGTTAACCCTCCGTTTTATTGATACTCAGTGCCGTCAAACCTGTCTTAGATTATTCTACAGCGTGTACTGAATCTGAAAAACATAGTTTGTGATTTGTGAAACCTTTTTCTGATTTGTGAAAATGCAATAAAGGCAGATGCAATTGTATATAAACCTGGAACTGTCCGTGGTGCTAATCAGGACATTACTATAACCAACACCCAAAATGGCATACTAAATGTCAGTTTGTGTTTGTGTTTTTCTTTGGAAGGGGTGGGGGGTGGGGTCTGCGTTTCCCGCTACGTATTTAAATTCGCGCATGCGCCAATCAATTCAGAAGAGCAAGACAGGGATCAAAGCAGGTAAGCTTTGATGTTGTTAGAAAATACTGAATGAATAATATGAATAACATGTGAGAGAGTAATTAATACCAACTGATGGAAATTAATTTTTTTTTAAATGTATTTAAAACATTTACTTGGTAGCTTTAGTTCAGTATGGTTTATGTTATGATAAGTTATAATTATAGTTACTAATATATTATAATGTGGTGCCCCGCCCCATTTTGAAGGCCAAGATAATTTTGTTTAATGGTGTTTTCTATATCGCAATAGATAATAAACAGAAGTTATTTAAGGTTAGAAGACAGGTCTAAATTGTTTAGCCTTATTTTTATTATTTATTTTTTTTTGTCTCGTGTACAACAGCATGCCTTTTCTCTACATGGCCGCACATTACAGTTTTCCTCTGTAGCTACTGTGCTCAGCGGTGTTCAGCACTGATGCACACACAAACACGTGTGTGTATATATATATATATATATATTTCTTTTAATTGTTTTAAGTTTTAGCATTTTTTTAATCAATTAATAGTGATAGCTAATTTAGTGTCCCAAACACCACCTGAAAGTCACAAAGGAGACCCTAAATTATTTCCCATAGGCTACCATATATTTCTTACAAAAAATTAGCCTATTCATAGTGATGGTATATTCATAGCTCATGTGATGCTGAGAATGGAGTGGCAACATAGAATTATAACGCCATCTGACCTATCCCCTGTTTTTCCAGGTTAAAGAAAAATGTAAATTAATTTGAAGTATTAAATAAGACATGTTTTATTTTCTCAGCTTTAACTATGGAAAAGCAGAAAAAAGGCCAAAGACGTGGCTGTCCAGACTTATGGATGCAGTCAGGTGGAGAGGACAAGATAGTGTCTGAACTGTCAGTGTTTCCGAATCTTGGGAATCTTTCCCATCTGGGAAACATTGGCAAATGTTGTATTTAATGACAAAACTGTCAAAAAAAAGAAGTGGCTGTACACTTTATGGCACAGTGACAGAAAATGTGTGAGAACAAGAACTTTGCTGAGGCAGAAGATGAGTAAGAAAGATGGAAAAATGTTAGAGATGAGCAATGAAGATGATCTAATCAGGACAACAAAGGAAAACAATCTGGAGACAAGAGATGTACGCAGCCCTCAGAGCACAGAAAGAGAAGAGGGACATGATGAGGATGAAATAATTCACAGGGATAATGTAGATGAAGTGGAGAAGACCAGAGAGGAGTAAATGACTGACCCAAATGAAAATTATCCAGATGATACCTTATTTTGTATCTGCAAACAGCCAAACAATCCCACTGAGCCTTATGCTCAGTGCAGTCATTGTAAAGACTGGTTTCATCCAGCCTGTATTGGCTACCAAAGTGTGGAAGATATAGCTGCCATTTCTCCATGGCATTGTCCTTCCTGCAATTCAGTCACCAAACCCACAGAACCTGCCCAAAATATTCAAATAAAGAGGAAGCTGTCCTTTGGAACTGAAATCCCATCTTGTCCCCCAAATTTTTCTATTAGTCTGACAAGGGAGGAATGGTTTCAAATCAATCCAAACCAAAAGAAAGGATATAGAGTACTAAGGAAAGGCTGGACTGAGCTGATTAGCTCCAAAATTGCTGCTATTAACAAATTTTGTGTCCTTTCTTTTAAAAATAATAAAGTCAAATGCACTGACAGTCAAAAGAATCAAACAGATTATTGGCGAGGGAAAGCTTTGTGCAAATTTGCAGGCTGCACCACATATTTAATGTCAATAAAAGAAGATCCAAATGGGACACAAGATGAAATAACCATCAATGTTACAGTGCAAGGAAAAGTCAGTCATAGTTGTAATGAAAAGCACAAACGGCACTGTCGGCAACCAGAACGCACCAAACTGACAGAGACACTTGGACAATTCAAACCCATGCTAGTCCACACAAAACAGCTTGCCAGTGCAGACGAAGAACAGCTGTTAGCAGGAAATTCTTTGTGCTGCTCACATGCTGAAACTTGTGAGCATGAAGGTGTCAAAGGTCCAGTGCAAAAAGAACACCAAACAGCTTTTTCTGTACTGTTTTGCACTCCTCCTGAATTCAACAGAACTTCAAGAGATCTTGTCAATTACAAGGTCTGTGGTCATTGTGTTCAGTTCAAGAACCCAGACAAAGAGGTATATGGAACATTTGTCTGTTTTGCAAGAAGCCATCCAGACAAAAAAGACCGACCAAATAAATATTCTAAATCCCGATGGTGCTGAAACCCCTGTTGAATTTGACATTACTCAAAAAGCCCTCACAAAATCCTCACCCTTTTTTCCACTGATTGAAGGAGTTGCCAGGCAAGCTCAGGAGGAATCACATAAAGAAGATGATAAAGAGGGAGAGGGGCAGACAAACCAGCATTATTGTGAGTCACTTATTGACCTAATTTTACACTTTGCTGGTACAGTTCCTCTTTAGAGTGGGCTTATGCAGTCTGATTTCGGTAAAACTCGAGACAGTAATGCTGTTGTAGAAAATTGGTTCCGCACGACAAAATGTGTCATCCTGTCATCAAAGTTACACCGAAGAGCAGGCAATTTCATTCAAGTCCTACATGAATTTGTTGTTGGAAGATTGAGGGGTATGGCAGTGACTCATCAGGCAGGTCTCCAGAGTACACCAGCTGAACAGTCAAAAAGTGAGGGACCAGAAACAACTGCTGTTTCACAAGAGGAGACATGGAGGAAGTGACGGAGAAAGAGGACATCCAAGTACTTCAGCTCCCCTGTGCCAGCATTAGCAGTCAAACAGCCAGCAGCTAACAAAAGAGCTGCTAGGCAAACGAAAAAACCTGTGACAGTGGCTGATACCACTGACAAAAACACAACCACCTCAAGTCCAGCGCCACAAGAAAAAGCAGGAAGCTGTCCACATTGGGGAGGAAATGGCATGACAGAACAGGGAGCAATAGCCATGACAAATACTTGTACAGTTGACAACCTTCTTTACTTGCTGCATGTGGTAATAAAGAGAAGACCAGGAGTCAACAATGATTTAAAAAGCAAAGCAAGTCTTGACCCATGGATAGCTACCCTTCTTAGTGTTCATGAGCATTTTCAAAAAAAGGAGTGGTCTCAGGGAAAATTGCTGTGGCTGAAGACCCTTGGGAGATTTCAAGGACAATCATGGGATGCTTTTGGCACCGAAGAAGACATAGTTGTCTCTCGACAAATTCAACAAAAATGTCTCAGTGAAGCTTGTCCAGTGGCAAAAAGGACATACACCTCCATTGATGTGGTGTAAGTTTACTTTTTTTTATTATTTTTTTGCATGTATTGTATTTATCAGTTAGTGTTGTCATCTGTTTATTATGTATTTATTTTGCAAATATTACATTTTTAATATTATTTTTTATATTACAAAATTAGTTATATTTTCCTTTCATTAATTTTCTAGGTGTGAGGATTTTGGTAGCCTGCAGACTGTCCTTGATAAGTGGGCCAGTGAGTCTTTAAGAGTACTACCATGTAAAACGTGAGTATGCATTTTTGTCATTTCTTATTGATATTTTCAAAGCTTGCAAGGCAAATTATATGCTTAGTTGACTTTAATCTCTGTGATATTTTACATATGGAAATATCCTTATATGTTATTGGTCTTGGTGTTGCACACAGGGAGCCTAAAGCAAAAGCAATATCCTACAGCCTTGCCAAATCTGGTGACAGTACTTTGTGGAAAGTAAGTTTACTAAAATATGTTTAATACTCATTAAATTATTGCATGATAATCTTATTTTCAATAAAATTGTGATTTATCATAATTCAAAAGGTTAAAGCGAGGCATCTTGACTTGTACAGTTTCTCTGCTCCTCCAAGCAGCTTCATTCTAAAGAGTAGAAGACAGCACTGTGTTACATGTGGAGGAAAGATTATGTCTAAGTCCACCACCTCTTTTAAGGGAAGGCATTTCTTTTCAAGAAAACTCTACAAGTCCAGATGCTTTGCTTCAACCTTCTGAATGAGAATGACCTGGATGACTGAGAATCTGCATCGGCATGATTTATTATGATACAAACAACAAACAAACAAAAAAAAAAAAAAACTGCTCATTTCCCAAAATATATTTTGTCACTTATAGGTATGAGCCAGCTGCTGTGACGTATCACCTGAGTACTTTGAATCACTTTGTGGCGTTCCACAAACTGGGTACAGACCAAAAATGGCATTTCTATGATGGCCTACAAGAATGCCAGCACCCCGGGAGTGGAGACACAATCACTGAGAAAAATATCCCCAAAACGTTGCGTCTAACGTCCCATGTTGGGCACATAGTCATGGTCAGTGTAAGCATCAACACTTAATTTCCAGTCTAAAAATCTTAAATTTACGTTGTTGCAGATGGAAAATATATCAGCAAGTGTGTTTGCATAATAATAATATCAATATTCTCATATATTGCTCGATACAAATAATTTTACTGATTTTTTGTTGTAGGACAAGGCAGCAGAGGCTGCTGCTGAACGTTCAGAAAAAAATGAAGCGCTTGTCAAGTTGTTGTGGAACAAAAGGGTGCAGAAGATACACTGCAGGTGCGCCTTTTTCTTTTTATTCATCACATAACGCTTAATCATTATGTGATCACTATGCCCATGCCACCTCCAGCAAAGAAACAGTACGGTTAAGTTTGAGTACATTTATTTTTCAGGCCGTCATGTCTGGTGAGAAGCAGCCCCACGTGAATTTACACAAAAGTGGGTTCCAATATTGTTTGATCACCAACAGCTGGACAGGATATTTTAGTACCTGACAGGCTTCCTTCATAACTGTGAAATAATCTCAGATGAAGTCTCCACCATGCTGTCCTATGACAAGCTTAAATACATCCTTGTTGTGATGTTGCCAGAGGTAAGTCAATAGGTGCCTTTTGAAATGTAGAGGTATGAGCATAATAACATTGACAATAATATGGATGCATAATCGGGATGTGATACCTGTAACAAAGGTGACAGTAAAGGCCTTGGAAGAAATAAGGAACATGACAACAAAAGACGCAGTGGCAGAGGTTGATCATGGGCCACTGGATGAGAGGTTAGTGAAACATTTAAATGCCCTTTAAAAAATAGCCCAAAATCTCTGTCAAAAAATATGATTTCTTTTTCTAGTGAAATGGAGGCCATAGAGATGGCAATAAGGAATGACATGGAGAGGCGTGGGCTTGTGCAAAAACGATCCAATAAAGGTTTCTTAAATCAGATTCACCTGTGTTTTTCAGATTCTGTAGACTCTGTAGAATAATCTAAGACAGGTTTGACCTGACTCAGTGTGATAAAATTAAAATTTCTCTTAACTAGCGAATCGGAAGCTAACTTCATTGGAAGGTAAAAATGTGCCAAAATGAACAAACTTGTAGATTTGATGTGAAAACTTGTAGGATACAATGTGAGAAGTTGCGCATCAAAAATCTGAACTTGTATGTCAAAATTTTCTGCTGTAAAGAAAACTCACACACACGTGAACTGAATTTGAAGTTACAGAGAAAAAATAGTCCATCTGACAAATTATCTTCCTTAGTTTACTTGTAATTAAATTTTTTTCAAGTGTTCATTTTGCTTTACAACCTCAACATTGTATTCTACAAGTTTTCACATCAAATCTACAAGTTTGTTCATTTTGGCACATTTTTACCTCCATAACTTCAGCCTCGTCTCTAATATCCCACCCGACCAGTCCTACATTGTTGGGACCCTTCTGTTGGGGTACCAATCTAACTGGCACGACTAGAAAGGGTGGAGTTTGATGCAGTTGTAATCCGCTGAACAATTGTGAAGAAAAAACAAAGAAGAAGTCACCTCCCATGCAACCTGGCTTAAAAACAAAGCAGGAATGTTTCCTTGTTTAGAGCAGCATGTTTTCTTTTTGTTGATTAAATCTCAATTTAAAATGGTGTTACAACGCCAAGAAGACAGAACACAAACTGTTGGATAAGCACCATTTTCCTCTGTTTCTGAGTCGTGTTTGGTTTGGTTGGTAAGAAGGTGCTGCATTGTAATGGAGTCATGCTATTATGTAGCTGAGGCATCTATTCGACTGATACTCCGCGTCCTTTTTTATCTGGACGACCTACTTCTGCTGGCCCGATCCAGAGATGAAGCAGTAGTGCAGACATGGAAACTGGTGACGCATCTGTCGAGCTTGGGCTTCTCCATTAGAGTGCCTCTAGAGAGAGAGTGGCGTCATCTCCGTTCACTGCAATGGTTCAGTTTTTTCACAGCAATGGCGGCGTATGGAGCCCCTCAAAAGTTCCCGGAAGTTAGCAAAAGCTAAGCGACGGTCAA
Source organism: Melanotaenia boesemani (assembly GCF_017639745.1). Lineage (NCBI taxonomy): Eukaryota > Metazoa > Chordata > Actinopteri > Atheriniformes > Melanotaeniidae > Melanotaenia > Melanotaenia boesemani. Next base: position 9,710,856 of record NC_055691.1, on the reverse strand, counting down.
TGTATTTCAATGGAGCAGATTGTCGGAGCTACACTTCTTCAAGGGAAGATGTTTTAATAGTCATATTTCCATATCAGTTGTGCATCTAAATCAACTTGACATGAGTAATTAAATATGTTGGCGGATTGTCACCGTCTAGATTAATATATTTAGCGATTACAAACCGATGAAAGTTTATGCTAGCACACTGATAGCAGCAGATGCCACAGGCTGATGAATGTAAATTCTGTTCGTCAATATAAATTGATCCAACACTGTTGATAGCGAGGTTAATGTGTAGGGAGAGCGATTGTAGTTACATTTTTATTTAATTTTAATATATTTATAAGGCTGTGGAATTATGGACAAAGATATGAAGATGATTCTGTATGTGGGTCATAATGTGTGACCACCGCATTTCACACATTTAACACTATAGGCCAGGCCAATAATTACACCGTTCATTTTAAATAATAACTAGAAAGTGAGCTGTTTTGTCGAATAGTACAGCCCATACAATTATACAATATTAGGGCTGTCATTTGATATTGCAGGGTGAAAAGTTCAGTCATATATATTCACTATATATTATACTATTATATATTAATTATGTTGTATTATCAGTTCTGGGGTTGCCTGACGTTAACTGGGATACTGTTCTTCTTCACCTTCCTGCTTTGGCCACTTTTAAGTGTTGTTTCCTGTCTTTTTTTCTATATTCTGCAACCTCAACCATATAAATCTCCCTGTGATGTGTTTAATTTAAAAATAAACTTCCCAATGATATGGTCTTTGAAAATGTGTAATGCATTGTTTTAATATGATTACTTCACATATTTTTTGTTTTCACAGTCCCTGATGGTGGTCAGATGTATCCTGCTGACTTTGGCCATCCATATTTTCCTTCTGTCCCTGTCTTTGGGGAAGCCATACATACGCACGCCGTTCTCTGAGCAATTGGAGCATCCCCATGCAGCACAGCATACCATGGTGAAGACTGTATTCAAGGATAGCAGAGAAAAGAAATGGCTAGACATGCTGATCTAGTCGAGTTTTATTGTAAAGGAATTCTTTTAGGTATTAAATGCATTTGGAAAACAAAGGGTGTTTGTCTGATTTATTATGTATATGTAGGGAGTAAGTCTTGGGATAGTTAACAAATAGTGATAGAAAGCCATGTATTTTCCATGAATTGAAATCAAAATTTTTTTTATTTGCCATGGATTTTCTGTAAGAACACATTATATTGTGAGTCAGTCTGCCTCAGTCAAAATAAGTCTTAAGACTTAAAAGCAATTCACACAAGTAGATACTAATAAGTAAGAATAGATAACCCATTTATTTGAAATGAATTGGGGATCTAAATTTTATTTATTGGATATAGATTTCCTGTAAGAACAGTTATCATTATGCTGTGAGCCTAGATTTATTGTGTAGTCACTTGATAAATCATTGTCTTCACCTGTTGGTATGCCTCAGTCTGAAAGATAAAGTTAAAAAAAACAGAAAATATTATGATTTACATTGCTGTTGATGTCAAACAGGTTTAGTAAAACTTTGATGATTCATATCAATGAACACAACTATAAAAATATTGCAGAGCAAAGCCTTCATTGATCATTATTTACCGATTATCGTAGTTTTCCTATTATTTTGTATTGGCCGCCAAGCACTTCCTGGAACTTTTGGAGGCTACATGGACCACGTGATCGGCAAGCGTTTTGAGCTTCCGGTGGCGCCACTCTCTCTCTAGAGGCACACTATTCTCCATAAACTGGGAGATCCCTCCCATCTCAGACCATAGTCTATCTAGGAGTGGAATTGAGCTTGATCAATATGAGAGCGCGGCTGTCGCAGCAGATAGCCGCACAGCTGACAGCTCCCCACTTGTAAACAAGGCTTTGGACAGCAGGTTGAGGATGTAACTGAGACGTCGGATGACCTGGTCGCAGCGGCGATGGAAGGACATCACTTTCACCACCATCTCCCTTCATGCGTGTTTGCTCTTGGCATTTTCATAAAGGCAAGTAAAAGAGTTTTGTTGTTGCTGTTGTTTTTACTGTGTAAGTAATGTTAATGAATATACTTTATTTGGCTTTCTAAAGTCGCTATATTCACATGGGCTAACTTCACTTATAAACTACAGGCAAAGAGGGAGGAAAATAGAAATGTTTTGTTAGAAGTGTTTATTTTATCTAATCATCTTATATCAAAACGTCACAGAGTGAATGATTTTAGAGATACAGGTAAATACCAAGAGTGCTCTGTGAGACCTGATGGGATGGTTAACTGGTTGGATTAAGTGGTTAAGATTGTGAAATATAATGGTTAAGCATCCAATGTTAATTAGTTTTTTAATAACACCAAAAATGTGATTGCAGGTCAACCAGCTTAAGATTGTGTACCATTCCTGCTTCTAGGACACACATCAGTTACACACACAAATGCTGCACGCTCTGCAAGACGAAGAAGACGGATCAGCTGAGGAAAGAGACGCCCCAGGTAAAAAAGTAATATACTTTAATGTACTAAAAATGTACTTAATTTTCAGAAAGTACATTTCTAGCACATTTTGACTTTATGTGTTAAAATAAAGTAAACCAAAAATATATTATAAATGTATTAATTAAAAATATATTATTCCCTCAGTAGTACTTCAGTTTACTTAGATAAAGTACACTATGTAGTACTAATACTTAAATTCATATTAAGTATATTCATATAAAATATACTAACACTGAAATATATATAAGTGTTTTATTAGTATATTTACTTATTATGTACTTCGAATGTGTTAAATATAAGTTTAATGTCAGTGTATTTGCATCTACTTTTATCAAGTGCACTTTTAGCACCCTTTCAATAAGTTCACTTTTATAATACTTTTTTTTATATCATTGTTAGCACAGCAGTGTTAAAGTGCACTTAAAATAAGTATATTAATAATTGAATACTACTTCAGTGGTAAATTAGTGTATTCTTGATAAGTACACTATAAACCAGAACAAATTCATCAGTATGTAGCCATTTCTTTTAGTGTGCTAAGATCATTTTAAAATAATGTACAATAACAGTTAATTTCTGCAGCTGACCTTTTCTCTTCAATATTTTAAAATAATGTATTTTACCAGCAAAATGCAACAATGCTGTTATGTAACAATACCTTTTCTAATTGAAAAAATATCCTTACTTTTCTATTTCAATTTTAAAATGTTAGCAATTAGTGTTATAAAGTATTTGGACTATTTCAACAGCACAGTTGTTTTTATGCAATATTTAAAGATCCATCCATTCTCCAAATGTAATGGTGAGTTTTGAATAAACATGAACATCAACAACAGAGTTCCTTTCAATTGACCATGTGCTTTTATATAATGCAGTAGTCACCAGTATTTCTAATAAGAAAACAGTACAACCTTGTGTATTTCTTATCATCACATGGAAAGTACATATTCCAAAGCTTGGATTGTTTCACTTACATTTGACAGCAATCAGAAAACACATTACACTTATGAACATATTAAGATGTGTAGATAACAGGAAATTTGCTTTGCTGCTTGACAGAAAAATTAATCCTTTGAAAGTCTTTGATTTTGCATGAAAACAGTCTGTTAAAGTTCAACATTTTGAGGCCAGGTACAGTGCCTTGCAAAAGTATTCACCCCTACAATTTTGTTTGTGTTTTGTTATACCACAACTGTTATACTAACTGTTTAACAGCACAGTCTTTGTGTGCTTGCCCATGTATGCCTTATCATTTTTACAGACTTAATCCTCTGAAGTTGCCATTTTTGGACATTGTCCACTAGTTTTAAGGCACACCAAGAATACACACTGATATGTAATCCCTATTTCTTACAATTTGGCAGTGGTTTCAGCAATTTTTCTCTAACTTCCCCAGTAACTATTTAATCTCTCTCTACATTATTTGGTAGAGGAATAACATATTGTTTGTCTCTTGATTGGATCAAAACACATTTCCTGTGGAACAGGTCAGTGGGCACCGCATAAACATTCCTAGATTCTGACACCTCAGACATAAAAGTGGAAGCAATGTTCAGTTGACTATCCTTGCAGAGCTGTCCCTCAGTCTTCACAAGCTCCTTTACCAATATACAGTGCAATGACAAATCGCCTGCTCTGAATACTGACATGCAAAGAATTCTACATAATCTTCCATCCTGTAACTCCACTGTTGAGTTGATCCTTTTTTTTAGACTTCTGTTACTGCTGGAATGATACAGTACGCCTTTTACAATGAAACGGTGAAAACAAACACAGTGTTCGACTGTAACACTTAGCAAGTCTTTGATAGCAAGTTTTTCTAATGCTGACAGTTTGTGATGACAGGGATTACCAAAAACCCTGACATTTTCATTCAGGGTAGATGAATTAGAACTTGATACATTGCTGTTTAGGAGATGTGAAAAAATGCATTTCACCCCTTCATTAGCATCTACCATGTACTTTTCGGCTTTTTGTGTTAGACTCCTCCAGCAAAGAAACCTTTTAACTATTTGCTCTGGAACATGTGTTGTCCCATTGAAGTACTGTAACAAAGTGCCATTAAATGATTCAAAGGAAAAGGTTGATGTGGCCCACAAAGGGCCCCAGTTCCTAACACTTGCTGCAAGGTGTGTCAGAAGATGGACATTAAATGTCATATTTGCTGCACCATATAACTTCTCAAACTGCAGTGAGAACTTCTTGAGAGCTCTTTCAGCTACTTCAATATCACAGCGTTTCACCTTTTCTCCCAAAAGAATGTGCATAGCGAACACAAACAGAAAAAGGTGGTTCCAGAACTTCTTTAGTAAGACCCCATTCAGTAAAGGCAGGCAATAGAATAACAGGAATGACCTCCACTCTGATGCTTTCCAATATTTTCTGTCTGCAACAGATCGTGGTACTCTTGTTATCTCAACAGGGGGTTGAATTGCAATGAGCTCTTTGTCAATGCGGTCTGATTTTGCTCCTAAGTACCACTCTTTGTCATGATTTCTTGAGTCAAACCACAGTTTTGCTAATTGCCTTGTCACACCAAGGCAGACACAATGCTGATACTCTGGAACAAATCCATTTATCATTTGAAACTTTGTGAGTTTCATTAATGGTGAAGGTCCTTTTACTCCCATTACTGGACTGTCTGGTGTTGCAGCCATTGCGTGATCAAAATGCTTAGCTTCAGTTCTAAGATGTGGTTTTGGGCCTTTGTTTGTGTAAGGACCACCACCAACATGGTAACAAAAATCACATCCATAAAAGCCATTAAACTGTTTGGTGTTTCTTAGAAGTGGGCGAGCAACTGAATCTGAACTGCATATCAGAGCATACACTTTGGAGACATGTTGTACATTTGCTGAGTCCTTCCATTTAATACCATTTTGTTCTAAAATTTGCAGTTCATCAACAAATGGCTTCAAATATGTTAAGAAGTTTGGCTTCTTCTCGCCAAACCAGAGACAAGGAAGACAGATATTTGCCTTCCGTTCTTTAGGTTCAAGTTCTATAACCTGGCACTGAATGGGCCAAATTTGATACTTTGAACTCCTGAAAACTGGAATTCCATCACAGTTCCAAATTAAAGTTATGTCATCCTCACCTAATTCACCTGATTCTTTGAGTTTATGGTACTCTTCTCCACACTGTATATCTGACATGACATCTGCACATTGCCAGTCTTTTTTTAAACTTTGGTTTTGTTCAAGCAATGTTTTGATTTGTGAATCCAAACTAAGCACTAGAAAGAAACACCCACTTTTGAGACAGCTCTCTGAATCAGTTACTGCATTACAAGCTCCACACTGTAGTTCACTGGTATTATTTACCCCCAAGTAGTTTTCACATGCTGGACAGTAAAAATGGGGGACATAATTTCCATATTGTCCATAAGCTTTGTGAAAAAGGTATGTGGTTACTGGTACCATTCCAGGGAAATGTTCATTAACAATCTTCAGTAGATGTTCCAGTGCCACACCTGTCACATTGTGCCTTAGTACATAAGACATCAGTAAGATTAAACTTTGTCCCTTTGTCAGTGGAGCTCCAGGATACGCTGGATCATCTCCATCCAACAAAAATGTCTCTGCCTGCGAAGACATAAAAAAGACAAGATACTGTAGAAAACTGTTACATTCATCTGCATTAAAAAAGATTGCTTACAGATTTACAGAGAAAACATAATGTACAATAATACATGTTAATAACCTGTTGGTTTGGTGTCTCTTGCTGATCAGTTGGAGTAGCAGGCACATTGCATCCTGGTTGCTTCTCTAACATGTCCTGGCAAAATATAAATGGAAGCATAAATATTTTCATTTTCATTTCCTTTATAGTTTTGACATATAAAACAATACTAGTGCTCCAAAAGATAAGTGGTAGGTACTACAAGTCATATGGTAGTTTTTACATTTAAAGAATTTGCCATGTTGCCTTCTGGGGTTGTTAGCAGAGAGTTATGCAAATGGAATATACACTAGCTTCATATAAAACTGATGTGATTTCAGGGGAAAGGATGAATGTAGTGCCTGTATTCAGTAAATATACAAAATGTGTAACTCCTTGCCCAAACCTAGAAAACAAATTAACTCTATTAACAAATCAGAAACAAGAATACTGAAAAGCACTAATCCTTGGGTGGATGCAAGACAGGGCATCTGTTTCTATCAAGACAGTGAGTTCAAACATTAAGCCAAAACTGCATAATAATGCTTAATAAAAAACAAAATTGTTGTATTGGCGGAATAAAAAACATCAGATTTAAGTCACATTAAGCAAGTTAAGCCACATTTGCATTATATGTGCAGTGAAGATCTAACAGATGGATAATATCCAGGAAAATGGTGACTACAGCTTCACATACTGAAGAACTGTAGCCATCAAGTGCCAATGTAGGCTATAAGTCAGCCACCTGTTAGAAACTTTGTTAGCCTCATGTGGAACTACTAATTTGCTTGAATCACAATGTAAATTAAACATGAATGAATAATGCAATCATACTTTTAAATAGTTATATGTACACTGTAGTTATAATTCTGTGACCAAATGAGACCTTGCTGGTGTTCACTTTCAATACATGTTTATTATCGGTAGCCTATATTACTATTTGTAGACGTCGGTTTAGAAAAATAAAAAGTACTCTATTCACATTTTCTGTATCAATTAAAGGGGTTGTTTTTAGGATAAAAATAAAACTAGTAACTTGTAACTATAGTACCTGTGCTTCTGGTCCGATTTGCATATCTTGTTGATCCCCACAAAATTGAAAAGTGCAGTGTGAGTAGGTGGAGGGTGGCAATTCTAGCACTGGGTGGGTATTTCTGGAGACCCCCTCTCCGGCAGGCTGCATATAATGAAGATATAATACATGGAAATTCTCAAGTGAAGTATTAATGACAATAATACATGTATGTGTCTCATTTTAAGGAAATACACTATAGAGGCTAGGACAATCATTATTTTCATCACGTTTAATTTAATTGAAATGACTATTATACAGAAACTATACATATAGTACAACACAGCAATTAATATCTACAATTTCAATTGCTGGTATTTTAATACCTCTGATGAATCTCTGTTTGGTCTGTCCTGAAGCAGATGCTCTGTTATTGGAGTGACAAGATGCTTTCCTCTCAAACATTCTAAAGATGACTGACCGCTTGGTCCTTCTGCAACAAGGCCCTCATCGGGAACATTCTGATCATGAGACAGCACATCGATTTATTTAACTATAATACTGTAAACATTTAGGGTATGATAAACATAAATAAAATTATGGATGAATAAAAGCTTTAGAGGAAAGTAATATGTATTTTGTGAACCCCTTCATTTTATTTCAGAATGGAAACATAAAACATAATGATCACTGTTTTTACCTGTTTGTTAGTTGTGGGATTGTCTCCTGGATATTCCTCCAGAGAATATGTTCGTTCACCGTTATTTGAAAGTGGAATCTGGGGAGAGCAGTTGCAATGTCAACTTGCATGTAACACTATCTGCAATTCATATTGTTGCAAATGAAAAAAATGGTCTACCTCTTTCAAGACTCCTCTATTGTTAGTTGTACAGGATGCACTGAGGTATTTCTTGTAATTTCCTCTGCAGTTTAAAGTATTCTGCAATGAACAAGACAGTTCTTGCGTTTAAAATGAAGAATTATTCATCTTATTCTATAATCACTGCTGTTGTTGATAATAAATGTGAAAGCTCAAATACCTCGTTCTCCTTTGCTAGCCGTCTGTATTTGGTTGCCTTTGAAGGTTGGCTCGACTCATTCAGCAGATATTCTTTGTAATGTCTTTTGGGTGCCATGTCTGCGGGCGGTTTCTCTAAGCCCGCTAAAATACATCCATGGGTAAAGTAAAGTGCAGAGGGCGCGCGCAGTGTCCTGGATAAAACGTCATCGTAAACGTGCGCATGCGTGCATGGACATTACGGTGTACACAGACTTTAAAAAAAAATGTAATTATATATATATTTTTTTTTGCAAGAACGTCTGCGTCTGACAGACCATTTTCAATGTCAAAATGGAAAATTTGAATGTGGTGGACATTTTCCCAATTGACCCTAAAGTACTCGTGGCGCTGTGCTGCCGCTGATTGGTTACCCCCGAATGCAACGCACTTGAATGTACAGTAGATGCTGAGGGAAGCGTTGTCGCAGTTGAGTTACAATGGCGCAGTTCAAGTTCGGGATGTTTTATTTTAGGGACAACACAATTCACGTCGAAAGTACTGACATTGTGACACCTCAGTACAGACAGCAGCTCGTTCAGGTATTAAAACGGCCGGACCTCTCCAGTGAAGACGGATGGATACAAGTGTGCTGGGGCACCAGGAAAGCACCTAAAAACAAGGTGGCCGCGAAACTGCTCTTACTCGGAGGTTTGTATTGCTCGTACTCGGAGGTTTGTATTGCTCGTACATGGTGTAAAATATCTTTTGAATAACTGTTCTTTCTACTAATGACTAAGTTCAACAAGATAATAGGCAAACTTATCATTCACAAGCTGCATTAGCTAATAACTAGCTAGCTAGCTGTTAGCGGCAGACGGCAGCTAATGCTAGCGTAAATGGTGCTAACTTAGTAACTTCTGCAACTTCAGATGAGATTTTGTGTGAACATTTGTGAGCGTGCTGTGTGGAGAATGTTTAGCAAAATTGCCCACTGTAAAGAAAATAAAAAGAAAAAAATTGTTGGTACAAATTTGTTATGCTAGCACTTGCCAGCCACTAGCCTACTGTTAGTGCTGTTAGTGTTAGTGAATAATTTGCCAGGGGCTCATGCTAATGATTGTTAACGTTAACCTTGTATGTAATTTAATTTTTATGTAACTATGTTTATAAAAAAGACTTAAAGTGACTTGTGTATAATATTAGATTGACTGTGGTGCATTTCACGAGACATACAAAATACCTAAAATATTGAGCAAAAGAGGGAAAAAAAACATGGTTTTGATAGTTTGTCTGATGTATGGTTGTGGTTACAGACAACTACAAGGAGTTGATGGGGAAAAAAAGAAGCCTTCCTCAAGGATGAGGACATCTGGCACATGGCAGTTGCAAGGAGAAGGACCACACCATGTACCACAACACGTGATGGAAGCAAACCAAAGGTTATTTTTGTTGCTTGTGTTGGTAGTTTCTTTAGAAAACACACTTTAATTAATAGTTATATTGTGTTGCAACTAGGGATGCCACAATACCACTAATTTTATAGATAGTTCTGACGGCATCCAATTTTGTCCATAACAAAGTCGATAACAGTGTTGCCAACTATTTTCAGTGGGAAGTAGCAAAAGCCTGCAGGAAAAGTCCTGGATGTCTCTAGATAACGTCATGTGCTAATTTGCATATATATGATGGCATGAATTTATTACATATATGCAAAATATAAAAAATATTTTAAATTAAGTTAAACTAAACTGACTGACCAGCGTTTATTTCAAGAGGCTCCTCAATGTGCATCCAAATCTGCCTCTAATGTTAAAAAACTGTTTATACAGGCTGTTGCATCGACTGTAACTGAAGTATCGTGAACAGATAGATGATCATGCACTGGAATAAATTCACTATTGTTAACTAGTAAACTAGTTAAACTCAAATAGTATTTTTAATTGTAACACATAAAATCGTTAATGAATTTATGACACTGTAATACTATGATGTTTTTTAGTTGAAATGTTTTTCTAAAAAATCTCTTCACCAGAAAGCGTCTATGGTAAAGTTCATATGTTGTTGTCATGTAATACATTCTTTCTCTTCTGTACAGAAAAAAAGAATTACTGCAACTTCCAGTCTCACTTCAGATGAAGATGAAACACAGATTGACCCATCACAAGTTTTTCAAACAAATGTAAGTATTTACGGGAATAAGGGAATATTGTGGGAGGATAAGACATATTTTCCTTTATAAGTGGCTTTAGGTTTGACAGCAGTGCAGTTGCAGAAGTGGCTTGTGGCACTCCAGCTGTGTTAGTTTTGAAATACTGACACATTGTATGATATTAAAAGATAAAATTGTGAGTAGTGAGTACTGTTACTCTAGTGAAATATGGTCTGACAATACCTTAATAAGCTGTACAGTAGGTGATAGATTCTACAAACATCTACAAAGATGGATATTTACCCCTCTTGCCTTTGCAGTTTAACATTTTACTTTTTCTGCCCTTTGTTTAAGAAGCCGAAGATGACAAAAGCTGCAAGAGACAGAGCCCTTTCCCAACTGAAATCCTCGCTGCTGAGAAGAAATCCAACAACCTCCACCTCCTTGACAAGTGATGTTGATACAGACATAGACACCAATGTGGACTTATTTGACCCACCTCAGGCTTCAGAATCAACTGTAAGTATTTACAAAACACAAGAAATAAAACTAGAATTAGGGCCCTATTGTTTCCGCGATCACAGAATTGCAGACGGAATCGCGGAATTGAGCAATAAAAACGGAATCTACTTTTTAACACTGAATATCACGGAAAATGACATAATTTGACTGAAATGCTGTTAACGGTGTCAGCGGCACAGATCTCACGCGGTGTTGTTTCAGTGCGCTGCCCTCTCACATGCTGGACCCGGTTCGGCACATAGTTACAACAGTGACAACAGTTCTAATCTGAAACGAGTTATTAACCATTCATTATGGTCTTACTCTCTCTCCTTTCTCCTCCAGCGGTGCCACGGTGCAGAATTACGCACAGGGCTTTCCACTGTATTTATACATTTATAAAAATAATTATAATAATTTTTATTTATAGAGCATTTTCCATCAAAGTGCTGTACAGTTACAGAAGGTTAAAAAACATGTGAAAACAGACACAACAATAACAACAATTCAGAAATGAATGAAAGAAAAGGCAAAAACACCTACTCATACGTGACAGTATACAAGTGGGTCTTAAGCTTGGCTTTAAAGACCTCAACTGAACATGACTGCCTGATGTCCAAGGGAAGACTGTTCACAAAATAGGTGCGCGGAAGGAAAAAGCCCGCTCACCTGCTGTTTTTTTTATTCACCTTTGGGACACTCAGATAATCAATCGTCTGGGAGCGCAAAGGTCGTACAGGTACATAAGTCTTAACAAGGTCTGACATATAGACTGGAGCAAGACCATTTAAAATTTTGTAAGTGAACAACAGCACCTTGAAATCGGCTCTGACCCGAACAGGGAGCCAATGAAGAGAGGCCAATACAGGGCTAACATGTTCATAGCGGGATAGTCCAGTCAGCAAACGGGCTGCTGCGTTTTGGACTAATTGCAGACCACGAATGCTCTTTTTGGGCAGCCCAGATAAAAGCACATTACAATAATCTAACCTTGAAGTTACAAAGGCATGAATAAGAGTCTCTGCGTCTTTCAAAGTGTACAGTACAGTTCACAGTACAGTAATTAGTAATTTGTAAATTACAGTAATTAGACCAATTGATAAAACTTTGAATAATCAGTTGACACTTCTCCTACAAGAAAACAGAATGTAACAATTGTGCGAACGATTACTGGAATTTTTTTCCAGGCTTTGAGATTTAATTGACTCTGGATTATATGTTCACACAGTATCACAGGAACATATAGTTATTTTACACCATGCATTTATTCCATACAGCCACGCTGTCCTTTCCTCCTGCGCTCTGGGAGTGGACAATATGACGGAGAGATGGTGGTGATTAAATTAGATTCTAAGAATATGTTTCTGAAACATCAGCCCGACGCAAAATAAGTACGCATGGGTCAGAGTTAGCTTAGAGCTGCGCACATTCTCCCGTCAAGTTTGTTTTTTAGAGATCACAACCTTGGCGTGAAAAGTCACGTACGCCACTTTCAGCCTCGTTTTGTGCGTACGCAACGGTTATAAATGAGACCCCAGGTGAGTCATACTAACATAGCATTGTTGACATTTTCATTTATGCAGGACCTGGGCCAAGGGGAAAGTGAAGAGGAGAGTGTCCTGATGGATCAGTCCAGATCCAGTGTTGACATGCAACAGGACGTGATGGATGCTCTGAAAGGTATTCATACAAAGAAGAATTGCTTATGTTTTTTTTTTTGTCAGTAATTGTATCGATAGGAGTCTTATCTCTCATATATCTGTGACTTGTGTTTTTTTTCCTTAATGCAGAAATTCCAGCCTTAGTCAAGTGTGTCAGAGATCTTATTACAACCATGAAGAGAATGCCACCTGTCATGGACACTGACAGTACAAGTTCTGGTTCTTCCAGTCCAGCTCCAGAAATGGTATGTTTTGCATTTATACACGTTTTGTAAATACTGCCTTTTTATTACAGGAAACATTTCATCCAAAATTGTTGTAAACTACTTGACTGTTAGCAGTTTTGTCTCTGTAGTCTCGACCCACATTTTGCACGAACTGTATTTGATAGAAACTGTTTTTTTCCATTTCAGCATGCAGTTGTTCAGAAATTATACTTTAATTCATTGAAGACCACTTGCAGAAATTAGAACTCAACTAATATTTGGCATTCAATAGTTCGGCTTTGTCTTTTAAGAAATGCTTTCCTAATACCATTTCTAATAATTGACTAACTCTATTTCCTGGACACAGATTTCCTTGGGCAACACGGGGGTGCAGATCAGCAAAAACTGTTTCCTAAGACTAAACCGAACAAGAATGTCCCTGTTCACACAGGACTTAGCTGTGCTCATCTTTGGGCGGGATGTTTTGGCATCCTCGACTCTCACAGGAAAACCAGGGCCTACTGGAACAGCGAAAGAGCAGCTAAATCCGGAAAAGCTGAGTGCCCTCGTTGGTAAGTATTGGTTAAGTCTATTTTTCCTTATTATCATTTTGTTTTTATGCCTCTACCCTTGCCTTGGCCATAGCCAGAAGCAACATGTTTCAGGTTGTCCTCATGTATGTATGCCCCCTTCTTGCTAATGTGATAACTCTGGAAAAGCATGATTTGTAACACCATTTTATTTGTCCTTTTCTATTTTACAGATACAGTTATTGCTGAATTTCCAGGAACAAATGTGTCTGATGTGAGGGCAGTGATTCGGAGAAAATGTAACAATGAGAATTTTGTGAGCAAAAAGAAACAGTAAGCAGTAACATCAGTAACTGTTTGTAATAGTTTTTGTTTGTTTGTTTTTTGGTGGACATACATTTTGAGTTTTAACAAACTGTGTCAATGTTTCACATGTAAAAGTTTCAAGAGTCAGTTTAATGTTCATCCCTGTCATTACTAGCTTCTCTGCAGTGCACAGCTAGCAGGGTAGTGCTACACAGCTATTGTTTCTTTTTATTTTTTACTTTTATTATTGTTTTTTAGTTAAGTTGTTAAAACTAAAAAGAATTCTCTGGGGTCAGATGATCCAAATTTGAATAAAAATGTTACGATGAAGAGAAACTGTTTGAAAATGTTGTTTTAGATGTTTTTAAAGATGTACTTAAATGTACTTTATTATGCACATTTTCCCTGTAATGCCGTGCATGTTAAAAATAAACTTTTTTTCTATCTCAAGTATGTTCTAATTATTTTTTATGTTTACTTAAAAGTAATTTAAAATTCAAATTAATTATATAAAAAATATACTTTCTGTGTACTGTTGAAGTGTACTTTAATGAAATACATCTAGTGTACTTTCTGCACACATAATTAGTGTACTCAAAGTATATTACTTTTGATGTGCAAAGTATAGTAGTAGTAGTATAGTAGTATACTAATGATATATCATGAGTGCTACTTTAGACATACTAAAGTACAACTTAGTGTGATTATCTGTACTATTTTGAGACACCATTAAGATGAACTATAGTATACTTAAGTACAACTTTTACATTTTTATTTAATTTTTGTAAATGTATTTAAAATGCAATGGCAACACATTATGATTACATTAGAAATACATTTCCAGTATATTCTAAATTTATTAATAGTAATCTGAGATGTTGATTAAAGTATACTTTAAATCGAACTAAAGAACATTATAAATAAGTACAGTATTAGTAGAGGAAAGTGTACTTAAGTATATTTAAGTTGATCTTAATGGTGTCTCAAAATAGTACAGTCAAGTACACTAAGTTGTATTTTAGTATATCTTAAGTAGCAATAATGACATATCATTAGTATACTAAGTACGTTTTTAGTACTCGAAAATAACACACTTTGAGTACAATACTTTTGTGCTCATGAAGTACACTAAGTGTACTTAAATTTAGTATGTTCAAGTATACTTTTTTTTCGCCTGGGGCTGCAAGCAGCAGAGATGGAGTCCGCCAGGATGCAGACACTGGAGAGCTACAGACCATGAAGAGAACACCTGATGCTGGAGAGGAAAGCGGTCAGGTACAGACCAGAGAGGAGACATATAAGGCTGGAGAAGATGGTGATCAGCTGATCACAGAAGATGAGACACATGATGACGAAGATGTATGTGTATAGTCAGACAGTTGGAAGTTTTTTTTTCTATTATTTGTGCAGCAAAAATGTGCATGTTTTTTTTTCTTTTTGTACATGGGTTAAACATGAATAATAAGGTGTGTCAAAGGCATTTTTAAAGTCTTTTAGACTCTTCGTTGCCTCTTAAGCACATAAATAACCAGTGTCACTTTTGACAATGAAAATTACATTAAATTTTAATTACATTAAAAAAGTTGTGGAGATAAACACTGAATAGAAAACATGACTGTTAACCAGATGAGAAGCTTGACAGTTTAACTTTTTCATATAGGTATTTATTGAAATTCTCAGTCAGAATAAACAGTAGCAGCAGATAACATTTCAATCAAAGAAAATAGAGAATATGCACACGTGATATAATAAAACACTGAAGTTGTGGCAAAATATCTTCAAGTAATGTAGTGAGAGAATTTCCCATCTTTGATGGCAATTTCAACACTGAATAAATATGTGCAATTGTGCTAAAAACAGTGCAAAAGAGGGAACACCAGCTATAGCGCTGCCAACAAGTTATGGGCCCAGGGTTACCTAGAATGCACACATATACAGACGCGGGCCGCCACCACGTTTCGATGGAGATGAAGCCAGATATCATATCTGGGAAGCAAGGTTTTTGGCTTATTTGAAGACGATAGGCCTAAAGGATGCCATACTGGGAAGAAACCCAGCGGAGGCTGCTGCCACATAGGTTGGTAGTAAAAACGAACTTGCTTATGCAGAACTGTGCGGATGTCTAGATGACAAGACACTAATGCTAGTCCTCTATGAGGCCCCTGACGACTGAAAGAAAAGTCTGGAAATATTAAGGCGCCATTTTGAGTCGGAAGAAAAACCGCAAATCGTAGGCCTGTACACGGAACTGACAAAGTGAGGAACTCACGGACTATCTAAACCACTTTGAGAAGATAATTGCAGCATTAAATAGAGTGAAAGAAAAACTCAGTGATATGCTTTTGGTGGCAATGGTATTAAAAGGACTGAAGGAAGAATACAGTCCCTTCACAGTGCATATAACTCAGACGAGAGAGACTTTATCGTTCACAGAGTTCAAAGCTAGGCTAAGGAGCTTTGAATGTACACTCCACTACCACAACAGACCTCGAACCGATAGGTGATGACGACGAAAGACAAAACCTCACAACCAAAGATTAAAGGAAAAGAGGGAAAGTACTTCAGCGGAGAGTGCTTTGTGCGTCGGAAAACAGGACATAGAGCGAGAGACTGCTGGAAGGAAAGAAAGCCCAGCAGGATAACACGAGCGAGCGGCTCGACACATGGCGAGAACAAGGTAGTGGCCATCTTAGGAACTCGGTGTGACCATGCTCCAGTTGGAAAAGAACAAAGATCAGCAGAGGAGGAGAAACACAAGTACATCCTCAAGATGGATGACAATCTGCACATCGGAAGGGTCTTCTTGTTGACAGCGGAGCATCGACTCATATCCTGACCGACGAAAGAGTCTTCATAAAGTTCGACAAGTCTTTCCACCCGAGGAATCACATAATGGAGTTAGCAGATGGTACTCGGAAAACGGGGAGCGCACTGAAAAAGGGGGATGCACGGGTCAAGGTGATCGACAACAGAGGAAAGGTGACAGACATCACACTTTGTGGTGCTCTACTGATCCCCGACTACCCACAGAACATCTTATCTGTGGAGACAGCAGTTGTGAGAGGAGCAAAGTTCAGTTTTTAAAAAAAAACAATAAACAGATGGCACAACATGCAGCATGAAAGTAAGAGGTAAACTGTACTACTTAGACACTGTGACAAAACAAAATGAAACTTTTGAAGATGTCTGTAAAACATGCTTTGATTTGAAAACGTGGCACGAAATAATGGGTCATTGTAACTATGGTGATGTGATCAAACTGGAATCTGTCATAGATGGTATGAAAATCAGGAGGAAAGCTAACAAACCTGGTCAGTGCGAGGTCTGCCTGCGAGGCAAATTTGTTCATACGAGAAATAAGGAAAGTGATGTGAAAGCTAAGATGCCATTGGAAGTGGTACATACAGTACATACCTAGAAGGTCCTATAGTTCCAGAGTCATTGATGATTGACTGATGATTTCTCAGGTGCAACATATGTGTACTTCCTAAGAAACAAGGACAAGACTGTCCTAGCCACAAAGCAGTTCTTAGCAGACGTAGCACCTTACGGGAAAGTAAAACGACTCAGGTCTGATAATGGGACAGAATTTACTTCAGAGGAATATCTGTCACTTCTGAGGGACAACTGCATTAAACACGAGAGATCTGCTCCGTACTCACTCCATCAAAATGGGACTGCAGAAAGAAACTGGCGAACATTGTTCGAAATGGTCAGATGCATGCTAATCGTGTCTGGTTTACCAAAAGAGTTGTGGCCTTACGCAGCCAGGATGGCAGCGGTAATAAGAAACAGATGAACGGGAGAGACCCAGTATTACCTATTCACTGATAAGAGACCAGACCTATCGAGAATGAAAAAGTTTGGTTCAGAATGCATTGTGTACGAGCAGAACAAAAAGAAGTTGGATTCAAAAGGGAAAAAGGGAACATTTGTAGGTTTTGACCTGTACTCTCCAGCAGAGATGATATTTTTCCCAGAAACCAAAAAGGTTCAGAAGGTTCACAAACAGTCCTGTTGCAAGACAGATGGAGTCTCAGGCCACATATTTATAACTTAGTCAGATTTTATGCCTTGGTTAGTAAAGCAACTTGAGGCTCTGGCGCTTAATTCATTTGAATACATGGCCTCACAACTCTCTGGTTCAACTCCCATTATTCTATGTATTGTGTACCGACCACCTAAACCCAACAAGGACTTTTTGAATGACTTTGCGGTGTTCTGGCCCATCTATCCTCACTCTCTCCAAATGTGATAATACTAGGTGACTTCAACATTCATATGGACAAGGACAATAATCCTTTTTCCAGAGATTTTGGAACCTGTCTAAACAGTTTTGGACTACAACAATACATAAATTTCTCTACACACTCCAAAAATCATATGTTGGACTTGGTTTGCTGCTCTGGTATAATTCCTACAGATTATATAGCCCATCACATTCCCTTCTCTGATCATAAATTAATCTCCTTTAAAATAAGTGTGTCTCTCTACAAAACCCACCCTCCCCGTTTAATTTCCTTCAGGAAAATTAAGGATATCAATCTCGACACACTGACTTCTGCCATAAATAACCTCCAAACTCCCTGCAATGTTTCCACTCCTGATATTTTAGTTTCTCAATACAATGAAAACCTCAACAACCTTCTTAACATCTTTGCTCCACTGAAACACAGATGCGTCTCCTTCTCCCGCTCTGCTCCATGGTTCACTCCCGCCCTGCGCCAACTTAAAGCCAAAGGACGCCGGCTTGAACGCCTTTCCAAGAAAACTGGTCTCACTATTCATAAGGACATGTACAATAGCCACATTCTTCTATATAAGGACTGTATTGCTTCAGCAAAATCCACATACTATTCAGGTTTAATCTGTTCTAATGAAGGAAATTCCAAATCTCTTTTCACTGTTCAATAATATCACAAAACCTCCGGACACGTTCCCTCCTCATCTTTACTCACCTGACTTCTGCAATTCCCTTTTGTCCTTCTTTACCTCAAAAATCCCAAATATCCATCAACAGCTTGCCACTGGAGGAGCTGCTGTCTCCATCGCAGACCCTCTACCTCCATTTCTTTCTATCCCACACCCGTTCTCAGATTTCACTCTTCCATCCCCATCTGATTTTTCTGAACTGATTCAGAAATCCAAACCTTCCACCTGCCTGCTCGACCCTCTTCCTACAGTTCTAGTCAAAGCTTGTCTCCCTTCACTGGTTCCTCACATCACTGCTGTCATTCATTCCTCCCTCAACACCAGATATATTCCACTAGCCTTCAAGGCTGCTGCTGTCACTCTGATCATCAAAAAACCTGGTGCTGATCCATCTGACTTCAATAACCTTTGTCCCATCTCTAATCTTCCCTTCCTCTCCAAAATTCTTGAAAAGGTTGTCGCCTCTCAACTTCACAAACACCTCACTAATAATAACCTTTACGAACAATTCCAGTCTGGCTTCCGTCCTTTTCACAGCACAGAATCTGCTCTGTTAAAAATCACCAACGACCTGCTGATGGCAGCTGACTCCGGTCTTCTCACAATCCTCATCCTCTTAGATCTCAGTGCAGCATTTGACACCATCTCACACAGCATCCTCCTAAATAGACTGGCAACCCTTGGTGTTTCTCATACTCCTCTCACTTGGTTCTCCTCCTATCTCTCCAACCACACACAGTTTATTCAACTCAAGGCCCACACTTCAGAGTCACTCCCCGTCTCGGCCGGTGTACCCCAGGGATCAGTCCTGGGCCCCCTTCTGTTCATCACTTATCTTCTCCCCCTTGGCTACATTTTCCGTAAACATAATATCAACTTCCATTCTTACGCAGATGACACCCAGCTCTACATCTCCTCCAAACCATACTCCTCTCTTCCACCTTCCTCTCTCTCTGACTGCCTCCAGGAAATTAAAGCATGGTTCTCCTCCAATTTTCTCAGTAAAAATGAGGTTCTACTTGTCGGCACGTCATCAACTCTAACCAAGTCTCACAGTTTCTCCATCAACATTGACAGTTCTGCCATTTCCCCCTCCCCTCAGGTCAAGAGTCTCGGCGTCATTCTCGACAGCACCCTATCATTTCAAGTCCACATCAGTAGCATTACTCGGTCTGCTTACTTCCACCTTCGTAATATCAACCGTCTGAGCTCATCACTCACTCCGCATGCTGCCGCAATCCTTATCCACAGTCTTGTCACATCCTGCATTGATTACTGTAACTCACTCCTCTTCGGTCTTCCCAATAAATCACTTCAGAAACTGTAGCTTCTCCAGAACTCTGTTGCTCGTATCCTGACTCGCACCTCCTCCTTTCAACATATTTCCCCTGTACTTCAACAACTCCACTGGCTCCCAATAAAATACAGAATCAACTATAAGTTACTGGTCCTCACTTTCAAAGGTATTCACAATCTGGCCCCTCCTTATTTGTCTGATCTCTTCCATATTGCTACTCCCTCCCGTGCTCTCAGGTCATCCTCCTCCTTTCACCTTACTGTTCCCTCTGCCCGTCTCTCTACCATGGGGAGCAGAGCCTTCAGTCGCTCTGCTTCCCAGCTCTGGAACTCACTTCCATCCGAGATTCGGAACATCAACTCTCTTCCATCATTTACATCTGCACTCAAAACCCACCTGTTTAAACTGGCATACTCCCTATAATTCATGTAAACTGACTGTTTTGTGTAATTTTTATTTCAATGTCCATTATCTGCTTTTAATGCTTATGTAATTTATATTTTTATTGTCTTTTTATTTATTTTTCCTTTGTGTACGGTGACCTTGGGTGTTTGAAAGGCCCCAAGAAAAAAAATTTATTATTATTATTATTATTATTATTATTATTATTATTATTATTAACAATCATAGTTACATACCACTCCTTTGGTTATCAACATTATATTAAAATTAAAGAATTTATCAGTTCCATGGCAACGGTAACCGGGTGGGGCTCAGAACATGGGATTACTTTGATGTTATGGCACCACTTAGCAACACTGACATCATTATTCTGAGGGCGGGGCTTGTCAACATTTGCCTTTAAGTGATGTCATAACAGTTCCAATACCTAAAAAAGATTAAGACTTTTCTCATTTCTTCTCCGGTCATTGATTTGCATTCGTCAGAATTTCTTTAGTTTTTGAAAAACCTCAAATCAGTTTTAACACGATTTTCAAAATGATCAGAAACTCATCTGCCATGGAAGGAGCAAGCAGTTTTAAGACTACAGACTCAAATTTAGCCAACAGGTTTCGACCAGCGGTTGAATCCTGTTTGTCTGGGATTACACAAAGCCAGTGGATAAATTTGTTTTCTGGTAACCCAGATGAAGAAACCGAAAATGCTAAAAGGGATCTGATTTCGAAAATGATATCAATCACCGCAATAATACTTAATGAGAAACTTGAAAATCAGAGGACAGTTTCCAAGGAAAAAGATTCAGCCACAATATGCAGCACTGTACCAGAGATTGGTACAGAGGTCAATGTGAAAAATAAGAACATTGATGAAGACATCCAAAAAATGGACCAAGAAAAGACAGCTGACGAGAAAAATAAGATTCCTTATGTGGAATCTCAGTTTATTGAAAAAGAGGACGCTTTGTTTGATGTGGAAATAATCCCAGAGGACCAAAGATCCCAGCTCGCATCTGTAGACTCCATGAAAGAAGATGAGCCTTCTAAATTAACAACCGATAAGGTAAGAGAATCTGTAACTAGGCTGGAGTCAGAAACTAAACTGGTTGAAAAATATGACGGGAACCAACTAGAAAAAAAAGAAAAATGTAAAGTGTTGTTGGAAAAACTGGTGGAAGATTTTATTTCACTTGCTTTTAGAAAAGAAAAGATGTCACGCTCTCAGCATAACTCTCAAACCATAAAAAGTCGTCTGTTTCAGAGACTTTGGACTGAAGCTGAAAAACTAGATTTCAGTATCCCTCAAGAGAAGTTTAAGAATCTTGAAAACGACATTTACAGGGACTTTTGCAAAAATATGTCTTTTCCACAAGTCCTTGCAGAGGCATTTATGTGCTCAGAGAAGTTACTAACAGATGAAATTATTGCATCGTCTTTCAGAAAGCACATATCAAAGAAGCCGTCCATCTTCACAAGGCTCTCACGGATGTTAAGAAAAAACAAAAAGACCTCCAGATGTGTTTGTGCACCTTACCAGAAGAAATCAGAAATCTGTGTTCACGATGATTTAGTGACCCAGAGCCAGTTTTCTAAGTCAGAATTTATCTCGGACAAGACAAAAATTGATGAGTGTGAAGAACAGAAGCGAAGAGAGAGAGAAGAGGTATGCAGACTGTCAGTGGACATCGTTCTTGACAAATTCATTTCACATCTCTACAGTAAAGCCATCATAAAATTCATCCCTGAAAAATCTGAAGTCCTCCATAGACGGCTGTTTGATAAAATGATGGCAGAACTCCAGTTAAAAGATTTCAAAGTTAAACCAGAAAAGTTTGTAAAGCTTGACAAGATCATCTCCAAGGAACTTTTTGAACGCTTGGCCTGTCCGTGTGTTATTTCACTCACTGTGATGAATATTGGCCAGCCCATATGTGATATCATTATCATGGAAACTTTCAGAAATCACATATATAAAGAAGAAAATGGATGTTGTTCATATTTTGGCACAGAAAAGAGACGGGCCTGTAAAATCAATTCAATTACCCCAATATAACCCAGTTTATAAAATAATACTAGGATTTCTAATGTTAAATGACACTTAACTATGTGTCATGACATGTTCAGTCACAAAAGTTTTACCTAACACTTCATTTCAATTCATTCGTCTTTATTTCTCGGTGGAAAAATCAGCATACACCTGCATATAAATCCAGATCCAATTGATTACTGCTGCATTTAAGAGATTTAAAATGACGGCAGAACTTCAGTTAAAAGATTTTAAAGTTAAACCAGAAAAGTTTGTAAAGCTTAACAAGATCATCTACAAGGAACTTTTTGAACGCTTGACCTGTCCGTGTGTTATTTCACTCACTGTCATGAATATCGGCCAGCCCATATGTGATGTCATTATCACGGAAACTTTCAGAAATCACATATATAAAGAAGAAAAAGGATGTTGTTCATATTTTGGCACAGAAAAGAGACGGGCCTGTAAAATCAACTCAATTACCCCAATATAACCCAGTTTATGAAATAAAACTAGGATTTCTAATGTTAAATGACACTTAACTCTGTGTCATGACATGTTAAGTCACAAAAGTCTTTATTTCTTGGTGGAAAAATCAGCATACACCTGCATATAAATCCAGATCCGATTGATTACAGCTGCATTTAAGAGATGAGGGAAGAGTTCTGGTCTCGGAACTGGTTCTTGTCGAAAAAGTCATCAGTAATACTAACTACTAATACCTACTAAGTATTATGATGGCTCACCAAGTGGCAGATGGTAAAGATTTGTACACGCCAGCATATCAGTATTTCACAATAATAGTAGTACTGCCACAATATTCATGCGGTTTGACCTGATGACATCCCATCAAGCTCTTGGTTTGTTTCAGAGTCTAAGAGAATTCAGCGTTCACTCTGTGGAGCTGGACATGGACAGAACCATAGTCCTGCCACCATCCTTCACCTAACAGAACCTGTTTGAGGGATAAAATGAAGTGTTGGTAACTTATCTGGTTTTTCAGCCTTCATTTAGATCTATGAAAAAGCTAAATGTAGCAATAAAGACAACTCGCCTGTTTTTCAACAGCGAGTCACACACAGACTGACACAGATCAAGTCGGTGACTACTTCATAAAGTGGGGGACGAGGCCAGCTGAAGCAGTTCAACCACAAACAGAACAAATGACAGCAGATAACTAACAACAAAAGGACCAAGGTCCTGACACTCAGCCCACACGAATGTCAGAAAGACAAAGGAAGAGACCTAAATACTTGGAAGACTATGAGTGAACAGTACAGAGCAGTGAGATAACAACAGACTACTGTTACCGAGCTACAGTTGGACTACCACAAACCTACGGGGAAGCTATAACATCAGTTAAAGCCGAAAAATGGAAAAAGGCTATGGTAGATGAGATGACCTCATTTAAGGAAAACAACACTTTTTCTCTAGTACTGTTACCAGAGGGTAAACTAACAGTGGGGGGGAAGTGTTCATATTTTGGCACAGAAAAGAGACGGGCCTGGAAAATCAACTCACCCCGATATAACCCAGTTTATGAAATAAAACTAGGATTTCTAATGTTAAATGACACTTAACTCTGTGTCATGACATGTTCAGTCACAAAAGTTTTACCTAACACTTCATTTCAATTTATTCGTCTTTATTTCTCGATGGAAAAATCAGCATACACCTGGATAAAAATCCAGATCCGATTGATTACTGCTGCATTTAAGAGATGAGGGAAGAGTTCTGGTCTCAGAACTGGTTCTTGTCGAAAAAGTCATTTCAACACATTTAACTGAAAATGTTGGTATGGCGGCTTACATTTTCCCTAAATATACTGTTTAAAATACATGAAATACTTTGAATTTTCATGCACTGAGACTATTAACAACATAGATTCTAGTCACGCTGTTAACAATAAAATGTATTTATTGATTTTTTTTTTTTTTTAATCCTAACAGAGTTGACATTGGTGTTTAAAAAGTTGACAAACTAAAGCAAAATGCTTAAAACTGGTAACATTCCACCTTCTTTGTTACAGGGTGTGTCTCAATTGAGGGTCTGCACATTTCCAAATGCGGATTGGTCGGCTACATTGTGGTGCGTCAAGCACTGTCCCAATTCGGAGAATTCGGGGAGCCTCCGAAGCCATCCTACAAAAACGCACTTCGTTTGGCCTCAAACAAAGACTGCTAGTGATGCATTCATGGACTGTATATAAAAGATGGATGGAAGGTCTGTAACGTCACCCGTTGGTTTCTGAAGAGCAAAAGTAAAGCTCTTTGGGTGTTTCCACCATCGACATCTTGGTAGCGTAATGTCTTTAGTTTAGCTGCATTTTTAGTTTTTTTTTTTTTTTTTTTTTTGGCAGGGTCAGTTTCATGATTTACTATCCTTTCGGGTTGTTGGAGAACAAAAAAGTCCCCTTCCATAAACTGCTATTTAAAAATTATGAAATAATATTTTTTAACACCTTTTTTGCTAAGATGTTTTAATCATCTTCAGCCCTAATTCAAAAATACCAAATATTAAATCATTTAAATTATTTTTAACCATTTAAATCCCCATTTTCCAATATAAAGTAATTGTTTTCATAAAACTAAAAGCAGAAAAAAACAAATTTTCACATATAATAGATTTTAGGTAGTTGAGGATTTAATGTTAAGATCAGTCTTAGATATACTAAAAATGAATGACAAAATTGATTTAGCTGCATTTTTAGTAAGAGTTAGAGTCAGATTCATGATGTACTATTTCATTGGACAACAAATTCCTAATGACTTCCATTAATACCACACTTTTTAAATACCTCAACCATAACACAATATATAACCATGCATTCTCTAATGTCATGGTTTTATTTGAAAGAAAAATAGTAAAATTAGTCATTTTAACTATTCATCATGACATGGTGTCATTTTGCCATCCCAGGCCAATGCTTGAAAGACATGTAATATCTAAATAGTAAAACCATTATAAAAACACGCTAATAATTCTCCCTTTCTAAGAAAGAATTTTTAAACCAGCATCAAATTTCTCAAATAGAACATTTATTTGGCATTTAAAGGGTTAAAAAATATTTAAATTATTTAATATTTCTGGTTAGGGCTGAAGATGATTAAAACATCTTAGCAAAAAAAAGTGTTATATATTTCATAAATTTTTAATAGCAGTTTTTGGGAGGGGCTTTTTTTGTTCTCCGACAACCTGAAAGGATAGCAAATTAGTGTTACCCACAAGGGTTAATCACTTAAACCTCTGAAATGACTGCCTATCATAGGACACTTTAGTTAATATTAAAACCGACCACGTAATAATAATAATCAAAAAAAGAAAAACTGTCTGAGGCACTGTTGTTTTCCAGCTAGTAGACATTTCGTTATTCCTTTAAACTCCATGAATATCAAATACCACAGAATTTTAATGCCAACATTTAACAAACAGGTTAATGTACTTGTCTTTGTCACGCTTCTACTAAAGTGTAGTTTTAAAAAAAGAAATGAAAAAAAGTATGCATCGTCAGCGGCTTTTGTTTCAGGCCAAACACAAAGTGTATGGTGGATTCAGAGGCTCCTTCGAAATGGGATGGTGCTTTGCTCCGATAATGTATGTAGCCGATGATTCTGCACTTGTGTGCAGACCATAGACTATGGCAAGCCATCTTAACATTTAATAGTTAAACGTGACTATCCAGAATTAACATTATAGATATCCATAATTAAATTTTGACTAGTCGTAATTATATTATAACTAGTAAGAATTTTAATTAAAGATATCTACAATTTCATTCTGACTAGTCAAAAATACAATTAGAGATATCTGTAATTAATTTTTGAGTAGTTGCAAAAAAATTGCAGATATCTGAAATGACGTCACTTTTCCTGACACACGACTTATGGGATAAGCTTTGTGCCACTGGGGAGCGAATCTGAATTCTTTATATTTGAATTTGAATCATTCAATTTACAAATTTCAATTTTTTCAAATACAAAAGTTTCAACTTTTACCACAATACACATTAAAAAAAAAACAAAGATTCAATATCAAATTTGGTCATTTGGATTCAGTTTTTTGAAGCAATTATTCAAACAGGCATATTTAGATTCAAATTCAAATATAAAGAATTCAGATTTGCTCCCCAGTGGCACAAAGCTTATCCCATACATTGGCTCATTAAACAAAACATTTGAACAGTGTTAAAGTTAAGTGCATGTAGAGATGAAAATGCAGAAGGAATGGCAGTAGTTTGGTTGAAGAATCAGGTTTACAGCGGTCGATGGTTGGAATGGGTTTGATCAACAATCAATAACATTGATACTTAAGACCCCACAGCTAAGGAATGGAGCTACGATGCTACATTACTACCTCCAACTTCATCGCTGGACATAACAAGCTACCTCGTTTATGGTATCAGTGTTTACACCTATGAACAGTTCAGAAACAACAAATCTCTGGAAGCTCCGGACATTTCAGGAATGTCTGGGTGCAGGATCTGTTCACACTTCCACCGCAGGACTGCACAACACAGTCTCACTGCAAAGGTAAGCTAACCTGCTGTTAGCGAAGTTATGATGGTGGTTATTGTTACTTTACTTGTTTTGTCAGATTTTCTTTACTTATTTAAATGGTGGGCATAAATGATTAATGTGCATTACAATGTTGGAAAAGAATCTTCAAATTTATATTACATAACTCATCTGGTTAACAATCATATTTCTATTCAGTGTTTATCTCCACAAGATTTTTAATTTTTTTCGTTTTTGTGTATAGCTTGAACATGAATAATAAAGTGTGTGAATGGCATTTTAAAGTCTTTTTGACTCTTCGTTGCCTCTAAAGCACATAAATAACCACTGTCAGTTTGATAATGAAAATTACATAAAATTTTAATTACATTAAAAATCTTGTGGAGATAAACACTGAATAGAAACATGATTGTTAACCAGATGAGAAGCTTGACAGTTTTACTTTTTCATATAAGTTTTTATTGAAATTCTCAGTCAGTAGCAGCACAACTGTAAACAGATAAAATTTCAGTATAAGAAAATACAGAATATGCACACATGATATAATAAAAACACTGAAGTTGTGGCATAATATCTTCATGTAATGTGTTGAGAGAATTTCACATCTTTGCATGGCAACACTGAAACAATAGAGCGTGCAATTGTGCTACAAACAGTGCAAACTATGCAAATTAGTCAACAAGAGGAACAATGAGAGCAGATCCAGAAGTCTTCTTTATCTGCTGCAGGCTGTAGACCCCCATGATGACCCAGGGCTTCAGTGGTGAGTCGGTCAGATGCTGGGAGTACAGGACCTGTAGACACACACTGGTAGACAAACAACAACCGTTTACAACAGTGTTCAACCGTTTGCTTTATTTAGCTTCATTTATAAGGACGTCTATATTATTACAGTTTCTGGTTTACAGGCTGATGACAGACTGACAAATTAGCTTGAGTAATTATGTTGTATGAACATGTGGTAGGATTATTAGATCATTTAAAACTTTTTCTGAGTTACGTAATATAAATTTGAAGATTCTTTTCCAACATTGTAATGCACATTAATCATTTATGCCCACCATTTAAATAAGTAAAGAAAATCTGACAAAACAAGTAAAGTAACAATAACCACCATCATAACTTCGCTAACAGCAGGTTAGCTTACCTTTGCAGTGAGACTGTGTAGTGCAGTCCTGCGGTGGAAGTGTGAACAGATCCTGCACCCAGACATTCCTGAAATGTCCGGAGCTTCCAGAGATTTGTTGTTTCTGAACTGTTCATAGGTGTAAACACTGATACCATAAACGAGGTAGCTTGTTATGTCCAGCGATGAAGTTGGAGGTAGTAATGTAGCATCGTAGCTCCATTCCTTAGCTGTGGGGTCTTAAGTATCAATGTTATTGATTGTTGATCAAACCCATTCCAACCATCAACCGCTGTAAACCGAATTCTTCAACCAAACTACTGCCATTCCTTCTGCATTTTCATCTCTACATGCACTTAACTTTAACACTGTTCAAATGTTTTGTTGAATGAGCCAATGTCCCTTGGAAAGTCTGCCATTGTAATGAGCAAAGAATGGGATGCCTCGCATGAGCTGCGTCTTTCACAACAATTCTGACTAGTCATAATTACGTTTGAGATATCTTGAATTTTAATTCTGAATAGTCAAAAATGAATTACAGATATCTGTAACTGTCATTTAGGATGTGTGACGAGTCGTGTGGCAGGAAAAGTGACGTCATTTCAGATATCTGCAATTCTTTTGCGACTAGTCAAAAATGAATGACAGATATCTCTAATTGTATTTTTGACTAGTGTCAGGGACCAAGCAGTAAAGCAGCGAGGACACAGAAGGTAATTTCAAAAACCTGGGTTTTTATTGACCCAAAAATCCAAAAAGAATAATAAACTAGCCAGCCATTAAAAGAGGTCAACTAAATTTAACAATACTCAAAAGTGTAACTTACACAAAATCATACTTAACTGAGGGAAAACTGACCTAACACAATGACACAATGAGGATAACTTATAGTGGTTTGGCCAAACCAAATAACACACACACAGGGGAAAACAAAATGGAAGACAATAACTAGACAAAGACTCCAAACTAACTAAACTTGAAACCCCCCCATGATCCAGCAGCACATGGTAGAG
Source organism: Melanotaenia boesemani (assembly GCF_017639745.1). Lineage (NCBI taxonomy): Eukaryota > Metazoa > Chordata > Actinopteri > Atheriniformes > Melanotaeniidae > Melanotaenia > Melanotaenia boesemani. The sequence goes on along the minus strand of NC_055691.1, from coordinate 9,682,041 downwards.
CCTGACGAGCCGGCGCCCAGATTTAAAGCTCCTCAGCCCTTTGCCACACCTTTCATGAATCAGGAAATGAAGCTTGCGCCACCACGGTAACTCAAAACAAGAAAACACATGTTAAGCACATAACCTTCCATTGTTGATATGTGTGCACTCCAAATCATCAATGCAAGGTAAAACAAATACAAATACTGTCTAATATTTATCTGCAAATTAATGTATACTGAAAATATGTGAACATTACCATTGTGGGACTTAAGCCATCACAACTAGTCAGAATGAAATTGTAGATATCTTTAATTAAAATTCTTACTAGTTATAATATAATTACGACTAGTCAAAATTAAATTATGGATATCTAAAATGTTAATTCTGGATAGTCACGTTTAGCTATTAAATGTTAAAACGGCTTGCCATAGGACGTGGTGTCCTTCCCTCACCGCAGCGACCGGGCCATGTTACATCCTCAACCTGCTGTCCAAAGCCTCTTTTGCAAGTTGGAAACTGAAAAAAAATCTAACGTTGTGGCTACTTTTCTACCATTCAAGTCGTGTGACTTAGTATGGCACGAGACTCCCATTTTATCAAAGATTATAACGCAGTAAAGACGATGAACAACTGTTTACAACGTGCAACCAGCCAACACGGCCGCCTCCGCCACTCCCGCTTTGTTACAGATATCTGCAACGTCATTTTGCCTAGTCAAAATTCTAATACAAGATATCTGCAATTACATTCTGCATAGGCAGAATGAGGATTAAAGATATCTGCAATAGGAGATATCTCTAATTAAAATCCCTTTTAAGATATGTACAAACGAATTATAGATATTGTTGCAAATATTTTATAAGCATTCTCATTCATTTACTCATTTAAGCATTCTTATTCATTTACTCATTTACATTTTATCCTTAGATTTTTGTAACATTCATTAGGCTCTGCTTTTAATTAATAGAGCTACATTATATAGTGGTGCTGAGGTGAAAACAGCTTAATTATTATTATTCCTTCACAGCTTACAGATAATGCATTCACAAACAGGACACAAACTCATACAGGGTTACTGAGTTCTGGATGTCCAGTAGGGAGTGGTTGTAAATATTGTCCTATCTCCTTACTTATCTATTTCTCACTCCAAGCAGAACGGAATTCACAGTAACTCAGAGAAATTATTAAAAGAGCAGCCTTTGTGTGAAACTGTGAGAAAAAGTATAAGGGAGTCAGCACAGAAAGGCAGACAGATAACAGGGCAGAGCGAAGCATCTTCTTTCCTTTCAGCTCTGACGTACCCCAAAAGGAGGACCTGGAGGAATCAAATTCCCGGAAGAAGGAGGGACCACCTTGCAAAATACACATTCACATGAATGCGCACCACATGCACGCACATAGCCACAATGCATTGTATCACTATAAATGAGGAGGATAACTTAGGTAGGCTGGTCTTTTGGCTGAACCGAAGGGTCCCGACACTTCATGTATTAGTGGACCAGAAGCTAAGCTAACAGGCCTCCTCTGACAGAGATATGTATTGTTTTCTTACCTTACTGGCTCAACAAAGAATTGTCAATTCTACTCAATCTCTGATGTTTTTGCCTTCTTTTAAAAGTGTGGATTTTTGAACACTCTTCCTTCTGATGATTTATTTACAGGTGGTGAACAATTATTTTAAAACCAACAAATAATATTTTAAAACTTCAATATCTACAACTGATTTATGGATATCTGTAATTCCAATTAAACATATCTACAATATAATTTTGACTTGTCAAAATTCCAATTCAAGATATCTACAATGTTATTCTGGCTAGGTAAAACTCATTTTAAGATATCTCGAAAAACAAATGCAGATATCCTCAATTAAGGGCATTTGGAGATATCTTGAATTGGAATTATGCCTAGTCAAAATTATATTGTAGATATCTGTAATTGGAATTACAGATATCCATAATTCAGTTGTAGATATCTGCAATGTGAGTTGTGGATATCTGCAATTTAATAATGACTGTAATGACATGCCCCATAGACATGAATGGGGAAAGTGACGTCATTTGTCCTAGTAAAAATGAAATTGTGGCTATCTGTAATTACAATTGTGTATAGGAAGAATTAAATTGTGGATATCTGAAATGTTATTTTTGGATAGGAAGAATTGAAAAACAGATATCTGCAACAAATATCCTGTCTGGCTATTAAATGTTAATACGGCTTGCCATAAAAGGGACGCTTGTTGGGACGCTTGTTGGGCGGTTCCAACAATTGCCATCTTGGCAGCGTCACGCCTGCTGCCACTCCCGGAAAACACAAAAATGGGCAAAGTGGCAGAGCTGAGAGGGGGCTGTGAGCGTAGAGGTGGATGATTGACGTCTATCAAAATCCGAGCTTCCTGTAGCTAAGAGCTAACAGAGCCAACTCGGATCTAACATGAGCTAACCAGCTAATGAAGGTAGGTGAGCTAAAGCTAAGGCGCACTGTTAGCCAGCTAAAAACCGTGTTTGTGCTACACTCTCCCTTCTTGCTGCGGATATTGGATACCTGTCAATCAAAAGGATACGCCCTTATTATGCCAAATTTACAAAGATGCCAAAGATTAAATAACATCCAGACGGATGAGTTAGAAAAAAATTCACCCCCCTCACAGTTGGTAAACTTATTAATCCTAAAATGGATTTTTGTACCAGGCTTTAAACATGTATATTTCTGCTGTGAAGCTGGCCTTTTTTTAACATCAGAGTCTGTGGGGATTTGCTCTGTTTTGGAGCCATCCCCTAGCAGATGCAATTTTAAAACTGCAATTTTTTGCACTTCCGCATAGGCTTCACATTTCACCGCCAGATGTTGCGGCTTGGTCAGTAGCCACCATATATATATTGTTGAAGAAAACCTTAAAAATGCACAAGTAATAAAGAACAGGTACTTATTCCCACATTATTAAAATAGGCAGGTACTAATTTCCTACTTTCCTAAATAATCAGGTAATGTTCCACACAAATTTCTTTATACCTTTCTCTTTAGGTTCTTCTCCTGTGTGTTCTTTGATGGATCAAAATATGACAGACTACTTCTCTCAGTTAACTACTTTATTAATTACAATTGATATGACAAATGTGCAAATACAGAATCCTGGATTCGTATTATCTGTCCCTTGGACTAATACAATACAGAGTCTGCTGCCGTTACAGTCGAAACTCCCTCTAACTGATCCTTGAATCCTTTATATATGGGTTTGGCTATACACAGTTTTTGCTAACTAATGCTGCATGCAGTTGCTGAAGTAGGGTCAGCTGCAGTCACAGGTCAACCACATGCAGATGTCTACAGCCTTACTTGTGACATCCATCGGCTTGTGTCCTAAAAAAACAGGAACAAGAAGAAAATACACAGACAAGTAGGAGATTTCCTCTGGACTCCGGTTAACTTTTCCTTTAAGTGTAACATTCCAGATGTTATTTTACTGGCAACACAGCATTAATCAGCCTGTCTCATGTTTTTCTCACTCACCCCATATGAAGAGTGTCATTGTTGCTTAAGCACACTAGCATTCTGTTAGTAAGTATGTGAGCTTAAAGATAAGAGATATTTATTATGATTAATGGAGTAAGAAATGAAATGAAAAATAAGAAAATGAAAATAAGTAGCACGCTTAAGTAATTCCTTGATGAGTATCACAATAAATTTATTTACAATATATATGCTGATTTATCAGTTTGGGTATTGATTTTCAGATTAAATATGTTCAATCTTACAGGGTTAAGCTCAGCAAATACTGGAAATGTTAAAAGTATTCTCTATGAGAATGTAGACGTTTTAATGGAAAAGCTGACTAAACTTTTGTTTTGTACCTGTAATTCTACAATTCTATATATATAGATATATATATATCTATATATATATAAATATACGGTGTTGGGGGGAATACATCCAAAATGTGTTTAGTATACTAGAATACTGAATTCCCACTTCAAAATGTATTTTGTAACGTATTCCATTACATTGCTTAATTCTGTTACTGTATTTTAAATACTTTGAATACTTCCCCTTAAACAGAATTTATGTCTATTTAATGGCACATTAATGGCAGCTCATCGTGCAGTAAAAGTTTTTTTTTTTAATGCTAAACATTATATGAAATAAATAAAACAATTGCCTATTTGTTCAAAATTAATTTTTATATTTATTACTGTCATGTCAACAGATTACATTTCTTTCTGTAATAAAATGGCAAAGTGGTTGAACATAGCACCAATTTTTTTTTTATATATAAAACGTCTGCATTCTTGCAAAAACCTCCAAATTAGACAATGCAAGTAAAACATAATGTGGATAACCACCAGCAGTATCAAGCCAGATGTTTATCGATTTTATGTCATGGTTGCTGCTCTGCTGGGCCTACAGCTCCTCATCACGCTCATCTGCTCCACCTGGTGCAGCCCTGATTACTCACTCTGTTCACCTGCTCCCCTCCCTACTTAAGCTCACTCCAGTCCTTGCTTCCCTGCCAGATGGTCAGCATTGTTTTCCCTTGTTGATGTCCAGCGTTTACTCTTGTTTTCTGATTCCTGTGTTTGACCCAGTTACGGCCCTTGGACTTCTCTTGCCTCATCCCCTGTCGGACTGATCCTGCCTTGTGCTCTCCTGGATTTTGACCTGTTTTGGAACGACCACGGATATTCGCCTGCCCCAGCTAAGTAGTCTGCCTCCTACACCTGTTAATGACTCTTGGCTTCTTAAATCTCTTCTCGTTTGGATTGTGGATCATCCTGACTGTTTCTGGAGTCCTTTCAGGATATTATCCCCTGCTTTACCTGAGGAAGGCGCCACCGCTTCCTACTGGACCAAACCCTGCTCATCTCCTCCATTACCCGGACTGAATAAATTACTTTCTTGGAATCTATCACTGTGTGTGTGGCTGAATTTCCGGGTCCTCAGGGAGACACCATTACATTTTATTGTTTCACAGGCCAGTGCAGCAGACCTAAGCTGCAATATCTCAGGCTCAATCCAATGGCACATAACACCAAAAAAACTCTTATGGTGTCCAGTCCATATGTGCAAACAGTCTGAACATCACAGAGGGTTTCCGTCAGTGCCGCCCCCATTTTTGAGCCTCACTTTCAATGCATTGCATTAAAGTTTTTCTGGACATGGGTCCTTTTCCTCCACTCATTCTGTTAATCATTTTGCAAAAAGATACATTCTCTACCGTGAAAAAGGTTGTACATCTGCTATGATGTACCAACATAAACTTTCTGTTATACAGCCAAATGCCTGGAAAGACTGGTTATCAAACACATAAAAGCTGCAATATCACCTTCAATGGATCCACACCAATTTGCCTACAGAGAGAACCGCTCAACTGAGGATGCCATTGCCACGGTGCTGCACATGTTACTGGAGCACCTGAAACACAAGAACAGCTATGCACGGCTCCTCTTTGTGGACTACAGTTCGGCCTTTAATACCATCCGGCCGTTTAAATTGCGGTCCAAACTCCATCAACTCGGACTCAACACCACCCTGTGCAATTGGATTTTGGACTTCTTAACTAATTGTACACAGAGTGTCAGAGTGGGGAAAAACACCTCCTCCACCCTTGTCATCAACACCAGGGCCCCCCAAGGGTGTGTTCTGAGCCCCCTGCTCTACACTCTGTTCACCCACGACTGCTCTGCCACCTCCCCGTCCAATCTCATTGTCAAGTTCGCTGATGACACCACAGTGCTCGGTCTTGTCACCAATGATAATGAAACATATTACAGGACTGAAGTGCAACATCTGGTGTCGTGGTGCCATAATAACAACTTGGCTCTAAATACCAAAAAGACCAAAGAGATAGTCGTGGATTTCCGCAGGAAAGGACCCAATTACCACCAACCTCTCTTCATTGGCACAGATGTGGTGGAAAGGGTGAGCAGTTTTAAGTTCCTGGGGGTGACAGTGACTGAGGACCTGTCTTGGGGCATTCACATTGCCTCAGCCGTGGGAAAAGCCCAGCAACGCCTATACTATCTAAGAAAGCTGAGGAGTGCTCATATTCCCAGACGCCTGATGGTGAACTTTTACAACTGTGCCATCTGTAGTGTGCTTGACATATGGATTTCTAGTGTGGTTCTTCAGCTGCACTAAGGCTGACCAGCAGGCACTTCAGCGGGTGGTGAAAACAGCAGGGAGAATCATTGTGACGACTCTCCCAGAGATCAGCACCATCTATCCCACTCGCTGTCTGAAAAGAGTGCGTAACATCTTGCGGGACCAGCACCACCCTGCTTATCACCTTTCCTACTTGCTGCCCTCAGGGAGAAGGTACAGGGCCATAAAGGCCAGAACATCCAGACTGGCCAACAGCCTGTATCCTCAGGCTGTGAGACTACTGAACACTGCCCCCCTCCCCTTTCTGCCCCCCTCTCATGGACAATAACCACACCCACCATCAATAGCACTGAACTGGTTTTGCATTGCTGCATAATGCCACTGTTCTCATGTATTCGTCTGAATGTCCCTGCTCTCAAATGCACTTTATCAACAACATGCCCTTATGTTGCTGCCAATACTGTTGCTGTACTGATGTCATACTGTGCTAAATGTTTACACTTGGGTATTTAGGGGTTACTTAGGTATTTCACTGGGGTTTGTCCTTAATAACTTTGCACTTTATCAACTATGCATGTGGATGCTCCAAACGCAATTTCGTTGTTCTTCTGTGACAATGACAATAAATACTTGAATTGAATTGAATTGTCTGATCTGAATCTGTCTGTCTGGGTGGGTTCGTGTTAGGACGTCTCCTGGACCGGCCCACAGTATTAATGTCCTCTGGATCTTCCAGAGCCATGGCTGAGATAGATGGTGTTTGTTGGTTCTGTTCAATTTCTATTTTTTTTCTTTTTACCTTCTTCTCTAGCTTTAGCAACAGTCAACAAGTCTCTGGCCTCCACTAGGCCCCACGTCTTTCTCTTTTTATCGTTGTACCCACATTTCTGCTCTATATCCTCCACCAGTTTCTTACAACTGGTAACATTAAGCTTCCGATCAACTTTAACTCTTATCCATTTCTGAATGTATTTCACATTTTCAGACCTTCTGCAAAGCATAAATTTTGCATCACCCTCTAGGGTCAAAGAACTGCTTTGTCCCATGATTACTGCTCCGGGTTCCCCGAAACCTTCTGTAGTCCCTCATTACGTGAACTCTGTCTCCCAGAAACACTAGGGTTCCCCAAACTCTCTTGCAACTTTTTGACCACAGAAACAGGGTGTCCCTGACACACAGGGTTTTTCTCTAAACTCTCTTGCAGCCTTTGACCATGAAAACAGGGTATCCCAATACCCATGCTTTCTTTAAAACCCTCTTATAGTCTTTTGACCACGAAAACAGGATGTCCCGGACATCCAGAGCTTCTCTAAACCCTCTTGCATTCTTTCAACTGCAGAAACAGGGTATCCCAGATACCCAAGGCTTCTTTAAACTCTCTTGCAGTCTTTTGACCGCGGAATCAGCTGCCATCAAAATATACCAAATATAATAAAAACAGCACTCTCACCAGTCACCTGTTTAACGGCCACCTGGACCAGGGGTCCTCTTGTAGTGTTTTGGCTAACCGCTGTAACTTGAACTTTTATTTTGGAAGTGTGAAGCACCGGAACAGGATGTGCATGTAAGATGTTACAGCATTGCAGTTCAAGAGCGTTCAATAAAGAACTGGCTAGTGTTGACAGTTTATACACATATTGTGTGGTCAAGTTCTTCTCACCGAAACGGCCAATCATAACAGCTCTGATCTCCCCCATGCACGGTTTCAGGTCCAATGCAGGATGGATCAATGTTTTCATGATGTTTCCAGCAAATTCTGAATGTGGAGCTGAAATGGAGACTCGTCAGATCAGCAACGTTTCTCCATCTTCTATTGTCCAGTATTGGTGAGTCTGTGTGAATTGTAGCCTCCGTTTCCTGTTCTTAGCTGACAGGAGGCACCCGGTGTGGTCTTCTGCTGCTGTAGCCCATCTGCTTCAAGGCTGGACGTGTTGTGTGTTCAGAGAAGCTATTCTGCAGACCTTGGTTCTCCTGTGACCTGTAACATCAGAGAAACTCATTATTCTGTTGTTAAAGTCTTCAGTCTTATTTTTTAAATAATATTTTGGCCTAAAACTCAAATGTTGTACTATCATAATTGTAATTGTAAATTATGTAATAATGGAACACACCCAAATGACTGCTATGCACTACAAAAGCTTAGATGGCTTCTCTGAGCAAAGTATGTGAGAATTTGTTGATGCCATACCAAGTCGACGACTTCTGTTAAGTGTGCATGAATGAAGATGTAAGTGTTACTTTATTTACCATTTAAAGTGTATGCTTGTTCACACAAAGTGCTAATGCTATATGTATAGTTTGAAATTGTCACATTGTATCCAACCATTCCCCAGTAATCACTCCCCTGATCATCCACACCTGTCCCTGATAATCTCACCCTGCCACATTCACTCCAATCTCTACACCCAATCACGTCCCGGATCCCTAACCAGTCACACCTGTCTCCCATTTACTCACCAGTTCTTATATACCTGAGCACCACATTCACTTGTTGTCGGACCTTGACGTTCATACCACATGGACCCATCTTCTCTCCTGTTCTCACTCATTGGATCTCCAGTCAGCCCTCCCGCTGCCTGCTTAAGTAAAAAGATTCCTTTTTGTTCTCGGTTATAATAAAGTTACATCAGCCTTCTTCTGTCTCTGTGAGGTGCATACATAACAGATATACAGTGGTCCCTTGCCATATTGCAGTTCATCTTCTGCGGTGTCACTGTTTTGCAGATTTTTTTTTTTTTTAATGCAGCACTGCATATTTATGTATATGTAGATCCTATGTCAACCATTCTATGTCCAAATTTTACTGTAGGAATCAGCCCTCTGTGCTTTGTTTCTTGATGGGGTTGGTAAATGTCAGTCCGCTGTGTTTTGTGTCTTGATTATCCAAAGGACTGTCCAGAGTCAGTCTACTTGGTGTCCTGCTGTCTTTTTCTGAAAAAGACAGCAACACCCTAGGCTTCTGTTAAAAACATTACAGACGAGAGACTGCGGTCAAGCCAGCCGCCTTTCTCGTATCCTTGGTCAAGTCAGCCACCAGCCTTATTTCAAGTGTGCATTTACACTCGACATTATGGTAAAGGCAACAACCACCATTGATTATGTCTGGATTTTTTTTTTTTTTTAAAGTATTTCTCTTTCTCACTGTCTTGTAGTACCTTTCAGATAGCAATAACGTGCAATTTTGTCTTTCATTAAAATGAATAAATAAATGAACTAAGTACTTCCTATACTACTTACACCAATAATATCAACACTTCTACTGTGTATTTTCCCAGTAATTCATTGTCAAAGTCCTTTACAGACAGCAAAAAGTATTATCGTCTAACTTTGAAGTGAAATAAAATCCCTTTCTTCCGTAAGTAGTCCTCAAAACCTGTACTGCTGCACTAAGTGCTTCCTATACTGCTTAACACCAGTAATATGTAATTCAATGTCAAAGTCCCTTATAGATAGCAAAAACAAGTTATCTAATTTTGCTGGACTTAGTTTATCAACTATTTGTAAAAATAATATGGAAAACACTTAACTGTGTAGTTATTTAATGGTAAATTTCCTTTGTACATAGCAATGAGACATTTTCCTATACATTTAACAGATAACAATGAAATTTTTTCATTTTAAATCATGTTATGACATGTTCCAGGAGTAATCTTTTATCATCTACCAATTTTTTCTTAGATTTTGCAATAACCACAAAAACACGCATATTTTAAAATGTCTATCTCAAACCCAAATTTCTTATTTGTATTGTTTCTAATATGATAAAAGTAATAAAATAATAACCTAAATCTAATATCTGTATTTGTAAATAATTAAATATGAACATGTTGAACATTTTACATATATCTAAATATTCCTAAATGTTAGCCATGAAAATATGTAAAGACAATACCAAACACACAACTACACTTTTTACATATTTAAGAAAACAAAAATAAAATACTATTTAGATAACTAAATTAAACACATTAAAAATGGTGTAACAGCTGGACATTATAGCCAAAAATCAGTATTGTTCAGTCTTTCATAAACTACACATTATATCCCCTGCTGTGCATTTAAAAAAATAAACAAGAAGACAATATTTGTTTTCTGCCATCTACAAATAGAATCCTCAGTTCACATCTTTTGTACTACATGCAGACCGAACAATTGCTTGCTCTGGCCTTTTGGAGTTGGTGCACATTCATCCCCAGACACTGCTCATGGTACCACAGGTGTCACACTGTATCTGTGCAATAAAACAAGTAAAAATAACGTTTCATTAATCTTGCATCTGCAATAAAAATAAATATGTAAAAGTGCAAAACAGTATCATTTGTGTTATTGTTAGGGCAATGTTTGCTTAAAATTATTCATATTTTTACATTTCTACATGTCATTTCATTGAGTTCATGTGTGTACATTACATTGACATCTTAGGGAAATAAAATTTTGTTTTATTTTTAAATTATTTAATATTGGTGATTCATTTTAAATTTGAAACAAACTGTACATAGTGATCAACACTTACCCAGTCAGTGGTGGAAGGCTCAGATCCTTTGACGTTAAGCACATTGCAGTTGTTTTCCATGTCAAACACTGCAAAAAAAAGGAGGCAGGACAGAGGAGACAGGGATGCACCAAAAGTAGAAATGAGAAAAAAATTCTGTATACCTGCTGTATACATTTATTCCACTGTCTATTTGGGCCACTATCTGCCTTCTGGTTTTTTATATGTCTACATACCACCCTGCTTATAAGCTTCTTTTTTCGGTGAAATGTATTTATACTGCTGCCTCTTCAACTTCCATTAATTTACTTGACACCGTTTTCTTACAATAAATGGTGTCTGAATTGCATTAGGAAAAACATTTGCTTTATTTTAGCTTTTTAGAACTCTGGTGATCTATTTTACCTGATGTAAATAATATTAACAATGACTGTCAAACCAGATTCACAGAGAATGGAAAGTTCAAACTTTCTCCTCTCATCAGCCATCTTCTTTGGAGATGTGTCAAGGTCATACGACATAACTGGTCATAACAGGTAATGCAGGAAAGGCTTCCATTATAGACCTCGCCATCTACACCAACACACAGTTTGAAAAGTCATCAGTCACACAATGTTTGTCCAATAAAGTATTTTAGTTTTAATAAATTTATTATTTAATTTAAATCTTCATATATAGTAATATTGTTACTTAGATTTGTCAAGAGGTTATTAATATAACTTGTTTAATGTACTTTTCACACTACATGGGCTTTTTCAACAACCAGACAGCCCGTAAATAACAATCACATAAATACCCGCAAACATTTAACTGTAAATGTATAGTTAGGACCTCATTGTCTGTTCTTTTTTTTTTTTTACAATCACTGCCATCTGCTGTCATAACAATAATTCAAGTGTATATTATGTTATGTTTGTTTTAGAGCTCTGCGACTGACATAAGATCACCGCATTCTGTTTGCACTTTGGGGGTGTATGTATCTAGTAATGTTTTTTGCTAGTAATTATTTTTGCTATCGGTAATGGACTTTGACATTGAATTACTAGAAAAGTACACAGTAAAAGTATTTTATATTAAGTGTTATAGGAAGTACTTAGTCCAATAATACAGTTTATTTTAACTATTTATGGAAAGAAGGGATTTTTTTTACTTCAAAGTTAGACGATAACACTTGTTTTTGCTATCTAAAATGGAATTTGACAATGAATTACTGGAAAAGTACACAGTAAAAGTATTTAATATTTTTGGTGTAAGCCGTATAGGAAGTACTTAGTCCAGCAATACAGGTTTTGAGCACTACTTATGGAAAACTGATTTTATTCCTCTTCAAAATTAGGCAATAATGCTTTTTTTGCTATCTATAAAGGACTTTGACAATTAATTACTGGAAAAGTACACAGTAAAAGTATTTCATATTAAGTATGTGAGTAGTATAGGAAGTACGTAGTCCAATTACAGGTTTTATAAACTACTTATAAACTACTCCACTTCAAAGTTAGACAATAATGCTTCTGTTAGGTGTCTGTAAAGGACTTTGACATTGAATTACTAGAAAGGTGTACAGTAAAAGTGTTTCATATTATTTGTGTAAGTAGTATAGGAACTACTTAGTGCATTTATTTATTTATTCATTCTAATGAAAAAGATCAAATTGCATGTTATTGCTATATGAAAGGTACTACAAGACAAGACAGAGAGAAGGAGAAATGCTTTTCTTTTTATTTATTTTTTTAAATCGAGAAGTAGTCATTGGTGTTTGTTGCTTTTATCACAATGTTGAGAGTAAATGCACACTTGAAATACTGTGGCGGCTGGCTTAACCACGGATACGAGAAAGGCGGCTGGCTTGACCGCACTGACCGGGGGGGGGGGGGGTGCGCAGTGCCAGCAGAGAAGCTGTAATATATTTTACAGGGTGAGTAATTATTGAGAAATTCATGTTGTTAAATATATGTAGGTTTTTGAGAGTGTATAAAGTGTGTGAGAATGTTGAAAATGTTCATTATGATGACGGAGAATTATCTACAATTAAATGAAGACAAAACTGAGATTATTCTGTTAGGTAGCAAAGAGAAAAGGGTCAGCATTGGCAAACACCTGGAGACTTGGGCTCTCAAAGTCACCACCAAGTTTGTAACCTTGGAGTGTTGATAGACTCAGACCTGACTTTCAGCAGCCACATCAAAGCTTCACTAAGAAGCTTTTTACCAGCTCAGAAACATCAACAGAATTTAAAGTTTAGTCTCCCAGAAAGACCAAGAGAAACTCATCCATGCATTCATCTCCAGTAGGCTGGATTACTGTAATGGTCTTTTAACAGGACTTCCTAAAAAGAGCATTAAACATCTGCAGCTCATCCAGAACGCTGCTGCTAGAGTTTTAACCAGGACTAAGAGACCTGAACACATCACACCAGTTTTTAAATCTTTACACTGGCTTCCAGTCAGTCACAGAATAGATTTTAAAACCCTTCTGATTGTTTACAAATCCCAGAATGGTTTAGGCCCAGAATACATCTGTCATATGTTCAGAGAATATAAACCTAGCAGAGCTCTTAGATCTAAAGACTCTGGTCAACTAGTCCAAACCAGAGTCCAGACTAAACATGGAGAAGCAGCATTTAGCTGTTATGCTGCAAACAAATGGAACAAACTGCCAGTGGAGATTAAACTTTTACCAAATGTAGATATTTTTAAATCCAGGTAAAAAACATTTCTTTTCTCATGCGCCTGCATGAAATCTGCACGGTTACTTTTTTTTTTTTTTTACTTGCTTTTAATCATTTTAATGTAATTTATTATTTTATTGTGATTCCTGCTATGTGTTGCTGCCTTTTACTATTTTTTAATATCTGTAATGCTTTTGTTTTATGTAAAGTACTTTGAATTGTCCTGTACATGAAATGTGTTGTACAAATAAGCTGCCTTGTCTTACCGCCTGCACATAATATGCATGTCATGGTTAAGAGAGAAATCTTGTGGACATTTTGAGGATCTTTTTTATCCTGTTGTGTCAGAGTTGTGGTATTGCTTCTGTTTTCATAGTTATCCAGAGTAACTGCATTTGAACCAACTGTAAACGTTATTTGTTCTTTTAGTTAAACACACACACACACACATGCACCTGTTTGATCCGATTAAAGACTGTTGATTAATCTCCTGGAAGGCTACAGTTTTTCTTAACGAAGACTTAGGTCAGACTTGTACACACCAGCATATCAATATTTCACAATAATACTAGTACTGCACCAATATTCATGTGAGACGTCCCATCATGCTTTTGGTTTGTTTCAGGGTCTGGGAGACTTCAGCGTTCACTCTGTGGAGCTGGACATGGACAGGACCACAGTCCTGCCACCACCATCCTGTTTGAGGGGTAAAATGAAATGTTTATGTCCATGAAATATGTTTTGATGGTAATAAATCTGGCTGTACAGGCTTCATTCAGATCTGTAAAAACGCTAAATGTTGATGCTAAATGTAGAAATTTTGACAAATATATTTTCATATGAAACATTTTTGTTTTTTCTCGTTTTATTTTTAATAATGAAGAATTTCTGATTATTTTGTCCAGTTTGTGATCAGGTGTATTAATCTGATATGATCAAATAAAAACTTCATTGTTTGGAGCCTGTTTTTTTCCAACACTCATGTTTAATACTAAATTGTGTGGATCTTTACTCAAAGTCCAAAATTGTTAATAAAGATCCAAATATAAAGTCAAAAACAGACCTACACGGGCCACTACATGCATTTATTCTTTGGGCGCTGAACTTTGTTTAAATCTACATCAGTGGTTCTCAAACTTCTTTTCATAATTGTACCACTTGTAGATTAATTAAACCATGGTGCTAAGTTTACGTTTTAGTTCAGGTTCTACATTCAGTGCAATTTGATTTTCAGTCGACCGGGCCAGTAAATTAACAGCTTAACCTATAAATTGTCAAATTTTCCCTTTGTTTTCATGCAAAGTAGTACATTATCAAAATGTTCATATCTTATGAATCATTTTAGAAAATATTAACAAACTGAAATTTCTGGAGCAAAATAAGTAAAGTTTAAGACATTTTTGGACTCAATTGCACTTTTAGATCTTAAAATATACATTTTTTTTTTATAAAACAAATTTATTAAATGTTTTTTTTTTATTTAAAATGTATAAAATATGAGTAGCATTCATTTCGCTGAGAGAACTGAGTTTTCTCCGCAGGGTGGCCGGGCTCTCCTGTAGAGATAGGGTGAGAAGCTTGGTGATCCGGGAGGGGCCCAGAGTAGTCGCTGCTCCCCCACATTGAGAGGAGCCAGATGAGGTGGCTCGGGCATCTGATCAGGATGCCTCCTGGACGCCTCCCTGGTGAGGTGTTATGGCACGTCCCACCAGAAGACCCAGGACACGGTGGAGGGACTACATCTCTTAGCCTTAGGATCCCCCCAGACAACCTGGTAAATGTGGCCAGGGAGAGGGAAGTTTGAGCTTCCCTGCTTAGGCAGCTGTCCCCGTGACTCAACCCCAATGGATGGATGGATAAAATCTAGCAATCTTTTGAAATAAATTTGATAAACTTTATGAAGATGATATATCAAAAATTATAATATACATTTGTATTTTATATTTGTATCTATATACTATTACATACTTATTTGATATACACATTTATATATCTACTCATTTATACATTCATTACATATTAGTTTACAGTTAATCTTCAAAAATCATAAAACATTTGTTTATTTCAAGCTATTTTAAATGTACATACTTGTACATTTCCATGCGAGTAGTAATCCTGACCAACTAAACTGACTCACCTCATAATACAAACTGAAATAAGATATAAAATATAAAAAAGAGGGATACCTCGTTCCATTTCCTCATATACCGCTTGGAGTGTCTCCAAGTACCCCAAGGGGTATGTGGACCCCCATTTGAGAAACACCGATCTAGATCACCAGACAGGACTGACCATGGAGCTGGGGGGGGTACTTAGTTGGTATGATTTGCACTAGAAGCCCCAACACATCAAGAAAAAAGCCAAGTTTACATTTTATTTTATTTTCATTATCAGTTTGTGTTGCAGGGGTAAGATCTGTAACACTGAAGTGACGTGGAAGTTCTTCTCCTGGAGAAGTCGATATAAAAACAAAAAATCAACAAGGGTTATTTTATAAAAAGATGTGCTTGACGTTTTAAATCCTTCGCTGTTTGGTTTCTCCTGTAAACCATCTGCAGGGTTATGATTCTGATCTCAGCATGTCAGGGATCAGAAGAACCTGCATCAAAAAGTAGCCCGTTGAGTCAAATATCAAACTTGTCCTCGCAGATGCAGTGTCCATTCTCTTCGTAGTCGTCCCTCGTCACAACCATCTCGTCGTAGTCCGGAGCGCGAGCCAGCAGCTTCCCTCCCTCCCATGGGTAGCAGACTGGACTGTAAAACAAAAACACAGTTAATGAGAACTATCAGAAGTGGAGATCAAGACATTTTTTTTATTACAACTATTGTTTACCGATCCTGTCTCATTCTTCTGGAGTCATTTCAATTTTAACCTCTGCTTCCATCCTAATTTAAATTCCCACTACAGAACCTTTGCAGATTTTTCACTGAGGTGCCTCCTAATGACTGCGTCCATCCTCAGGCCGTCTTTTCTTTGAGATCTCTCCCGCCAGTTAAAGTCAGTCTGAAGTTGACTCTTGTCTTTATCTTTTGCTGTCTCTTTGTCTCTTACTTTCTTCTGATAATATTGTCTTTGGTTTCTTTGCTAACATGCTGCTGTACAGACGCAGTACTGCAGGGAAAAAGGTTGCGAGGTGTGCTTTCTCAGCCTCAGGACACCTCTGGTTATTGACGGCTTCAGGAATGTACATAATAAATGTCGCTGTGGCAACGAGTTGGAAGCTTCGTATTTTTGAGGTAAAAAAAATTACACAGTCCTACTTAAATTTTACAAACTATAGTTTTCTTTCAGATTTTGAAAAGCCACATTAACTTTGGGAACTGTTTTCCAATAAGGGTAACCTTTATATACTTAAAAAAAAAATCTTTTCCAGTTGTGATATAGTCTATTAGAAATGTTTTATCTGTAAAGTCTCTAATTTAAAAGTATCTAAAGTGATTTTGATTCTGCAGATTAAATTTGTCCTCAGAGTTGTGCTCTGGTTTATAACAGTATGCTGTTGGGCCTTTTTAGTCCAAGATTTAAACCTTGAATCACGTCTACATTACAATCATAAACAAACCATTTAAAGGTTTCAGCCCCTCCCTTTAACTGGTGTTTTTAAATTGGCTGAGAGGGACTCAATAATGAAGATCTCTGATCAAGTCTTCTCTCCACCTTGACCCATATTTGAGATTGCACCAGCCAACTAGAGATATAATCTGAGCTGCCTAATAGTGATCATTAAAGGTAATGCAAGTTTATTTGTATAGCACATTACATGTGCAAGATAAGTGCTTTACATAAAATGTTAAAAGCATTACAGATTGTGCAAAGAAAGCATTAAACAGTAGTAAAAGGTAGCAAGAAATAGCAAAAATCATCAAATTACATTCAAATCCACACCTCCACCCACTCCCACCCAATACCCATATCTATCCACTCTATAACCCCTCACTTACAGCCTCCCTTAACCACAAATACTCACTTTCACACATCAAACTTAACCCTCCCACCATGCCCTGTAGGAGACGTCCCCAGAGGACCAGAGAACAGCAATTAAAGCATATAAAAGAGAAGTTAGAGACAGGCCCATAGTTAAATCATTATAGAGACATCTAGAGCGTAGAAGATTTTATATCTGCTCTGCTTACAGCAGCACTCACATCCATCATTTACACTTTCATTTATGACACATTTCTATGTTGTATCGCCTCCAGCTGAATGGTTTACATTGCAGAGAGCATTCCTAATCACACACTGGTGTTTCTAACAAAGACGGGTGATGTTTTGAAGTAAAATGAGAAACACTGATCATTGTAGTTCAAGTAAATAGATCAATAGAAACTTTATTCATTCTGATAGAGATTCATGTACTCAGCAGCTACATAAACACAAGAAAGGTTAGTAACAACTACAGCTGTCAAAAATAAAGCGTTAACGGCGATCACAAAGTTATGAAATTAATGGCGCTAATATTCTTTACACATTTAACGCACACACGGCCTGACATCCATCATTATCTGTTGTGATGGCGGGACATAGAAGCGGTGGCCAAGATGGAACAAGATGGGCCAACTTTTCCCGCATTGAGAAAAAAAAAATAAATAAAAATAAAACAGCCACTCTCTACTCTGTGTCGGCGCCACCACCTCCTCCTGTCCGCCATCTTTTCCCCCTCCCTCTCCTGTTGTTGTGACTCATGACAGCTGTCGCTAGTACCGTCTCTCTTGTTGTGTTTCTTTATGGTTTAGCTGAGAAGTAGAAAATTAGCAGTTCATGGGTCACACCGGCACATATTTGTCCAAAACTATTGTTTTTGGACGTGCTAGCAAAAGCAGGCAACATTTATCAGTCTCATTTCAATCAGACCCAAGTGAAGAATGAAACATGTTGATAACAGCAGCCGGTTTCAGTTAGATATTGTTTGCCTTTATTTCATATAAATTGTCTGTATTAATGAGCTTTGTTAGTGAGACAGCTGTAATCTATTAGTCATCAGACATCACAGATCTATGAAGATAGATCAGGTTCAGATATTTATAGAGAGTGAAACAGCAAAAAGAAGCAAGAGGACATCTTCTCTAAATCATTGTTGCAGTGCAGATGTTGGGAGACACATGTCTGATCATTTAGGGGCCATGAATGTGATGAGAGAAATTATGATCAGGTTCTGAGATAAAAAAAATCCGGGAAGCTCTCTTCGTTAAAGTAGGTGACCCCTACCCCTAATCCTGCCCCCCCCCCACAAACCACAGTATAAAAGAGAACACTGGACACAACAGCCTTGTAAAACATCAACAGATATCTTTCTGCTACATGGAGGCTGAAACTTCACATTCGCTGCAACAGGAAAAGATGTTTGCAGCGATGTGAGGCCGCTTCTTGGTGGTGGAAAAGGTTTCTTACTTTGCAGGTAGAAGCACTGATACAGGGAGGTGGGCGGGGACGAGTGATCGGAGCTCCGCCTCCAGCCGCTCTCTGAAGCCCGGAAACAGCGTGTTCCCTCCGGTCAGAACTATGTTCTGGTAGAAGTGCGGCTGCATCTCTGAAGGACAGAAGGAACTGTTAGCTGTCAGATGAACACACAACAAACCAACGATGAACATGTTCAACAAAGAATTTTTCATGCTTACATCTTCGTGTCTATGCTAATGCTTCTTCTTAGACTTTATATATTTAATAGAAATGGTTTAACATTTGCAAGTTTTATGATTTATCAATCTTATTTTCACTACATTGCAGCTTTATATGTTCTGTAATTTGAGTGCTGCTTTAAGACCTATTTAGAAATGTTGTATAAAACTATAATTATTTAATTTATTTCTGTATATTAGAGTCATAACTGAACACCATGAAAACCAGCTCTGAAACTGGAGGGAAGGACTGATATCTACATATGTGCCTGATTAGTGACAGAATTTCCAGCTCATTCTCCCCACTGATGTTACCGTTATAATGTGTCATCACATTCTGTTTAATAAAATCCTTATCAGTATTTGTTGGTTAATTGAACAGTGGTGGTTTTTAGTTTATGTTGCAATAGAACGAACCCTGCGGCAGGGACTGGACAGAGTGAACGATGCCCTCTGGGATGCCCATCTCCTGGATGCCGATGTCTGACGGGTGGAAGAGCATCTCAGGAACAGCGAAGCGCTCGTTGGCCAATCTCAGGATCTGCTCGCTTGTCTTGTACTTTCCACTGAAAACCATCTCCTCTCGCGGCTGATGGACAGAAACCAGAGACGAATCAGCTCAGACCTCAGCTGATTCAACAGAATACTCACAGAATACCAAATATCTTCATTTGTATACATTAACCATTGTCATCTAATAGAGATTATTTAATTATCTATGATATACATCTCAGTAAACTGAATGCTTTTAGACAAAAAAATGATAGAAAAAGGATTTAATTTCTACAATTAGACATGACATAGACCAGGGGTGTCCAAAGTCGGTCCTTGAGAGCCACTGTCCTGCAGGTTTTCAATGTTTCCTGCTGCAGCACCTGGATCAGATTAATGGGTCAACATGTTTGGGCAGAACTTGACAACAAGCTGTCGAGGAGAGATAATTATTTTGAATCAGGTGATTTGGATCAGGAAGACATCTAAAACCTGCAGGACCGGAGCAGGTCACCCCTGATATACACCAATCACAAAAAGTTAGGGATATTCAGCTTTTGCATGAAATTTACAGAAAATGTAAAAAGCTTATGCTACATTACACTGTAGAGATGTGACGTTCATGAATGAGTCGATTCTTTTGAACGACTCTTAAATGAACGATGGGAACCAATTCACAACTGTGAGCCATTCATTTGTGAGCCATTCTTTTTATATACAAATTTTTTACACTGCCTTCATTAAATGAAATGAAATCAAACTTTATTTATAAAGCGCTTTTCATGCCATAGGCAACACAAAGTTCTTTACATGATTAAAAACATAAGAATAAAAATACTCAATGAAATCTTTCACACACGTCTCACCTTGCAGAAGCCTTTTTTGATGGAGCTGAAATCTGGAAGAACATAATCCCTCATCAGAGTGTTTTCCTCCCCCTTCAGCCTGCAGTCAGAGAAGAGAAGTCAAACATTCACCAGACATTGACTACTTCTCTGTTCATGCATCACATGCTACAGCTGGAAATCTTAAAATATTGGGAGAGAAGCATCATGTCTGAAGTTGGGAGTTTGGACTGAGGCAATAGAAGAAGAAAAAGAGGATGGTACCGAAAAGAAACAGCCGGAGGAACATTTTAGAAACTAAGTTAACTGACTACATGACTTATAAAGACAGCACCACAGAGGCAGAGTCTCTAAGAAGTAAAGATTAGCTTCGACCCCTGAACATTTTGGTCAAATAGAATTCAGTTCAAGCATTAAACGCTCTGTGACACTTTTAGGGTCAAACATTTAGATTTACTGATTTACAAGTCAAACCACACAAATCAACAGTTTGTGTCATAAAGTTGTTCAGCATTATTAAAGCTGCTTGTGTCTGTCTTACTGTGCGATCTCCATGTCCTTGTAAAACTGCTGCGAGACATAGCACACGTCTTCTTTCACCTGGTTGATCACGTGAGTTTCATCCATCACGTGTAACTGGCTGGAAAATAAACAATAAATAAATTTGTTTAATTTATTTCATTGTATTTGAGCAGCAAAGTTATACCACAACTAGCAGCTCCAATTTAAAAAAAAAGACTAAAAACAAACAAACAAAAAAAATTTACCGATAGGAGATTATCTCCTTTAGGTGATTGGTCAGAAGTTTTCCTCCTACATTGATCCTGAAAGGCAGAATTAACCAACAGGCTGTTAACGTTTTGTTGTTGGTGGCGTTATTGCTGCTGCAGGAGGATCTTCTCTGACCTGCGGATGCCCTCCTTCATTTTCTTGCTACGGCAGTAGGGGGCGATGTGGGTGAAGGAGAACCCGGAGTCCACCACCAGGCAGCAGATCTCTGAGGGATTGGTGTGGAAATAGTGATGAGCGCTGAGCGAGCCGGCTGGAGGAGCATAAAAACAATCAAGAGATTATAAAATGTCACAAATACAGAGCACAGGAAGAACCTTGGTTTTTAAATAATTTTCGCACAGTCTATATCAGGGATGTCCAGCTCCAGTCCTCGAGGGCCACAATCCTGCAGGTTTTTGATGTGTCCCTGCTCCAAAACCACCTGACTCAAATTAATGAGTCATTGTGCAAAACTTAATAGGCTGTTGGATCTGTTTCATTTGAGTCTGGTGTGCTGAAGCAGGAAACATTGAAAACCTGCAGGACAGCGGCCCTCGAGGACCGACTTTGGACACCCCTGGTATATGTCAATCATTGGATTTTTATCAATAATTTTCACCTTGTAATTAACAATTAACAAAGATGTCACTGTTCCAGGAGAAGAAAAGATCTATCTCTACGGACACCTGCACTTCTCATCAAAACCCAAGAAAGTACAAAAATATCAAATACCGCTTAAAAGTAAAGCTGAGATGTTCTGATTTTGTTTTGCTTTGCTTTGCTTCTGTTGTGAATTCATGTTGTGTAAATCAGTTTGATGAACACGGGGTGAATTAAATGTGGTGTACAAATACAGTTTAAGAATTAAAATGAAGACTTAGTGTAGGCAATTTTTTTGCTATTTTTATAGGACTAAAATGATGTAAAATTAATGTATCAATAGATACGGCAGCATAAAGGCCGACCAGAAGAAAGCAGAATTTATTACTAACAGAACTTTGTAGAAATAACACACAGATCAACAGTGACCAAACCTTTTCTCATCTGCACATCATTCTCTCACATCTTGGCTTTCAGGAGAAAAAATATTGGCATTGAAACAAACACAACAGAAGCTATTTTCATATTTCCACTTTTCCTTATTTCCAGTTATTCCTGCTACTATTTACCTGCTATCCTCACCAAACCAACTCCAGCTCAGTTGCTTTGTGGCGCCACCGTACATCAGAAACATCTTCTTGGCTTTATTCCAGCCATAGAGGAGCATTATTTTTCTTCTTTTCAACACCCATAGAACTTTCTGCTCACTAGTTGATCTTTGGCTGCTCCTGATTGGACATTACTGTCAATTTAAGCTCTCTGATTGGTGGGAAGCTTGACATGAAGTGGCTTCATCATCATATTTCCAGGTCTAAATAGAGGTCTCTTAGCAACATAGTAGTGACAGTGATCTTTTTATGATGATAAATAATGCTGTTATCATGGATCATTGTGGATTTACCAGATAGAGTCCCTGAATAAACACTACATTTACTGGCTGGAGAGTAAAACTTGGATGGGATAAAAATACTTGGAAAACTTCCCTAGATCACCCAAAACATGGGGTGTCCAAAGCCAGTTCTTGAGGGCCCTGGAGATCTAATGGAGTTTTAAAGGTCAAGTGCTGGTCGTTAAACTAATGTTGACTCACCATTGATCCTAAGAGCTGACTGGAATTGGTATTCCTCAAACAGGATCTCATTCATCGACTCCTGGATGGAGGAGAAGTTGAAGTAAGGCTCAGTGATGATGATGCTGGTGTCTGCAAAATCCACCTGTACAGAAAAAACAGTCAGTTGTTAGAAAAAAAGAAAAAAAAAAAACAATGGGGAAAACATATTTAAACATTAACTGAATAAATTAAAGAGTTCAACACCTTGAACATCTCCTTTCCAAACAGGTGATCCCACACTTTCCTCTGGACATCCCAGTTTACCAGGTAACCCTGCACATGGAAAAAAAATGAGGGACGAGCTACAGCCTGATTAGAACTTCCACCTGCTGATGCTGGCTCACCTTCTGGAAGGGGAGGATGTAAAAGAGACCTGAAGGATCCTTGATCTCATCCAGCTGATTGGCAGTGAAGGTTTTTAGTCGGGATGTCTTTGAGCGAAACTGACAGTTTGGGATGACGCTGTAGGGGAAAGAAAAAAAAAATTGAAATAGTGATTTGAAACTGCAACAGAGAACAGAGTCAACAAATTAATCACCCAGCAGTCTAATGTTTACATGAGAGTACAAGAAAGTGATTTTGATGCAGATAGTAAGAGGAAACCCTGATTAAAGCTCAACAAGAGGGCAACTAAAGCAAAGAGCAAACTACAAGTCAAAATCGATGATGGCTAACAGATAAAGTAATTGATGCCAAAACTTATTCAAGTAAGGAGACATGTCATACTCTTATAAATATCACACAGGACAAAGATGGAGAAACAGCAGGACAGAGAGCAAGAGAGACCATCTGGGAAGGTGGATATAGTTTCAGTAATGAAGCAGCTTTGGTTTTACCACATTAAACCGTGGATTAAAACAAACAGAAAGGTGGATTAAGTGTTAAAGCAAATCAGCATTTTACCTTGTACCTTTTTACCTGCAGCATTATGACAGTAGCCATAACAGTGAGGGAAGATTATGTTGTAAGAAGCTGTACAGCATATTTCGTGCACATAACAGGCCTTTACTCTAAATGATTGTGATTTGAGTAATGAGAAGCCTGTGTCCAAACATGTTAGCAACACATCTGGAGCAATAACACTAAAAAACAATATATAAATAAAATGCACAACAGGACTAAATCCAGACATAAAATTTGTAAATGAATCTGCTTAAATTATACTTATATGCTATACTAATAAAGAAAACAAACGTAAACAGTTAAAAATAAATAAATAAATAAATAAAACATACATAAGTGTGTATAAAAATACCACAAGTTTACACTTTTCGGGATTGAAGTGACACATTATTATAGATATTTCACAAAAACGTAACTTTAATTGCATTTTCTCCTAAATATAAACTGCTTCAACTAACTAAATAGATTTACTCAATGAATATTTAAGTATGTTTTATGATATTCCACAGGATTTCAAAGTTAGAAATACAAAATTGTTATACTGCCCTTTTCTGTTTTTAAAGTCGCGAAAATAGATCTGAAATTAAAATAAAACAGTCGACCGTTTTCCTCATACTATTTTAGCGATAACGTTAGCTAACGTGCTAACACAGCCTAGCTTACCTGACTTTCTCCTGGTTGTAACCAATCTTGGCAGTGTAAGCTCCATTGTCTAAAACTAACGTCGCCATTTTAAAGCTTGGATTATTTACATGAAAGTAATAAATTAAACTAATTCATAATTGACATAACACATTTCTGACTTTTTCCGTCTCAAAGATTTCACCATCAATATAGTATCTCGTCCAGCCAATCTGTTTCTTCCTCCATTTCTGAAGAGCCAATCACAGCTTTGTTTGTTGTCACACTGGTAATATGTATAGCCAATCAGATACGAGCTGTAGGATCTTGCACAAACAGTTCCGGTGGAAACAAAGTGCTCTTGCATGTTCCACGTTTTCGTAAACACAAATAAATAAAGAAAATATAAATGTAAAAATTTGCTTTAAATTATTAAATATTAAAACATAAATAAAATTTAACAATTTTATTTAGACAACATTACACAGTAGTTAAATCATTAGATGTGTGAAAGGAAAAGAAAAATGAATTTGCGTTAGGATTGTAATTTAGAAGTTCTTGCACAATTTAATCCAGTTTTGTCCTTGTAGTTATAAACGTAAACAATAAGCATATAAAATGATGTATGAACAAACAAAATCTAAGTCTGGTGGTAATCTCACAACAACATCCTGTATTACCTGAGTTATGCAGAAGTCACATTTGCTTTAACACGAGTATCAGTGTTAAATGTAATTAATACCTGAATTAAAATTTAATCATTATTTTTTAAAAACAGATATCTTCAAATTGGCTTAGGTACTATTATATTCAAACATGTGATTTTTTTAAGATTTTTAAATATTACACCCCAATCTGCCTGCTTCACATTTTCTCATATTTTATTACTGTGTTTACACTTTGTAACAAGATATTTTTACTGCACATATTTTTACTGAATACAAATATTTTTAGTCTGTCCCTTTCAGAGAGTACATTTGATCATTTAATCACACATTACTTTTAGAGAAATTATAATGCACAGTTATGCTTAGTTTTTACCTCATTTAGTGAAATAAATGTGCAGTGTGTTACACAACCCCCATTTGTTCCAAATCCTAAAAAAGGGGCAACAAATATAAATATGAAATGAGTATAAATTCAAGACATGTCATGTTTTGTCTCACCAACAGTGTTTCATTTCCTAATATACACCCAGCAGTTGGAATAGGCTAAAGTCTCATTTGATTAATTATGTATAGATTAGGTATAGGTATAAATAGATGGATGGACTGAGTTTCCTTTCAGTGCCATCTATTTCTGAACTTGCGTAATAGTGTTTTACAGTTAGCTCCTGTATCTGAACCTGCTGCATTGTGTTTATTTGCTGTAGAGTAAAAGCAAACCTTGAACAAGACCAATTTAGTGGGTGCTGCAGGATGTGAAAAAGGATATGAGGCATGACATCCTCTGTTTGTTCAGTTAACAGAGAGAATGTGTCATAATCACAATTACACAGAAATGCAAACTGTGTGGAACTTTTAATTTCATGTGGGAAAAAAACGCAGCAGTTTTCTCTGCAGCAGTTTTAAGGTTGTCAGAAGTTGCTCATCTGCAAAATCAGATGGTTGTTTACTTTGTAATATTTCTTCATAGAGTTGCTGCAGAGTTTGGTTTGCAACACATTCACATAACTATCTGAGAACAAATGAAGCATTGTTCATTGTGCAAAGTTTCCTCAAAAAAACATGTAATTTTAGATGCATGTTAGCTTAGTTCCATTTTAAAATGTTTTCCACGGATACTTCCATGACAAAGATTTTACTATTTTCTAATCACACCTGCAGCTATTCTGCCATTTAAAAAAAAGATAAATCCCACCCTAATGTAGAAAAGTGACATTTTTTCCCCTCTTGGTGACATCATCCCCCCACAGTCACACAGGAAGATCAGATTGATCCACTATGATCAAATGATGACCAATGAAGTGCTAAGTGTGTCCCAGTCCAGCACAGTTTTCAGCTTTCACAGCTCTCCACCAGACTTTCCCATGTTGTCCAACAAAAAGCTCTGAAAATCATGATTCTGCAGCTTCTTGTTCCTGCAGCCGGCGGTTCCAGGACAAAGCTGCAGAGTCAGTCCAGGAACTTGGGAATGCAACCCTGCAGCTCGATAAGCTCCGGCCAGTTTTCATATGCATTTGTATTTCGATCATTCTTTATGTACTGAAACAGATAAACAGAAGGTATTTGGTTTCAAGGAGTGCAGGAGAGGAACTGAGTCGAATCAGAGCTGTGTTAACCTGCTCAGGACATTTGTAATAAACTTCATTTATGTATTATTTAATTTTTCAGGAACAAAATCTAAAAGTTATTTGATAAAATAAATCTGAATAAAACTATTTTATAATTAGCCGAACTGAGGAGTTCAACCTGAAACTGGTCAGTGATGCTGTTTCTGGTTCCCTCTTCCAAAAACTTACAGTGGTGAATTTACCTTCTCAAAGTTACTCTTCATTTCTGTTCCTTTTCCACCAACAAACAACCAGTTGTCTCTAAATCCCAGCGAGTTGATCGAAGCGCTTCCCAGATCAGCTATCAGCTTTCTGGCTTCTTCATTTAACCTGTTAAAACACATATACAGTCACAGTGCAGAGGAGCATCTGACAGCTGATCTGAAAATCATTAAGGGGCCATTTCTCTGCATGTCTTTATAATTAGTGCAGGAACATCTAAACACTGGTGTGTCCTCGAGGAACAAGCTCCTCATTTACTACATGTTGTCATGTAAATGCAGCTCTCATCAGAAACTTAGAAGCTAAATCTGTGAGGTTGGAGGTTTATAAGTGATGGACTAGTTTCCATAGCTCTGCATTAATTTTTCTTACTTACTCATGAAGACATTAAATGAAAATAAATGTTTATATTAAATATGAATTACCTTTTACATTTGAAGCAACAGGAAATGGTTAATGGCATCATTTCTCTAATAAAAGGATTAAAATCTAATCTTTCCGGGGTTCAAATGGCTGAATTCTCCTCACATAGAGTCGTGAACGGATTCTAATCACCGTAAACTCTGTCCATACAAAAGCATTTAGGAAGAAACGTTCACCTTGATGATGGTTCATCGAAGGTTGCGATCAGAACCACTGAAGCTTCCTTGATGCTCTTCAGAAACGTGATAAGAGGTTCGATCTCTGCAACACAAACACGTCACTCAAGCTTCCCATCACACCCACTCAGACAGAATCTGCTGTCGGCACTTACCACCACTGTACATGTCAAAGTGATCCGATTTCATAAGAGCTCCTGTTTTACCTGCCAGAGAAAAAATACATATATAATGTGTGATGAACCTGCAGGGACTTTATTATCAATAGAAACAGACTTGGACTTGACTTGAACTGCTTTTATCCCCCCGTATCTTTTTACCAGCACAGCCTGGATCTACTATCGTATTTATTATTACTTATTATCTCATTCACTATTTGGTTTGAGAGTGTGGAGCCCAGACACACTACATTATGTAGGTTTATAAAAATATAATAAAAACTGAGTATTAAAAAACAGAAATAAAGAGCAGGGAAATATTTCACTTCCCCTCAGAACAAATAGTTTTAGTTTTTTTTTTATTTTTGGCTTTAAAATATAATCAAGAAGTGAGTATTTTTGAATTAAAGAGATTGTTTTATAAAACCGAAAAATTTTCCATTGTTTTTTCTGAATTAATGAGATAATTTTACAAAATAGGCAAAAGAAAAATCTCCGTCATTTGTAAGAAATAAAATCCAAGTAATAATCCAAATGGTTTAGTATAATCCTGCAGAACAATCATGTGTAAATTCTTTAAAACCATCAGTGAGAAATAAATCCATTAAGCTCCAGTTGTCTTTTACATCATTTATTATGCTGACAGGAAAAAGGGTCAGACAGAGTACAGGAGTCTGCAGGAACTGTTTACTATTCAATCTTGCTTTGCCAGTGTTTTAATCTCTCCAAAACACTCCCATGCCCACACCTCTCTCAGCCAGTCCCTGTGGGAATATTACACATGGACAGTACTTGCATGACCTAACGTCCATTGAATCTGACTGCAGCCTAAACTAACCTCCAACTATGGTCAAGCTGGGATCTGCAAAATCTTTACAAAGCATGTTATGAACAACTGTCTGCCTGTTTGGCACATAAGCATCTTACTTTCAGATAAAGTTTAACTTCAGCATTAAAAAAATCCCTGCAATAATATGAATATAGATGAAAATGAAAATGATCCGAGTACAGATTTCTCTAACAACGTATTGAGTCTTTATGCTGTTACTGCAAAGCTCCAACTCAGTTGTAAAGTCAGAAATCATGGTTAACCAAGTTTATGAGGATTTCTCAGTCAAACTGAATTAAACTCAACAAGTGGGACATGATGGAGCTTCTCTGGAGGAAAAACAAGAAGCAGCAGACAAGCATCATCAGCTTAAAATGTTAATTTTTTTAAATTATCTAATTAATTCAGGAAAACATTTTTGTAAAATTTTCTTGATAATTTAGAAAAACAAAAGAAAAATATTTTGTTGGAAAAATATCTCATTAATTCAGAAAAACCTAAAATAACTGTTATTATTTAATTCATTAAGAAAAACCAAATGGAAAATATATTGTACGGTATATATATTGACTTTTAAAATGTTTTTAAGTGAATGCAATACTCTGATTTCTTTTTTTTTTTTATTTGAATAATTTATTGTTTGAATAATTATTTAAAAAGAAATTATTTTCTGTCTTTTCATTTTCATTTTGTTCAGAAAATATAAAATGATGCAGAATTTGTTGTAGCAAGACACTCGGAAAAATTAGGATTTTCTGTACAAATTGAGTCCAAATAAAATTACAATATAAACTTTTATAAAAGTCCTTAAAAGCTGCAACTGAACAGAATGAACCCAAACACAGTGGAGCTGTTAGATAAATATTCACTAGCACCAGTTCACTTTTCAACACTCACCATCTAACACCGCGATGTTGATTCCAGTTCCAACGTTGTTCAGAATTGTTCCGAGAATCCTGACAAGATCACCACAAACAATAAAATCAACCACAAAACGGTACACAACCCGAAGAAAGACACAAAGCGTCCAACAAGGTCAGACATGAAGGGACAAGGACAGAAAACGGACAAACAAGCAACATGACCTAAAAGAGATGGAGGGTTTACATTTTAGGAAATAATGAAGTGATTATTACAACTAAAGTGGTAAAAAATAAATTTGTTTTGTAAATGCAAAAAACCAGTGATGTATATTTTGTTCATGGACACTTCTTTACTCAGGACGATCCTGCATAATTTCTCTTTAGTCACTGTTGCACAAACACTTCGTTAATGAAGAAAAAACTTGCTTTGAGCCAAATCCAAAGATTTATCTGTGTTGCTTCAGCTGCTTTAACCAGTCTCCACGTCTGGACTTTTACATCATAAAATGGAAACAGTCAGAAGACACAAATATTCATTAATATATTATCAGTATATAAAAAAATAAATAAAAAGAGACAAATATTATCACCCACATAGGCAGTGGGATGATGCTGTATGAATGCTGCATTATAAACATGGTAGTGTTGATGAAGAACAACGTATGGAACGCTGTAAAAAATAAATAATTCAACTTTTATTTTCTGTATTATTTCACTTTCTTCCTGTATGTTTGAAATGTGGGTAAATACTAATAAGATTACGGATTATACTGCAAATTTACATTTTAAATGTTACATAACATGAAAAGCCTATAACTGAAAATGCATAAAATTTCTATTTTTTTAAAAGGAATTATAATTCTGTTTCACATTAAAAGACTAACAATACATTTTCAAAGTTCTAATTATTTAACTAAATTTATTTTTAAAAAGTTAAATTGCTGAATTGAAGTTTAATACAATTGATACTGTTATTTTACTGTAAATATATTTATTAAGTAAGTATATTTATTAATACTGTTCATTTATGTCATACTAAATATGTGTGTATACAAATCCTCATACTGGCAATGAAAGTTAAACACAATGGGCCCTTTCATTCGTTTTATACAGGCTAACCAAAGATCTAAATTAAGTTATAAAATATATTTAATTATGGAGTTTTACTATAATGTTGCTAATTGTTTTCTTTCCCTCTGTATTATAGTTATTTTACGTTTATTTAATTTTGTTTTTACAGTGAAGTACATCACATGCTACATGACCTCTCAGGTCCTCCCCTTGCACAACTAATACAACAAATACAGCCAATGACAACAACAACAACAACAATAACAATAACAATAATAATAATAATAATAATAATAATAATAATAATAATAATAATAATAATAATAATAATAATAATAATAATAATAATAGAATATGTCCATGTAAGCTGCAGAGCACCTACAGTTTGTTATTGACACAGATGTTTGGACCCACGACGTTGGCAGCTCCACTCTTCATGTAGAAACTGAACTGACCATCAGGACAGTTTTTCTTTCCAGAACATTTTTCAACTGCAGAGGAAAACATTGATTAATTACCACCAGCTTCATCATATGAACTCCTGTAACTTCTCATCAGCTCTATTGATCACTGACCTGACTTCTTGGACGGTCTGTCTGTGTCGGAGGTCTGAATGGAAACTGCTGAGTCTTTGGTTAAAGCTTGTTTAGTGAAAAGAAGACAGAGGTTGACCATAAAATCAATTACAACAACAAACTGGCCAAAGAACTGTAAAACACTGTTTCTTCATGTTTGATTCTGTCTCTTTGAGGCTTTGAACTTTTGTCCATTTCTCAATTGTGACAAATAAACCAATTTTATTTGAAAAAAAGAAAATATTGGGGGAAAAAATATTAATTGCGCCAAGATTCCACTTCACAACCCGAGAGTAATAAACAATTGATCTAATTTTACCCAAAATGTCCTTTTTATTAAAAAAAAAAAACCCAAAAAACAAACAAAAGAAAACAACAAAAAAACAAAAAACAATTTGGACTAAAATTCAACTTTTTATAGTCATGATAACTAGAAGAAATCTTTCTGATAGAAAAATAGCATTTAACAAGAAGTCAAGATGGCTAACAAGATGAAGTGAATGAGCAACAGATATACTTTGTTTTATTTTTTTTAAAAAGTATAGAAACTGTATAATACACTTTATATTACAAGCAATATTCAGGATGCCTAATTTAATTTAATTTAATTTAATTTAATTTAATTTAATTTAATTTAAAATGTTATAAACACAAATAATAATATATATAAAAACTAATAAAAGAAAAACAATTTAATAAAATAAAAAGTAAATATGAAATAAATCAATAACAATTAATAAAGAAATAGATAATTAAATAATATAAAACTAAACACGTAAGTTTCTTTGAATAAAAAGCACAGTAAATTGTTTAGGTTAAAAGAAATTAAAAACGTAAAAGCCAGAAGCGCTTTGTTACAAATTAGTTGGTTTATTTATTTATTATTTCAAAGGCTTATAAACTTGAAATAAAAGAGCAGAAGAGCTCAGGAGATATTATTTGTCTGGACCAGAGTTCTGTTTGATGGAAAACGATGACTTGGAGCCTTAAAACTGACTTGCTGAGGATAACTCGTTATTTGTGAAAGGTTGACATGTTGAGGAGCTTCCAGATCGCTTTTTGTTGGTGGTGTTGGTTTTTACATTGCAGTGTGTGACATTTAAAACTTTGATGTGACATATAACCCTACGCCTTCCTGTGCTTCTCCCAACAGAATATCTCAGAGAAAATATTTATAACAAGACAGAAAAACGTTCGTACCTTTGAAAGGGTTTATTTCCAGCTGCAGGCCGACTAGAACAACAACGAGGACCAGCACCATCAGGATCCAGAGCTTCAAACATGCTGAGGAGGGCACATAAAACATACAAGCAAAAACACTCAACCGAGTTGAGACCAGAGACAACTGATCTGTTTTTAGCCACATTTTGATGGATGAGCCTGCCGAGTGTTTGTTTGTCTCCCATGTGCCCCAACTTGTTTTCTACCAAGACGTTCTGCTTTAAATCATGATTGTTAACTTCAGTTCAAACAGACAAAACTTTGTCTTATTTCACATTATTACAACAAAGTCTCCACAGATGAAACAATCAGTGATGCTCAGAATCTGTAGGTTTTTGTTCCTGTTCTTTTACAGTCTTCGTTTCTTTCAAGTTCTTCTTTGTTTGCTGTTTTTATATTGTGGCTTTATTTCTTTGTGTTATCTGTTCACTTTGCTTCCTGCTCCCTGAATCTGGTTCCTCATTGCCTCACCTGCTGAGAGTTTTGTTATTAGTTATCTTTGTCTATAGACTTTTGTTTTCAGTAGACTTTCATGTCACTGTGTTTAGTTTACTGTGTTTTATTATTAACTCCCCAGATGCTACTTAGCTTCTTCTCCTCTGTTGTTGTTCTGCATTTGGGTCCATTTTCTGACTTCATCCCCCCATATTTGATAATAAAGTCATTGTATTAAAACATAAAATTAGTTTGAGTTGTCAGACAAGGAGACTTACAGGTGGTGAGATCGGATCTTCTTCCCATGTTTGCTTTTCCTGTAACAGACAAACCAGGAAAGTCACTAATAGGTTTTCATTCAGTTCCAAACTAAAAAAGAAAAACAAAAACCTCATTCCTCAAGTACATTTAGCAGTAACAAGCCTTTACTGGAGCCCAGTAATATGTTCTTTAGTCTTTTTTGTTCCAAATGACCTTACTTCAGCTGTTTGTAATATCAAAGAATAAAGAGAAACTTTCTGATGCTCAGATCTGAGTCTGAACATCCAGACTTATGACCTCAGATTTTATCTCAGTTACTATTTCAAAATACAAATGTACTAACTTCATTTTGATGAGAGTTTAGTCTGAGGTCACTGATCATTTTAGTGAGAACGGTTTAAAATCTGAGCTGAAACACCAACAAACACACGTTTTATAAATACTGTCAATGCAGGAAGAGTTCAGCTGGTAAATCTCGGGGGGTATTCCAGAAAGGATGTTTAATAAATCCTGATAAAGCCGGGTATTTAAAACTGAGGATAAGAAATTCATGGAGACATGGACCAACATAACGAAGTGTTTTCAGGCATTGAAGCAGGAAATAGAGGTTTCCAGACAATAGAAGAAATAATGAATATTGAAAATGGAGTTATTTGTTCATTTCTTTAAACCAAAGTGGTTGACAGATTTATGGGAACCTTCATGCTGTAGATAAGATAAAAACCCTACCAGGCTGTTCACAGCATGTTTCTGTATTAACTCACCTAGATTAGCCATTTTAACCCAAGATTACGGTTTAGTCTGGGTTAACACAGTCAGCTAAACCAGTAAACCTACTTTGTGGTTTCTGGTGTTTCTGGTTCCTCCAGATAAAACAAACGCTTAAGTGTCTGAAGACAAACACGCTGGCAACAAAACAAAGAAAACTGACAAGTCAGTGATTAACTGAGCAAGTGAGGGGAGTGAGCAGGTACATGAAGCATTTCAGCAAAATGTCAAAAAGAATTGAGGCAGAGAGGAAAACAAGTCAAAACATCAGCACTGATTCCTCCAGCCTCCCCCATCTTCACCATCAGACCAGCTACGAATTCAGGATGCTGTAGATATGTTTGCATTCAGACAGTTTTTTTAAAGGATCATCAGGACAAATAACTAAATGTCAAAGATTGGCAGACTCCCCTGGACTCAAATCTGTGATCCATCTCAGTTCGCAGTTTTTAAAGCGTTGCACTGGTAACCAAACGTGGATTCCATAAAACCTCAGGGTTTTCTCTGCATGTTCTGAGGAGAATGACTGTCCTTGTCCAGGCTGTTTTACCTTAGGATCGTTGGTTTTGGCGAGGGTGATGCTGATGGGATGCATCAAAACTCACTGAGGCATGAAATCCTGTACAGAAGGCAAACTCTGAGATGGCTAATGAAGACAGAAGAGGGAGCTTTGGAGTGTAATAAGTTAAAATTAGAAGGGTTAAATATGAAGGGTTGAATATGGTATTTCCTCTCAAGTGGGTTTCTCTCTCTCTGTGTTTTTGACTTGTAGTCTTGACTCCTTGTCTCTTGATCTTGGCGTAGAGAAAAGATCAAGGACACCGGGAATAAATATTTTGTGCTTAAAGTTTATCTCCCTCCAAAAGATGCATAAAGTCACAGAATGTGTAGAAACTCTACAAACAGAAGAAGCAGCTGCTGGTTCGTTTCCAAATGCAACTTGACAGCGGAGGAACACTAGCTCATAATTTACAATGAAATGTGAGAAAATCTCAGTCTTTCAAAGCTGAAACGGACACATATTCAAACACTCTAAAGTCAACAATGTTAAGTATAAGATTAGAAAACCTGACCTTCACACACGACAAAGCTGCAACTGTTGGAATGTAGAGAGAAAATTCCTGAAGCGGAACAAAGAAACACTCCCTGTGAGGTGCAGCTCCTTCATTCAGCGGTGGAGGAGGTTAAAAAGCTGACTGAGTTACACCTGCACAGGTAAAGAGAATTCATCACAGATGGACACTCGCAGAGCTGAGCTATAATCTAAAGACATAAAATGTGGAAAGAAGAGAGGAACTGACCGACTGTGATGGTGAACATGTCCCTGAAGTTTTGCTGATGTTCATACTGACCAACCCAAGTCAAACAGGCAGATCCTGTTCTGCCATCTGCTGTCAGGCAGCCAATCAGCAGCAGTCTCAGGAGGCTGAGTGACATCACTGAGGGAGGGATTCACACCGACATCATCGAATAAAAATATTAATTCAATATGAATGTGAAAATGAATATGAAGGAAATAAATCCAATGGGATTTCAGTGCCTGAATGTAATTGTGAACTCAATAAACACCTTGCTT
The DNA here is from genome assembly GCF_017639745.1 of Melanotaenia boesemani. Classification (NCBI taxonomy): domain Eukaryota; kingdom Metazoa; phylum Chordata; class Actinopteri; order Atheriniformes; family Melanotaeniidae; genus Melanotaenia; species Melanotaenia boesemani. The sequence continues at coordinate 9,646,991 of NC_055691.1, read as the reverse complement.
AAGTAATAAATAAATAAATACACTGCTATGTAATCTTGCCTTAAGGTGTGCCAAATTAGAGCCATGTGTCATGTAATTGGACAGCTTTGGCGTTGTTTTCCAAAAAGCAGGTTTACTGGTTTAGCTGGCTATAAACTAATCTTGGTTGTTGTAGGTAAGTTATACAGAAACATATGCTGCGAACAGCCTGTTAGGGAGCAGGTTTTGTTCAGGCTGTGCTAAACAAAATCTGTCAGAGCAACTTTGATTTGAAATGAACAGACAACTTTATTTTCAATATTTAATTATTTTAATTATTGTCTGGCAACTTCTCCATTTCATGCTTCATTGCTTACAAGTTTTCTTGCTACACTTTCCAGTATTGGTGCGTAAACGTGTTTTTTACGACAGGATGAAGAAAACTTGTCCGATGGCCCGGAAATGGATGTTCAGCAGCCAGAGGTTTGAACTTTAAAATGAAGAGAGCACCTAAGTGGTTCAGTAGTGATGTACCATAAGTTAAATCTATAAAATTTCTTTCACAGAGCAGTGCAGATAATTGCCATAATGAACAAACTGCATCCACAGTGCAGCTAACCTCTGGAAGATTCTTCTGCATTTGCAGAAGCATTAATGAAGGATTAAGGCAAAGCAAATTTATTTGGTCTTGTGTACAAAATGATAAAATCCTAAATTGCATATCCACTTCCAGGAAAGAAAGAACTTAAAACTGATGCTGATTAGAAGTGATTATTGCATATGGGGTTCAGCTCTTCCATCCACATGAAGGTCAGGGTTGTTATCGGGGTCAACCTCAGATGCAGCAGCCCAGCTTTCTCTTCTCACTAATGTAGTTTTGTGAAGGACCACACATGTGACAGCTGTGTCACAGGCCCTATCTGGGGCCTCAGTATGCCGAGGGTCATCTCCACTCTAGCTCGTATTCAGCTATGAGCTACGCTAAAGCTCTGCTGTGGGCCAGGCACAGTCTCAAGGAATGGGGGTCAGCACATAGGCTGGCATGCAACCCCTTGTCATCAGGCTGGTAACCATCGAACTCCCCTAAAAATGAGTTCACAGTTTAAGTGGCAATATGTAAATCTAGGATGTTTCTTATAAATATCAAGATATGACTAAGATATTAAGTTGTACCTTACATAATGTGCAACTGCCTGCACAGTGATTAATGCAGTAATTGAGCTTTCTGGGCTTGTTTTCCTGTCTGGGTGACAGCTTCAATATGAATAAAATAAAATAAAATAAAATAAAAAATGGGGCAATCAGGGCAAGATCATTGGTTTGAGGCTCGGCCGGGGAGGGGTTCAAACAGTGGCTTGTCTCTGTGGAGTTTGCATTTGCGTGGGTCCCCCCGGGTGCTGCGGCCTCCTCCCACCATCCAAAGACATGCATGTTAGAATAATTGGTCACTCTCAGTTCTTTCTGGGATTGAGTGGTTGTTTGTCTCTGTGTTGGCCCTGCGATAGACTGGTGACCCTGTCACATCCTGACCCTGGACTAGCACCTGGACTGATGGTTCAGCGTGATTTAGAAAAATTTCTTTATCTGTTTTTTAGCCGTCTTGACTACTATGATGGAGTTACATTATAACTGCAATTAATCCAGATGCTGCTGCTCGTGTCCTCACAAAGACCAAAAAAAGAAACACATCACTCTGGTTCTCACATCTCTTCACTGGCTTCCTGTGAGACAAAGAATTGATTTTAAACATTTCTGCTGGTGTACAAGGCTCTGAATGGCTCTGGTCCAGAATATAAATAATTTCTGTGGATAACATATAAGCCACAGAGACCTTTAAGATCATCTGGGTCCAGTTTGCTTTCCATCCCGATAGTTCAAACTAAACATTTAGTTTTTCTGCTCCTGATATCTGGAACAAACTACCAGAAAACCTGAAGAAGATCCAAACCTGAGTTCTGGTAAATTAGTTCTTTAAACTATTTTATTTGCCACCAATTTATGCCCCATTTCCACCAGGTCTGGGTCAGTATGGAACGGTTTAGTTTGGTAAATCCTGATCTCTGTAGCATTTCTACAGCCAACCATACCTTTACCCAGTAGCCAACATATTGGCCAGTTAGCGATAAATGCGTCAGCAACGTTAGAGTGTGATGTCATAGCGACGTGACAGCTGGACGACTGTTAGTAGAGACGGGATTTATTGCTCTTTGAAGGGAGCCGGATCTTGAGGAGCTGTTCCTTTCAAAGAGCCATTCAAAAGACTGGCTCGTTCCTACAATATCTTACAAAATTTCCCAATATATAAGACAAACAATCAAAATATGTACCTACATAAAATCTACTATACAAGATTAAAAAAATATAGGAAAAATATAGATAAAAAAGGATAAACCTGAGTAGTCAGTGCAAATTCTACTAAATGTTTTAGATAGAACTCACAGTATTTGTTTCCTAACAATACTCTCTGCCCATAGATGCTTCACATGAATGGAGTGTGTTGGACATCAGACTTCTATGATGACACAAAAGCAGTGTGGAAAATTTGTATATAAAAAGAGTGGCTCACAAATGTACAGCTCACAGCTTTGGTTCCCATTGTTCATGAAAAAGAGCTGTTCAAAGAATTGATTTGTTCATGAACATCACATCTCTAGCTGTTAGCATTCACATGCTTGATAGCTGTTAGCCAGTTATCACGTCTTTCTGAGCTGTTGTGTCTTTACAGTAGCTAAAAAAAAAAAAACGATGGTTATGGCAGGCGAATATATCACAACTTTTTTGGCATATTTAAAGGAAAACACAAAAATCAAAGAAAAATCTGCAAAGATCGACGCTGAAAATCCAATGGCGTTATGCTTTAGTAACTTTCTGTTTTCATCGACCTGGATGTTCGTCCCTGCCCAGAAGAACATGACACAGAAAACACGGGAGAACGGTGGACATCTAGCAGTTTGTGTTCTTTCTTGTCATTAAACAACAAAATAAAAAAAAATCCACCATAAATTTAAACATGGCGCTGTTGCGGCTTTGTTCTTAGAGCTGAGTCATACAGGAAACAATGACTTTTGATTGATTAATGGATTGTAGTGTGTCAAGCTCCACCCTTTTGGGCCGGATCGTTAAGATTGGGACCCCAATGGAAGGGTTTCAAAAAAGTGGGACGGTACGGTTTGGACAATCTGGCACCCTTTCCAGTTTATGCCTGTGGAAACGCAAAAAGAATAAAAGCCCTGTTTCCACCTATGGGTCCAGTTTGGTCCGGTACTTTTTTTTTCTTTTCTTTTTTTCACCTGATGGACGCAGGTACAGGTGAGAAAAACATACTCATCCTTACTTCTGTTCCACTCCTTCCAGCTGACTCATTGTTGCATCTTTAATTCAAACCTCAGAAGATAAACCGGACTTTGTGTTGTGATCATTTCATCAAACTAATTCAAAGACCAGAACTTTAATCCTTCACTGTATTATTTTACATAAACAGACAAATAACACCAAGACAGAAAAACGAGGCATTTTTACATTTCTGTAGAAAACATTCAACGGTGTTTAAAATGACTGTAACGCCAGCTATGATCACATGATCCTTTAACGCACTTCAATGCTGAACATTGAAATGCTGCTTCAGACATCAGCTCCTCTCACGACTCCGATTTTACAAAAAATATAAGAACCTTCGACACAGAATGCTACTTCTGATGAACATCAGCTTTATTTTGTGGCTGCTTGAGGATTCAGGCTTGGATGATTCAACATGGATCATGAGGAAAAACCCATCAGAGCAGCAGCAGTTTATTTTCTGTGAACCAGACGGTTTGATCTGTGAGAGAAAACATTTCTGCAAAAATCACTTAAATAAAATAACAATGTGTTTTGATGTAAACAAATACAAACAGTCCATCAGGTCCTGTGTGGATGAGCGAGTGTGACTGGAAGCTTCAGTGTAGAGATGCAGCCACGTCTGTTTTGTTAGAAAAAAACATTTTCACTGGTTAAAATCAGGCAAAGCTGCACAATCAGCTCCAAACATGTTATACTGAGGCTGTTTCTCCTGTTTTCTTCTGCCATTTAAACAAGAATCACATCCGGATCAGCTGTTCTTTGTCAAAGTTTAGAAATTAATTCCATATGGAGGCAGCGAAAGTCTGAAATGTGCCTTCAGACAGACAAAACAAACCAAATCTAAAAATATAAGTCAAGTTTTTCCCCTTTACCGAGCTGGAACAGCAAGACTCATCAATGCTTCAAACACAAACATTCTACTTTATCCTGCATCATCTTTTCCACCAATAGATCAGCTCTTTAATGATCGCATCTCCTCTTCTATGGTTCCCCTCAATCCCCTCTAAAAGCATACATCCTACATCCTTACCTCACATTTATAGCCGTGAAAGCACATCTCCTGCAGAAAATCTCCACAATGAAGCACAAATGTGATCAGGAATCATGGAAACAAGAAATTCCAGACCAAATTATCCACACTATCTATGGGGATCATGTATGACAAAAGTTATGTTCACAACTCTAAGTGCAATAAAACTTGAGAGGAAGAAGCAAATCAGAGTTCTTTATACCACCGACTGGAATTTTCAGCAGCTTCCATCCACCAATCACAGCACTGAAATGTTAAACGTAATGATGATGATGATTATATGAAAACAGACTCTAGCATTTTTCCACTGGTAAAAACACAACCCATGATCGGGTGTTTGAATGCAGTTTGAAAGGGTTCAACCTGGTTTTCAGTCCTGTGTTAAATGACTGTGTACTCCCACTGGACTAACCACACTGACTAACCACAACAGCTGGGAGCGCATTATTTCACTGAGGGTGCTGCACTTTGGGCTACATGAGTCCACACCAGGAAAGTCACAATTAATTAATGGTAAAACTTTGTCTATATAATTACTTTCTGTAAAGGATTATGTCCGAACAGGGAGCTGGAAAAAAGTTACACAAGATCTTGATGTTACCACATTAGGAGTGGGAAAGTTCAACAGATGAAAAGTTATTCCCTCTGGAAAAAAATAAAAACAGGACGGCTCACCAGCCTGTTAAGCAGGACTTAGGAGGAACAAAGGAGGAACTACATTAAATAAGTCTCACTGTTTACTTTGTACAGCAAAGCAAAGGTAAATGTTTAGTAACTGGATTAAATGACAATGTTTATCTAATCTAACAGTGATAATTGTGTCATTTGCATGTGTAAGAAAAACCTGTTTCCTTTGTACATGATCTTGTTTCTTTGTTTCCACTGTCACTATACTACTGTACTATACTCACTGTACTATATCCCTAGTCAGGTAACGAAGCCTCCTGCAGGTGTTCAGGTGTTATTTGAAAGTTTTGACAACTATCAAAGTTAATTGGGTTTAATTATCAGTTTGATCTAAAAGGTTTTAGATGTGATTTAAGATTCCTTTATTGTTATTGAGACGCGAGTCCAGAGTTTCAGTGCAGAATGAACTTACATAAACAAATCTATATTTGTGACATCCCTAGTGGACACGGCCCACTTTTCTTTTATACATACAATATCACATTGATTATTAATACTATAATTCCCATAATTAATATAATGTGCACTTATTGTATTAGCATACAAAAACACTGATCTGTCTCAGAAAGTCCTGATTATCAGAACCTGTGGTCCAACAGCGTAACACCTTCCCTTCATGTCATAGTTTCAGACTTGACTTGACAAATACGGACCATTTACCATTTGTCCCTCGAGAGGCGCTACTAGTTACTGCATGTAGCTCTAAGCGAGTTTGATGTAGTCGTCAGAGGACGGAGTGTAAATACTGATACTGGGAATGAGGAAGAGTTTAATTAGCTTGTTTTAGTGGAGGCATCAGTTTTTAAAAAAAAACCTGTTGTATATATTTGTTATATGTCTGAGTAATGAATGAGGAACATATAAAGTCTAAATGAAAAGACTGATTAATGGTCTTAAAGGACATTGATGATATCTCTTGTGTTAAGTCCATCAGGCTGATCATCTGACTCTTGCTGTGTTCTCCAAACTAAATCTTTCACTAGTAGGTAAACAGTCAAACTTTAGCAATTAGTGATATGATGAAATATGTGATTTATTCTAAATTTATGTTCCGTGATGAGAATATTTACATCCTCACCACCTCAATCAACCGCACTGAAACCATAAAGACATGCGACATTGCTAAGTAAACAAATGAAAACAGCTGTAAGTGATGATGAAATAATGACAGATTTCTCAGTAAACCATGATTTGAACTTCTGTGTATTGTAGATAATCTCTGTGATACGAGGGTAAAACAGAAGAAAACAGGCTCTCAGTAAAACAATATGACAGGTTTGGCTATGAATCTGCAGCTTTATATGTTCCTTTAAACCTCATGACTCTTGATTGTGCAGCCCTCCTGCTAAGATGGTCTACATCCCCCAGAAGGTGCTCTAGTCCAGGTCCAGCCTCCCAGCATGCCCAGGCCTTCACCCAGCAGCGACCGTCTGGATCCACAGAGGTGCAGCGGGTCTTCGTTTCCTCCTGTAGGGACGGTCCACGTCCCCACAACGCTGGTCTACATGAGGCTGTTAAGGTGTCCCGAGTGTCCCACAGAGTTCAGCATCAAGGCTCTCTGGTCCAGCACCTCCCTCTCCCGGCCCAAAGCTGCCCTCTCCTGCTCCACCATGGCTCTGTCCTGCTCCACCGCCGCCCTCTCCCTGTCCAGCCACAACCTCTCCGCCTGCACCGCCGCCCTCTCTCTCTCCACCGCCTCCCTGTCCTTCTCCACCATCTCCCTCTCTCGCTCCAGGGCCGCCCGCTCCCTCTCCACCATCTCCCACTCCCGTTCCAGTCCTGCCAGCGGCCCGTTGCACGGCTCCACGCTCTGCTGGTTTTGGTCCGCACCGTCCCCGAATGCCTCCTGCCCGAAGTCCGACGAAGAGGAGGGCGGAGGAGCAGGAGGAGGCACGGAGCGGGGCCTGTGTCTGGGGGCAGGATCTGGGTGCTGGTCGTCTTCCTGAGTGACGGGGGTGAGGAGGGGGGCGCTGTTCACCAGCCGGCCCTCCATGGCTTCGTTCATCAGGTGAAACCACGGCCAGGAAGAGGCACCGTCCGCGACGTTCTCCATCCCAACAGGAGGATACTTCAGATCCTGAGGAGAGGAGAGCAAGTGACACGAAGCTAAAACTGGGAATGTGTTTAAAAGTTAAAAGTTTTGATCTCTGTATAAACATCTTCCTGAAGGATCTACCTTGTATCTCCTCTTCAGATTGTCCCACTTCTTGGCCATCTGGTAGGTGGAAACTTTGCCCTGCAGCCCGAGCTCCTTCAGGATGGCTCTGAGTGCGAGTCGGGACATAAAAGCCATGAACAACTTCATCTACACAACAGCCAACAACTTCTCCTGATCTATGAAATAATTCTGCTCACTTCCAGGCAGCTTTGGCAGCATTTCTCCTCCCGGTGAACAACATCTCGTTAGCGGCTCGGAGTTTGATCATCCTCCTGGTGTCCTGGTCTGTCACTGTGACCAACACAATGTTCACATCAACTCCAGAGTTATTACAACTGTTATGGAGACATGTAGGCAGACACACAAGTTCATTTAACACACACTCAGGTGGTCGATTTAGGACAGGGACCCAATGTTTCCAGTATAAAGCAACTCGGTGCCCATTCTATTAATACCTCTTTATTAGTTAAATTGATCTCACATGGATCTCAGCCAAATCCAATTACAGTTTAACAAGCTAAACCCTTAAATACATGACAATGAGATCATTATAATTTATTTATCTTGTCTATGTGAACCTGCTCAGACAAAAGGTCCAATAGGCTAACAATTAATGGAATAAAACCAGAAGCTTTAGTCAGGCTTATTAAAAAACTACTAATTATTGGATTTTATTAAGCAAAAAAGGAGAGAATGATGAGAAAATGATGCAGTGATTAAATAAAAACATTTAAAATAATAAAATGTTCTAATTAAATAAACTGTACACACATTTTCTGCATCGATAGCCTATTTTCTTTTAGTCTCTGAAAAATCCCTCCAACTTTCCTACAAGCTCTGAATGTTAGGTTTGTGGATGCAGCCGGTGCATTCAGACCTAACAGTCTGTTAACTTCTGAACAAAGTTTTCCCGTCCTCACTAAAAGTGGAGCTGCTTCAAGAATCCCTACAGGAGAAAGAGGGATGACACCTGGCCCTAGTTGTTCTTATTTTTATTGACATGCGACCTCCATCACACTTCAGTGTGAACTTTTCATGGCCCTGAAATGGTCTGCATGCGTTAAGGGAGACGTGACGTCGCACGCAGCATGTTGTGTTTATATGGAAGCTGCACTTATTAACATGCGTATCAGTTTTTGTATCAGAGTTGTTGCGTAATCAGAGCCAAATAACACGATAACACTTTTCTGTCCTTTTTTTTACATTCAATCGTACCATGTCCCACTTCCAATGGTGCAAATTTCTGACTCATCTGCCTCACTCAATGATGTAAAAATGTAAAAATGATGAGGTAGCTTTGAAAAAGATCGTATGTATTTTATGTAGTACCACATATGAAAGCGGCCTGGGTTTGATTTTTAAAAAAAGTTCTGCTGCTCAGAATTTAATAAAAAGATCAGATGTAGGTCACATGAGCAAAAAAGTCAGATTTGAGTGACTTTCGCCTGCAGAGCCGTAGCTTGTCATGGATAACAGTAATTTAATGTCAGAGGATATTTTTGCACCTGCGGCCCTCTAGGTGGCGCTTCAATGGTTAAGAGTCATTGTTTTAAAATACTTTGAGATCACTTTTACTTTGAGACTATGAGAGACGACAATAGACTCAGTAGAGCAGCATGATAAATCAAAAACAAAAACCATTAAATCTTACTTTTGTAAGAGAGCTCTGAGGGCGTTGAACACTCTTCTCCGCTGGCGTCGATGTAAGTGATGCTGCCATCAGTCTCGGCGTTGTCTCCACCCACCATGCTCTCCAGCTCCGACACGCTGCTCCTCTCTGTTAACAAACAGTCTCTGTCGGTGGGCGGAGACGAGACGAACACATTGTCCTCTTCACTGGTCCATACTGGTGTCACTCTGGGAGCTTTTCCTACCAGACGTCCTTCCAGGGCATCGCTCATCAGCTGGAACCAAGGCCACGAGGCCGGGTTGGTCTGACCCTCCATCCCCCTGGGAGGAAACTTTAAGTCCTTCAGACAAAGAAACAGCAGAGCTGATCAGATGTGAAGCTTTAAAACCTCAAGCCTAAACAAACCTGTCTGGGCTTTTAATATCTTAACCTCTTAAGTCCCAACGTCCCAGTACCGGCGGCAATGGAGTATTTTACCAATTGTCGAATATAGATGCGTGTTATCTACTGAAAATCCAGAATCTCAACTAAAAGCTCATTAAACTGTTTCTATGACCACCAAACACAGTTAAGACAACAATTAACAGAGTTGGTACATAAAGTCTACAACAAGATAAAACACAAACTATGGATCCATCTGTCCTTCCCGGACATGAACACGGACAAACGACATCTGCTAAAAGCACAAAACTAAGTTTCATCACTCCCTACAATGTCTGGGCTCCGGATGAGACCACTGATGTTTTCCTGACGGATCTCCTTCCAGACCTGGATCAGGGCATCAGTCAACCTCTGTACAGTCTGTGGTGGATGTGGTGGAGGTGGATGGAACAAGACATGATGTTCCAGAAGTGCTGGACGGGATTCAGGTCTGGTGAACGAGCAGGCAAGTCCACAGCATCAATGCCTTCATGCAGGAACTGGTGACACGCTCCAGCCACATCAGGCTGAGTATTACCATGTTTAGAAGGGACTCTGGTCCCACTGCAGCAGCATATGGTCTGAGGATCTCATCCTGGTACCTAGTGGCAGACAGGGCACCTCTGGCTAGCACATGGAGGTCCGCACATGTCTGTGCAGGATGCTACAGACGGCAGAACGTTCTCCACTGTGTCTGCAGACTCTCACGTCTGTCACATGTGCTCAATGTGAACCTGCTCTCATCTGTGAAGATCGCAGGTGGCCAATCTGCCAATTCTGGTGTTTTCTGTTAAATGCCAGTCAGACTGTACGGTGTTGGGCTGTAAGAACAGATCCCACTTGTGGATGTGGGGCCCTCATACCACCCCCATGGAGTCTGTTTCTGAAAGTTTGAGCAGAAACATGGATATCAGTGATCTGCTGGAGGTCATTTTAGCAGATTGAGATCTGCTGCTGGGTTGTTTTTCCTCCTACAGCCTCCTCCACTACTCCGGGTATACCAGCCTGTCTCCTGGTATCTCCTCCATGCTGGGAGACAAACCTTCTTGCCGCAGCGCACATTGATGCGTCATTCTGGAAAAGCTGCACTGAGAAACTTCTGTGTGGCAGACACCGCTTCAAGGTGCCTCTAGTGGTGAGGGCATCTGTGCAACAGCAGGTGAAATTGCTTCACAATGTTACTTCCTAAAGGAGGGTACACTCTACAGGAAAATCAGACCGATTTTTGTCCTGATCACCTCCCTCCTACTCCCCAGCACATGCTCGATTGTTGGATGTTTGAAAACGACATTGTGACCGATGTTCCTGTGGCGTGGGGTGTGTTAGGAGTGTTTTGCGTGTAATGTCACATGAACTGGAACAAAAGCCAATCAAGATGCGAGCTGACTCAGCTGACTAACGGAAGAGGAAGAAAAAACAAACAAAAACATGCCCCTCGCCAAGAGATCAAGATGGTTGACTGAAAAAAATGCTTCAATTTTAGCAACACGCGGCATTTTTGGCATAACGTTGTTATAATGATGGGAAGATTAATTAGATTATTTGTTACTGAAATAAGGAATGCTGTTATTTAGAACGCTTGTTATGTGGACTGAATGTAAAGACTACAATGTCGCTAACGGATGACATCACACCACCTGCGACAGGTTTTGACTAGGACCCTGCCCGCCAAGCTTTATGCTGTTCTCCCAGTTCTTTGGCTGACGTTAATAAAGCGCCGTTAACACAAGTGAGTGTTGTGATTAACGTGACAACGCTGTTATTCCCATCACTGGTTGTTTGAAGAAACTCTTTTCATAGTCGTTTTTTGTTTTTGTGTGTGTTTTCGGAAAGTAAGAGGCCAAAAACAACCATCATTGCTGCTTCCTGCTTGTCTGCCTTGTTTGTTTTCACTCAAGTCTCGTTTGACTCAAGATTTGGAATACTGAGTGTAAAGAACCTGATACTCTGCTGAAGAATCGGTTAGTGTGTGTTAGGTGTGCTCTGTAGTGCACACCACACACATAAGATCAAAAGAGAAAAATACCTTGTGCAATCTTTATTTTGTCATCATCAAATGTGTGTTCTCTAAATATGTGAAGATTTGAAGAATCCTGTAAGGTGTGTCAGTCTTGACTGGACAGATTGATGTCCCAGAAGTGGGACTAGTCATGTAACTTAGTTACATGGTAATGATAAAGTGTATTTACTGTATTTCCATGTTTATGCACAGATCCAGCTGTTTGCAGTGATTTAATCCACTTTTTAGCTACTTCTGAATAAAATGGCACCCCAAAAGAAAATCTCCACTACAGAAAACGAGCTAGAGATGACTTTAAAGACAGTGGGACATTTGTGTGTCACAGATTCCTCATTAGATGACAAGGACCTCACTGAAAAACACCCAGCCATCTCTTTACTAAAACCTCTGTAACTTTGCTCTGTTTTACTTCAGCTCCATGAATCTTTGCACAGATAATGCCCACATTATATTTCATGGGTTTCAAAAAGATGAAGAGAAAATTCTTCACCCTGTGATGCACTGGCGACCTGTCCAGAGTGTACCTGCCTCTCGCCTGCATATTGTTGTGATCAGCTCCAGCCCCCTCTGCAACCGTGAATTAGACTAAGTCCTATAGAAAATGAATGAATGAATGAATGAATCTATTTTCCATCCTCATTTACTTTAACAACGTAACATCTGATGAAATCTCACAAGCGTTAGCTTTATTTACCAAGATGGTTTACACACAGAGAAATAATCTTTTCTGTTTTGGGTATGCTATTTTAGAGCACTGGGACTTAGGAGGTTAAACGCAGTGATTACAAAACAAAGATGGAACTGAAAATATGGAATAAAAATGTGCAAACATCCACATTATACTACTCACTTTGCAACAGATTGCAGAACAAACTGTTCAGAGATTTTTCACCTTAAATTTAGTCTTCAGGTTGTCCCACTTTTTCGCAACCTGGTCAGGTGTTATCTTCCCCGTCAGTCCCATCTCCTTCACGATTCCCCTGCGATGAAACCAAACAGGAAGACACAAACACATTAGAGCATCCTAGTCAACAAGGACCACTGTCCTGCAGGTTTTAGATGTTTTCCTGTAGGTTTTACATGTTTTCCTGCTGCATCACACTAACTGCCTTGTGCAGCGCTAGACATCAAGCTGTTAGAGACCCTTTTAATTTGAATCAGGTGTGTTGCAGCAGGGAAACACGTAAAACTTGCGGGACACCGGCCCTCGAGGACCAGGATTGGGTATCCCTGGTCTGAGGAAACTCCTCAAATTTCCACATTTGACACCAAATCCCAAGTTGGAATGTTTTTGTTTGCATGGTTTAGAAACCTTTTGGATGCCCCCTCACCTCCAGGCAGGTTTGGCAGTGTTCCTCCTCCCGGTGAACAGAGACTCGTTAGCAGCTCGTAACTCAATCAGTCGCCTCGTGTCTTCTTCTGTCACTGCCGACAAACAGGAGAACTGAATGATCCAACAGAACTTTACTTCTAGTTTTGTCCTGACAGGGAGGAAATTATGATTCTACAGAAAGAATATCTCAAAGTTTTCCAGCATTTCTTACATTTGTAAGTGAACTCTGACATGCGATGCAGATCGCCCAGAGTCGTGGACCCGTTCTTTTCCTCATTATCTACCAGCAGGTCCATCTCAGACTCTGTCAGGAACTCGGCCATGCCCCCTCGGCTCCGGCGGGCTCGTTTTTTAGGTGTTGGCGACAGCGACTCGCAGTCCTCATCTTCGTCCTCTACAATGGGAGTGAGGATGGGCGCCGCGCCAGCAAACCGTCCCTCCATGGCGTCATTCATTCGGTAGAACCAGGGCCAGGAGCTGGGGTTAGTCTCCACGCCGCGAGAAGGAAACTTCAGCTCCTGGTGGGGACAGAGGAACCTTATCCTCCCATCAAAATGTACAAGCAGGAACACCACGGCTTCAAGACCGCTGTAACGTTTGCCTCCAGAGGCCCTGTGTTCAGCAGCCCCTCCAAGCTCCATCATTGCCCTGTCACGAGTAAGCTGAAGCTGGGGGGACATACCTTGTACCGCCTCTTCAGGTTGTCCCACTTCTTGGCCAGCTGGTCAGTGGTCAGCTTCCCCTGAAGACCCAGCTCATACAGAATGGCTCTGAAAGACACAAATCAGTCCTGAATTAAAGTTCATCTTTCATCACCAGCCATCAGACAGATCTGTGATCAGCAGCTTTAAAAAAAACTGCACCAGCAGCAGAGGACAAAAACGATCCAGAAAATGTCAAAACATGTTTATTAAAATGATTGTTGCAGCTGTAATGTCCCAGTCGAATTTAGAAATGATAGCACAAATTTTATCTATTGTTTTACTCTACAGGAATCTCCAGGTGTGCTCCAAAAAATACCATTTTCTCTGTCCGATATCTCCTCTGATTTCTCACTGTCATGATGGCTGCATGTCTCCTCTATGTGCTGAAATACAGTTTTGTTTTGCTGTCAGTTCCACATTTAACCTCAGAAAATATGAAATCCAGAACAAAGTTTGTAATTTGTACGGAAGCTGACAGACAGGACATGCAGAGGACAGGCTGCAGCAGATCCTCACTGTCAGAATATTTAGCCGCGTTTCCACCAACGGGTCCGAGTCGGTGCGGGTCATTAAACAATTTTATTTTTTTTAATTTCCACAAGCAAAAACTGGGACAGGTGCCAAAATATCCGATCTGAGCCATTCTACTTCTTTGAGATCCTTCAGTTGGGGTCTGAATCTTACTAATCCAAACAAATATATATATATTTATAAAAACAAATAAATTAATTAAATATACTAAATAAATTTAGACACGTGATAATAACAACATACACTGATAAAAAAAAAGAGTTGAAGCTAATAATTTGGTTAGTGGTTGATAGCTGACATCAACTGTTAATGTCATTAATAGCAGAGAAACAAGAAAACATGCTTTAGAAAAACCTTTATCAATTTAAAGTATAACCTGATCATTTAAATAATTTTATAACCAAAAAAATTACTTGTAAATAAATTTTGATTTTAGGGTCATCATTTTGATACACAGAATAATATCGGCCACTGTTATTGGCTGTTATTCTGTATGTACAGCTCATAATAATGTTTGTCAGGATTTTTTAAACAGATCTGAATTAAAAGTCACTCTGAAGTTTCCTGAATTACCTCTGAGCCTTATCGGCTCTTCATTTGGATCTGCTCCGCTCAGAGGGAGCGCGGACTAAAGATGCTGCTGAACATCAGCTCTGAAGCACACGAACTCACCTCCAGGCGGGCTTAGCCGAGTGCTTCCTGCCCGTGAAGAGAGCTTCGTTTGCAGCGCGAAGTTTGATCATCCGCTCCGTTTCTGGTTCAGTCACTGAAAACGAGAACAAGAGCTTTAAAATCATTTTTAAAGCAGGAATTATTTTAAACCTGAAAAAACTTAGTGAGATCTCTGGAGCAGTTTTCTGTTTGAGACTTTCCAGTCTGCATTGGACAAAGAGATGATGTTTAAACTTTGGTTCTGGTTCAATAAACTATGGAAAGATGCCCGTCTGTGGGGTGGATGTCAGGTAAAGGGCCAGGAAAGATGGACGTCATTACCTCTACAGGAAATACTCAGACATTTTAGACACATTTCTATTCCATCAGACGTAAGTTTGGCCAAGAGGCCTCTCAGTGTAAAGCACAATCTGTCTGTTAACATCCAGCCAGGTGAATCTGCTTACTTTTATAAGAGCACTCGGTCATCCTCCTCCAGCCCATGGGGACCCCCTCTGCAGGTGGGGCCTCGGCGTGAACCGTCCCATCGCCTTGCGCCGTCTCTGCCGCCACCGTGTCGTCCATCTCCGTCTTGATGAGGAACTCCAGGATGTCCGTGTTCTCCTGGTTCTGATTGGGCTGGCCGTTGTTGCGCTGAGCAGCGTTGCAGGCGCTCTCTGGACTCAGCACCAGGTTGCTGTTGTAGAGACGACCCTGCATGGCTTCGTCCATGATGTGGAACCAGGGCCACGACTCCACAATCCCCCCAATATGGTTCTGGCCTTGGTAGGGCTGCTTCAGGTCCTGGAAAACAAACACAGTGACCCCTGCAGGCTGATACAGGAATGTGCACTAGATGCAAGAAGTAAAATCACTGCATCACATCTTACCTTATATTTTGTCCGTAGGTTGTCCCATTTCTTGGCGATCTGGTCTGCTGTCAGCTTGCCTTCCAGACCCAGACCTTTCAAGATGGTGCTAAAGGACAACAACAACTCAGATGAGACAGATACTCACTGATACTCACCAATATGACAACTGTTTTGCCATGGGGGCTTAAAACTGACAAGCAATAAAAGCAAAGATGAAGAATCCCGATGTGAAGAGGAGAGACGACCTAAAGGCAAATTATTACCAACTCAACCATAAGCTGAACTGCTTCTGAATGATGGTTTCCATATTAATCTCTAAACATCATATAATCTATGTTTCCATAGTCTGCAGCACCTGTACTGGTCTGCTGCCAGAAGCCAAAAGCTCCTTTAAGGTGGCGTTTCAAGGGGTGTGTTCAGAAACCAATGAGGGGAGGGACATTGGAAGCAATATTTTTAAGAGGGGAGCAATGAGGTGTTCAATTTTGATGACTAATACCTCCATTTACCAGAGTCAGGAAATGAGGGCAAGCACCCACATCCCCTTAGAAACATCAATGAGGACCCAGAAGAAAGTGAAAGATAGCAGGCTGTTATAGAAGGAGGGCACACTCCAGCATTAAAAACTTTTCGGCTTAATGTAAATATTCTGGATCTTTATAAGTCATTTCCAACTAATGTGGAGTCAGAGGAATAGATTTACAACCATTTTTTCCACCTGAAATAAAGGTTTCGACCACAAAACAGCTGAGATTGAATGTGTTTGTGGTTTAATTGTGCTTTGTTTTAATGCTTGGTAAAGTCATTTTCGTTTGCTACGTGTTAAGATCGGTGCTTCTTAGACTTGATGTTGTCACGAGACCCACAGTCATTTAAAAAAAGTACCACAGTTAGTTGAATTTGATGATGCACTATGGTTGAAACGGACTCTTCTGCAACCATCAAACAGAGCTCAGACTAACTTTGTGTGATAGTGTGTAGGAGCATCAATGGTTATTATGGGATGCTTTGTGATTTGTTTGTAAATAAGACCTACATTGTTAAGCATGGCAAATGTATTTTAGTTTCGCTGCAGGATTTTTTTTTTTGTTTGTTTGTTTTATGATATGACTATAATCAACATTAGGTCTGACATTCATGGAAGACATTTAAGCTTCGTTCACACTGCAGGTAAATCTGACTTTTTGTCATGTAAGATTCTTTTTTAATCAGTCTGAACAGCACAGATCTGATTTGTTCAAATTAAGATCCATATCAAAGTGACCTCAGTCTGAACAATCGTGTCACCTTTCATCACATTTTTACGTCACGGAAGCGAGACAGACGTCACAATCTGTGCCGGAGGGGGTGGGACGCAGCACTATCACACGACCTGGATCATAGAAAGGGGGACACTTTCTCAAAAAAGGTTGAGAATATGTGCTTTAATGGTAATGCAGCCCTCTTTAATAGACCTACATGACTATCAACACTGTTCCGGTGTTAACAAAATAATAATATTGTGCAACCCCGACTTTTGACATTCACGCTTCAGTTTGTGATGCTCCAGTAAGGATGTCATCTACTTCTTTATTTTTATTCCTCACACAGATGTGAACTGGGTTTTGGATGGAGTGTGAATCAGTGTTTGTGGATCACGCAAGTTTGTTTTGGTTCTAATTGTTTAGTTTGAGAAGACATGGTCCAATTCTGGAAATGACACATTTAAGATCTTCATAATATATATATATATATATATATATATATATATATATATATATATATTTGTTTAAAACAAATTATGGACAAAGTGTGTGCATGTTTTAGTTATAATGTAAATACACCTGATTCTTTCTGTACACAGAAAACTGAAAGCAGTCATCCCCACAACCATTTCTGCCTTATGAGTCTTTTTATGACCCAACATGGGAAAACATCTTCAACATCAGCTTCAGACTTCATACCTCCAGGCTATCTTGGCTGAGTTCCTCTTCCCTGTAAACAGAGCCTCGTTGGAGGCCCTGAACTCAATCAGCCTTTTCACATCCTCCTCTGTCACTGCAGGTGGAGAGGTCAGAGGTCAGAGCTGACAGGCTCGTTCTTACTGCGGAGCTTCATCCAAACCAAAACACTGTGGCTACTTACTCTTGTAGGAATTCTCTGGAAACTGCGGCAGCGGATTCAGGGATGGGTCCATAGTGATCATGGAAGTGGACAGCTAGGGAGGGAGGAAGGAAGGAAGGAATAGAGGAAGGAAGGAGACCAGGAGGTGTGTTGGTATTCAGGCCCAGTGCTAACCAGATAACGCCTGTTGCAGCTTCGCTTCCTCCGCAGCGGCGCTCCTGTCCATCCTGCGGAGGTCCGTCCGGGCAGATAAGCCGTCCCTCTGGCCGGCAGCGGTTATTCGTGTCCTCTGAGACTGACTACCGGTAAACCGTTAAAAGAAGCAGTCTGCTAGCTAGCTCAAGTGGCTAACCCTGCACAACAAACCGACACAAAGCCGAGCTTCCCGACCCACAGTGACGCTGATTCTCGCTATGTCGGGTTCGTTCCGACACCCGCCAGCTGCCGGGGTTTTATGTCATACTTTCCGGGATGCATATTAGTGTAAATAATGCCCTTTCCGTTAACGAAGCTAGCTGCTTTCCGTCTACGCTTCTCTGAGAGAAGGGTGCGTTCGATAGCCTCACCAGGCCTGTCCCACATCACGTGACATAGTGTTCAACAGGGCGGAACTGGATGTAAACAAACACTGACCAGTTTTTTTGTTGTTGTTGTAATTTTTTTAAGCTTCAAAACATTTTATAAAAAAATCTAACCTGACACAATAGGTTAGACTACTACTACTATTTTCTGTCCAATAACAGTTTAAGAAATTTATTTATTTTACAAAATAAAACATTTCACAGAACATGAGCATGTATTCCATGTTTTTTTAAAAAATAATATTTCTTTGCATAAGTTTAGATTTATTTGTATTGGCAATCGGATAATCATGGTAAACACCAACAAAGATGCTGATAATTTTGTTGTTTACCCTGCTTACAATAACAATAAAGCTATATTCAAATAAACTGACAAAAACCTCATCATGTATCACAATGAAGGCATTTATTTACTATAATGTTTTACATTTCAAGGCAAGGCAGATTTATTTATATAGCACATTTCATGTACAAGACAATTCAAAGTGCTTTACATAAAACATTAAAAGCATTAAAGCGGGGTGCACGAAGCAGTAACAAGTGCATTAAAAACAAACTTTACAAGAAATTAAATAAAAACAGAAAGAAAAAGCTAAAAGAAAGAATAAAATGCAAAAAATAAAATTTCAGTGTGGTGAAATACAATATTAAAACATGATGTTGTTTAAAATTCAACTTTAAAGGAAACAGATGTAGATCTGGACTTCTAAATAAAAAATATTGACATTCAGCAGTCCTGATCAAGACACTGGTGATGGCTAATAACCTGGACATTGTGGTGGTTGACAGGTTCCAAAAGCAGGCAGTAGGTGTAGATAAACCAAATGACTGCA
This sequence comes from Melanotaenia boesemani, assembly GCF_017639745.1. NCBI lineage: Eukaryota > Metazoa > Chordata > Actinopteri > Atheriniformes > Melanotaeniidae > Melanotaenia > Melanotaenia boesemani. Next base: position 9,628,141 of record NC_055691.1, on the reverse strand, counting down.
ACATCAAGAGGAAGGAACACAAAAAGCTTGAAGAGTATCGAGGGCCAAGAGAGGAAGCTAAAAACACAAAAAAAGTGAAGGCAACAGTGAGGCCAGTGGTAACAGGAAGACTTGTGGCCATGACTTCTATACTGAGAAAGAGGTTCCAACCGATCCCAGCAACACCATCTCTGTCCAGAGGCGCAATCCTGGGAACACCTAAATTAAGCTCTCAGATCTCAGGAAGAGAAGCCAAGCTTTTAGTGAGACAGTAAAATAAAAAATCAAAGATCAAATTTAAATTCATGAACAATTCCCATTTTGATATTTGTGCAAATCAATCAATGAACAAAATTTACATAATAATTAGAATAAGGAGTCAGAAATCAATCAAATCAGCTGTGAAATGTGCACACAACACACAAAAAACACAAAATTTAGAATATTATAATGAATAGACACGTGTACTCTAAATGTAATTAATTTGACTTTTCTAATATTCTGTAATGGTATTAATACTTTCTTTTGATCTAAAAGCCAATTAAGTCCTGAATTCTTCCACATCTTTCCATCTTTGGGAGACTAACTTTCCTCCTATGCCCTCTGCTGGCAGCTTAATGCCTCTGAAGGATGAACATGCTCAGCATCCTGAGGCATCATGTCAAGGTCAACATACTGATAAAGCAAAACACCGGAAACGTCATTTTAAAAGTAAAATCTTCACAGTTAATGAGATTGTCAGACAGAAACTAAGAGCTGCGTGGAAAATATGGTAAAACTTATAGAAAGGTTAACAGCAGGTTTAGTAATAATGGTGTTCAGATAGAGAACCTAATAAAACACTTAATCTGAAAGCATAAAAAATTAAATTGATTGTCATACACATATGTAAGTAAATGAGGTGAAAATTCCACTTCTCACAGTTCACTAGCAAACACTGACTCCTCTTTTTGTCCACTTATTTTTAATTTCTTATGTTGAACATGCTTTGACGTCTTCTTCGGTTGATTAATATGTTTCCTTTACAAACTTCAAGATTTATAATCCTTTCCACTGTTTCGACTGGAAGCCCTCATGTTGGAATGATTGTTATCAATCACACCAGCTCAGTACTCTTCCAGAACTTTTATTATTAATTACACCTCCATTTATAGTTATTCTTCTATTTGTGTTTTTAAGAAAAATCTTAATGTTATTATTGTGTGTGTGTGTATATATATATATATATATATATATATATATATATATATATATATATATATATATATGTACATATATTTAAAAATTGATATTTAATTCATTCATTCATTCAGTTAAAAATAAAGCTGCTGTATTTTGAAGGTGTAAACCGGAAGTCATGTAGTAACCTTTCATAACTTGACCCCGGTCGTTTCGGGCCGCTGTGTGATCCATCCTGATGGTGAACGATGGCGTCCGTGTTGCAGCTCACGTCGACGGAGAACGTACAGAATCATTACTTTTAATCTCATTTTGCAGTGTTCGACCTGCTGAATCCAGCACAGGTAAGGTCACGAGAAAGTTTGATGGCGCGAGCGCGCGATCGTCAGGGTCACACTGAGACAGATGTGTTTGGAGCTGCTGATGCTTATGATTTCTGTTCGTTTAAATTATTGATGAGCATTGTGAAAGTGATGTTATGGGTAAACAAATTCAGATCTTGATGTATTTTCTATGTATTTCTTTAAATTGCAGAATCCCTCTGATGATCCTGCTGTCATTTCTGGAATATTCTGCAATTATAACATATATATGAGGAATAACAGGTGCAGGAAGGACTTATATATTAGATGAGCAATAATCAACGACACAACTGAAATACTTGAATAAACTAGCAAGCAATTGAACACATAAACAAACATTATAATTACTGATGAGGCCTTCAGTGGACATAATGTAGTTTTATTTCAGGAGTTAACAAGGATTATGAAGAAGTCAGAATAAAACTAAATCTATAACATATCACTTTAAAAACACATTTAAAGCTATATTTCCCAACAGGTTTGTAAAATTTGTGTAATTTGTGTCAGATTCTTTCACTTTCAAATATTTTTATTGGGTCAAAATTTACACAGTATAGTCATTTGGCATCTGTATTACTCGCATTTGGTGTCTCACTCCCCCGCCCCGACACACATCTTTTGGAAAATCACTGTATAATATATTAGATCATACGTCCTTCAAAGAAAAAAAGAATTGTCTGATCCATTTGGATGGATGGATGCATGAACCTGATACATAAAATCTTAAAATTAATCAAAGGTGGATCTTCTTTTTTACATGACTGTAAACACATTTTGAATTTTTGATGTTTAATTTCAACTAACAGAATTTGTTCTCTGAGGATCATACATGATTACATTTGGCCACTCTTTGACTCTAACTTCATGTTTTATAACATTCTCAGAGACCAAGAACCAAACCACCACTAACGGGAGGTTTGGGGTCCTGTTTAAGCTCCTGAATTCGATGTGTTTCTGTGTGCAGTGTCATGTTGGCCAGGAAGGGCCTCCTGCCAGACGGTTTCCTGTTGACCCGTCTGGCAGAAGACCAGAACCAACCGAACCGCAGCCGCTCCAGAATTCAGAGGTCCCGGTTCATCACCAAGACGGGATCCTGCAATGTGGCTCACAAGAACATCAGGGAGCAGGTAAAGGAGAAAACAGAGGCGCTGCCTCTCTGGATCTACCTGTGACGTGTTTGAACTGATCCGAGGGAACATGTAAATGTTCTACAGTGGCACCAGAACGGAGCTGTGAGGAACTCCGCTTCGATTTTGTGCAGTTTAACTTTATTTCAGACATAAAGCAGGTTTCTCTGTGTGTCTCAGGGTCGCTTCCTCCAGGACGTCTTCACCACCATGGTGGACCTGAAGTGGCAGCACTCCCTCCTCATCTTCACCTCGGCCTTCCTCTGCTCCTGGATGCTCTTCGCTATGGTCTGGTGGCTCCTCGCTTTTGCTCATGGAGACTTGGAGCCCCGTGACCCTGAGGGCGAGCCGGGCCCCATCCCCTGCGTCACCGCCATCCACTCCTTCACCTCAGCCTTCCTCTTCTCCATCGAGGTCCAGGTGAGAGTTGCTGCCAGTCACTAACTGACTGATGTTTGTCTTTTGCTAACGCGCTGGCCGCCTCCAGGTGACCATCGGTTTCGGTGGCAGGATGGTTACGGAGGAGTGTCCCGTCGCCATCATGGTTCTCATCATCCAGAACATTTTGGGACTGATCATCAACGCGGTGATGCTCGGCTGCGTGTTCATGAAGACGGCGCAGGCCAACCGACGAGCAGAGACGCTCATCTTCTCCAGAAATGCCGTCATTGCTCCTCGAAATGGGAGGCCCACCTTCATGTTCAGAGTGGGAGACCTGAGGAAGAGCATGATTATCTCAGCCACCGTGCAGCTGCAGGTGACAGGCACACAGAAAATTACAGAGATGCACAACAAGCGCAAAGAGATGCTGGCTAAATTCCTGTTTCTCTCCAGGTGATCCGGCGGACTGTGACAGCAGAGGGGGAGGTGATTCCAGTCTGCCAGCTGGACATCCAGGTGGAGAACCCTCTGAGGAGTAATGGCATCTTCCTGGTGTCTCCTCTGATCATCAGCCACACAATGGAGCGAGGAAGTCCGCTGTATGAGATGTCTTCCCAGTCGCTAGCCTCCGAGGATCTGGAGATCATCGTCATCCTGGAAGGTGAGACTGTCAGTTCTAGCTCTAGTTCTAGTTCTGCAGATCTAGATCCAACACGTTTACTCTAACTGTAGTCAAAATAGGGGTCCAAAATGTCTCACAGAGAGACAAAAAATAAAGGACAGCAGAGACAAAAAAGTAAGATTTAAAATGATGCCGTTGAATACATAACAATCACAATGAGAGACACAAACATCTTTAACAAGACAGACAACAATCATGAAAATAGACAGAAAGATTAAAAAAAAGATGCTAAACAACTAAAAATAGAGAGGAGGACATCTAAAAAAAAACAACCGACAAAAAGAGAAACACAAAAACTACAACAAACAAACCACATTAAGTATTTCTATGCAAATATACACTCTTGTCCACTTCATCACATCCACCTTCTCTTTTAGATTAGACTGGCGAAAGTTGTACAGTTAAATGAATGAATGTTTGAGCGCGTCGGCTTTGAATCTGCCGCCTACCAGCGAGAACTGCGTACCGTGTCGTCCTCTTTGTCAGGACCACCTTCTAGAACCGGTTCAGACCCCCTTTTTAATTCCTGGTGTCATAGTTCCAACAACATGGTGGAAACCTTCCTCAGAGATTTTGCTCCATATTGTCGTGACAGCATCACACAGTTGCTGCATCCATGGTGAGAATCTCCCGTTCCACCACATCCCAAAGCTGCTCTACTGGACTGAGATCTGGTGACTGTGGAGGCCGTTGGAGTCCAGTGAACTCATTGTCATGTTCTAGAAAGCAGCTGGAGATGATCTGAGCTTTGTGACATGGTGCATTATCCTGCTGGAAGTAGCACCAGAAGATGCTCCACTGTGGTCATAAAGGGATGGACATGGTCAGCAACAATACTCAGGTAGGCTGTGCTGGTTAAACCAGGCCACATTGGTACTAAGGGGCCCAAAGTGGGCCAAGAAAATATCCCCCACATCATTACACCAGCAGCAGCCTTAAGCGATGCTCCAAGGCAGGATAGATCCATGTTTTCATGGTGTTTCCACCAAATTCTGAGCCTAGCATCTTAATGTGGAGCTGAAATGGAGCCTCATCAGACCAGCAATGTGTGTCTGTGTGAATTGTAGCCTCAGTTTCTGTTCTTAGCTGACAGGACAGTTCCTGAAATACTCAGACCAACAACCATGCCACATTCAAAGTCACTTAAATCCCCTTTCCTTCTCAATCTGATACTCAGTTTGAACTTCAGCTACAGTCTGTAGTCTACATGACTAGATGCCTTGAGTTGCTGCCATGTGATTGGCCAATTAGATATTTGCTTTATCAAGAAGTAGAACAGGTGTAGCCAATAAAGTGTCTGGTAAGTGTAAATTTGTATTTTGTAATATTCCCCATGTTCTTCACGTTAGTCTGTAATGGTATGCATCTTTTTTCTGTCAGAACACCTGTCAAGTAACAAAGTTCTGAGTGCATGTCCCTCCTTTACCTTCCAGGTGTGGTGGAGACGACAGGGATCAGCATGCAAGCTCGCACCTCCTATGTCCCTGAGGAGATTCTGTGGGGGAGACGCTTTGTCTCCATTATTACTGAAGAGGATGGCAGGTACTGCGTAGACTACTCCAAGTTTGGAAACACAGTCCCAGTCCGGATGTCATGCCTCAGTGCCAAAGAGCTGGACCAGACCAGAGGAGTCCAGGCGGGCGGGACAGAGGCCCAGCTGCAGGGGTGGGGGCTGGTCCGAGCCGGCAGAGGAGGCTTCCGCAGAGGAGGCCGGGCCTGCGATAGTGCCCCGCCTCAGCCATGGTACGCCCAATCAGAGAAGCCAGAGAAGGAAGCGGAGCAGAAAGGGCAGAAGAAGACAGTGAAGTTGGAGGTGATTGGACGGAAGACTGAGGAGGACGGACTCGAAGACTTGAGTGAATGAACAGATCCAAGCAGCTTCTGAGTCTGTGGCGAGCACACTCAAGCACACTACTGACTCACACTCATGCTGGTGCTCATAGACACTCTCTCCCACAAAGCAACACTGGAGACAAAATGGTGGAAAGTTAAGCGTGAAAACAAAAGAAAACCTCACTGGAGTGGCACTGAATGTCTCTTTGGAAAGTTTAGGTGGAAATTTGGTACATTTGTGTCACAAATTAATTGCAAGGTTATGCCATTCAAACTGTTGGGTGAACAACTTCAAAGATACACAAAAAGACTAAAAAGAGACTGGAAATGACAGTAAAACCACAAAACAAACTATTTTTTATGTAACAGATACAAGTACATAGAAATTATTAGTACATAGCAGGGATCACCAACTCCGGACATCTTGAGCCAGTATCCTGCAGGTTTTCATCTCCGTGCTGCAGCACACCTGACTCAAATACTGGGTCGTTAGGAGGCTGGTGCAGACAACAAACTGTTGGAGAACTTTTTCATTTAAACCAGATGTGTTGCAGCAGGGACACAGTGAAAACCTACAGGACAATTGCTCAAGAGGTCTGGAGTTGGTGTATAGTGTAATATATTCACTGAACAACTCATTGCATCTAGAAAATGTAAACAAATTAAAATTTTAATGTACAACACACAAAAAAAAAGTTTTTACAGAGGCAAAAAAATAAAAAAATAAAAAAAAATAAAAGTCAGAAAACGTATGGGATATAGAATTGGTGACAGGTGAGGGTGTCAGGATTGGGTATAAAAGGGACTTCCACCAAAGGTAACAAGTAAGAATGATTCATGGCTCACCACTTTGATCCAAGCTGGGTTGGAGAATCATCAGTGAATTACAAAAAGGACATTTCTCAGTGCACAATTGCTAAAGAGGACTTTGGAGAACCATTTTCACTTAATGTAGTTTACCTATGGATCCAGAACTAGAACCTGAATCTGGATTAAACAAGAAGGAAGCCCTATATCAACCAAGTGCAGAAACACTGCCAAATTCTCTGGACACCAGCTTATCTCAGATAGACAGAAAGACAATGGACACAAATTTTGTGGTCAGTAATATTTTCTGTTTCAAAACCACAAAAAAAAGTCATTTAAGTGAAGCTGCTGTAACACAATGGTAAGAATGACTATAGATTTGTTTATATTTTCTAGATACAACAAAGTCAATGAGAACTAAAAAAATAATTTACTTGAACTAGGACCTGTTAATGAAATATTCTAACCAAGTAATACATTTTAAATTCAGGTTCTTTTTTAGTTAAAAAAAACTCCCCAAACCAAGGAGAGATAAACAGAACAGGAATAAAAAACTGCCAAAAAGAGATACAAGCAGCACAGAGAGGCACAAAATGCCAAAAAATAGACGCAAACTGGCTTCTAAAAGACAGAAAAATAAGAAACAACCACTAAGACACATTTCTTCTTCTTCTTGCATCATTTGCATTCAGCTGTTTTGGTTATTTTTCTCTTTTCTTGTCTGAGCTCACTGCAAACTCAGTCCTGCCATGAACCTTTCTATTCAATGTCTTTGGTTACAGTGAGAGTCAAATATTTCAGCGTTAACTTGATGATGGCATGCTTTGTGGTACTTTCTCTTGTATTACTGTAATTTATCTACCCTTCACATAAGTCTAGAGTATATATTGATTATTATACTGTAAATAAAAACCATATACGGAGCAGCACTGTGTTTCCAGCACAGTTTCTTGTGCTACTGCAGTTCTCTGTAGACTTATGTACATTGAGAAGATAATATTTAGACTTTCAGTCCACGTTATTTATGACGTTTAATAAATTTAGTTTTTATATTTCTCGTCATTCTGAGAATGATGTAGAAAGGGTTACTGGCTGTAGTATTTTATATGACACTAGACTGATCTGGACGAAACTCCCATTTACAGATGAGATCATCCCTTTCTTCCACAAGATTGTGATGTTTGGTTTTCTCTGATTAACACGAGTCTCAGTGTTGTGCTGTCGGACGTTCAGTCACATCATTCGTTATTCTTTTCAGATGTTGCGGAGTAGATCTGCCATCAAAGATTTTTTTATATATATTTAATTGTTATTGTAATAAATAAATATACATCCTCATGTTTTTTCTTTCTTTTCTTATCTTTCAATAAAGAGTTCAGATAAAAAAAATGAAATCCTCTGCTCATTATAATTTGGGGCAGGCTTTCAAGGGTTAAATGGTCAGACTGAGCTTTAACCATCACTTGATTCAACTCATCATGTAGAGATGCTGAGAAATTATGTGTGTCAAGTAAAAGAGCAGGAGACGTGCAGTCATTCCTTCCACAGTAAATGAAGTAATGTTTTAACTGTGTTTTATTTAAGAATTTCCTCTTTATTTAAAAGAAAAATATTCCTCTTGAGATTTAACACTTTGACGCCAGTTGGCACAAGTTGCCCTTTGTCTACCCCTTCTGCCCTTTATTTTGCACCTTTTTAATTTTTTTTTATTTTATTTTAATCAAACTGAATTATTTTATTTTTTGTTTTTCTGTTATTGTTATAATAACTATGCATTATTTCGTATCTTGTGTCGTATCTCTGATCTATTTAATCAAACTGAATGGAGATCCTCCATGAGTGGGGGTCCCTTCTGTTGCACCAGGCCCTGCCATGGACACACCTGACACACATCACCGCAGTCAATCCCCGGAATTCTAATCACCCACATCTGCAGCTAATCAGATCCTTGGGCCATATACAGTGCATCCGGAAAGTATTCACAGTACTTCGCTTTTTCCACATTTTAATATGTTACAGCTTCATTCCAAATTATATTAAATTAAGCTCTTACCTCAAAATTCTACACACAATACCTCATTATGACAAGGTGAAAAAAGTTTTTTTTTTAAGTTTTTGAATTTATAAAAAATGGAAAACGAAGAAATCACATATACATAAGTATTCACAGCCTTTGCTTAATACTTTGTTGATCCACCTTTGGCAGCAATTACAGCCTCAAGTCTTTTTGGATATGATGCTACAAGCTTAGCGCACCTATCTTTAGGCAGTTTCGCCCATTCTTCTTTGTAGTACTTAAGCTCCTTCAGGTTGGATGGGAGACGTCTATGCACAGCCATTTTCAGATCTCTCCAGAGATGTTCAATCGGATTCAAGTCTGGACTCTGTCTGGGCCACTCCAGGACATTCACAGAGTGGTTCTGAAGCCACTCCTTTGAGATCTTGGCTGTGTGCTTTGGGTCATTGTCCTGCTGAAAAATAAACCGTCACCCCAGTCTGAGATCTCGAGTGCTCTAGAACAGGTTTTCATCCAGGATGTCTCTGTATATTTCTGCAGTCATCTTTCCTTCTATCCTGACTAGTCTGCCAGTTCCTGCTGCTGAAAAACATCCCCATAGCATGATGCTGCCACCACCATGCTTCACTGTAGGGATGGTATTGGCCTGGTGATGAGCGGTGCCCGGTTTCCTCCAAACATGACGCCTGGCATTCACACCAAAGAGTTCAAGCTTTGTCTCATCAGACCTGAGAATTTTGTTTCTCATGGTCTGAGAGTCATTCAGGTGCCTTTTGGCAAACTCAAGACGGGCTGCCATGTGCCTTTTACTAAGGAGTGGCTTTCGTCTTGCCACTCTACCATACAGTCCTGATTGGTGGATTGCTGCAGAGATGGTGGTCCTTCTGGAAGGTTCTCCTCTCTCCACAGAGGAACGCTGGAGCTCTGCCAGAGTGACCATCGGGTTCTTGGTCACCTCCCTGACTAAGGCCCTTCTCCCCCGATTGCTCAGTGTAGACGGCCGGCCAGCTCTAGGAAGAGTCCTGGTGGTTCCAAACGTCTTCCATTTACGAATGATGGAGGCCACTGTGCTCATTGGGACCTTCAAAGCAGCAGAAATTTTTCTGTATCCTTCCCCAGATTTGTGCCTCAAGACAATCCTGTCTCGGAGGTCTACAGACAATTCCTTCGACTTCATGCTTGGTGTTTGTGCTCTGACATGCATGGTCAACTGTGGGACCTTATATAGACAGGTGTGTGCCTTTCCAAATCATGTCCAATCAACTGAATTTACCACAGGTGGACTCCAATTAAGCTGTAGAAACATCTCAAGGCTTATCAGTGGGAACAGGATGCACCTGAGCTCAATTTTGAGCTCCATGGCAAAGGCTGTGAATACTTATGTAAATGTGATTTCTTCGTTTTCCATTTTTTATAAATTCAATAACTTAAAAAAAAAACTTTTTTCACCTTGTCATAATGGGGTATTGTGTGTAGAATTTTGAGGTAAGAGCTTAATTTAATATAATTTGGAATGAAGCTGTAACATAATAAAGTGTGGAAAAAGTGAAGCGCTGTGAATACTTTCCGGATGCACTGTATATTCCAGCTCCGCGCTCACTCCCCGTCGGACCTCGTTACCACTCAGTTGGACTTTCCTGCCCTCCCCTTCCTGACTCACCTGACTTATCCTTGGACTCCTGTTATCGCTTCAGTCGTAAGCTCCTTTGTCAAGATTCCGTTTGTGAATAAAACCTTGTTTAATCTTGCTCTGTCTGTGAGAGGTCCTTTGTAACACCTTCAGTTATATAGATGTTTTTTTTTTTATCACTGAACATTAAAACTCAATGAATTCAACTCTGCACACTCTGACAGACAAATCTTTCCATGCATGTTCTGGGCAAATATTGTCAGCTCTATTTTTATTTGTTCCATATGGAACTTAAACAATAAAATATTTTTTTTGTAATTGTTTCACCGTTTTCTAATTCATGCATACGTCAAATGAATGTCTAAAATGTTTTTAATAAAATTAAAATATCAGATTTTTTACTACTACTAATAATAATTATATATGTATCTATATCCACACTTTTTATTTTTTAATTATAATTTTTAGTAATTAGATAATATTTACCTTTGACTTGGGGTCAGAATAGCCAGTGGAAACACTCAATGATTTGCGTCATCTCATAATCCAGTCTGGAATAGCACATGGCCATCGAACATGGAGCCAGAAGGACTCCAAAGAAACAAGACATAAGTTACTTTTGTCACTTTTATTGTTAAAATTTTACAATATGGAATAAAGAAATTAGTAAAGAAAATTACATTTTTTTTTTTCAAAAGACACCTGAGAAGAGTAAAAAGAAAAAATCGACCCACAATTAAAATTTAATACGCAGAGTCACAGCTGTCATTTACACCCAACACCACCATACGCTCAGCAAGGTCCCCACAAGTGCCAGGACCGGCGTTGCTGTGGTAACCGTGTTACCAGAGTTGCACAGATTACTGTTGCAGCATCTGTACGTGAAGCTGGAGATGGACGGAAACATCTGGGTGAGGCGGGAGATGTCACAGTCTGTGTACCTGATACACTGACGAATGGTCTTCCCTCCTGAACACACACACACAGGCACACACAACATCAAGAACACAGTGTATGGATTAAAACACCTTGAAAGGAGAAATACTGCATGACGTGAGTACATGAGGACATTACACGAAATATGTCATTATTTGCTAAAAAAAAAAAAAAAAAAACAACATCTCAGACTTTTTAAACTTGTTAAATGTTAAAATTCATGACAGTCCAATTACAAAAAGGCTGAACCAGTGTGGCTTGTTTGGAAGACTCTTCTCTCTAATAAAAACATGGCAGCACAGCTTAGGCTGGCAAAGCTGTATCTAAACAAATCACAAGACTTCTGGAACAATGTCCTCTTGACAGACCAAACCAAAGTGGACATGTTCAAAAAAACAACAAACAAACAGCATGTCAGCACAAACACAAACGGTCTTAGAAGGATGATGGTCTGGACAGCTTGCAGTCATTGGTCAGGGTGGCATTGGCCACTCTAAAATCTGATTGGATGCCCCAGGTCCTACCTCAGGTGACTGACAGATCACTGAATGAGTAGAACAGAAACATCTTTCCAGATCTGCATGGATCCCTAGTATCACTACATCAGTTTGTAGTAAACACAAAAAAGTAGTTTCCTAATTTTTCTTTAAATTCTTTAAATTTCATTCTTTAAAAATATTAACATTTGGCTGCACATTTCTAGAAGAGCTTTTGTCCCTGTACAAGAACAATTAATAAAGTTACCTATGTAAGGCTATTAACCTGATGTTAGCATGAAGCCATGTAGCAGTGCTAATCTAGTTCTATGCTAGCACTTGATTAGTTTTAAGATAATGTGAGAAAACCATGTCATGTTTAGTTTTCAGTGAGTATATTTAAGGACTACACATCAACTCAATTTTTCACAGTTTTTCACACTGGAGCTGACAAACTATAAAGATGCTCAAAGAGAACCACTTAACTTAGCGCTAACTAAGCTAGTGCTACATGATCCAGTTTTATTTAGAGACAAAGCTAGCCAAGGCTGCTGGTTGATTTTAAAGTAGCTAAGTAAGTAAGTTCCAGTCTGCCACCACCACCACAAGACAGTAAACCAGAACTGATCACCCTACTGCCACATCAAGCTCCACATACTGACACATTATGACAGCTCTGTTAGAGAGAGGAGCACAAAAAATGCACTACGGAAAGCAAAAATTCAACTTCCTGTAAGCCGTTTAAACTTCAAGTGATGTAGAATATGCCTGAGCATATAAACTCTAAAGAGGTCTGTGTTTTCTCACTTGGTTTAGTCTCTGGTGGGGCATTTCATGAGCACATTACAATGAATCTGTTCCAAAAGTAATCATATTTTTTGTGTTTTCTCAAAACTGTCTGACATAGAAAAGTCTGTCCAGTGTTTCTGCAGTGTTATTAACCAACCCAATGATATGATGCTTGTACAACCTCTGAGCTGTGCCCATATGTTTGCCTAACTGACCTCTCTCGCTCAGAGAGATGCATGAGTCTTCGAATGTGCACTCCTGCACGTTCTCGCAGCGTCCTGTGTAATCTGAGCACTTGTAGCAGCGAAGTCCAGCTCCTGAAAAAGAGAAAGAGAAGGTTCTTTGTTTAGAAACAGACAATCTCAGCTTAAATCAGCTCTGGAAGTGAATGTAACCTCAGATGGGTTCATGTTTTGTGTCTTTTCTCATCTGAGAGCCATTTTATAATCTATAAAATTCACTTTTATTTATAATTAAATCAGCTTCATATTTATGAAAGTGGTTTCATTTGAACTCCAGTTAGTAACTCTAGTAAAAAAGACTTAACAGCTAAAATGAACTGGACAAGAAAACGATAGTTGGTTGTTCCATTTCTTTTTTATTGAATGTGTCTTTGAACATAAATCATTTTAAATATTTGTTTTGAGTCTGACTAAAAGAATGACAGAATTTTGCCTCCTGCAGAGTAAAATCATTTCAATATTATTTAACTGACCTTTAACTCAGGCTGATGATGAAATGTAACTCTTATTTTATTGGACATGACTGATGCATTATGTTTTCCATGTGACCCATTACAAATTTCAGACTAATTAAACTTCTAATTTACATAATCATAATCTTAAGACAAATATTGACAATTATCTGATAACATTTAAATTTTTCGGTAGTGGCATCTTTGAGATTATAACTCCATTTAATGATGTGAGGTAGTGTTTACAAGAGAGCATGACATTGGCTAACTATCTAACTGTTTAGAGCTACTCTAGCTACTTTAGCTTTCCTTACTGATCTGTTGTCTGTGTCCACTTTGTATGTTTACACCATTAGCCTGGCAGGTTAGCTGGAAGCCTGTTACCATGGTAACCTGTCAACAATATGCTGTGCATTGATGTTACAGAGTTGAAACGTAACAGCATAGCGAAGAGATGCATCATAATAACACTCAAAGTGAAGCATTACTAATACACTGATCCACCTAAAAAAACAGAAATGAACCAAAAAAATGTGCATTTAGTACATTCTTGTCTGTACTGGGTCACGAGGAAAAGTAGGCAGTGTTGGGAAAGTTCAGTTTCTACATGAACTAGTTCAAAGTTCAGTTCACACATTTTAAAATGAACTAGTTCAATTCATAGTTCATAGATCAATTTTTTAAACTAAGTTCACAGTTCTAAAAATGACATGTAATCTGAGGAGACCATTCCGTTCAGCATCTAATGCAGTTTTGCCCAATCCCAGTCCTTGGACTGTCCAGCATGCGTTAGATGTTTCCCCGCATTAACTCCGCTGCCTCAGACTCCTGCACAACTCAGTAACAAGTTGATGAGATGATCCATTGTTTTGAATCCGGTGTGTTGGAGCAGGAAAGAACACAAAACAAACAAACTAGATGGTACAAGGGACCTTTTTTAGTTACATTCCTAGTTTATAAGTCTAGTTTTCTGCATACAAAAATAATGATACAGAATAACGTAATAAAAAAATAATTCTCAATTTATTTTCATTCTGCTGTTTAATCTGTACATTTGTGCTGTAGCATTATTGTTTGTCACCAAAATCTTTGGCTATTTGCAGTAAAGGTCTGTTTCCTAATTACATTACTAAAGATAACTGATGCTAACTTATGCAAGAAAGTGGAACTGGAAAACACTTTACTAGACAAAGTCTTTTTTTTTCCTGCTTCACTTTTTGAATATTTATCCTTAGATTATATCTTGCACTTAAATGATGAATAAGTGTGTGTATCATTATGTGCCGTAAATATCTAAATATATGGATTTTTGTACAAATGATTTAACAATAAACACTTGACCAGAGGCAAAGAAATGACAACTTTTCTGCCTTTGTGAAATGTCAGCTCAAGTAAATCACCGTTTTTGCTTTCAAGACAAAAATCTTGAATCAAATAATTGTTGCCACCTTGGATAACCCTTCCCATAAGAAAGGGATATTCAGAGAAGAAGTGTAGAAATGAATAGAAAGCCTGTTAGTGGAGCTCCCAGTGTAAATCTGCAGGGATCCATTTTGTGTTGAGTCCTTTTCCACCCACCTGCATGGAGCATCCCAGAACAGAGCAACAGGATCAGTCCGAGGCAGCGCTTCATGTCGTCTCCCTGCAAACAAGAAGAGCAGCTGAAGTGAAGCAACCAGCAGCAGCAGCAAGAGTGTGTCCGGCTTGGTGTGTGCCTGTGACTCAAAGAGGACGGGTGTCCACTGACAGCAGCTCTTTGTCCACTGGACCACAAAGACTCGCTGTTTGCTAAAACATCCTCCTACTTCTCCTCTCCAACAATCATTTGGCCTCTGCTTCGCTGAGAATTTTATTATGTTGTTTATATACAGTTTCTCATCTGTACCATGCAACAGTCTTGGGCCAGCCCTCCTGTGTTTATCGGGAAAAAAGGAAAAAAAAGGCTATGTCAGTATTGTAAACAAAAATATATTAAACTGATATCATAGTTGATTTTTATGTAATTTTGACAAAGGGGTAGGTAAAAATAAGTTTATCTACTTCTACTTGGTAGCATGAGTCTAGCTTCATGCTAACATCCAGTTAATACAGGGCTGCCAACTTTTCAATAATCCTTAGAGTGAGATTTGGTGGAACCAAAATTTTGTTTCAGACACAGTAGCAAGACATAAGAATATTTTTGACTAGTTTTGTGCAGGTTTAAACATAAAATACAACACTCGAGAGTAACAAAATGTAAAAAAAGGTAAACAAATAGGTTTTCAAAGCACCAACAGAAACTTCAAAATAAAACAGGACCCAACTCATCTACAAAAAAGAATACAAAGACAAAACGTTATGGCCACAAGTTTATGAACCAGGCAATGGAAATTTCTTGGTCCAGGTTCAGTTAACGGCTCAGTTTGACCCTGTGATGCGTGAACATCTCAGACGAATCCAAGCTAAGGAAGCCTCAGACACGTACCTGAGTAGGGATCCAAAATTAAGTCATTGCCATTACCAGAATAAAAAAAAGCCAGATATTATTGGTTAATAATGGACAGCATGCCCGATGATGATACATTTGGTTAACACTCACTGTAATATGTCATCAGAACTAATCTAATTGTTTTGTATGCTATTCCCACTATGGTGAGCACTCACAAGGTGACACAAGACTGACCACAAGGGCCTTTCCCTAATCCTGTTGTTTAGCATTTTTTTCCTTTTGTTAAAAATAAATCTTTATTTAACCCTGGAATAATAAACGTCTAAAACGAATAAATAAACTAATTTTGTACAACCAAGGTCGTAGGAATCTTCGTTAAGAGTTGAAGAGTCAAGATTTTCTTGTCAGTGAGAACATGCATGAGTCAGGGGTTGAAGAAGATCTGGAAAACTAAAGTTGAAACTAATTCAAATCTCTTTGCACCAGGTCTGTCAAAAATACTTACCTAATACTTAGTAGTTATAAATGGAATTACTAACTACCAAGTATCCATGTTGGTTAGCACTGACAAAGCTAGCACTACATGATCCAGTTTATTTTAAACAGGAGGTTGGCAGCTAGTTGATTTAAAGGAAGCTACAGCATGAAAATGTGGAGAAATAAATTCTGGAACCAGGCTCATTGTGTAGAGAAAGATACAAGAATGAAAATAAAGGGAATTGTTTCTGACTTTTTGGTAAAGAGAAAGGACACAGATCTGGCCGAGACAGACCCCAGACCCTGTATGAGTAGCCAGGTCATATACAAGGATGAGGCTACCACCACCACCAGACAGTAAACCAGGACTGATCCCCCTACTACCACATCAAGCTCCACATACTGCAACCCGAAACAAGCAACTTATGTTTCTATAGACCTGTTTTTTAAACGTGTTGCAGATATTTCCATTTGTTGAAATGTTTTATTACTCGTCTCTGAAATGTGACCACAGTTACCACAGCAGTGGATCTGAGTGTATGTTAGAGGAACACAATCATTCCTTTCTTAGTGTGTGATCCGCTTAGATGAAGTCTTTCCAACCCTCTGGCCACCCCAAGTATAAAAGCCTAGCTCCACCACTGACTGACAGTAATAATATGTGATTTAAATTAAAAGCAAATACAGATAATTTCTATGCTGACCATCATGTTTACTCGTTATCTGTGAGCTTCTGATCTGACCACAGGACCGCCTCTTCGTCTGTCTGCTCCACTGTGTAATCTGGGAGGAACTGGCATCAGTTTGGTATGTGAAGTGTTTTTCTCAGAGGCTCCAGAGACACAGACACAACCAATACGATTAACCTTTAGAGTTGCTCCACAACAACACGAGCGCCAGAGAAAGAAAGAAAGAAAGAAAGAAAAAAGAAAGAAAGAAAGAAAGAAAGAAAGAAAGAAACTGTCTAATTATTCAAATTTTTAATCAAGTCAACTTTATTTACAGGCACATTTAAAAACAACATGCGGTGACCAAAGAGCTGTACAACTAAGAGTGATAAAGTAGTGATACAAATTTGGGAGCGTTAATAATAAAACAGAAAAAAAGAAATAAAGACTATAAAGACACAAGCATGGAACAATCAGCAAAAAATGCCGACGCTTAATCTGGTTTAAAAGCAAGAGAGTAAAAAGAAATCTTTAAACAAGATTTAAAAATGTCCACAGTTGGTGAGATCTTAACATTAGTGGGGACGCTTTTCCACAATTTGGGGGTGACAACAGAAAAAGCTCTGCCCCCTCTCAATTTCAGCCTGGACCTCCTAGGAGCCTGGGACAAGAAGACGTGACCGGTCAGCCAACCTCAGCAATGTAGGGAGGGTGTGGGGTTAAAAGATCAGTGAGATAATTAGATCAATCACAGCTTACAAATTAATTCATCATGATTATTCACCATTCACAACTACGCCTGAAATATGCTCGTTTTTAATGTATCAACAGGAAGACCAAACCAATCACTTCACTCCCCTTCACCTCCACCTTCATCACCAATGGAGACACCTTCCACAGCGTACTGGCCAGCTCACTGTCCTGTTGGTCACGGCGAGGTCAGAGAACATCCCGAGGTGTATCACAGGACAACACATTTGTTAGGTTCAGTTTGGTTCTGTGTCGGACCGTTACTGTCTGTTTCTTACCCTGGAGCAGGGGTGCCCAAAGTAGGGCTCGTGGGCCATATTTGGCCTGCCAACCTGTTATGTCTGGCTCGCCAATTAGATATCAAAACTATTTTGAGTATTTCAAACCTGAAAGATTGACTCACACCTCAATGACATACTCACTTTGTCAGTGAGCCAAGTGCAACCTAACATGTTCAAAGATCAGCTTCATGTGTGCCACTAGTGTTAACTCTTTGCCGTGTTGAACATGCATTATTTGTTGTTGATGATATTTTCCACTATATTTGATTACAATTTTGTGCCTGCAGTTATTGTTTGTTGTCCTAACTATGCCTTTATTGTTATTTTGCCATATTGATGTTTGTAGCATGTCATTTGCACTGATGGAAAAGAATTCATTTGTATGCATGAACAATAATTAAAAGAACTATGATTTATATTTATTTGTGTTTCACCCTTAAAATCACTGTGTTTGGTCCATGGCTTACTGGTACATTTTTACTTTGGCCCTTGGAGGCAATAAGTCTGGGCACCCCAGCCCTATAACATCCTCGGCTGTACAAGACACATGCTTGAATCTTCCTTTGATTAAATATGGGAAAGGTGCTTTACCACACTGAATGAAGCTTGTGACTCTGGTACACCAAGATTTCACTGGTTTCAATCCACTATTAAGATAATTACATAGATAGTTCAGTTGCAAGTAGTCCGTTTTAAGTCCTCAGTCTGGCGGAGACTATTTCCTTTAAGTAAGAATTACAGTGCCAGTAGCCATGACAACAATGAACAGACCAATGGTTGGAGCATCTAACAAAAATAAAGCCTGATCACAGCTAGTACAACCAGAAACCATTATAAATTAGGAATACATGAAAATGTATACTTCCATTGCCAACTTACCTCTACATTAGATGGTCATACAGATAGATTTTATTATCTTACAGTTTCTTATTTCATGGTGGAGCAGCAACCCAGTGTGTTCTGATCAGGTTGTCGTCTTGTTAAATATGGTGGTTGTTAAATTAAAATGCAGTATTACTCTGCATACTGTTTTTCACGTTGCCCTGTTGGCAAATCCAGATGTAAAAACTGAAGTTGTTAAAGTGTTTCACCTCAATGTAAAGATGCTTTGTCATTGGTATAAGTATTTCAATAATGTTTTCAGAAGCTGTTTTTTCTAAAATGGAAAGTTTAGTCCTTGGTAAAAGTGTTTCAGCATTGTACTTTTGTTTTGTAAACAGAAACATGGTTTTTATTATGTAAAATGTAAAAGTGTTTTACTCTATATAATTTTGTTTTGCACTTCCACCGTACGGAGGTCTCATTTTTTTCTGCAGGTGTTCAGTAAATTGCAATTGTAGTTTGTGCCATTGGGTGTCCCTATATCCTCCAAACTGGACCCTCAAGCAGAATTTCAGTAAGAAGTAACTGTTCAGTAAGAATAAAACTCATCTATATATATATATATGTGTATATACATATACATATATATATATATATATATGTGTGTGTGTGTTACTATTAAAATTATTAAACACCATTTAAATGTTGCAGTATGTAAATGTACTCTTGACTTGAAATGTATGCAAAACCATATTTTTGGTAGCTTTTAAATGACTGCTTCTATTGATTTCATACGTGTAGTTTTTATGTTGTAAAAATACAGAGAGCTGCACATTTTTGTTGAAAACTACGATGAAGTTGGCACGATTTAACTGCATGAAACATCATTAAATGTGGATAAAAAGTCAGTACAGAACATTGTCATTCTTCAGAAAATGTGAGTAGTTTCCTTATTTTGTCCTTTAAAGAGACAGCTGGTAAAAATCTTCAACATAATTGAGTAACACCACTTGAAGGGTTTCAGTAGGGTTATGTGAAAGCTGCACCGAGTGTCTGGGCGTTGTGTAATACAGAGTTTAGGTCGGGATGGGCGTCCCAGCTCGTGACAGACGGGACTGTCGGCTGCAGCTCACAGAAGCATGACTGTCCTGCAAGAAGCAGCTGCCTGAAGCTGCACGCACCTCTTTTGTCTAAACAGTTGCTTTTCATTGCATTACTTCAGTTTCCCTGCAGCGAACAGAGGAGCATTAATGTGTTAAATACATACCACCACAATAAGGCTGATAGTGACACTATAGTAGATTTGATTTTGGTACCATTTGACTTAATTCTGCATCAGGAAACATTCCATCACTGCAATATTTTAAGTAAACACAAAATCTTAAACTTTATGAATTTTGTTCATTTTAGCCATTTAAAGTTGTTCTTTAAATGTTTGACTGGACTTGCACCTCAGCCACTTTGTAAATTTGTGAACAGACTGGAAACCTCCAGAGCAACAAGAGCAGCTACATGTGGAGACTGTAAAGCTCCATTTTGTAAAACATCTTTTGCCCTGAATGTTTTTTCTGTGAAAGGGGACACAGAAGGGACAGGTGTTGCGAATTAGCCATGGCTATAAACACTGTGATACATGCATCAGATTATTTTAACATAATAGTCTATGTTTACTGTATCTGTCCCTATTAAATAAATAAATAAAAATACAAAAAAACAAACAAAAAAAGTTTGGTTAGATTTGGATGCACATGCATCAGAGTTTAACCTTTTAACACCTAAGGACCCTTTTCTTCCTTTGTTAAGGATGTTAAAATCATCCGATTTAATGTAAATGTTCAAGTTGACAGCAAATGAAGGCTGTTATGGACTGATTTACACTCACTTTATTAGCTCCATCTCTTCAATGTCTAATCAGTCAATCACATGGCAGCAACTCAATGCATTTACTGTAGTCATGTCGAAGTTGCTCAAGTTCAAACTGAGCATCAGAATAAGGAAGAAAGGGGATGTACGTAACTTTTAACGTGGCAGGGTTCCACCAGTTTAAAATGACTAAACTAGGCTGCATGGTGTCAGGTGGTATAGTTAGTAACAAACTTCAAGAAGGAAAAAACAACTGTGGTGGACATCCTAAAGAGGAAAATGGAGAGAGTGCTTCTTCAGGAATTCCTTGTCTCTGGGAATATTACATGGAAAAGCATGGTTTGTTGGCTAACTGTAATCTTTGACAGTTCAGACACGATTCGTAAAGTTATTTCCATCCCCCATCTCAGATGGTTAGAGGAATCAGCCCCTCTGTGGTGTGATTACAGATGAATGAGTCTGCAGGTGATGTCAGGCTGCAGGCAGCTGCAGACACTGCTCAGCAAATCTGCCGACGCCTGCAGACAAAGAGCATTTCATTCAGAATGACAAAGATGTCACAGTTTCCCCATCAGTCAGCATTCAGATGCCCACAGCAACAGCTCAGACTCAGCTCAGATTCAGCAGCTTGACAGCTTTGACTTGACTCCCTCAGATTTTACTGCTCAGTTTTAATGTCTTGACGGCTTTGACTTGACTGTTTGGCCTCGGCAACTCTGATCCAAGCTCGTCTGATCAGATCCAACAGGTCCGACTCAACAGCTTAGACTTGATGGCCATGACTGTTTGGATTTGACGACTTAAAATTCAGCATGTTTGATGACCCTGACTTGACCCGTCAATAGTTGAAACCTCAAGTTCAACACCTTTGAATCAGTGACTAGGGTGTGATGCTTGGACTAGACAGCTCAGACTTCATATTTTGTATTTGATAGCCTTGACTCAATGGTTTTGACATGACTACTCAGACTAAATGATTCAGACTCGCTAACCCTGACTTGATACTTGAGACTCAACTTCTTTGACTAGATTACCCGGACTTGATTGCTTTGACTCCGTTCAGATAAGACTGCTTGGCCTATTCTCGCATTAAAACATTCTGAACATCATGGCCCATGCTGCCTCCTGTGTTTCTGATGGTTGACCAGTTTGCTCCAGTTCTCTCAGTTCCTTCCTCTCTTACATACTGGTGTCAAAACGGCTCTGAAACTCAGCAGGAAGCTATTTGTGCTCTGAAGAAATCTTTTGGCTCTCTGTTTCCTGGAAACGAAGTCATTCTTCTAATACTTCCAGTACTGAAAGTGTGGTTTGATGCTTTGATGGATAAATTCTTTGTCAAATGACAGGCAGACTCCAGAACCTCTGACCCAGCCGGGGCCCCTTCAACTCCTACTGGGTTCTTCTGCAGACTGAATGCTGAATAGTGTAAAAACACATTGTTAAAAACCACTTTCTGGTCAGAGACCCTTTATTTTATTCATGAAAGCAAATTAATAAAATTTAAAACTTAGAATTATAAATCAAGTGAGCACAAAATTGTTTAATGGAACAAAAGATCAAACATCAGATATAAAAGACTAAAAGCCAGCGTTGGAGTCAGATTGAAATCAGTCATGTGACTAGAGGTTCAAGTATGAAATAAAGCAAAAAAAATTAAATATTGACAAAACATCATCATTCATCAGTCAAATATATTTGGAAAAACTGCAGCAGTTACAACTGAAAAGTGTTTTGAAGCTATAATTCTCTGTGTGAAACACTTATCAGGGTGAATTTACATAAAGGGGGGGGTCATGCTCTAACACAATACATGCAACAATGCTTACATGCTCAATAGGAAAGCTAAGTCCACAGCTCATATCAAAGGAAAATGATTAGATAGACAAGATCTAACTTGTAGCTTCCTCCAAAAAATGATTTGATTTTAACAAAGACTCATGTCTATTTGGTAAAGGAGCAGAGTGTAAGATGGTGCGACATGTCTCTGGAATACTGCAGATTGTAAAAAATAAATACATAGCACCTCCCCACATCATGCAAGAGAAACTTCAGAGGCTACTGTAAATTTGTAAACCGTTTAAAACCTAAATGGCATGCAGATAGCGTAGTAGGATAAAGGCCAGCTTATTTTAGCATAAGGCCTAGAAGCAACTAGTTTCACTTGGCATAAACACTAGAAATGACTTCTTAGCTTAGCATAAAGACAGGAAACAGCATAGTTCAGCATAAAGACCAGAATCAGCTAGTCTAGCTTAGCATAAAGACTCAAAATGGTTAGCCGAGCTTAGCATAAAGACAAGAATGACTTAAGTCAGCATAGTAACTGGAAATGGTTTTGCCTAGTTTAGCCTGAAGACAGGAAATAACATCAGGAAAAAGGAGAAACGGCTATGTTAGCATAGCTCTAGAAGTAAACATCAGGGAAGCTATTTTACGTAATCCTATGGATAGAAAATTATTAGATTATGGCATGGTGTAATAATCACAGGTTGTTGGACATATGAAATTATATTTATTTAACTACATGACCTGTAAAGGACCAGATTATTAATTTCTTAATTGCATCCTGATATGTAAACCCTTTTTTTTTGTTCTTTTTCATGCAACTGGGTCTTAGATGAGCTTGAAGATGGGAAGAGATGGCTAGGTTAGCTTGCACAAACATAAAAAAGCCCCAAAGATTAAGACCTGCCACCTTTCAACATATGTGTCAGGTATGTGAAAGAAAACCATATTCTAAGATGTCTGAAATGAACTACAACTCCACTTTCAACCACAAAACAGTGAGCAGCTACAGTCAGTTCCCTTTAGCAGGAGATGAGGCTCAATGTTCAGAAAAGTCAGACCACATTTCATCAACAGATCTAATTTCTTAAAGAAGAAATGAAATCTACTGATCTCTACTTCAGCTTGTACAGATGTGTCTCTCAGAAGAGTCTTTGTTCGATGATGATGTTCCTGTTCTTCATAGTAAGTGGTAAAGACTGCCATTGTCCAGAAAGTCCGTATTTAAGAGATAGAAAACAGTTGCTTTTTGAGGATGAATGCATTTCCTATTTCTATCAAGAAAAAAATTAAATAAAAATCAATAACATTTGGTAAAAACTAAAGCGGAGGTCTGCTCACCCTTACGAGATCAGGCTAAGCTTTTTGTATTCCCGTCTTACATTCATTTCTGCATTAAACACCAGATTTAATAATCATAATAATCATGAAACTGTTTAAAATGTGCTAAATTGATCGTGCTGTAATCCTGCCAAACATCCAAACGTAATATTGATTCATTATTGAAAAAGACCATTTTTTACGTATATCATCAACTGCTGTAAACATCGAAACAGTTATGGCAGAATCCAACATCATTTCACAGGTAGCACCTTTTCCATTTGTTTCATGCATTCAATCGTTTTGGCACAATCATCAAGTTCAAGATAAAAATAGTTCCTTATTAACAGGCACAAAAGCATTTACAGTATGTACAGTAAATCCAGGGTATACAGTGTAAGCAGGGCAAATTCATTTGTAATAGAAATATAAAGCCTCTATACAATCATACATATTTTCATTTCTCTCAGGCACTGTGACTAAATCCCGCGAGTAAATAAGCTAAAGCAGAGCGTGGCTCAGTTGCACAGACTTTTAGTTCCACACTAACTGATTGTTTCTAATGTGTAAGTGTCTGTTATTCTGGTAACAAGTGCTTTACTATTAAATCTGACAAGTGCAGCTCAGCCTGACAATACCGGTCAGTGAACCCGAGCAGGAGGCTTCCAGCCTGATGCCCAGCTGAGCACGGACAGAAAGAGTGAAAATCTGAGCGCACACATGGAACAATGACTATGACAGCGCAGACATTATGTTGTGTGTGTTTCTTTTTATGGTCATTTTTGGTCTCTTTCGACATTTTCCATTCATGTGTGTTCTGTATTGTCATATCCTGTGTGCATTCAGTCATTGTGAGATTCGTTGTCTTTGTAAGGCTGTTTTGTGCGTCTTTTCTTTCAGTCTTTAGTTAGTAATCTTGTCTTGCTTTGCCGCTGTTTGTGTCTTCGTCCTGTGGGATTTTAAACCTCTGACTCTTCGTCCCAGTTAGGCCTGTTCTTTAATCCATCCAACCAACTGAACAAAGCTCAAAATCTATTGTTGGCCAGTGCTGCACAGCAGAACTCCCAGTTACGATGCCTCTGGCAAACAGCTGGATTCATAGAATGTTCCACTACAGTTATTAACATGTCGTTTTATTTCTTATCTCTATATTAGGAGAGACAAAAACGGGAAATAAAGGATGTACGATTCTGGATTTTTGTCTGATAGGCCGATATTTTCCATCTGATTTTGACAAAAAAATCTTAAGACCATGGAACAAGGATAGGGATGTAAGTTTTGTTAATTGTATCTTCACATTTTAAACTGTTACAACAAGTACAGGTACAAATTACACCTATAAGTATAGATTAATTATGCAAATCAGAAGTATAAAAAACTTGTATAAGACCTGTAATTCATAATCAATTAGACCCTAATCATAAACACTTGTATTTTCTGACTTGTAGAATTAATCTGTATTTATTTGATTTGTACCTGTCTTTGTTACAGTTTAAATATGATTGTTACACAAGTTGCAAACTTATGTTCCTATTTTAGATCCATACTGGGTCCTGACTGTGTTTGTATAAAGATGTTGTTAAATTCTATTCTTGGTTTTGAAACTGGTTGAGGATCGCACTGTGTGAAAGTGCTGTTTTATTTTGGTACTACAGTACACTTGTGGGTTTGTCTGTCAGGCATCGGGGTAGAACTCTGTATTGATGTCAACACTGTTCAGGACAGACTTCTGATCAGAGGCCGACATCCTGTTTAACACCTCAGCTGAGAGCGAGTAGCTGCTGCAGGACTTCTCCTCGAACCAGCTGTCCAACGCTCGCTTCCCATCAAAGTTGGCGAGGGGCGGCCCGTTGACCGCCACAGTCAGCAGATCGTTCATCTGCTCTAGGGTCAGTCGAGAACGATTGTTCTTATGGATCTTTTGCAGAGACCCTCTACCTTTATCGCAGCAGGCCGTGTAGCTGGGCAGGACCCTGACGACCTGCACAATTTGGTTCAGCAGTGGAAAGCGCTGCTTGCACCTGGAGATGTGACTGATGACTTCTTTAAAACCGTTCATACCGTAGTATTCTGCTCTCAGATCCTTCCATTCCACCACCAGGCTTCTCCTTGTCTCTGAACGGGCCTCCTGACCTGCAGAAGGAATGGACTCTAGGTGGTTGAATATGATCTGGATTTCCTCCTCCCCATAGGCTTGCAGGTCCTCGTGGTTGTGAGGCCAGGTGGACAGGTCCAGGACCTTGCAGGCTTTTGCAAAGGATCGGCTCTGCAGGTCCAGCCTCTGAGACAGGATGCCTTGGCTCCTGTTACAGATTTTTTCTCGGATGGACTGAAACTTGGACTCTGCAACACGCAAGTTCTTCAAAGAAACACCATTGAAACTTTCTCTGAAATTTTCCTCAAACTCTTGCAGATATTCTCCAGGGCAGTCCACCAACTGGCCAATCTCCTGGATGGCCTCTTCTATCTTGGCTTCAACCTGTGACACCAGCAGGTACTCCCCCTGGAAGGTGAGGGCTAATCGTGAGAGAACAGTTATGATGTCCAGCAAGAAGTAGATGAGTTTTACTGACTGATAGTCCGTGAGGAACTGAAGAAGAGTGAGAGCGATGGCTGCAGCGTCAGCTCTTTGTGTCTGGCTGCTAATCTCCTTCAGGTGTGCCACAACCTCCAGATAATCCTTGATGAGAGCATTGAGGACATTGGGTTCTCCTATGATCCATCGTACAGCTCTGATGTCTCCCAGGAACTCAGTCTCTTCTGACAGTGTTGGAGCAGTGGATCGCAGCTCAGCCATCATGCGAGGAGAGTAGCGGTAGAAACTGAGCAGCTGCTTGAGGTTGTTTTCCAGGTCCTCAAGGCAGGAGAGCTCCTTCCCACTGATGGCATCCAGCACCTCCAAATGAGGCCGATGGATCATGATAGGAAGGCAGAGGATCCACGGAAAGGTCTTTTGGACAGCCAGGTAAAGATTTGCTCTCATCCCTGAAGAGATGTTTGTGCCATCCACCCCAAGACCCACCACCAGCAAGTCTTGAAACCTGAGGCCCAGGACGCTGAAGGCACAATCCATAATCTGGAGATATCCGTCTACACTGGACACGTTCAGTTTCTGCAAAGACAGGAACTCTGTGTAAGGAGAGCCCTCATTGCTTAGGAACTGTAC
This sequence comes from Melanotaenia boesemani, assembly GCF_017639745.1. NCBI lineage: Eukaryota > Metazoa > Chordata > Actinopteri > Atheriniformes > Melanotaeniidae > Melanotaenia > Melanotaenia boesemani. Next base: position 9,601,689 of record NC_055691.1, on the reverse strand, counting down.
ATAAACTGCCACCATGTCTGAGAAAAGATCATCATTTTGCGCATCCATTATGATGCTCAAAAAGGGTGACAGGCGCATCTTCTCAGACAGATCCTCCTTTAAAGCCCGGGCGATGTGGTGGATGAGGATCTGACAGTCGCCTTCATTCATGTACTGATCTACCACTTTGAGCTCACATTTCTTCAGCAGCTCTGCCAGCGGACGGAGGTCGGAGAAGGGTCGCCCCTCCAGAGCCAAGTGGTACGCAGCATTGAACAGCAGCATCATGTTCCTGCACATCTCCGCCGTCTTTTCCGGATGCATGCGCAGCTTATACAGCTGCAGACACTTCTTGTGGAGGTTGCTCTGACTGTGAAGCTTGATGGTGTGGATCTTAAACTGCTTGGAGCCGATGATGAAGGCAGAGGTGCGGGATGACTGGACAGTATACTGGCGGCAGACGTGGCACCACATCTCATTCAGGGTCGGTGAGTAACGGAGGAACCAGAACTTTTTCAGCCACTCCTGCTTGAAGCGGCGAATCCGTCTGCTTCCTCCGGAATAAAGCTTTGATGAGTCCTCTGGAGAAATCACGAGATCTGCTGCGATCGACTCATCAGCTGAATCCACATCCTGCTCATCTTCATCTAGAACCACCTGGCTGGGCGTCAAGGCCTCCATCCCTACAAAGATAAACTCATTCAGCTTTTGCTGGAGGAAAACTTTAAAGGGACATTGTGTAACATTTTTTTATGTTTACAGGCCAAAACAGATCTGCAAGTATATATGTTATCACTGGTGTATTATGACCACTAATGATCTGACACATTCTCGTAAGCAAAGAATTTTAAATTTGTTAATACATATGACAGGTAAGCTGGTAGAGAAGCACCATGACGGTCTGCCATCTTGAAACTACAGCGCCAGCAAGGAACAAATAGCACCAATGCCGTATCCCAGCGAGACATCGCACAGCGATTGAGACGCGGGAGGAGAAGATAAGCGAGAGAGGCTTACTACCTCGGTAAGTTGTAAAACCTGTTATACTATTATTCAGAAAAATGCAGGACCATGCATATGCTGCAGCAGCATGGGAGCCCTTTTTTTTACCATTGCCAAGAAAGCAAAAAAGGACACTTAAAAGGCAGCGTGACCACACGATACAAAAAAAAGAGGATCAACATCGTGCTAGCCTTCCCCAGGTGGAAGGAGCTCTAGAAGGAGAAAAATTTAAAACTTCTCCTCGACAAGTAAGTCAACAGTACTGCCTAAATTAGCCTAAAGCTAACTTTTTAATTTAGTTTTGTTACACAGTGTTGCTCCTTTCCATGTTAGAGTAGATCCTGCTAAAATACACCAGCCTCGTTGGTGCAAAGAGCATGTTCACATTGTTTCTGTCGCTTTAATAGTTACGTTAAACACCGCTTTCAGTCGTGGTACAGCCAGACTAAAAGCTGGTGTGAAGGATTTATAAGCTGCTTTTACTGTGACAAAAAGCCGGTGCTGTGTCGAGGTCAGTTTCCCCGTCGAGATCCGTTCCCCCTGTGAGAACCGTTCTACCTTCTAAACACAGGGAAACCATATCTGACAGTTAAATCACGAACCTCTTTACCTGAGTGAACACTGATTGAACTATCGAATGACATGCTTTCATCAGTGTTGTTGAGGCTTTTTGAATCACGGCGGCTGCCGTTGCTGCAATAAATGTTTGAGAAAGTGAGACGCTAGAATGCACTATACATTAGAATAAGATACACAACGTTGGATCGAAGTAATTTCTACACAATGTCCTTCAAGTAAAATCAAACAATATAAGAAAAACACAAAGAAAGAGCAACTTCAATCTAAGGTATTTAAATATGTTTAACAAAAAAATCTGCCTGTTGGAATAATACCTACCTGGAGAAAGCAGCCTGGAAGATTAAAATATGTAATTATGAAGGAATTCAATGGGGCATTTCTGGCTACCAAGGTCCTCAGAGGGAGTATTTGACACTATAAATAATTCATAATTAATTTTGCTGCAAATCTTTGGCATATTCAAGACTCTAATCGTCACCCAAGCCGCATCCTCCTAACATTTATTTTCTAGAAAATAACTGATGTTTTGTGCTTTATTATGAGTAATTAATAATTCAAATAATGAAATATATATTTAAAGGGTAAAAAGTCTTAAAATTCTTCAATTTTGGGTAGTTTTGAGCAGCTCTGAAATTGTTTAAGTTATTTATTTAAAAAAAAAAAGCTGAAAAAATATTGATTTAATATGATTTTGTAGCAAATTTTGTGTGTGGACATTTTTGGCTACAAAAATCATTGGAGGGTGCAAAAATGCATCAACAGAATATAAAAGATGTAAATAAAACAAGACACTGGATTTAACAAATGACCAAAAGGAAAAGTTCTTACAAAAATTTAGCCTAAATGACCACTAATCTTTTTAAAAAGTTGAGGAAAGATGGAGAAGGGATCATTCACATTAACAACTTATGGCTATCACAAAAGGAAAGGATAGTTTATATTTGAAAATCTAGTCCACTTTCACAGAATATTTACCAAAAGACTTAGGGACCTTACTTATAAGAGGGGAACTAAGCACTTTTTGGAGTCAGACCAGGCCCTAACAGTCTCATGCTGCCCTTCTCTTTCATGTATGTGCTCATATATTTCCTTAAACCTTTATGTGTGTGAAGTGGACAGTGGACCATATATGTGGGTAATCACAGGAAAGATCTTCCAGTCTGTGATGCCTCTGCAACACTTTTTATAACCCACCTCGAAGATCCTCGATGGGCCCCTGTTCAGGATGTGGTGGGGCCTGATCAGGTGTCTGTTCTGACATTGGAGGACTGACCGCGTCCCCTTGTTTTCCTCTAAGACGGGACAGTTCCTCCTCCAGCTCCAGGATCCTCCTCTTCAGTTTGACACAGTTGGGACAGAAGGAGGTGGAGGCCTCCGGGCTGCTCTGGTTCTCCTGCTCCTTCTCCTCCACCTTCAGGTTAGGAACGCTGAAGCTGCTATGAGATGAATCGAAGCCCAGCTGGAGAACGGGTCCCTTACCCTCAGCAAGGAGGTGAGACTGGGACCTGGAATTGCTGGAGTCCTCCAGGGAAGCTTCTAAGACATCTTTGAAGATAAGGTTGATCCTCTTCCTCTTGGCAGGAGGTTGGCCATCTGACTCCTCGCAAGGCTGTATGCTGGAGCAGATTTCGCCCTGCAGAGATGACTGCAGGCAGGGCGATTTAAAGTCTTTCTGGAGTTTTGGCAGCGTTGCCGGCTTCCTGGGATCTGGAACAAAATCAGTCACATCATTTACACCCAAAAGTTCAAGCAAACAAAAGATCTGAGTCTCCAAATCGGGTTTACCAGCTGAGTAACATCCTGTTTATAAGACAGTTCAAATGGAAAGAGTTTGAGATTGAACAGGACAAATACATAGGTGGTGAAATAGCACCATCTGCTGGAAAACAGAACTCAGTACTGATAGTGGGACTTACTGAGAGGCATCTGTGCCTTTGATGCTTTTCAAAGCCCGGAGGAAAGAGGGGAGGCCTGGAAGGGATATGTATACAACGCAAAGATTTGCTTTACCAGCTGAGGTGTTTTTTAAATTTGTTCATCATTCATTTATGTGATAGACTGAGTACCTTTACTTTATATCTGAACATGCAGTCCCTTTCAAAAGAACACCTAAAGATAAAGACTAAACCTCAGTTTCCTCTTTGGTCCCTTTCTTTTGCAAGGGTGTTCTTCTCCTTTTCTTTAAGGGATCAATTGTGGTTATCTAGCCATTCAGTGGGGGCTTTTGGGTCAATATGGATCCTCAATGGCTTCTCCAAAGAAAAGAGGCAATATACCCCTGCAGTGTATGGTCCAGTGAGGTAATTAGTATAACAAACCCAACATCTTCCCAGATCTCCAGTTTAAAAACTTCTAGTGTTTCTCTGACATGTTCTTCCTGGTTCTCCATGTTGTAAATACCCATGCAGCTCTGTTTGTTGCTCTCATAAATCATCTGTCTGACTTACCTGTGTCCAGGTTGCGATCGATGCTGTCCTGAGAGACACACTGAAGTCGCTGGATATAGTCGTCGCTATACCAAACCCTCAGCCTTTCTCTGGCCACCAGCTTCCTGCACACTCTGAAGTAGATATTTTCACTGTGTTGGAATGCTGTCAGGTTCCTGTCGCTCTTCTCTGACGAGGTCCGGACGAATCTGCAGGTCAAAAACAGAGTCACCCAACAAGAGGAAAGGCTAACCTGAACAACGGGGCAGATTTTCTGGTGAAGACCATCCCCTCTGCAAGTGATTTTTAAAAAGAGGTCTCTGCAGAACATCGGGGGATGCTCCCCTCCTTCCCTGACCTCCTTCACGGTCAAATAAGGGGCTCTACCAATGAAGTGGGAATACCACAAGGCTTCAGTCTTGACCCTTTCCTGTTCTCTCTCAAAATTGCACCAAGAGGCAGAAAATAAAGAAAGTATGATCTACCATTTCATTTTTACATAGACAACAGTCTCCTTGACTTTTGTAGCGACATCAGGGGATAGATGCCACTAAATTTGCTCCATTTAAAAAAAAAAAAAAAAGGGGATGGCATGCTTTTTAAATCCAGTGGTTCCAGCTGTTTTCATTAAACATTCATCCCTGGCCCACATGAAAAATAACTCATTTTGGCGGAAAATGGAGCCCAGCCTAAAACTTGACTTACAATTCAATGCTGTGGTTAAGTCTTATTTCTTTCAGGTCAGTAAATGTTATCTATATAAACCACTTTTCAAGAGCAGATTCCACAAAATCCTTTACTATAATAAATACATAAACATACAACTTATAGGAGCCAGATGTGTTCTGTGACTACAGTTTGCTTTGCATCTGTTGGGGGAAGCTGTATTGTTACCTACAGAGGTATGATATAAAAGGGAAGACGTCACAGGGGGTCATGACATGTTTGGCTTTGATGAGCAAAAGTCTTTTGATGCTATGGCCTAATTTATAGGCTGCAGTTTGTTGGTAGGAAATTGATTTCTAAGCATGAGTAAATGTCACTGAGTTGCATCATTAACAAATTAAGTGGACATTGATTTCAAAATCAATATAAAGCAGTGCAACAGCAAATACAGGCGCCTCAACCTAAACCTGGGTCAAACATGCTCAGTAGAAGCTCCTTCAATGATGGAAACAACTTAAAAACAGTATTAAAGGACTGAGTAAATCCATCTATCCATCCATTTTCTAAACCACTTGGTCCAATTCAGGTCCGCGGAGGGGTTGGAGCCTATCCTAGCAATTAGTAGGCAAGAGGCAGGTACACCCTGAACAGGTTGCCAGTGCATCACAGGACCAACACAGAGAGACAAACAACCGCATACACTCACTCCTAGGGAGTCACCAAATAACCTAACATGCATGTCTTTGGATGGTGGAAGCCGGAGTAATGAAATAATAATAATAATGATAACACATTTTATTTGCTGGTGCCTTTCAAGTCACCCAAGGTCACTTTATGGAGCACAAAACCATCCATCCATCCACCATTATCTCTTGATCACCAACAGATACCACCAGCGTACCCAGAGAGAACCCACGCATGTATGCTCCACTGTTCAAACCTCCCCCCAGCCAAGACTCAAACCAGCGACCTTCTTGCTGTGCATTACTGTACAGTGGACCGAGTAAATAAACACTTTATAAAAATTTTAATTAATAATCATGAAAACACCAGTTTAAATTAATAGGTCTTCAGCTGCTTTAATAGAGGCGGCTGTCAAAAACCAAGTGCTTCTGTCCAAATGCCACCAAGAGATAGTGATCCGTGATTTTATAACCTCACACCTGGATTATTGTAACTCCCTTTCTCATTAGAAGTAGCTTCTACCTCTCCAAGGCTGTGTTTAGAAGTAAATCTGCTCAATGAGGCCGACACAGTAACATCAAAAGCAAACTGGAAGCTCACCGCCCCTTTGCTGTCCTTTGAAATTCTGTCCATAAAGGCTACAAAAAGGACTGTAACAAAGGGCAGCCCTGTCCAACACCCACTGGAAACTAGTTTGATTTACTGTCAGCGAACAAGCCCTCACTTTGATTGTACAGGGATAAGGTTGCCCATTAAAAAGGACCCAATACGCCCAGGCTGCCTGGTCTTCTCAAAGTCAGTGAAACACAGGAAAACATGTTGATCAAGCTCCCTGACATCTTCCAGCATCCTTGTGAGGTCAAAGAGGTAATCCAGTGACACAGCATTGGTTTGAGGATAACTGTAATTGTAACTTCATATCTGCAGTACAACCATGTGTCTTGGACAACTAGTTGATGAGTTTGATCAAGGGTCAGATGATGGACATTTGAGATGAGGAGATCTGTCAGGTTAAAGGACTCTTTAACCTGGGTTCTATTGTGCGTGTGTTGCACTTGACTTCCTGTTGTTGAAGCTTTGTATGACTGAGACAATACCTTGTTTAGAAATGTACTGCTTGAGCTTTGAGCCAATGAATTTGAACAATACAATGAAATACTCTGCCTGCGTAAGAAACATAAAAGAGAAGAAGCATGATATGGGGCAGATGGGGTGTAGCAGGGTTGGTTTGTCCCTCTGTCCGTCTGTTAGCAACATAACTCAAAATGTTATTAACAGATTTTGATTAAATTTTCAGAGCTTTGAATTTGATGCATGCTGCAAATGGAAGCCAGTGAAGAGCGATTAGCAGCGAAGTGACATGAGCTCGTTTGGGCTGGTTGAAGACCAGCCGTGCTGCTGCGTTCTGGATCATCTGCAGAGGTTTAACTGATTCTAGTCTAGTTACTGTAATAGAGGTCAGAGGATCTGCATTTGCTGCATTTATCTGTGTCCATCTTACTCTTTTAATGAAAGATTTCAGGCTTCTCTGTGGAAAATCTCTATCACACTTAACGGTTCACTGACTCATCCTTTGCACAAGGATATGTGCCTCCCAACGCGTAGCAACGACCAGGTACCTCCTCTCTCGCCAAGAAGGTAAGTTCCCCATTTAAATGGAGGCTGCAGCTGACAGGGAATAGATCTCATCTATCCATCCATTTTCTAAACCACTTGGTCCAATTCAGGTCCGCGGAGGGGTTGGAGCCTATCCTAGCAATTAGTAGGCAAGAGGCAGGTACACCCTGAACAGGTTGCCAGTGCATCACAGGACCAACACAGAGAGACAAACAACCGCATACACTCACTCCTAGGGAGTCACCAAATAACCTAACATGCATGTCTTTGGATGGTGGAAGCCGGAGTAATGAAATAATAATAATAATGATAACACATTTTATTTGCTGGTGCCTTTCAAGTCACCCAAGGTCACTTTATGGAGCACAAAACCATCCATCCATCCACCATTATCTCTTGATCACCAACAGATACCACCAGCGTACCCAGAGAGAACCCACGCATGTATGCTCCACTGTTCAAACCTCCCCCCAGCCAAGACTCAAACCAGCGACCTTCTTGCTGTGCATTACTGTACAGTGGACCGAGTAAATAAACACTTTATAAAAATTTTAATTAATAATCATGAAAACACCAGTTTAAATTAATAGGTCTTCAGCTGCTTTAATAGAGGCGGCTGTCAAAAACCAAGTGCTTCTGTCCAAATGCCACCAAGAGATAGTGATCCGTGATTTTATAACCTCACACCTGGATTATTGTAACTCCCTTTCTCATTAGAAGTAGCTTCTACCTCTCCAAGGCTGTGTTTAGAAGTAAATCTGCTCAATGAGGCCGACACAGTAACATCAAAAGCAAACTGGAAGCTCACCGCCCCTTTGCTGTCCTTTGAAATTCTGTCCATAAAGGCTACAAAAAGGACTGTAACAAAGGGCAGCCCTGTCCAACACCCACTGGAAACTAGTTTGATTTACTGTCAGCGAACAAGCCCTCACTTTGATTGTACAGGGATAAGGTTGCCCATTAAAAAGGACCCAATACGCCCAGGCTGCCTGGTCTTCTCAAAGTCAGTGAAACACAGGAAAACATGTTGATCAAGCTCCCTGACATCTTCCAGCATCCTTGTGAGGTCAAAGAGGTAATCCAGTGACACAGCATTGGTTTGAGGATAACTGTAATTGTAACTTCATATCTGCAGTACAACCATGTGTCTTGGACAACTAGTTGATGAGTTTGATCAAGGGTCAGATGATGGACATTTGAGATGAGGAGATCTGTCAGGTTAAAGGACTCTTTAACCTGGGTTCTATTGTGCGTGTGTTGCACTTGACTTCCTGTTGTTGAAGCTTTGTATGACTGAGACAATACCTTGTTTAGAAATGTACTGCTTGAGCTTTGAGCCAATGAATTTGAACAATACAATGAAATACTCTGCCTGCGTAAGAAACATAAAAGAGAAGAAGCATGATATGGGGCAGATGGGGTGTAGCAGGGTTGGTTTGTCCCTCTGTCCGTCTGTTAGCAACATAACTCAAAATGTTATTAACAGATTTTGATTAAATTTTCAGAGCTTTGAATTTGATGCATGCTGCAAATGGAAGCCAGTGAAGAGCGATTAGCAGCGAAGTGACATGAGCTCGTTTGGGCTGGTTGAAGACCAGCCGTGCTGCTGCGTTCTGGATCATCTGCAGAGGTTTAACTGATTCTAGTCTAGTTACTGTAATAGAGGTCAGAGGATCTGCATTTGCTGCATTTATCTGTGTCCATCTTACTCTTTTAATGAAAGATTTCAGGCTTCTCTGTGGAAAATCTCTATCACACTTAACGGTTCACTGACTCATCCTTTGCACAAGGATATGTGCCTCCCAACGCGTAGCAACGACCAGGTACCTCCTCTCTCGCCAAGAAGGTAAGTTCCCCATTTAAATGGAGGCTGCAGCTGACAGGGAATAGATCTCATCTATCCATCCATTTTCTAAACCACTTGGTCCAATTCAGGTCCGCGGAGGGGTTGGAGCCTATCCTAGCAATTAGTAGGCAAGAGGCAGGTACACCCTGAACAGGTTGCCAGTGCATCACAGGACCAACACAGAGAGACAAACAACCGCATACACTCACTCCTAGGGAGTCACCAAATAACCTAACATGCATGTCTTTGGATGGTGGAAGCCGGAGTAATGAAATAATAATAATAATGATAACACATTTTATTTGCTGGTGCCTTTCAAGTCACCCAAGGTCACTTTATGGAGCACAAAACCATCCATCCATCCACCATTATCTCTTGATCACCAACAGATACCACCAGCGTACCCAGAGAGAACCCACGCATGTATGCTCCACTGTTCAAACCTCCCCCCAGCCAAGACTCAAACCAGCGACCTTCTTGCTGTGCATTACTGTACAGTGGACCGAGTAAATAAACACTTTATAAAAATTTTAATTAATAATCATGAAAACACCAGTTTAAATTAATAGGTCTTCAGCTGCTTTAATAGAGGCGGCTGTCAAAAACCAAGTGCTTCTGTCCAAATGCCACCAAGAGATAGTGATCCGTGATTTTATAACCTCACACCTGGATTATTGTAACTCCCTTTCTCATTAGAAGTAGCTTCTACCTCTCCAAGGCTGTGTTTAGAAGTAAATCTGCTCAATGAGGCCGACACAGTAACATCAAAAGCAAACTGGAAGCTCACCGCCCCTTTGCTGTCCTTTGAAATTCTGTCCATAAAGGCTACAAAAAGGACTGTAACAAAGGGCAGCCCTGTCCAACACCCACTGGAAACTAGTTTGATTTACTGTCAGCGAACAAGCCCTCACTTTGATTGTACAGGGATAAGGTTGCCCATTAAAAAGGACCCAATACGCCCAGGCTGCCTGGTCTTCTCAAAGTCAGTGAAACACAGGAAAACATGTTGATCAAGCTCCCTGACATCTTCCAGCATCCTTGTGAGGTCAAAGAGGTAATCCAGTGACACAGCATTGGTTTGAGGATAACTGTAATTGTAACTTCATATCTGCAGTACAACCATGTGTCTTGGACAACTAGTTGATGAGTTTGATCAAGGGTCAGATGATGGACATTTGAGATGAGGAGATCTGTCAGGTTAAAGGACTCTTTAACCTGGGTTCTATTGTGCGTGTGTTGCACTTGACTTCCTGTTGTTGAAGCTTTGTATGACTGAGACAATACCTTGTTTAGAAATGTACTGCTTGAGCTTTGAGCCAATGAATTTGAACAATACAATGAAATACTCTGCCTGCGTAAGAAACATAAAAGAGAAGAAGCATGATATGGGGCAGATGGGGTGTAGCAGGGTTGGTTTGTCCCTCTGTCCGTCTGTTAGCAACATAACTCAAAATGTTATTAACAGATTTTGATTAAATTTTCAGAGCTTTGAATTTGATGCATGCTGCAAATGGAAGCCAGTGAAGAGCGATTAGCAGCGAAGTGACATGAGCTCGTTTGGGCTGGTTGAAGACCAGCCGTGCTGCTGCGTTCTGGATCATCTGCAGAGGTTTAACTGATTCTAGTCTAGTTACTGTAATAGAGGTCAGAGGATCTGCATTTGCTGCATTTATCTGTGTCCATCTTACTCTTTTAATGAAAGATTTCAGGCTTCTCTGTGGAAAATCTCTATCACACTTAACGGTTCACTGACTCATCCTTTGCACAAGGATATGTGCCTCCCAACGCGTAGCAACGACCAGGTACCTCCTCTCTCGCCAAGAAGGTAAGTTCCCCATTTAAATGGAGGCTGCAGCTGACAGGGAATAGATCTCATCCATCCATCCATTTCCTATACCGCTTAGTCCTATTCAGGTCACTGGGAATCTGGAGCAGGCGAGAGGTAGGTACACCTGGACAGGTCGCTAGTCTAATGCAGGGCAAAACAGAGAGACAAACAACCACTTCCTAGGGAGAATTTAGAGAGTAATTAAACTAACATGCATGTTTTTGGATGGTGGGAGGAAGCCAGAATACCCAGAAAGAACCCACGGATACACGGAACAAATGCAAACTCCTCACAAAAAGGTCTCTGTGTGAGCTCCTCCCAAGTCGAGGGGAGGGGCTTGTTGTGAGGCCACGGTACTAACTAATAGGGTCTTACGGCTTTGCTGCAAGACCTTGACTCAGACATCCCAGTACAGTAGTACTTTGAATAAAGAAGTGGCTTGCTATTAGGGAGCAGGGGCTCCCTTGGATGAATAGGGATTGGAGTCTGAGGCGCTGAAAGGAGCCGGCTAAGCACAGTTCTCATAAATAAATACAACAGAATGTAGAACGATGTAGAACGTGTGTTAACTTCACCTCATCCAGTTGGCTTTGGTTTCATCGCTTCCATCAATGGACTGATATGTGCTGTTCAAACCAACAATCTGAAACATCAAACAGAACTGACTCAGAGGAGGATTTGTAGCAAATGTAGCAGAGAACTGGTTCCAATCAAACTCATCAAACTCCCCGTCAGACCGGCTGAACTTACGATCCAGGAGAAGAAGCCAGAGGATTTGTCTTTGGACACCAGCTCTCCCTCATATGGACCGAACACCACCCCCTTTGGGAAGATTGCGTTCACACAGCGAACATCCACCTTGTCTCCTTCCCTGAAGACTTCTAGGCCAGATGGGATCGTAAGTGCCGCCCGGTTGGATGTTCCCAGGGCTACGGGCGTATCAGGAACAAAGAGTGGGGGTCCGTGGGATGGACAGTTCTTCTGGAAATAGTCCTGACACTCCTCACAGACTGGAGGAGAAACATACGTTTCAGCATGAAACTCTGGATACTACCCAATATAAAAGCTTCTTTATGTGTTTACTTATATTTAGGGAAAAATAACAAATGAGAATTTAAAAAGAAAACATGGATTTAGAAATCTTTCACATTTTCTGGCCCAAAACTGTCTCTTCGCCTTGAACATATGGAGCCATGACAAGGAAATTAATTTAGTATTTTGTATCTCCATATTTGAAACCCTAACAAGTACAGGTACAGATCAAACATACAAGGACAGATTTATTCTGCAAACCCAAAAGTAGAAGTCTGAAATACAAGTACATTTACAAGTACAAAACATTTATCAGACATTTTACAAATCTACTCAAGAAACAATAAGATTTCTCGAACACCTAACCAATCACGGAGAGAGGAGGGTTAAGATTCTCTGTCAATGTTTTCACTTGTAAAAAAGAACCACTACAACTGTCTGGCCAAGGCCAGCAGGACCATCTTGGCTCTCTAAAGGCCCATTTATGCACCCTTCACGTATGTAAATAAACATTCGTTCAAATGTCTGTGTCCTCATAATCTCAAACCTTACTTTTACATTAGCATGGTTGCTAGGCAACAAATCCACCAGAGGGCAGTGCAGAGCTCACCTCCGAGTTATGATGTCCGCTTCAAACCGCAAACATGGCGACAGTGGAGGAAATCATGATAATGTTTGTTTTCAGAAAGAGACATAAGAGAGAAGCAGTGCAGTAGACAGCAGTAGTCTGTCCGGCCATTAAATACATCACGGCTTCTTCTTCTTCTTTTGCTGGACGCATATCAGCTATTCTGCTCAACACTGCCCTCAGGGTTAGTGGTGGTACTGCTCCTTTTACAACATCGAGCTACGCAACCGTAAGCTCTCTGAGAACGGACCAAATTACGCATGTAGAGCATGCAGAAGACGGACGAAAGGCCCCATGTCCGTCTGTACAAATACAAATAGGCCTTTAAGGTAAGTGGGTTAATGGATACGTAGATGTTTCTTTCTGGAGATGGGAAAACATGTCTCTACTATTAGCTTATTCGGCTAAGTATTCTTAAATGTTTTTATACCCTGCAGCACCGTTACATACTTAAAGTGTCATTCACTCACCTGACCTCAAATAGAAAATGCTGAAAAAGAAGGTAAACAGTGCCAGAATGTCTGGGATAAAAAATGTACCTCTACACAGACACAAGCTGCTTAACATGACGTGTGATCTGCTCTGACACAATGGAAGAGATGAAGCTGAGACTCACACCAGAGGTCCAACAAGTGCTTGTTCATGGTGGAACCATGTTGGTAGAAATCCAGCTCATTGTCCTCTTCACAAGCCTCTGTAGAGCAAAACACAATCAGTACCTTAGAATTATGCTGGTCTCAAACAGCTGAACTAATATTAGCAGCGATTAGCTTTACTCTCAGAACTTTACTCCCAGAACCTGCAGAGTTTAGATTCTTTTTAAATAATTTGACATCTTATTAAACTGGCTAGGCTTCTTTTACCTGTAGATAATTTGTCCTTCATTACTTTGCAGTTACTTTAGCTTGCCAGTTTATGTAGAAGAAGCAAACAGTGACCTCTGTTGGCCAAAGTGGAGATGGCACGAAGCACATTAAGTCACATCTTCAGGACTGCACAAGAGTGCAGGTAGGATCTCCTCTATGATCGGTCTGCTGGTTTTGAAATATGGATTTGTTAATAATCAGTCTTGTACATCCCTTTGTGTTCAAGTTAATGAGAGTTAACATGATGTTTGAAATTCTTTGACTGTAAGTTAAATATCTTGAATGCACAAACGTGCTATGCAGGTTTAGTGCATGCACAGATACAACGAAGGTATCTTGGGCCCTGGCTGAATAGTCTTGTATGCTTAGGTTTGCCCACTGAGTGAGTTTTCTCCAAAGCTTACAAGATTCGTGCACCTTCCAGTTTATTAGGTACACCTATGAAATTGTTTAACACAAATATCTAATCAGCCAATCACAGGGCAGCAACTCAACACATGTAGACATGGTAAAGATGACTTGCTGAAGTTCAAACTGAGCATCAGAATGAGGAAGAAAGGAGATTTAAGAGACTTTGAACGTTACATGTTTGTTAGTCTGAGTATTTACTGGATTCTCACACACAACCATCTCTAGGGTTTACAGAGAATAGTCTGAAGAAAATAAAATATCCAGTGAGCAGCAGTTGTCTGGACCAGAATGTCTGGTTGATGTCAAAGGTCAGAGGGGAATGGGCAGACTGGTTGGAGATGATAGAAAGGCAACAGGAAGTCCAGTAAGCACTGGTTCCAACCAAGGTCTGCAGTATAGCATCTCTGAACACACAACACGTCCAACCTTGAAGCAAATGGGCTACAGCAGCAGAGGAACGCAGTGGTACCTCCTGTCAGCTAAGAACAGGAAAATGAGGCTACAATTTACACAGACTCTGGACAATAGAAGATGGAGAAACGTTGCTGGTCTGATGAGTCTCCATTTCAGCTCCACATTCAGATGCTAGGCTCAGAATTTGGTGGAAACATGAAAACATGGATCTATCCTGCCTTGGATCAACGGTTCAGGCTGCTGGTGGTGTAATGGTGTGGGGGATATTTTCTTAGTCCACTTGGGCCCCTTAGTACCAACGTGGTCTGGTTTAACCACCACAGCCTACCTGAGTATTGCATGCACCATGTCACAAAGCTCAGATCATCTCCACCTGCTTTCTAGAACATGACAATGAGTTCACTGGACTCCAACGCCCTCCACAGTCACCAGATCTCAGTCCAGCAGAGCAGCTTTGGGATGTGGTGGAACGGGAGATTCTCATCATGGATGCAGCCACTGTGTGATGCTGTCACGTCAATATGGAGCAAAATGTCTGAGGAAGGTTTCCACCACCTCGTTGGCTCTATCACACCAAGAATTAAGGAAGTTCTGAAGAACAACGGGTACTACCAAGGTGGACCTAATAAAGTGGCTTCCTAAAGAACTCAAGGAAAAGATGACAGATACTATTAGACCACTTTTAGGTTAGGATACATACCATGTTTCTATACAGCTGACTCATAGTCAAACTATAGAGAAGCTTCTGCAGAGACATTAAGCTGCTTAAGGGTCTGCACTGATTTTAGAAATGTAGTTGTTTGCCACATCAGTGTCAGAGGAAATTAAATAATTTCCGTATATATATATATATATAGAGAGAGAGAGAGAGAGAGAGAGAGAGTCAACCTCCTTCACAACTGAGCTGTTCAACTTCTTCGCTGGTTTTAATGCGTATGATGGTTTTATTAAGCCAGTTTTTCTTACCAGGACAGGATCTGTGTCCTGCATCCATCTGGACCTGAACTGTGCTCTGCAGACGCTCCTATCAGCCAGACACCAGCAACCACAAAACACTTAAAAACTAAAAGTTGCCTTCAACTTTCCGCGTCGTTACTCTTCTGTCTGAGTCGGAAATTAGCGGATTATTGGAGCGTTAGCGGCCGCACTGAGATCTGCGCCACGCTTTCTCTGCTCTGCCTTCATCTGCAGGCAATTGGCAAGCTGCCTTCTGTTTTCGGAAGCCATTTTCACTGGCCATGGTGGCCACCGACAGAGACCCACCTTGTACGGAGACGCAGCAAGGACATGGAACGTCTTTCCGGGCAAAGCTTGGCGCTCCTTCCCCCTCCCTCCGGCCGCAGAGCACCGACCCCCGGTTGCTGGTTCCGCGGCTGCTCGCCGATGGAAAGTTTGGTGTGATTTTTTTTTTTTTTTTTTTTTTTTTTTGCACTGACTTAGTCGCCTCCCCGAGCTGTGGCCACCATTTTTTATCACAGGAAATGACATGGAAAACGGAAGAAAGCAATTGCGCAAAAATTAAAGTTAACCGAGTAAATTATGAGTCTGGGACCGGTTAGAGAGGAGCGGGAAGCGGCTCATCTCCGGCCGCTTCACGGCTCACCTCCGGCCGGCTCAGTGGCCGACACGGACCCGGTGGTTACCGGCCGGAGCAAAACAGTTAATAACAAGCAGGAGAACGGAAAGCCTGCAGCTTTACGCGTTTAAAAAATTAATTAAAAGTTTTAAGATGATTACTTTTTATATATTATGGACTATTAAAAGTGACAATAAATAGAAGAAGTTATAAATTAATATTACATATATATATAAAGAAGAGATCAAATATGAACTACCGATTTTTTGTGAATTCATCCAATTTCTTTTTTATGTTTATTTTTATAGTTTTTTTTTTTTTTTTTTTTTTTTATCAGAGTAGGTCAGAAACCACAAAAAACTCCAGTAACCTTCACAAAATATCCTGTTCAAGTAAAATTCCAGTTCTAACAAAGTTCGGACGCTCAGTAAATGTAAATAAAAACATAATGCAGCGATTTGCAACCCTCACAAACTCATATTTTATTCCCAGCAGAACATAAATAATATATCAGATGCTGAAACTGAGGCATTAGGACTTTTAATGGAAAATCAGCTGATAGGCAGCAACACGTCTGGACAAAGTTGGAACAGGAGCAACAAAAGACTGGAAAAGTAATTGTCACTAATCAGAAACAACTGGAGGAGCATTTAACAAATAATTAGGTTAAGGAGCAACAGGTCAGTAACACGACTGGGTGTAAAAGGAGCATTTAGAGAGGCAGAGTCTCTCAGATGGAAAGATTGACAAAGCTACACCAGTCTGAAACAAACTAGGTCTAAATATGAAACAATTACAGAAATATGTTCTACAATGTAAAATTGTGAAGACTTTAAAAATCTCACCATCTTCTGTGTAAAATTTCAAAAGATTCAGAGAATCTGAAAGGAATCTCTGTGTGTATGGGACAAGACTGAAGGTCTAAACTGAATGCTGGTGATCTTGAGGTCCTCAGGCATCACAACATTAAAACCAGACCTGATTCTATACAGGAAACCACTGCATGGACTCAGGAAAACTTTCGTTAATCACTGTCTGCTCACCCTGAAATCCACAAATGCAGGTTAAAGCTTCATCATGCAAAGAAGTTGCCAAATGTGAACAGGATGCAGAAACACTGCTGTCTTCTCTGGACCAAAGCTTATTTAAAATGGTCTGAGGTAAAGTGGAAAACTGTTCTGTGGTCAGATGGATGAAAATATGAAATTCTTTCTGGAAAGCATAGACACCGTGTCCTGCAGACTGAAGAGGAGAGGGAGCATCCAGCGTGTTATCCTTGGATAGTTCAGCCTAAGTTGATTTGTAAATCATTGCATTCTGTTACATAATCATTTTCAACAAAGCTAACACATTAAAAAATAGGAAAATGAAGAATAATGAAAAGACATAGCTTACACTTACCTCACTGTCCTTTTATTACCACACCAATCACAGTTAGTACAATAAGATAAACATGGTAGGCTGCATGGAATTGTAGTTTAAACCATTTACATGTTTTCAAATAAATTACTTGAGTTTATATTAAAATTTTCAGATAAATTCAGTTCCAGAGATGGTACAGCCAAACAGCCTCATTTAAATATTATCTAAAAACACATTTTTCATATTTATCAGAGAATAAAACAAAAAATATTTTACAGAGGCTTTGTTTACCCTATTTCTTTTAACAGTTATAGTATTTTAATTAATGTTTGACATACAAAACAGGGTTAGTGCCTATATGACAAAGTTTGTTAAGTCATTTAAACCCCAGAATCTTTGTATGACTATGTATCTCTTGATATTTGGTATCTTGCTTTCCATGAAACTTTCCTTATTCTACTCCAAGGGTAAAACACGGGCTCGTCCGGGATTTGAACCCGGGACCTCTCGCACCCTAAGCGAGAATCATACCCCTAGACCAACGAGCCACTCTTCCTAAGGTGTTTCACATCTGGATCCGTCTCGCACTATTCCTGCAACTGGAAAATGTTTTTTGGCGATGTGGCACATAATGCTTGACACAGCATTTGACTCAACAGCACCCCCTGGTGGTCCAAATTATATTTTCATCTTGCTGTGTAATAAATGTAGTACTGGACCCTAACATGTCCTCACATGATAAGAAAAATATTTATTTTTATCTTTACAAAGCCCAATCTTCCTGGAGAACCAGTCCTGGAATTTTTCTTCTTAAGGCTGCATAAATGAGTTCAGGTGTGCTGTTTTATTAAGTGTTTTGTTCCTTGAACAGGCCCTGAAAGACTAGAGAACCAGACACTGCAAATTACTTCAATTGGCTTTAAAAATTTCCATGTAACAAAGCGGAATAAATGACACTGTTAACCAGAAAAATCAGGAAATTCAGCAGGTCAAGAAACAGTGTCAGGACCCAAGGACCTGGAAGAATAAGTATTGGAATATCACAACAGGCTGGTTTTCTTTCTACCAGCCTGAATTTTCAGATTCTTCCATCCACCGCTGACCTGAAGGCTGTTCACAATAACTACATAAAGTGGAGCACTGATTGATGGTTCAATTATTTTTCCTATGTTGTCAGACTCACTTAAATCTTTTGCCGTATTTTCTGTTTTAACTTGTCCTAACATGATCAAGTTTAAAAATTCACAACAGGTGATTCCATTGCAACAGCATTATCGGTTTTTTGTTTGTTTGTTTGTTTGTTTTTTTGTGCAATGTCTGTGTCCAGTAAGTGTTAAAGGGGGTTCAGATTTCAGTGGTTTTGGGGGGAGAGGGAGGGGATGGCAGGGAGGGGAGAGAGCTGGGTGGAGGAGGACGTGATGGAACCCAACTGAATACCTTTAAGAAGCGAAGAATAGAAAGTTTGTTTATGTGAAGTAAATTTATTTATTTATTTACATTTTACATAAATTTAAGTTCAGAGGTGGTGTAGCAAAGCAAGATCATTACAGCACACCATAAACAGATAAAAAAAAGAAGCTTCTTCCCTGGATGTCACACCCTTGTTAAAATATTCCCATTGATTGTCCTTTCTTCTGAATTAACATATTTTATGTTTTGTTTTGATTTTAGAAATCCCCTCAGTTAGGACTTTATGACCTAAGTGATGACTGTCTTCATTGTGAAAATTGGGGAAATACCAGATGAATGGGACAATAAATGTTTTAACTTACATGTATAATTTTTAATGAGATCCTCACTTCACACCCTTCTATTCCATCCCCTAGCATCCCATGTAAAGTATCCTAGATATTCAAGCTGAATCAGTCATTGGTGTGTCTGTGTTTAAGTATTGTGATTTCCCAGAAGCTGAAGACACAGTTTCATTTATTTTACACAGTCATCACTTGTGTGGAAGAAGTTTCGTGTTTAGCGCTGCGATTTCTCTTTGAGTTTGTACATTTTTCTGAATGGTTCAAACTATCAATGAAAAATTATGGAGCGTAAGTTCATTTAAATTTACTAAACCAAAAAAAAAACTCGGGCTCGTCCGGGATTTGAACCCGGGACCTCTCGCACCCAAAGCGAGAATCATACCCCTAGACCAACGAGCCACCTGAAAGTAAAGGCGACAATTCAGAATATGAAAACGGATGTTGTAGTGGTGACTTCCTGTTAGTGTTGTATTTATGTTTGATTGATTAGTTATTGCCCCCGCCAGGTCGGAGGGGTACATTTCTGTGGTATTTTCACCAATGTACCGTTTCTTGATGACCTCTGTTTAAGCTGTTTTTTGTCGTCCAATGACCGTAATGTTAGCGGTTCGATTCCCACTCCCACAAAGAAGCTCTTTCTTTTTATCTCACTTCTATTTGGTTAAATTTTGATAATACTTTTAATACTGTAGTTTTAAATCCTTTATAAACACAGAAAATCATATCCATGTAAGGTTTCAGATTTGTGTTTCCTTTCCCTAGGTTACAAGCTTTTAAGACAATGGGGAGAGTACAAAAGGGAAAGAGTATTGTTAGGAAAGACTTATGGGCAAACGCTGGTGGAATAGCAGCCCTGGTCAAAATAATGAAGAGTAAAGGCATTACAAGCCAAAATACAGATTACTCTTCAGAAATCTGGTCAGAAATTTCATTAGCCCTGTTTGGTAAAGATGATCCAAAAAAAAAGTCATTGGCTCAGGGTCGTATGGACCAAGAATCAGAGAGGAGTCAGGGATTTGATAGGCCCAAAACAGAAAAAGTCAAAAGAACTGGAAGACAAAGACAAATTAGAAGAATAAATCATAGGAGGAGACTTTCAAAACACTAAAGAAGAGATAAAAGAGAAGACAGACGATGATGTCCCAGATGAATGTATACAAAATATTAAAGAAGGCATACAAGAGAAGACGGACCAGCGAAATATTCAAGCACGGGGCAATGTCACAGCTGAAGACATGCAAAACACTGAAAAAGGAAGAAAAACAAAAGATGATGTCTGTAAAAACTGAAGTTAAGCTTAAACAAAACATTGAACAATGGAGAAAGCTGCCAGCAGTATAAAAAAATGTTCACCGTTACAATAAAACCAGATGAATGGCAGAAAATTCTCCCGCTTCAAGTGTCACTGAAACTGAGAAGACCTTGGGCCAACATTTTATGCAACTGCTCCAGGAAAAAAAAACCTGTTGTACTCTTGCCTTAAGAGTCAGCACATGAAAACAACTCTGAGCCAAAAAATGAAAAGCCCATGTTTAAATATTAGTGCCGTTTGTACCTTTCCTTCCTGTAGTGCTAAATACTTGTTTAGAATGAAAAGAAAGCCAACAGGGAACACCAGGATCAAATATCTCTGCAACAAAAGGGAGAAATAAAACACAAGAAAAGTGAGAGGCAATTTACACAGGCAGCATATACAAGAAGAGGGAGGATTGCAAGCACTCAAAACGCAATGGAGTGAGCCAACTTTTCTATACCAAACTTTAAAAAAAACACCTGCTGCTGAGCTTATTTCTGGAAACATAACCCAAAGTCTGAATACGAATGTTCTGAAAGTGATCAGGTCAGAAGTCAGCAAGAGGAAAAGAATTCATGATGATGTGTTGATGGAGGTGTATCTCACACAAAAAATCATCGAGGGATGTGACACTCAATTACACAGAATTCCTGGATGCATTCAGCACCTGCAAATTGATCCCTGTGGTGACCAGGATGGCAAAAGAAACAGGAATCAGCATTCTCGTCCAACATCTGAGAAAGAAATTCTCACTGACCTCGTACCTAGATGCGACTGGTAATGTTGCATCCAAAGTTCCTGGTCAGACCAGGAGACTTCTTTATTATTCCCTCACTCTTCCTGGAGATGGCCAGAGTGTCCCTCCCCTTTCAGTCTGTGAGATGCTCACTACTGAACACTCAATACCACCGTCACATTCTGACTAATGCAGTTTCTGCGATGCCTGTCACAATACACAAAGTTCAAAGTTCATCAGATTGAAACCAACTACAGCTAGGCACTGATAAATGGTTTTCCTCTGTCCTTCAACAAGGAGAGTGTCTTCAGCTACCTGGACAGGGCTTTCGCTATTTGTTCAGGATAGATGAAGTCGAAAGACATGAAGTTCACTGTGTCTGCACACATGTTGAAAGCAGTTGCTCATTCCATTGGATGAAAAACTGATAATAAGGTTTTAAAAGCTTTTGCAACGTTTGCATTTGCCAGGTTGCAAAACACAAATTCAAAAACTGACGCCCTCCAAATCTTCCGGTCTTTGTGCAGTGTTTTATGCAGGAAACATAACAGCAAAACTGTCCTCCTCAACTTGAAAGTCATGCATGAGATGGCATGGATGAGACAGAAAAGCTGGAGAACACCCAACTGGTGAAGGAGGAAGATGATGAAGAAAATAGAAAAGTTCAGCACAATTATCAGCAAATCTCCTTTCACATACAAATTTAAGGAGGTTCTGAAGGATCCTTTTCCACTTTGGAGTTATCTGTTGTTGGGAAATTTGAAAAGGTGTGCATCAGACAAATGTGAAAAGAACTTTGAACCGAGGAAAACAAGGGACACAAACTGCCATGTTGAGACATGGTTTGGTATCATCAAGCAGTCAGTACTAATAAAGCAGAGACAGCAGACACCAGAGTCATTCAACCAGAAAATGTACGGGACTTTGCAAGGAAGGTACAGAGAACACATCATGTGTCATATCCCTTCTAAAAAGTTACTCCTCAAACACGGGATCTCCAAGGACGTCACACAATCCCAGAGAGATGGAGACAAGCCCCGCAATGGAAGCTCCAAATGTTTCTCGTTCCTGTTCCACAAGGAGCAAAATCAGCCATAAACACGGCAAAGGACCGAAGACCAAGGATGGGAAGAACGGCAGCAATACAGCCACAAGCTAACAGAGGAGGTAACTGTTGCAGATTTATAGCAGCTGATAAATATCTACACTGTCAATTTACAGCCTGAAGTACTTACAGGTAGTGAGTGAAGAAATAGCAAAGTTTTGATAATTTACTTAAAATGACTCGGTGAATGCTTTTTAAAGTGATAAGTTTGGTTAATCTTATAGGTTGAGTGTATTTGGACTAGTAAGCCAAGTGAAGTTGTCGTGGCTGTTGTGAAAAATGATCAACGGAGGGTAAAGTTCACTCAGGCAGAAGGAATTCCAGAGTTTGAGGCCTCATGAACTCTTCATAGGAGAGGTAAGCTTGTTTTTGTGTTTTAATATTGTGCTGTAATGGTTTTAAACTAAATTTCCTTGTAAGAAAGTCTGGAGTTTTATTTGAAATAAAAACTAATCATTTCTTAAATATAATCCATTTTCAAACATATTGATAATTGCTGTAAGACTATTCTCCAAATCACCTGCCATGTTTCCCAATTAATTTCCTAAACTTTTTTTTAAAGGTAACTGAGGGTTATATAAGAGTAATTCTCAATGCCAAGGATACTGCTGGTGGATTGTACCAATTAAATCACTATGGCTGCAATATTATACAGCACAAGAGAGCAGGTGGCCAGGCGAGGGTTAAAAAGTGTGAGTAGAATTCTTAAAGGCATATATATCAAGGATAAAAGATTTGATGTCTCAGCCAGACTTGAAGAAACCAGTCCATCATTGTAACAGTGGTTTTACAGGTTCTACCTAAAACACCAGTTAGACACCTGCAGCTGATTCAGAACTCTGCTGCTCGAGTTCTCACTAAGACCAAGAAAGTGGACCACATCAGTCCAGCTCTGAGGTCTTTACACTGGCTGCCTGTTCGTCAGAGAATAGACTTTAAAGTTCTGCTGCTGGTCTATAAAGCCCTGAATGGTTTAGGACCAACATACATCAGTGACCTCTTGACCCAGTATGAACCTACCAGAACCCTCAGGTCATCTGGATCCAGTTTCTTATCTGTTCCCAGAGTCAGAACCAGACATGGAGAAGCTGCATTCAGCTTCTATGCTCCACATGTCTGGAACAAACTTCCAGAAAGCCTCAAATCAGCTGAAACACTCAGTTTATTTAAATCCAGGTTAAAGACCCACCTGCTCTCTGCTGCATTTCAATACAGTTCTGATTTACACCTTTACATCTGCCTTGCCTAATTAAGACTATATGATTATATAACATTATTGATTTTGTTGTTGTTGCTGTTTGAATATTTGTTTTAGTGATATGCATGTAGTTCAAACAGTGTCTCCATGCCCTTTCAAACCACATTTAGTGTGGTAGTTGATCCTCTGCATGTCATGGTTTATGGTTTCTGTTCTGACTTCATGTGTTTAGTTTTGGTCATGTTTCTAGTTTTCGTTCTTGGTTTTTGGTGTTCAGGGCTTAATTTTGTGTTTCTTTGGTTTCTGTTCATTAGAGCACCTTGTCTGATTGCTCATGCACGTCCCCTGTGTTTGATTTGTCAGTCAGTGTATTTAAGTCCTGGGATTTCAGTTACTCCTTGTTGGTTCCTTATGGTTTTTCCCTGATGTGTATGGGTTCATCTCTGTAATGTTTGGTTCCCTGCTCCTGAGTGTTTGGGAAATAAACCCTCTTACTTCCTGCCTGAACTATCTGCATTTGGGTCCTCACCTCCGCTGCTGCTACATGTAACACTGCATGTGTCAAATGAAGCTGAGGACTTAAATATTGTTTTTAAAGTTTTTGAAAATAAGAATGTACACAAAATTATTTTAAAGCAAAGTAATAACCTTGGGCATTCAAAATAAATTGAGTTCTGTAGACAGTACTTGAAGATGCGCCGGAGTGGACTTGGGAAAGAGGGCTGTGTTAACATCATCTGGCAGCCAGGCACGATAACACACACTGTTCAGAAAGATGCCACCAGCTGTGGGGTTTTTGCCATGCAGGCGACTATGTGAAACATTTTTTATATTGTTGATATAAAAAGTATTTATTTTCCTGTGTGGGATTAAACAAATGCATGTGTGCTTTTGCCTTTCATACAGATGGCCAAGATGACAGTAACGAAGTTTCCAAACATTCCAAAGAACTTCCACATTGAGTCATCAAAAAGGTGAATTCACAAACTCAGACGAGACATGGCAGAAGAAATTCTCAGGGATGAAGTAATCAAATTTGTTTTTTGGAAACTTTCTGCAAATGAAACTGTTCTTTCTTTTGTAACTAAGAGTAATCATGGATTATTTGATTGATTATTGTTTTAAGATTCAAGGGATGAGTTCTGCTCCTTCTGTGGAAATTCTGCCGTTGCTGCCCTTTGGGTGAGAAAAAAAGGTTTAATAGTTTAAAATAATCAATAATAACTCAATCTGAAGTAAAAAAAAAAAAACAATAATATATAAACTGCAATTCCAAGTAATATTTATTTCTCTATTGATTCTATATTGATCTTCATATCAAAAGTTCTGATCTTACAGGCGTGTATATTCCCATGTTGTAGATACAGTGTGAAACCTGTGGACGATGGTTCTGTACTGAATGCATTGACATGGCACCAGCACAGATGCCAAACACACCCCTCTATACTGTGTGTTGTGCAACTAGAAAGCCGATAGGTATGTTTCTCTGACTGTAACCAGATCCTGGATTGTTTGTTTGAGAGTGTGAGAAATAAACGTTGTTAAAGCTCAAAGATTAACATTATGAGAATATGAATCTTGTATGTTTGGGGGACTGCTATGTGGTCTTTCTGTTTTGTTTTGTTTTTTTTGTTTTGTTTTTTTTAGATGGAGCAGCTGATAAGGCCCAGCATTGGTAGAGAAGGGGGGTGACCACTAGGCTGTCTGGCATCCCCAAAACCTTTTTATTTTTACCATGGCATAAATATTCTTTCAAATTGTAATTTTTCCCCCTATCTGATTAAGCTATTTCAGAAGCTATATATATATATATATATATATATATACAGTCAAACATAGAATGTTTAATAAAATGTTTTCCCATTTCAGTTCACGATCAAAGATGTTATTTTCTTCGCCATATATGGCAAAAACAAAGGTCAGCGTAAGCAGGAAGTATGACTTTATCAGTGATAACCCTAGACCCTAGAGTCTACAATAGTGACTTTTAAAAAAAATTTTATATTCCATGTTGGAGAAGAAATCCATGAAATGAGAAAAAAATGTTTCCAAGTCAAGGGTCATGGTTAAACTGAGTACTGCTACAAAAAACTGATGAGAAAGAAATGTTTTTGGAAGGTAAAACACTTCCTCAGAACTGAGGGAAAGCCAGAATTCACACGTCAAGTGATGTCGTGTAAACAACATGATGGAGTATATGTGATGTTTATGTTAAAGAAAAGAGAAGTTTGAAGTTATGTAGAGGCAAAGTGAAATATTTATCGTTTTACCAAAGTAGGAGCTGTAGTATGATCAAGATGAGATGGTTTATTTGTACTGTGAGTTTGGTGTCACTACAACATGTCATATTGTAGTTATTGAATATTTTCATATTTTTTTAGTGTTAAAATTTGCAGACGGTCCCTGCCCAGTCTGGCATCAGCAGGCTCTGCCTGGAGCCTGTGAGGGTGAGGCGTGACAGCCCCCTCACTAAGGTAAATGTGTTCCATATATTGTGACATTGTTTTTTTTTTTTTTTTTGTTTTGTTTTGTTTTGTTTTTTTGCTTAAGTTGCAGTTGTGATTTATTTTGGGAAAAGTCACTAACATCTCTCTCTCTGAGGTCTTGCTGGGCGTGACTTAATGGAGTGCACACATGAGGGCAGCCTAAGGACCCAAGCTGCTGGAAACTGTCCAATAATCACCTGATTGGGCTGAACCAAAGTCAGAGTAGAGTGGGATGGGAGTGAATGGGGGTTTTGATTAGTTCGTTTTCTGTGAATGTTACTTTTGCTTTTTGTTATGTATTAAGTTTAGTTAGTCTCAATGAATGTAGTTTGTAAATTTCAGGGAAATTATATTGTAAATAGTAATTTATTTGTATTTAGAAATGTGAGGGACACCATATTTTAGTAGGATGGTTTAACCGATAATTATTTAGGTGCTGTGTGTTGGCGTTACAAGGGGGGGCCAGAGATGTGATGCAGGTTGAATAACTACTACTGCTGAAACTAACTGTGGTGACGCCTGCTGTGAATAGGGATGGTGAAAGCGAGGCCTCATGAATCATCGAGCCAACTTTGAACCAAATGCTTGAAAATGGCTTAGTGTTCTGAATCATTTGACCAAACCAAAGAGCTCCATCTGCTGGCTGTGGGAGTCTGATGTATCAGAAGGACGGCATTGACACCTCACATCTGTCATTCCTATCTCAACTTTGAATACGTGTTCAATAAACGATACGTAATCTACCATCCAAGTGAATATTTATTTTCTGTTGTTCACATAAATAACAAGGAGGGGTATTAGGTAACATTTGTTTAGGTAACAGAATTGTGGTGTAACTTAAGTAAACCAATCTGTAATGATAGTAGTTACTCAGTGGGAAGGCATGAGGGAAGAAGTGTTTGTGCAACGGGGATAGTGACTGTGTTAGTTATTTTATACAGTTGTAATAAAATTGTTTACTGTTTTATGTGTCTTATTATTTATAATAGATATTGCAAATGCGTGTTTTGTCTACCTCATGAGTTGTTTTCGTTTGCATAGCTGATCGTTGTTAAATGTGAAACAACAGTTTATAGCTCACTGCACATTTATGTACATAGATTATTTACTCAGTTTTTTTTATCGTCTATCTAGTTTTTTTTTTTTCAAATTGTTTATTTTTATTTTATAATGTTTTATGGCATTCAGGTTGGACGGCAAAGTAAGATTTTCATTGTTCAGAGAAACTTGTTTCCTTACTGTGCAAATGACAAAGACACTTTGAATCTTGAAATGTATGATGAGAAAAAAAAAACTGGCAACATTGTGATGTGTCATAAATTTTTATTTAAAAAACGTATTTTCTGTCAGGCTTCAGTCTGCTCCTATTCTGGCACACTAACTCTCCAGCTTTGGAGAGGTTGCACCTGAAAGAAACACAAGAACAAAATTGTAATTAACCAAGTTTAAAATCATTAAATTCTCTGCTGATGGTGATCAGAAACCAGCTTGGTGTCTAAGGTCCTGCAGGTTGTAGTTTTCCTCTGCAGCTGTAGACTGAGACGTTTCCTCTGATGCTTCTGGTTGAAGTTTATGATTAACTTTAAAGTCTGCTCTTTGTAAGGCTATTTAAAAAACATCTATATAAAGAAAGGGGAATTAAGCTTACCTGTGATGTTGAAGGCACCGCCTGCTCCGTCCTTCTCTCATACTCCGAGCTCCTTCAGCAGTTACTCTGGCAACTGCGTCTCGCGCAGACGTTTGTTTCCCCAAATCTCTAAAAGCTAAATGTGATCCAATATAAGCTCATGCTGATGTGATGCTTTTCCTAAATTTGTTTTCAAAATGCAATGTCGCACAATCGCTACAGAATCTCCTCTCAAAAACCCGCGATCTCCTCAGCGTTTGGAATCTGAGAGATTGACAAGCCCGGTCCCTTCAAAGATCCCGCTTGCTGCTCGATACGAGCTGATGGCGTAACGAGGCCTCGTTTGGTCTATCACGTGACTTTTGGCATGCTGAATCAATGCTCAGAGACAATGCTCGCAACACTTCCGTGTCACATGCTCGACACGTGATCAAGCAGACTGCTGGAGCATAACATCCCTAGCTGTGAACCACCCTGCTATTGGTGAGCTGTTTGTAAATGAAAAGAAAATCACTTATTTCTAAGTAAAAGAAAACCCAGAGCTCTAAGAACTGACTGTGGAGATTCTTTCCATGTATGTGAGATGCTTTTCCCTTCGAGACTGCTGACTGTTTTCCTGTTTTGAGGGTTCCATAACATCTACACCTGTACAGAGCCCAATGCAAGTCTCCCAGCTCAGAGGACGTTGAGATATTAAAAGCCAAATCTGTGAATATTTTTCAACTTTACCGAAAACGGAAAGATCAGACAGCAACATCCATCACCACAACCTTTAGAGATTTTTTTTTTTTCTCCAAATGCTGAGTTAGACCAAAGTTCAAGAACACAACATAATTCTTTGGTCCCTCCATCCTGTTATTAGCATTAATGTTGAAATCGCCAACAATAACTACACTTTCAAAGTCAACACAGATTATTGACAGTTCAGCAAAGTCATCAAAAAAGGTTGCACAGTATTTAGGTGCCTGTATATGTTAAGGAGCAACACACGAGAAGGTGAGGTCATCCGGAAAGCCACATATTCAGATGAAGTAAAGTTTTTATAAGATACCTGTTTGCATTTGAGGGAGTAATTAAACCAAACAGATGCTCCACCTTTCTTATATGATCTGCCTTCACTCAGAGCTGAAGTTTGGAGGGGTTGCTTCTATAAGGATAATTAAATAATTTTCTCTGTCTAACCAGGTTTCTGTTCCAGTTTTCTCTGTTGTTTTGGTACCTTTCTCACATGAGAATTCACATTTGCTCAGAAGTTTGTGCCTGTCTGTAAACAATTAGTACAAACTGCAGAACCCAGTGGAAAACCTGCAAAAGCATGTCACTTGCTAAAAATATGTTCATTCCTCCATAAGTATTTATGTCAATGAAACCTTCAGAGCCATTAAGAAAAAGAAAAATTCTGTCACCATTGAGTACAAACAAAGACCTCAAATGGCTTAGTCATGTTTTCATTATGACAGTATAATCTGTACATTTTTTTAATACAAAAAAGTCAGATCTCAGAGACACTGCATGAAAATGCCCAAGACAGCAACACACACTAGATGTACGGCCATATGAAAACTACAGTAAAGTTACATGTCACTGTTGTTAGTGGGGAAACTAAAGACATGATACAGAAACATTTCTTTTACATTTTCACTTTCACTTACGCTCTTTGCCATCTTACAGTAATTTGTTCACAGCTTTGTGGAAAATAACAGACACTTCAGTCACTAGACGTTTCAGGCTACTAAGCTGTGTTCACATATTGATCCACCCTTTGGTGGTTTATGATCTGTTTGCCTGCTTGTATGATGCGGTGAACATGAAGAATATTGACCCTCTTGGCTTTCCGTAACATTTTAATCCCACGTGTAGCCATAGCGGCTAGTTGAATAGCATTAGCTTCTCCTGTCTGGTACCACACTGGAAAGATGGCAACAGAAGCCAAACGGCAGAAGGTTACAGTTTTATCATATTTATCAAATCCCAAATATTTCACTAACTGTTTGAAAAGTGCTTGTTTCTTAAGATACATCGAGTTGTTTTACGCTGCATCTTCTACAAGCTCACATTTTTAATAGTTTTCATTCATGTGACGGGTGCTGACAGGTGACTGATGGTTCAGAGCCTCTGCAGGACTTTCTCCAATGGTGCGACAGAGTTGGTCTGGTTCTCAGTAATAAGGTATGATTTTCTAACATGCACTCTGGTCTCCCTACATTACTCTGCCGGTCGATTTGTTTAAGGAATCAGACAATAAGTCAAGAGAGAAAACTAAGTGAAAAGTGTATGAAAAACTTCATCCCCACACGATTCTCCAGTTTGTTGAAGCTTATTTACAGCAATAAGTTGCAGTGATGGTTTTCTGGATGGTGTCTCGTGGTTGTAGAGAAATTTGGCTCCACTCTTCTTTCCAACATTACTCCAGATCACTGAGAATTGCAGCATTGGTCTTTGCAGCGCTCTGAAGGTGCCACCACAGCACCATTCAGGTCTAGAATTTGTCTGGATCATGTCAACACCTTGATTCTTTTCTTTTTCAGCCATTATGTTGTAGGTCTGCTGTTGTGTTTAGGATCATTGTCCTGTTGCACGAGACAGTTTTAGCCAAGCTTTCACTGCCAGACAGATTCACACATCTGACTCTTGAATACTTTGGCATCCAGAAGAGTTCATGGTCCACTCAGTGACTGCAGAACAAGCCCAGATCATCATCCCTCCAACACCGTGCTTGACAGATGATATGAGTTGTTTGTGCTGATATGCTGTGTTTGGTTTTCTTCTACATTTAGACTAAACATGTTCACTTTGGTCTGGTCTGTCTAAAGGACATTGTTCCAGAAGTCTTGTGGTTTGTTCAGATGCATCTTTGCCAATTTAAACCATGCTGCCATGTTCTTTTTAGAGAGAAGATGTTTTCTCCTGCAACCCTTTCAAACAAGCCAAACTCATTCAGTCTTTTTTTAATTGAATTGTCATGAATTTAAACGTTTAACATGCTAGCTGAGGCCTGGAGAGTCTGAGATGTTGTGCTTGGTCTTTTTACAAGTTCCTCTGAACAGTGAACGGTCTGACTGGGAGCAAATGGGATATCTGGCCTCACTTTGTTGACAACCAGCTGAAAATATGACTTCATAACTAGGGCTTATAGATTTAAACAAAAAAGTGGAAAAAGCCACTAAAGCTCAATGTATACTGACCCAGCAGTCCTTATATGAGTCTGTATAAGTATCAGTTATTATGACTGTGTGAGGATATATGATAGTTTAATGTCTGTGTAGTTGTTATCATCCTTGTGTTCACCTCCTGCATTCAGCTAAATTAATCTTGGATTTTTCTGTCTGCAGGTGTACGTGAGTAAAGAGGGAACAGTGGCAGACTATGGAATGCTTGCTAAGGAAACTATAGAGGAAGGCGAGGTTTTATTCACCATCCCCAGATCAGCTCTTCTGCACCAGGGAACAACAAAAGTTTCTGTGTTGTTGGAGAAAGGTGACGGTTACAAAGAAGTTGTCAGAAAACTGAAGATGTCTGACGGCATTATCATCATCTTCTTCTTCCACAGAGAAGTCGTCTCTGGAGAGCTCCTCTGGCTGGGTTCCCCTGCTGCTGGCTCTGCTGTACGAGCACACGTCCTCGCAGTCCCGCTGGAAACCTTACCTCTCTTTGTGGTCTGACTTCAAAGCCCTGGATCATCCCATGTTCTGGTTGGTTTTAGCCCCTCGACTGGAAATGTTCTTGTGAGTCTCATCCATTTTCATCATTTAATATCCTTCCATCAGGTCTAAAGAGGAGCGAGACGATTTGCTCCAGGGGACAGGTATCCCAGAAGCTGTGGACACAGACTTATCCAACATCCAGCGGGAATACAAAGAAGTTGTGCTGCCTTTCATAAAAAAGCATCCTGATCTGTGGAACCCCAGCACACACACACTGGAGCTTTACACCCAGCTGGTGGCCTTCGTCATGGCGTACAGGTTAGCATGCACAAGGCAAAAATGTTTCTGCATCTTTTTGTCCTCCTAAATGCACCCATCATCCTTTTCAGCCCTTGCTGTTACTCCTTAGCTTTCAGGAGCCACAAGAGGAGCAGGATGAGGATGATGATGATGAGGAGGAGGCTCCCAACCCACCGATGATGGTTCCCATGGCAGACATGCTCAACCATGTGTCCAATCACAACGCTAACCTGGAGTTTACACCAGTGAGGACACACCTCTCCTTTCTGTGTTTCCCATGTTTAGTAACACAGTTTGAAATGACATGAACATCATTTTAGGAAAGTCTGAAGATGGTTTGCGTGCGCCGCGTTCACCCAGGCGAGGAGGTGTTTAACACCTACGGCCAGATGGCCAACTGGCAGCTTCTTCATATGTACGGCTTCGCTGAACCGTATCCAAGCAACCGCAACGACACTGCTGACATCCCTGTCGTCAACCTCTACAAAGCCGCTGTGCAAGGTGATTCACGAGTAACAGGATGTGTTGAAACCTTTCAGTCCCGTGGCCTGAACAGAGTCATCATTAATGTTCAGAAAAGAAGTGAAACAGTGATCCAGACTAACCTTTTTCATTTGGATGCACCCAGTTTTCCCAGCGTCGCTCTCAGCACCTTGCTTTAGTTCACTTTAAGGATTTCCCTGTGATCATTACCCATACATATTGATGGGTATTTAAATGATCATGAACCTGAATGAGGTTCAGGAAAATGTTTCTTTATTTCAAGCTCAAATGTTCAGTTAAAAAAAAGAAAAAGATTTAAAGTGCTAGCTTCACTGAACTGAATAAAACTGAAAAGGCTGAGCTGCTTCTGGAAAATTTCCCTTTTCCAAATAATTATCTTTGACTTGGTGAAAGGGAGCTCCTCTTTGGCGATATTAAATGCCATGTTTATGGCTGCTCTAACAGTCATGAACAACTAGTTACACTAAGAAACATGACAGCCTCTCTTTAGGCCTGGTACACACATAATGATTTTCGGGCTGTTTTTGTCCTGATTTTGCCTCTTCCCGACCAAGGACGGCAAACACCCAAAGAGTCTTATAAGATTTTCCTGTACAATTATCATTTGGTCTGTGGTGTGTCACGAGCAGATTTGTCCCGATAATCCGCTCCAAAATGGGTCGTAGCCGAGAATCGGAAATATTCAACATGTTCAATCTTTACGACCCGATCTCTTCATATATGTGAGGAACACCGACGACTCGTGGATTCTGACTGCGTGGATGGTGACGTGGTAGGGAACTTAGCCAATCAGAGAGCAAGGTGGCAGGGGAACAAGGAAGTAAATAAAGTCCATGTTCACGTTGTTGTTTTTTTCAGTTTTGGCTTTTTCTATTAATAATAGTCCCAAGTCCACCATCATTTCCTCGTCCTATATATTCCCTTCCATGCTGTGTTGTGTTTTCCGGTGTTTGCTATGTTTCTTCTTCATTTTTTGCCGGTTGTTGCTATGGTTCTTCTACGTTTTTGTTACATGATGTTTGGTCATGTGAGGTGTCCGGCTTGGAGGACTAGATTGTAGATCAGTTGTGGGACAGCATCATCATGTGTGTGTTGTTCTGTGTTTAGATTATTGGAGCCACCACACACATGACACACACATCAAAACTGTTTAATGTCTGATTTTTTTTTATTTCTCGTCTCGACCAGATAAAAAATCTCATAAGATTAAAAAAATCCTTATGTGTGTAGCAGGTCTTAGTAATTTTGTCAACCACAATTAATAATTTTTCCACGGATCTTGTTCAGGGCAGCCTCCAGGTGCAGCTCAAACACAGTGATTTAATGGAGGCTGCTCTGGCTTTCTGGCCGTGAATTTTAAGTCCACACGGTGTCTCTTTGTCCTTTACATGTGTAATTTGGTCCATTTTCTGCACCGTTAACTAATACTATGTTATCAGTTCAAAAAACGCATCTTTTAACGGCTGCACAGATCACTTTTTATGTCTCTTTGTGAGAATGAACATAAAAAGAGATAAAAATCTGACACCTAGACCTGAGAAATGTTAGATGCGCTGGTGCAACCAAGAACAATTGTTGGTTACACGTCCCCTGTGAAAGCTTGTGTATTTACACCAGCCGTGTGCGCATGTTGCTCTCCTCTTTCCAGGTGTCCAGCCGGATTTGGACCACCAGCTGATGGAGGAGCGGTGGGAGGTGCTTTGTCAGATAATGCAAGAGAAAGGAGCCTTTGTCTTCGGTAAACAAGGCTGCCTTACTGACTCAGACTTGCACACGGCACTTAAGGTGACAGCATACACACACACACAGACATAACAGGGCTGATTAATTGACATCACTTGAAATAATCTTCCTTCTGTGTGTTTTCAGGTATTGTGTATGTCTAAAGAAGAGCTCTCAGAGTTCAAAGACAATGAAGGATGGGAGGAAGATGATGAGGATGATGAGAGGATTTCTCAGGCTTTCTCCAATGAAGGTTTTCCTGAATTAAAGGCTCCATGGAAACAATTGATTCACAAAGCTGCTCTGCTGACTCTGAGGTCCTACAGAGACGGGGAGGTGGAGGGGAAAGTTGTGGACAGTGACCGGGCACTGATGGAGGACAAGGCGGCGTTTAAAGGACTGAGTTCTCGGCAGCAGAGGGCACTGCACGTCCGCTTGGGACAGAAGATGATCTTGAACAGACTGATGGAGCTCACCAAATTGTGAGTTGAGGTGTAACAGGGAGGTCATTTTTGTCTCAAATGTAAGAAACGTCTGTCAGCACACAGTGTCTTTCCTGAAGATGTTATTTCCACCGCTGAAGGCAATAAACACTATGACCAGTGTTGACATTCAAAGTCTTTTTTTAAATGATAATTATAATTTTTTTTATAAGTTTGTGTTTTAAATGTGCAACCAACCAGAGCAAAGAGGCTTTCACATTTGTGTCATATAAGGGTTCATTTTTTATTTGAATGTCATCGTTGTATATAGTTATTTATCACACTATATTTAGGGAACTAAGACAGTGACATAAGTTTTATAACTTCAGAATTCAAGCTTTTGTGTTGTCAATTTCTGCAGTGTGTGAGTACATACGCAGGAATCGAAAAGGATGTTTCTCTCCATACAAGGAATAATTTAAAGAAAAGAAAAACCGCAAAATACTCAACCAGGTGATTCTGTGGCAACAGCAGCCTTTTTTTAAATAGTTAAATTTCTGTGTTCAGTAACTATTTGAGTGAGGGGGGGCTGGAGGCTCCGGTACCTTCTTCCAGAAGGCAGGGGGCTGAACAGGCTGTGCAATGGGGGGCTGGGGGGGGCTCTCACTCTCCTCAGTGTGCGGAGCAAGTAGAGTCGCTGCTGGGCCTTCTTCACCAGTGATGTGCAGTTGGCTGTCCAGGACAGGTCCTCACAGATGTGCACCCCCAGGAACTTGGTGCTGCTCAGTCTTTCCACAGCAGCACCATTGATGGTCGGTGGGGGGTGTTCAGTGTGGCCTCTTCTGAAGTCCAGAACAATCTCTGTTGTCCACATTTAAAAGCAGATTGTCATTGCTGACGACCTTCCTGTAGTTTCTCATTGTTTGAGATGAGACCCTTGTAAACTTGTACAAGTTAGCTAATTCTCCAGTGTTTTTAATGTTTTCTTCTTAAACCAACTTACCTTTGTGCTGGCCTTGGTGAGTTATTGTGTAGGAATTAGAGAAATCTGCATTCAATATGTGCTACAATTTTTTTGTTGCACAAATAATGTTTTGTGCTCGTAAAATTTATTTTTGCTTTCAGATATGTAATGTTGTATTTCAAGACTTCTTTTTTTCAGTCTTGTGAATGTTACTTGTATTTTCTAACTTGCATTTTTTATATTTGCACAATTAATTCATACATGTAGATTTGATTTGCACCCGAACTTGTTGATACACATTACAAATAGCGGGATACAACTTACAAAATTTAAGTCCTTATCCTAGCTCAATACACAATATGAAATGGAGGAAATTTAGCTACACAAAAATCCAAATTTGCATTTACTAAATAAGAAAAATATCCAGTTATTTTGGCTTTAATGTGAAAAAAAGTTTCTGAAAACAATAGCTTTCATTTTTCACTATCTGGAAAACAAAAACTGAAAAGATGTAAAAACAATATAAAATAAAATTAAGAATATGATCATTAAATAACTGAAACTGTTATTATTGGTGGTGCCGTTAACCCTTGTCGTGTTCGGGTCAAATCTGACCGATTTACAACTTAAAACACTCATAAATATTGTGTTTTACATCTGATTGCCTCAAGGCCTTATGACATCCTCCACACTATGCACTTGAACATATAAAAGTGATGATCACCTCTTTCATTGAATTTTGAGTATTTTAATCAACCTTGTTAAACCTGCGGTGTTCCCGGTCAAAAGTGACCGCTACAGGAAATGAATGGGTATCCAGACTATATGTATCCATCAGACAGAAAACGTCCACATACACACACCCCCAACTCACTCACTCAACACAGACTTTGATCCAGACTACATAAAAAAATCAATTAGACACCTGCAGCTCATTCAGAAGTCTGTGGCTCGAGTTCTCACTAAGACCAAGAAAGAGGACCACATCAGTCCAGCTCTGAGGTCTTTACACTGGCTGCCTGTTTGTCAGAGAATAGACTAAAGTTCTGCTGATGGTCTATAAAGCTCTGAATGGTTTAGGACCAAAATACATCAGTGACTTCTTGACCCAATATGAACCCACCAGAACCCTCAGGTCATCTGGTTCCAGTTTCTTATCAGTTCCCAGAGCCAGAACCAGATGTGGAGAAGCTGTATTTAGCTTCTATGCTCCACATGTCTGGAACAAACTCCCAGAAAGCCTCAAATCAGCAGAAACCCTCAGTTTATTAAAATCCAGGTTAAAGACCCACCTGTTCTCTGCTGCATTTCAATAGTTTTTATTTAGAAGTCAAAAACTACATCTGGTTCTTTTAAGCTGGAATCATGTTTTAATATGTCTTTCCCCACACTGGAACTTTATTTCTTGCATTTTATCTATTTTATTTTAGCCTCTTCTTTCTGTTTTTATTTAATTAATTGCATTTCTTTTAATCTTTGTTTTTTTTTATGCTCTTGTATTGCTTTCTGCACCCTGCTGTAATGTTTTATGTAAAGCACTTTGAATTGTCTTGTACATGAAATGTGCTTTACAAATATATTTGCCTTGCCTTTGAAGAGACTGACCAGTCAACAGATGGAGAGGGACAGGCACCTGAAGAACAGGCACCTGAGGAGACATTCCAGTCCAAGAGTGGACACTTGCTCTGGTCTTCATCCCCCCCAGGACAGAGGAAGTAGAGCAAGAGTGGAAAACATCATAAAGATGACGACAGGGCCAACACGGTATACAACATCTTGTGTGGATGACATCAAGTCCAGCATCCAACTCTTTTTACCAGAGTCCATTGAGGGAATTATACTGGAGATGACAAACCTGGCGGGGACGCTTGTGTTTGGGGACACCTGGAGAGAAATCGACCTGGTAGACCTCCAAGCCTACATAGGTCGGTTTTAATTTTTTGATTTTAACGAGTATAGGGCTTAAACAATGAGGCTACAAAAAATCTGTGGGATGCAGAGTCTGCCTATGATGCCTCTGTTTGCAAGGCCCCTTCTGACCTGAGTCAGAGCGGGCATGAATTCACATGTGAATTCATGAGCGTGAATTCACATGCACACACACACACACACAACTTCATGTTGAGTTTGGTCTTTGGTTTTCCATTTATTTTTAACATTACGTGTTCATTTTATAATACATTTTCAGTGCCCATTTGTATTTTCACTGCAGTTATTTTATGTCTAATTCTATAAATTCATATTAAACACTACTTTGAGACATTGTTCACAGCTAATGTTGAATAAAAATGTGGTGGGGAAAAATGGTTTTTGTACTAATTTAAGAACAGTTAAAACAGTTCATTTTGATATGAAACACTAAAGTAAGGGGCGGGAGATGAACACGACAGGAGGGTTAAACAGATCAATGAAATTACCACTTCAAGGGTTCAGGTGTCTGCCGTTGGGCTCTGAGAAGCGCGACAAGCACTGGCGTCTAGCAGCGTGAGCGCGCCGCGGCGGTGTGAGTCGCCATTTTTTGAAAATCTAATTGAACAGGAGCATTGCAACCCTTGCATTTCGTCAAGTTTGTTGTGTGAAATTTGAAGGGATGAGGATCTGAATTACTTTATTGGGTGCACGGTAAGACTTTGAGATACGTAACGTACAACAGTCGACGTGCTTATTCAGAAAACAATAACCTATTTTTATACGGAACATTGCCGTTGGTCAGCAACGGAGGATCTGTCTATTTGCTGAGAAGCTACTGCTATAATGTTATCAAGAAAGTAACAATTCTGTGATATAATAAAA
This sequence comes from Melanotaenia boesemani, assembly GCF_017639745.1. Taxonomy (NCBI): domain Eukaryota; kingdom Metazoa; phylum Chordata; class Actinopteri; order Atheriniformes; family Melanotaeniidae; genus Melanotaenia; species Melanotaenia boesemani. The sequence continues at coordinate 9,564,224 of NC_055691.1, read as the reverse complement.
ATCTTCATTACGCGTATGTTGTTTTCCATAACTGTTTTAATCATTTGGATGTTGAAGATAACGCTTACATTTGTGCGGGATGTATTCATTACTAAAACATAATCAACGGTTGTAACAAAGCTAGCAATTCCATAGATTAGACGTAGCGCAAGGAAACGAGCTAGGAAGCAAGCTAACATTAACAAGGTTAATGCTACCGTTAGCTATATTGGTCGTGAATAAACTCGTTAGCATTACTCAAGACGCTTTAACTTATTACTGAAAGTGTCTTTCCAAATCTCAGTAACCGGTTGTGTAGCCAAATAAATTTGAGTAAGTTGGAAAGATTAAATGAAAATGGGGCTTTCGGTCTCGTGTTCACTTGCTTGAAACGGGCTCATGTTGCTAACTTTAGCTTCTTGAATTTGCTGCTTTACTAGCATTAGCACTTAGCCCGGATAGAGTTGGCCGTATTTCACAACTGTTGGTGATGAATGTTGAGCACAACCTGTTGATGATGGACGGGTGAGATATTAATATAATATATATTCATAAACCAGATCGCTTGGTAAACGATAGCGTGTGTGATTCTAATGGTCAGTGTTGATGCTAGTTAAAGAAAATCGGAACATGTTGGCTAACGCTAACCCAGCAGTGTTTATCAGCGTCATGGTGGTGTTAGCTACATTTACACAGATAGGTCATTCAGCATATTATAAGAGCGCGGTCTCCGGAGCTCGAAATAATTTACGCGTATTAATTCGTGTAATCTTAATTACATATAATAGAAAAATGAAGTGAAATCATGACTCCAGTATGATACGAATATTCATTGTGACTGTTTAGTTGCTAACTTACGTTAGCTTGTTCTTTGTCCTAGTGTGTTGTTAAATGGTAGTTTTTGATTAATTTGCCATTTTACATTTATTTAAAAGGGTGCAAATGTCTGTGCTTTTTAATTTTTTTTTTAAGGTTAGCGATTTAACGCTTTCTGACTCAACGTATGTAAGATGTAAGGATATCGTTGAGGCCTAGTAATGTCCACTGGTACAAAGGTTCATGTAACTTCAAATATAACGAAGTTGTACAAATCCGTATCGCTGCAACTTGTATTTAGCATGGGTATTTATTTTCATGTCAGTGCTTGGGTTTTAATGCAAGAATGTTTCGGTGCAAGTTTGAGTCTGTCATACAAACAGGCCTCAATGCCAGTGTCAGTATTGTGTGTTACCAGAGTATAATGAATATTGTATTGCACCCACATTTGTGGCTGCACAAACTTTTCTTAAATGATTTCTTTGTCTGAAGTGATTTCTGATTGTGTTCTTTTTTTCATTACAGATGCTGATCTTGATTTTAATTTGAAGGACTCTACTTAGCACCGGGAGCCACTGATCGGAGCACACATTTGGAAGCCAACACTTGTCACACCTTTTGGGGGGGGGGAGCAGAAGTAACCTATCACTGAAGTGACTAAAGGGGAATAATGGTGATTTTGCGCCGTGCTCGGCCGCCTGCTTCCGCCCCAACCAGCAATGAATCTTGACTCGCTCTCGCTGGCTTTGTCTCAAATCAGCTATCTGGTGGACAATTTAACAAAGAAAAACTACCGAGCCAGCCAGCAAGAAATACAGCACGTAAGTAGTTCCAATATCATCAAATAAATTTATTTTTAAAGGTGTCAGTAGATTTGTTTGTACAAAAACACTGTAGACTATAGAATGGTCAGATACAATCCCCACCTGTGTACATAACGACAGCATCTGCTGCATCAGTGAAGTCATGCACACGCTGACGTACTTCTTTGCTCTGCAAGAAAGAAGTAATTTGGAAGTCGTTGCTTTTGCAAATATATTGGCATGTGTTGTAAAACATGATGATAATATGTTATTTCTTAGCATATCCATGTGGAAAGAAGAGTCATTGGTTTTGGAAGCAAGCTCAGTTGCACACAGTTGTTATTAAAGCCTTTAACCTCTAAAGCCAGTTAACACACAGCAAAGTTTGGTGTCCATCATGATGATCAGATGATTTTGCCAATGTTGTGGGGTTGGCATCTAAATTGGAAATAGGGAAGTGTTGAGAGTAGAAATGGGTACTGTATTTTCCGAACTCTAAGTCACACTCTTTTTCTTAGTTTGGCTGTTCCTGCAAGTTATTCAGTTGCGACTCAAATATATAATTTAACATATTTTTAAATGTGAATTCATACCGACTGACATGAACCAAAAAGTAAATATTACCATCTATAATCGCGAGGGGGCGCTCTAGGCTTGTGAGAATCACAAGGTATTTGCTTCTCCTGTACCACTAAAAAAAAAAAATGAACTAAAATATTTACTTAAAGACAACTGAGAAATACTGAACACAAAAAGGCCCCCAAGAAGAAATCCTTTTCTGCAGATTACAAACTGCAGGTAGTAAAATACGCAGCAGACAACGGCAATCGAGCAGCAGTTAGCGGAGTTGTTTAGAAACGACGCACAGGATGAAGAATTCAATGGACTTAGTGATGTGGAATAAGACTGTGTCAATAAGATTGGGAGCTTGGTGAACTTGTTTATTGGTGACTTACTTGTTGGAGTAGCTGGCTTGTTATATGAACTTAGTCTATTCAGGCTCCCAGGTGTGTTCTTTATGCTATTATGAAGCTGAATGTGTTCAGGGTTTCTGCTACATAAATGATGGCGCACCATCACTGCAAAATAAAAGCTGCTATGCCTTTGTAATTTTATCCATCCATCCATCTGATGTTAAAAATGTAAATTATGTTGTGTGAATGGATTAATTTGCACACATCTACAGACCATAATAAGAGTGAAATTGTACTCAGGAAATGTGACACTGCTCTGCAAATAATTTAATTTTGAAAAACAAACACTAGCGTCTCAATTTCCTGTTCTCGAGGCTGCAGGAATAAGGAAAAAGTTTGTATTGGTCCAATCAATTCATACTTCACTGTCTTCGACTAGGCGGTTATGACTGCAGGAGGGATGTTTGTGTTTTTATGTGCAATAAACAATCGACCCAGTTATTGCATTTTATAGTGGAACTTCGTCAGTGGCAGGACAGGGTTGTTCATGTGACATTGTGTTCAAATGCCAAATGTGATGTATCAGCTGTTCATTAAGTGTAATAAGGAGACTAGTTCTCCCCTAGTTGAAAAAAATCCCAGAGGAAACCCTGGTAAGTTTACATACCAGACACATTTTTGTTTTTTTTTTTTCTTTCTCTCCCCTCTCCTCTTTCCCTCTTCATGACACATTTTATGACTGATTTGACTTATACTCCACTTATAGACTTATAGTCTTGTTGTATACCTTGCCTATAATTTGACTATTGATCACTTGGTTGTATACCATAACTTTATTTATCAAGAACTTTAAAACAACCACAGCTGAAACGAAGGGGTTACTAGAAATAAAATCAATATAAATACAAATAAAAATGAGACACATGAACAGCTAAACTCAACACAATACGAACCAATTAAAACAAATCAAATAAATGAGTGTCTCTGGGGTTGAAAGCCAAAGAGTAAAAATGGGTTTTAAGGTGATTTTAAAAATGGACGGTGAAGGGGCCTCTGATGTGTAAAGGCAGATTATTCCACGATTGTGGAGCAGCAACAGAGCAGGCCCTGTCCCCTCTGAGCTTCCTTGTGGACCTTGGTAACGGCAGCAGCAGCTGGTCAGCTGTATGAGTCATACTTTTTATGACTTTTTGAATGACTGATGTTTTTATGTTATATGATTTTTTTTTTTTTTTTTTTTTACCTTCTTAGTTTTTAGTATATAGTTCTGTGCAGCACTTTGTTTCAGCTGTGGTTGTTGAAAAGTGCTTTAATAAAGATTGTATGGTGTGAAATATCATGTCCTTATTTTGTGTGGTTGCAGATTGTAAATCGTCACGGTCCTGAGGCAGACAGACATCTACTTCGCTGTCTCTTCTCCCATGTGGATTTTAGTGGCGATGGTAAAAGCAGTGGCAAGGACTTTCATCAGGTAATCATCGCTCAAAAATGCTGATTTTGGATTTCTTTTGATACTTTGTCAGTTTTGTTGAGCCAGCTAAAGCAAAAAAAAAAAAGCCTGACTTTGTCCAGCACACTTTGTTTTACACTCTTCTGGCTTAAATAATTTTTGTTCTGTTCTTAAAGACTGAAAACTTTTTAAGCAGGGTTTGTTCTGTCAGAAAGATAATTTGGATCTGATATGAAATAGAAACTGTGCTCATAAGTTACGATGTGCTTAAGGTTTTCTCTAAATTAAAAGCGGTTACCTCCTCTTCATGATTAAATTGTCAGCTGTTTTATATTGATTTTTGTCTTATCTTGTGCTTCACCTGCTTCTCCTCTCTGTACTTTATTCCTTTTCTCCATATCCTTTTTCTTTCCAACTTGCCCAAGACACAGTTTCTGATCCAAGAGTGTGTGTCGCTGATATCAAAGCCAAACTTTATCTCTACTCTGTGTTACGCCATTGACAATCCCCTGCACTACCAGAAGGTAAGAAGCAGATGCTAGAATATTAGTCACAGCTTTGACATCAGCTCATACACCAGTTTACAGTATATACCAACATATCAGTGTCTTCCCAGTTTGACAATTCTGGCTTGGTCCAAAGCTTCGCAGCCTTGTGTGCTTATCGCTGTTGCCAGATTCAGCTCTGTTGGCCTCATCCTGTTGTGTAGATTCTGTGTTTATCTGTCATTGACTTTTAGACGTCAACAGTTTTGGGGATGTTCTTATTGTACTTTCAGTAACTTAAGTTGTTAACAGTTGTCTGCTTCAACACTTTGTTCTGATCTGATCCTTCACACACCCAAACACAGCAGCAGAGCAGAAGTACAGAGATTCAACTGTAGATTACGTCAAAAATACATCAGACTCGCACTGGGAAAGGAAATAAGCGCATGACAGAAATAAATTCTTTCCATGTTGTGACATTTAGTGAATAGTTTAGAATGTTTGAATAGCAGCCTAGTAGCTATGGATTACTACTGGAGAAACAGTCTTATGGTACATGTGCTTAAAATAGGAAAATGTAAGAGATTGCATTTCTCATATATAGTAAGATATTTTATGTAATTTGTCTTTCAGAGTTTAAAGCCATCGGCTCATCTATTTACTCAACTTAGTAAAGTTCTTAAGCTCAGCAAAGTCCAAGAGGTAAGTCATTTCTGAACCAAGTACCAAATATAGTCACATGGATTAATGACTGCTCTCACCATTCAGAAATGTTGACTGAACACAAGTCAGATTGTTTCTTTGATGTGGGATTTTTTTCCCAGGTGATATTTGGCCTTGCTTTGCTCAACTCCAGCAACACAGACCTTCGTGGTTTTGGTAAGTGTTCTAGTAGAGCCTGGCATGTATTTAACCTATAGACATGAGCTTTACCACAGGCTCTCTGTACTTTAGTAAGCTGTCAACTCTAATATTGTGAACTTGTGCAGCAGTCCTCTTTGTGTAGATTCTGATCTACATTAAACTTGTCATTGTGCATGCAAGAATATGAATTTATTTTCTAATATTACGGTGACATGAAGTGGGATGGACACTTGGAGTATGGACAGAACCTGTGGAGTTGGAATTGTCATCAACAAATGAGACATGTTGTATTTCAGCTTTTACAAATCACATGAGCATGAGGGATGATACAACCCAGTCCAGAATAAACTATTAGTATCTTTAGAAAAGCATAATTTTACCGTACTACATGGTTAAAGGTTTTTAGAAACTGCTTCTTTACATCAGGCCCTGGTCTAGATGGTAATACATTGCTGCATAAAAAAGTCAGTCTCCACTGAATATTGATGCAGGAAATGGCGTGATTTACTTATGTAGATCACATTTTTCATAAGTGCGTCTTTGCTTATTTTTGTCTTTCTCAGCTGCACAGTTCATCAAGCAGAAACTTCCGGATCTCTTGCGATCATACGTTGACGCAGATCTTGGAGGAAACCAAGAAGGTGGCTTCCAGGACATTGCTATAGAGGTGTTGCACCTGCTGCTCTCCCATCTACTGTTTGGCCAGAAGGGAGCCAGTGGGGTAGGACAGGAGCAGATTGACGCCTTCCTCAAGACACTTTGCCGAGGTATAAAGGATAAAAAAAAAAAAAAAAAAAATTACTCATGATTAACAAATACACCATAGTTCTCCTGCATGGCTTAATAAAAAAATCCGGCTCTGTGTGGTTAAATGTGCTGTGGCATGGTTGTGTGTGTGTGCTGGGTTTTAGATTTCCCCCAGGAGCGCTGCCCTGTGGTGCTCGCACCACTGCTGTACCCTGAAAAACGGGACATTCTTATGGACAGGATCCTTCCAGACTCGGGGGAATTAGCTAAGACCATCATGGAGAGTTCTCTCGCAGACTTCATTCAGGAAGTTGGCTATGGCTTCTGTGCTAGGTGAATATATTGATACTGTACTTACAGTAAAGAGATTTCCAGTGATATTTATACCTGTCTGCACTAATAGAATTTCAGATTGTTCCCTTTGACCTGTTCTGTTATTTCTGTACAGTCTGGATGAGTGCAGAAACATAATTCTCCAGTATGGTGTGAGGGAGGTTACAGCCAGCCAGGTAGCCAGAGTCCTGGGAATGATGGCTCGAACCCACTCTGGCCTAACTGATGGCATCCCACTTCAGGTAAAACAAGCTAATAAACTATTTGCATCTTCTGAAGAGTTCCCTCACTCTGTGGGAACACTTAACAGAAGCTGGAAGTTAAAAGATGAAATTGCCATATTTGTCAGACATTTTTTTTTTATGTCAGAATCTTGAGTTGATTTCAACTTATAGCTATTAATTTTTCAATGATTTCAATATTTTTAATGTATATGTTGATTTTATCACACTTCATGGATTCTTCACATTGGAACATCAACTTTGTGTTTTCACCTGCAGTCGATCTCGGCTCCAGGAAGTGGTATCTGGAGTGATGGGAAGGACAAGAACGATGGTTCGCAGGCACATACGTGGAACGTTGAAGTTCTCATTGACATTGTCAAAGAGGTGGTAAGTAAACTATCAGTTTCTCAAAGTAAGCTTCAACTTTGTGATGTTTTCACTTTGGAACACAGATTAACCCCTGCCTCTAAAAGCGTTTTTGTATTAAATTATAATTTAGAAAGGCAAAACAAAAAGTCATTCTGTTTAAAAGGTAAAACCTAAACTCAATTGCAGCTATTTAAGCGAAAGGTGAGAAGTAATCAAACCATTGATCCTCCGCTTTAGTCAGGAGGACATGGTTTTCATGACTTCCAAATTCAAATTTTTGCACAAAGTCTTTAAAAATCATTTGCATATTTTTCAAACCATGTATCTATAAATAATTCAGTGTCCCTGATGTTATTTGGAAAACAGGCTTGTAAAGCATGAAGCTGTGAGGATACTGGTTGTACAAGATCCTAATGTTGTTTTTGTTTTTTTCCTTTTTGTGGAAAATCCAGAATCCCAACCTGAACTTCAAAGAGGTCACTTATGAACTGGACCACCCAGGCTTTATAATCCGTGACAGTAAAGGCCTGCATATAGTGGTGTATGGTATCCAGAGAGGGCTGGGCATGGAGGTGTTCCCTGTTGATCTCATTTATCGACCATGGAAACATGCCGAGGGACAGGTATACGACTAATAAATACCACTGTAGTATGACATTTAGTGGCAACTATCAAACTCAGTGGAATCTCTGCAAGTTTTTAACTATAATGTCAAATATCTGTAGATCAGCTGCAGTGCAAATATGGAGCTTTTTTTCCTTTTTCAATATCTAACTGAACTTTCTTTTTCCAGTTGTCTTTCATTCAGCACTCCCTGATGAACCCAGAAGTCTTCTGCTTTGCAGACTACCCATGTCACACTGTGGCTATTGACATCCTAAAGGCCCCACCAGAGGATGACAACAGGGAGATTGCAACATGGTATGAAGGCTGTAGCTTTTTTTCTGCAACACCACATGAAAGGAAACCTTGCTCATTTCATTTGCTTAACAGAGTCTCTTGAAACTTTTTACAGGAAAAGTCTGGACCTTGTGGAGAGTCTTCTTAGGCTTTCTGAGGTTGGGCAGTATGAACAGGTGAAGCAGCTCTTCAGCTTCCCTATCAAGCATTGCCCAGACATGTTAGTGTTGGCACTGCTGCAGATCTCCACCTCCTGGCACACACTGCGCCATGAGCTAATCTCTACCCTGATGCCCATCTTTCTGGGCAACCACCCCAACTCTGCCATTATTTTGCACTATGCCTGGCATGGACAGGTTGGTGGAGTTTTTTCCTTTTCAGCTCAGAAGGTCATGTTTGTCCTGTATGTGATGTTATTTTTTTCGGTAACTGTTTTAACCTTAATTACACATTCAGATTTCCCTTTCTTTCCCTATCTCTACAGGGACAGTCTCCCTCCATCCGTCAGCTGATTATGCATTCGATGGCTGAGTGGTACATGAGAGGGGAGCAGTACGACCAGGCCAAGCTGTCTCGCATCTTGGATGTGGCCCAGGACTTGAAGGTTTGTTTAAAAACTACATACATTGTATTGTCATACTGCTTTATAAAAAATGTACTTTTTGTGCTTGAATGAGCCTTTAAACGATAATAAAAGAAGCTACAGTAACAGTAAACTTTTTAATAACACTTAATAGGACCCATATAATTAAATTAGTATCAAGTATTGGCAAACGGAGGAACTATTAAAAAAAAAAAAAAAAAGTTACTGAATCCGTTTAATCTTAAATATACAATTAACTTTTATGATAGATCAGTGATATTTTTTTCTCCCTTACCCCAGTCTCTATCAATGCTGCTGAATGGTACTCCATTTGCCTTTGTTATTGACCTTGCTGCACTTGCCTCTCGCCGTGAATACCTCAAACTTGATAAATGGCTGACTGACAAAATCAGAGAGCATGGGGTAAGTGCGCAGCTTAAACTTAGATTAGATATTATAGATGTTTATGTCTATTTTACTTTGGTCACATTTCCCTGAGAAAATAGTTGAAATGTTTTTCTGTGTTTTTTTTTTTTTTTTAGGAACCTTTCATACAGGCATGCGTGACATTCCTGAAGAGGCGCTGCCCATCCATTATGGGGGGTCTGGCCCCTGACAAGGACCAGCCCAAAAGTGCCCAGCTTCCTCCAGAGACTTTAGCCACCATGCTTGCCTGTTTGCAGTCATGCGCTGGGTAAGAAGCTAAATAACCTAGTCTCCAGTATGGCTGGCTGATGGGAACTAAAATTCAGATCCTGACATTTAAAAGACTGATGGACAGCAGTATTTAAAATGAGCTGTGCAAAATGTTCAACTTTGTTCAGCAAATTTAGTTGAGTCAACGGCAGCGCAGTTTAACAGTTTCATTAAGACATAAGTAGGAAAAGTGTCCTCTTGCTCATCACGCCTGTTCTGGCCAGTCTATCTCTGAATTTAGCCACATTTATCCAAGATGATATGTGTACGGATGGTTGCTCTTTTTGAAAACAGTTTTTCTGTTTTGGCAACAATGGAAAAAAACATTTGAAAGCAATAAATGGCTTGCCCCACACAGGGACACAGCAGTGTTTTATTATAAATATTTTCTGAGTTTGTACCTCATTTGAACAAAAAATAATGTCCAGTGTTTCAGAGGAAAGTCCTGCATCTGCTCTGTTTGCTGTTTTTATTCAGGAAGACGTTTTCTAACAAAGCTGCTGTATAAAATGGTTAAGATCCACATACATTGTTCAGTGTTTTTGAATGGTCCCCTTTCCTTCCTCCTCCTCTTCATCTTCCTCCTCAGGAGTGTATCCCAGGAGTTGTCTGAGACTATCCTTACCATGGTTGCCAACTGCAGCAATGTAATGAATAAAGCTCGGCAGCCTCCACCTGGAGTCATGCCAAAGGGACGTGCTCCGAGCACAAGCAGCCTGGATGCCATCTCACCTGTACAGGTACAGACGATGATCACATGATGCCTCTGCAGGCAGACTGTAAAAGTGTGGCTTAATTTTTTAAATATCTCTACAAAATAAATTTGATGGATCCAGATTATCATAAAATTTCTGTTCCAAGCTGGAAATTATAGTTCTGTCACTTCCTCGTGCTTTTCTCCAGATGGACCCTCTGACTGGCATGGGCTCCTTGAACCTGGGGAGTACAGCTACCTCCCATGCTCAGAGCATGCAGGGATTCCCAACCTCACTGAGTTCAGCTTTCAGTAATCCCCAATCCCCAGCAAAGGCCTTCCCACCACTCTCCAACCCTAACCCTAGCACACCATTTGGGGGTATTGGCAGTCTGACCTCGCAGCTTCCTGGTATGGACTCTGGTACTATGCTATTTCATTTTATTTCTTATTTTAATACAAACTTTTTCAAAATAAGTCGAGAAGTCCTTTCACTATCGGGGCCACGTGTTCTCAGTGAGAAGGTAAAGTAAAGGGATTGGTTGCATTAAATCTAAGTAATAAGTGATGAGGTAAAGGTATTTTAAGGGGTAAATTTAGCAAAGTTTCCATACTAACAGGGGGAAAAAAGCACTTTTTTCAAGTTTAAGCTGGTATGTTGTGAAATAACTGGAGTTTTGTGTTTCTTTAGGTCCTTTGGGCTCAGGTATTGGTTCTGGCATTGGCTCTAGTCTGGGGATGGCATCGGTTAGCACTGATCCTTTTGGCACCAGGAAGATGAGCACACCAGGCTTGAACCCACCAACCTTTCAGCAGAGTAAGATGAAGGCCTGTAAGTGGTGGTGGTAGTGGTGTGACTGAGAGCCCCGCCCTGCGCCGCTCTGCACTGTATTTCCTCTGCAGTTGTGACTGTTGCTGTGATTTGAACTCTTAATTCTAATGCACTTCACTGTGCTGCATAAATACTTTCAAGTTCATTAATAAATAATAACTTTGAATGAAATTTTTTGATCTTGTCACGCTTTGAACAGTTACAATTTCTGTCTTTTCATGCTTTGCAACTTCTCTAGTCAGAGGAAATACAGATCAGTCTTCCATTCCTTGTCTGCTTATGCTGACAGCCCCACTTCTATGTGATTTCATTTATACTTTTTAGGTATCAAAGGGTCTGATTTGATCAGTTTTATCATTTGAGTTTTATCATTTGATTTCTGTTCACGTAACAGTAAGCAGTCAAATCAGTTTTTCCTCACCTATAGTCTCTGTAAACGCATAAATTCAGCAGAAATCTGCTTTATATTTGGTGACAATAGGATTTTACCAAAGATTTGGATGCAAGTAAAAAAAGACTAAAGTATCTTGCTTTTTATTGTTTGAATTAATTTGCTGATGCTTTGCCAGTGTTGAGTTAAAACATTACCAAGTAAATAATGATTCTTCTATTTTTCCTAGCTGATCTCTCTCAGGTGTGGCCTGAGGCAAACCAGCACTTTAGTAAGGAAATAGACGACGAAGCAAACAGTTACTTCCAGCGTATCTACAACCACCCACCTCACCCCACTATGTCTGTGGATGAAGTGAGTTGGGACCAAGCCTGAGTTTCCTTGGTAATATTAAGTCTTGTTTAGTTGGACAGGGTTTACAACAGTATTGCCTCCTTCCAGGTGTTGGAGATGCTTCAAAGGTTCAAGGACTCCACCATCAAGCGGGAACGCGAGGTGTTCAACTGCATGCTTCGGAACTTGTTTGAGGAATACCGATTCTTCCCCCAGTACCCAGACAAGGAGCTGCACATCACTGCCTGCCTGTTTGGTGGCATTATTGAGAAGGGCCTGGTAACCTACATGGCGCTGGGCCTGGCCCTCCGCTATGTTCTTGAAGCCTTACGGAAGCCATATGGATCCAAAATGTATTACTTTGGAATTGCTGCCCTAGATAGGTTCAAAAACAGGTATTTTCTTTTTCTTAAAAAAATTAAAAAAGTAAATAAATTTTTAAGGTATTTTCTGTTAAGCTGATGTAAATCTGTATTTCTAGACTTAAGGACTACCCGCAATATTGCCAACATCTGGCCTCAATTGCTCATTTCTTGCAATTTCCCCACCATTTACAAGAGGTAATCAGGTTTCCTTAATTTATCTTTGTGGTAATGTTTGTCCTATTCTGCAACCTTGACTACAGAGAGGGTACCTTCCCATTCAGATAGAGTAAATTTCCTGCTCTGCCTCTTGAAATATCCTGTGTGTGCAGTATATCGAGTACGGCCAACAGTCACGGGACCCTCCGGTGAAGATGCAGGGATCCATCACAACACCTGGCAGCTTGGCTCTAGCACAAGTTCAAGCTCAGTCACAGCAGCCTGCTGGCCTCAAAGCCCCCCAGCCAGGCCAGCCCAGCACCTTGGTCACCACCACCACAACTACAACCACAGCTTCTAAGACAACCACCATCACAAGACCAACACCCAGCAGTTTCAAGAAGGATATGCCTGTAAGTTTGACTTGATGACATCAACTCAATATTTTGCTTATTTTTTGATATCTTCTCAGTTGTCTGTATAATTGCACCTACTGCAGCCTTCTATAAACACTACCAACATCGACACGTTGCTGGTGGCCACTGACCAAACGGAAAGGATTGTAGAGCCTCCAGAGAATGTCCAGGAGAAGATTGCTTTTATCTTCAATAACCTTTCTCAGTCCAACATGACACAGAAGGTAATGAGAAAAAGATCAATGACATTTTATCAGAAGACAGTTCATATTCAAAAATTAGTTTTTTTTTTATGAGTACTGTTTGCATTTCCCAGGTTGAGGAGTTAAAAGAGACGGTGAAGGAAGAGTTCATGCCGTGGGTGTCTCAGTACCTGGTGATGAAGCGTGTCAGCATCGAGCCCAACTTCCACAGTCTCTACTCTAACTTTCTGGACACCCTCAAGAACCCTGATTTTGTCAAGATGGTTCTCAATGAAACCTACAGGAATATCAAGGTACGGTTTTGAGTGCAAAGATAACTGGACATTTTTAAGACAAAGTGTAAGCATTTATCCCAAATCTTGGTCTTTTTTTCCCCACCTATGGGACATCCAGCAGTTTTCAATCTCTGAACGTCTACACGTCCTCAGATATCACAGTTCTTCTGACGAACACCATCTTTTTCTGTCAGGTGCTTCTGACCTCAGACAAGGCAGCTGCTAATTTCTCTGATCGCTCCCTGCTGAAGAATCTGGGCCACTGGTTGGGCATGATTACACTGGCCAAAAACAAACCCATCCTTTATACAGTAAGAATTTGTTTCAAGTTAGTTAATTCTGTTATAAAATGATGCTTTGACCTTTCTGCTTTAGGTAACTAAGCACATTTTCACCTTTTCGCAGGATCTGGAACTTAAATCTCTGTTACTGGAAGCCTATGTGAAAGGCCAACAAGAGCTCCTTTATGTTGTTCCCTTTGTGGCCAAAGTTTTAGAGTCCAGTCTACGTAGCATGGTGAGGAACATGGCCACAGATTTAAAGGATATTGACATGAAACTTTTAACACTGCAGACTAAAATACATGTATAGTTGTACAAAAAGGCAGTGGATGAAAAATAACAGTTTTCGTGATTGTTTGTTGCTGTAGGTTTTCAGACCTCAGAATCCTTGGACCATGGCCATCATGAACGTTCTTGCCGAGTTGCATCAAGAACATGACCTCAAGGTGGATTACTCTCTCATTGCTACTTTGAAGCCCAAATTGTTGATAGATTGAAGTGTGAAGTAACCCACAACCTTTTCCTCAAAAATGTGGTTTTATGACAATTTATGCTGATGTTGTGTAAAATGTTAATTTTAAGTTCAATGGGTCATATTCTGACTTTATTTTCATAAACTTTTACAGTAAAAAACTAAATGTTTTATTTATTCTCCAAAGGTTTAACAAAAAATAAAATGTTTCCATCAACAGAAAGTTGTAAATAATTTGTCATCCTGGTCTGTTTATTACAGTTGAACTTAAAGTTTGAGATTGAAGTTCTGTGTAAGAACTTATCTCTGGACATCAATGACCTGAAGCCAGGAAACTTACTGAAGGACAAAGAGAAGCTGAAGAACCTGGAGGAGCAGCTGTCTGCACCAAAGAAGGAGACGAAGCTTCCAGAAGAGATGCTCCCCGTTTCTACTACAGGTTGTTACTTTTGCCTTTCATGCTCTTGAATAAAGAACTTGGTGTGCTACCAGGACACAGCTAAAGATAAAGAAATAAGAACTGTACACTTGCTTGTTTTTATTTTGAACATTTAATCATTGCACATATCAGACTCCTGTCTGTTTTGGCATGTCTACGTGAATTTTTGTTTTATGTGAATTCTCTTTGCAAAGTATGACAGTAAAAAGCTTTGGATTTGTTATCTTTTATTTTGTTTGTGAAATCTGTTTTTCTTGTGATTTTAATCAAATGAGCATTTTGTGACCAACAGGAGACTTTGTTCCATTTGCAGCTCCTCCCTCAACCCAAGCTGCTACCACCACCACCTGCACAACAACTGGGCCCCCCACCCCACAGTTCAGTTATCATGACATCAATGTGTATGCCCTGGCAGGCTTGGCTCCACACATCAATATAAATGTCAATGTAAGTATTCATGGGAAAAACAAATACAAAAATCATACAGGCTGCTCATGTTTTATTCAGTTTCCAGGAACCCTTGTGTCTTTCTAGAGTCATGTGGGGATTGAAACCACAAATTAAGTAAACTTTTCACCCAATGCACAAAATCAACCTCATTTTTAAATATGCTGGTTTTTATTCTGCCGTTCTTTCCTACTTCTTTCCATCTGGTTAGATCCCGCTGCTGCAGGCTCATCCTCAGCTGAAACAGTGCGTGCGGCAGTCGGTTGAGCGGGCAGTCCAGGAACTCGTTCACCCTGTGGTTGATCGCTCTATCAAAATTGCCATGACAACTTGTGAACAGATCATCAGGAAGGACTTCGCCTTGGATTCGGAGGAGTCCCGCATGCGTGTGGCAGCCCACCACATGATGAGGAACCTTACTGCCGGCATGGCCATGATCACCTGCCGGGAGCCCCTGCTCATGAGCATCGCCACCAACCTGAAGAACAGCTTTGCCGCTGCACTAAGGGTAAACATAAAGCCTACATGACGGCTTTTTTCAAGTACATCATCACAATTCTTTCCTTGCAAACCTTACCTGTCCAGTTTTTGTAATGGCATGTATCAGTCTAGCTTTTTAAAACAAAAAATTCTCTTCTCAGGCACCAACTCCTCAGCAAAGGGAAATGATGGAAGAGGCTGCAGCCAGGATTGCTCAGGATAACTGTGAATTAGCCTGCTGCTTCATTCAGAAAACTGCTGTGGAGAAGGCTGGCCCTGAAATGGACAAGAGACTAGCAACGGTGAGGTTTTTAAGTGGACTACCGGATCTGTCCAAGTTATACATCTATTTCACTTTAACTGGTATTTGAGATGAGCAAAACATTGACAGGCAATTTTAATGATCTGTACTGGGGACAGCAAGGGGGAATCAGACTTTATAATATGAAGATAGACTCCTCAGCTGTGATTTATAGGGCTCATCGATAGAAGTTCACTGATAAATCTCTTCCTCTGGTCTCTATTCAGGAGTTTGAGCTGCGCAAGCATGCACGTCAAGAGGGACGTAGATACTGTGATCCTGTTGTCCTGACTTACCAGGCTGAACGTATGCCAGAACAGATCAGACTCAAGGTAAGATAACAGTAACATCCAGCTCTGCAGATGGCTAGTTTAAAGAACAATTTAAGCTGAAAAGAAGCTGTTCAGAGCAGTCCTCCATCAACAGTCTGCGGAGTAACGTGTTGCTTTGTGTTGCAGGTGGGAGGAGTGGACCCCAAGCAGCTGGCTGTTTATGAGGAGTTTGCAAGGAACATTCCAGGTTTCTTACCAAGCAACGATCTGTCCCAACCCACCGGCTTCTTGGCTCAGCCCATGAAGGTGAGTTTATCTCCTGTAGTTGTCCCATAAAAGAAAACTTGAAAACATAAAAGATTGAATCAATTAAAGGTTTAAACAATTCTTTCTCATAAAATGAGTTTGTTCTCTAATCTGTGCATGACTTGACCAAAACCTGCAATCTTTGCTATTAATATTCAGGATTTATTAAGTTTGCATTGCAAACACCTAAAAGCTTTTTGAGTTACAGCCATGAAATTGTTTCTTCTAATCTCAGACTTTGATTCCATTTCTGTATCTCAGCAACAGGCATGGGCCACTGATGACGTGGCTCAGATCTATGATAAGTGCATGGCAGACTTGGAGCAGCATCTTCATGCCATCTCTCCAGCCCTTGCTATGAACCCCCTGACCCAGGCACTGCGTAGCTTGCTGGAAGCTGTGGCTTTGGCAAGGAACTCCAGGGATGGGATTGCTGCACTTGGCCTCCTGCAGAAGGTAGAGCATTAAAATTTCACAAGTAAATGTCCCATAGCCACATCCTTCTAGGCACTCGTCTTCCCCTTTTACTCATCGGCTCAGATGTAAATCGTACAGAAGCACGACGTTACAGGTGTAGTGCCATTGAGTGCAGTCTTTAAGAACAGTACACAGGAGGCTGAAATCTACGCTAATTAAATTGATACCGAGCTGCTCTGTGTTCTCAGGCTGTTGAAGGTCTTCTGGATGCTACTAGCGGGGCTGATGCAGACTTGCTGCTTCGCTACAGGGAGTGCCACCTGCTGGTGCTTAAAGCCCTGCAGGACGGACGTGCATATGGACCACAGTGGTGCAATAAGCAGATTACCAGGTGAGAAAAAGCACATTAGAAATGTGGCTTTCTTAGAAACCTTTATTTACCCGGATATCTTGCACTCTGGCAACATTTTAATGTTTCCGACTGACACTTGAGGATTGCTGCTCTGTTCTTTGTGGGCAATATGTGTCTAACTTGTTTTGTTTGTAGGTGTCTGATTGAGTGCCGTGATGAATACAAATACAACGTAGAGGCAGTAGAGCTTCTGATAAGGAACCATCTGGTGAATATGCAGCAGTATGACCTGCACCTGGCACAGGTAACCTCTATTAACTGGTTCATTCTGTGTTAGTCCTTTGATATCTAATATAATTTCTTATTTAGTATTATTTATTCCTATTTAAATTTTCCAATTCAGAAATAGGATCAGTTTGTCCATCTCAAAACCTGTGGAAACCTGATTTGGTGAAACTTTAATTATCATACTCATGAATGTTTTTTTCTTCCAGTCAATGGAGAATGGATTGCACTACATGGCAGTTGCATTTGCCATGCAGTTGGTAAAGTTGCTGCTGGTGGATGAGCGCAGCGTGAGCCACGTCACTGAAGCTGACCTCTTCCACACAATTGAGACTTTAATGAGGACCTGTGCACACTCCAGAGCCAACGCACCAGAGGGGTAAAAACCCACAATGTTTGCACATACTTCACTCCTCTGACTTCAGAAAGACTCAACCTTAAACCTTGAAATGACACATCAGCATTCAAACCCAATATTTCTTTTATTTGTTATCGTTAAACTTCTTGTGACTCAATGCTTATTTTCTCAACCCTAGACTCCCCCAACTAATGGATGTCGTTCGCTCCAACTACGAAGCCATGATTGACCGAGCCCACGGTGGACCTAACTTCATGATGCACTCTGGGATTTCACAAGCATCAGAATATGATGATCCTCCAGGCCTGAGGGAGAAGGCAGAGTACCTCCTGAGGGAATGGGTCAACCTGTATCACTCAGCTGCTGCTGGGAGGGACAGCACCAAAGCTTTCTCTGCCTTTGTTGGCCAGGTTAGCACCCATAACATGGTTCTTGTGCTAATGATCCACGGTCATAAATACTCCTGTTCCTCTTGTCTTCTCCACTATTTATTGATTTTTTTTTTTTTTTTTTGTCCCTGCAGATGCACCAGCAGGGTATCTTGAAGACAGACGACCTGATCACGCGGTTCTTCCGGTTGTGCACAGAAATGTGTGTGGAAATCAGCTACCGTGCTCAGGCTGAACAACAGCACAACCCAGCAGCCAGTGCAGCGATCATCAGAGCCAAGTGCTACCACAACCTTGATGCCTTTGTGAGGCTCATAGCACTGCTGGTGAAGCACTCTGGAGAGGCAACCAACACAGTGACAAAAATTAACCTCCTTAACAAGGTACAGCAACACCGAACAGTTTCACAACATGCATGAGTGATGGAAACTTTTCCCAGCCTTGCATCCCAACAGCTGCAAATTTGGACAGTTTAATTACATAAACAGCTAACTGAATCTGGTTTTCTTTATTTCTGATCATGTTGTGTTCTTCCAGGTGCTGGGTATTGTAGTTGGTGTTCTGATCCAAGACCATGATGTTCGTCAGACAGAGTTCCAGCAGCTGCCATACCACCGCATTTTCATCATGCTGCTGTTGGAGCTCAATGCCCCTGAACATGTTCTGGAGACTATTAACTTCCAGACACTCACTGCCTTCTGGTAGGAAATCACATTCTGTCTTGCAGCCAGTGAGCTGCGATGAGTTTATAGAATAAATATCTGTCCATATCACTTTGTACTTTGCTTGGAATTAACTTTGTGCTTTGATCTGCAGCAACACCTTTCACATTCTGAGGCCCACCAAAGCACCCGGCTTCGTGTACGCCTGGCTGGAGCTAATCTCCCATCGCATCTTCATTGCCAGGATGCTAGCACACACACCACAGCAGAAGGTAGATGTGGATAAGATCAGCTCAGTCCTAAAATATAACACCTGTTATAGGTGCATTTGTATTTAATGCTTGTTAACTTGTATCTGAATTTGTATGACTGTTCTGATGACGTCCAGGGTTGGCCCATGTACGCACAGCTGCTCATCGATCTCTTCAAGTATCTTGCCCCCTTCCTGAGGAATGTAGAGCTCAACAAACCTATGCAAATCCTCTACAAGGTGCACTTTGTGATTTACTAAAGTTTACATGAAACATGCTTATGTTCACACCATCCACTTTTGTCATTGCTGCTGATAGTTTTGTTTATCTAAATGTTAACTCATTTTTTTCTTCCGTCATTTGTTATCCTGGATTGTTTAGGGCACATTGCGGGTGCTCCTGGTCCTGCTCCATGACTTCCCAGAGTTCCTGTGTGATTACCATTATGGCTTCTGTGATGTTATCCCACCCAACTGTATCCAACTCCGCAACCTCATCCTCAGTGCCTTTCCACGCAACATGAGGCTTCCTGACCCCTTTACACCCAACCTGAAGGTAAATGCACACTGAGTTACTTCAGCTTCATGGAAATCAGCGGCGTCTGACAGATGATGCAGTAAATCTGTCCTTGATGAAAACTCTGTCCTGCAGGTGGACATGCTGAGTGAGATCAACATCGCTCCTCGCATCCTCACCAACTTTACAGGCGTAATGCCGTCCCAGTTCAAGAAGGATCTGGATTCATATCTGAAGACGCGCTCACCAGTCACTTTCCTGTCCGAGCTTCGTAGTAACCTGCAGGTACAGCCGGCATCCATCTGCTTTAACTACTTTTTGCTGTTAAAATTAAAAACAAAATGTAATTTTCTGTTTTGTTTTTTTTTCCCCCCCAGGTGTCAAATGAACCAGGAAACCGCTACAACATTCAGCTGATCAATGCACTGGTGTTGTACGTAGGCACACAGGCCATCGCTCACATCCACAACAAGGGCAGCACCCCCTCCATGAGCACCATCACCCACTCTGCTCACATGGACATCTTCCAGAACCTGGCTGTGGACCTGGACACTGAAGGTAAAGAAGCTGGGGGAGTTGGATCATAAGCCAACATCTAATCTGACAGTTCATCTGTTTTCCCAGCTTCAGATCCTGTCAGGTTAAATGAAGAAATCATGTGATTTGCCATACCTTTAAAACCAGATTTAAGATGTTCAGCACTCTGAACAGGTTTCTCCCTTCATGCCTTTCCAGGTCGTTACTTGTTCCTGAATGCAATTGCAAACCAGCTGCGCTATCCTAACAGCCACACTCATTACTTCAGCTGCACCATGCTCTACCTGTTTGCTGAGGCCAACACTGAGGCCATCCAGGAGCAGATCACCAGGTCAGTCGGTCTGATCGAAGGATTGGATGCCCTCTTTTAAAGTAACTGTTACAAGTTCTGTGGCTTACCAGCTTAATCCTCATCCTCCAGGGTTCTGCTGGAGAGGCTGATTGTGAACAGGCCTCATCCATGGGGTCTTCTCATCACCTTCATCGAGCTGATCAAGAATCCTGCCTTCAAGTTCTGGAGTCACGACTTTGTGCACTGTGCCCCTGAGATTGAGAAGTAAGTTCCCATTGCAACGGCAGCTGCTTTCATGAAGATGTTCTGAGTTTCCATTCACTTCAATGCCTTCTCTGTCCCCCAGACTGTTCCAGTCTGTAGCCCAGTGCTGCATGGGGCAGAAGCAGGCCCAGCAGGTGATGGAGGGCACCGGTGCCAGCTAGCCTGTGCACCAGCCAGCTTGTAGCTGCTGGGAGAGATGCCTTGGCCTTGACCCACCCCCACCACACACACCACCCACGTTACTCCTGGCACTGGATAAACTGGCTACTACAGTCATTTGAAACGTGGCTGGAAGGACTACTGCTCATAGATTTCAAGTTACGTTTATGTTTTTTCCTGGTGGGGTTGAGATGGAGAATGGATTGGTACATGCTGTTTGATAATGCTTATTTTGATCTTTTTGATGTAAATATTAAAGAAAAAAGGGGAGAGAGCAGGGAAGTAGACGAAGGAGCTGCAATGCACATGTCAAATAAAATGTATCCTGACATGTAAAACACCCAAATGTATTTTCACTCACTACCAAAGTCCTTGGTTGCTTTGCTCCCACACAGATCCTGTTTTCTGACTTCTTTTTGTTTTCAACGGCTGAATGGTAGATGATTGAAGAAGAAAAAAAACTTCCTGCTACTTTGATTTAATTCCTTGTTTTTGTCTTTAGTTGGACTGAAAGATAAGTCTCCCAGGTGTGGTGGGGGTCTGCTCCTGGTGTGTGGGTGGAGGTTTGCTCATGGTTTGTCCATATGAAACTGGCTCTGAGGGTCTCTCCCCGGCACTTGTAAAATTGTGCAGTGATGGTTACATCATAACTTGACAATTTGTATATAAATCCAAATTGAAGAACAATAGAAGGACCAATACAGCCCATTTTGTAACCTTTTTGAATGTTTTGTAAATGTATTGGTCCGTGTGTTGTATTTTGTAGCCCTTTCTAGTTTGCCTTTAGTTCTTGCTACTTTACAGCAGTATGCACACATACAAGAAATAAAGCATTCAAACTGCTGTCCTACAACTATTCTTTCACAAGTACAAGATTGTAAAATGGCAGGTGCATTGTTTGTTTGCAACTTACAGTAATGTCCACTCTCAGGTTACCTTGCTAGTATCGGGTTGCTCCTCCTCATGCCTTCAGAACCGCCTCAATTCTTGGAGTCTGATTCAACAAGGGGTTGGGAACATTCCTCAGAGATTTTACTCTGACATGGAACAAATTCAGAGTAGTCCAGCAGCTCACACATTTAGACACACACTGACTGGCCAAATAAAGGTCACCAATATTTTGCTGGCCACCTTTAGCTTTGGTTCCAGCAGCATTCACTGTGGCATTGTTTCAGTAAGCTTCTGCAATGTTCCAAGATTTATTTCCATCCAGTGTTTCATTCATTTTTCTCAAAGATCTTGTGTTGATGTGGCAGTCCGACCACTGCGCAAAGACTTCTCCAGCATATCCCAAAGATTCTCAGTGGGGTTCAGGTCGGGACTCTGGTTTTTAATGCGTTGGACAGTTCACCCAGTTTTAGTGGTTTCTAAACAACACTTTCTAAAGTGTTAGTATGTTCTCTTTAGATGTTTTCTCTGCTTGGTGCCAATGATTTGATCCTTAAACAGATTAACATTTTCCATAATCACTGGATGTGTCATTACACGATTTATGGAAAGAGAATCTTTTATCTTTTTTTCTTGTCCTCAAGCAGCAGAATGATGGGCTGGCTGCTGTGTTGCGCCAAACAAATTTGCTTTATCAAGGGGAGCTTTGTGGGTATAAGGCTTCTCTTCATAATCTGATTTATTTTAATCTTAATTATTTTCAGTTATGGAATTTTGCTGGACCTGACAGGAAAGGACAGAAAAAAACACAATGAAGTATCTCTTAGTGTATAAACCCACTGTGTCAGCATGCACAGGATGAGGAATGAGGAGTGATCAGAGATGAGTGTGATCGTGCAAATGTGAACATGCCCCTACGGAGGCCAGAAGCAGACTAGGGCGGCCCAGAGACCCAGGCGATCAGCGGCAATCCTGAAGCACAACTACCCCACCGTGAAGACGACCCACCCAGAGGAAGGCCCCAGCCAGAGCCCCCCCACAGTCACAGGGTGCAGGCCCTGACAGGCCAAGATCAGCAGCCACTGACCCTACCAGGCACCGACCATCCAGGGTGACTAGATTGAAGGGCTCAGGGCCCCAGAAACAGCCCTCTGCTCCACCCAGCATGACATGCACGCCTCCCAAGACCCTACATGTGTGTGAGAGAAAGCAGGGAAGGGAAGTGGACTTCTCTTCAGAAGATGAGCCGCTGGCAGCAGTAGGCACCCCTGTTTCCTGGGTAGTCCCCCAAAGCAGGACAAGCTGGGAGCTGTCCCCTACGACCAGGACACACAGCAACCGCAGCCAATGAGCCGCCACAAACCCCAGAATGCACCCACCCATCACGGGAAACAAAGGTAGGAGGACGGTGGGAGAATCCACAACCACTACCCACCACCCTGGAGCCCACACAGGCCTGCTTACATGGACAACATCCATGGGTACCCCCCAACCCCCCTCTGTTACAGACCCATCCTCAACATCCTTTGTCCTGTATGAGTTCCATGCATAATTTGAATTGTATTAGTTGTACATTTGGATTCTTAGTCATTTTAAAAGTGTTTTGTATTGGTGACTGTTCATTTCCTTTCACTGTTCAAAGTTACTGGATAAGCCAGCCTCCCATTTCGAAGTTGGAAGAGAGATTGAATCTTCTAGCTTAGATAACAGTCTTCACATTTTTGATTCAAGAATTCTGCTACCCTGAGGGGTAGCTGCAAGTTTCATTGCTTGATGGTATAAATATATATTTTTTACATATACTAGATTTAGGCTGGTGGTATTCTAAAATTTTAGTGCTACTGATTCCATATTATGAAATGAGTGTATTAAATTACAAGAAGTTTCCTTTTTCTGTTATATGTTGTTTTATTCCTTTTTTTTTCCATTGAGTGAAATTAATCATCTTTTTGTTTTGCCGGATGTCAGAGTTGTTCCAGATGGGTGTGAGCTTACATGGAACAAGTAAAGACTTGGATATTTTCTAGAAATTCCCACCAAGCTATTAACGAGGAACTCATGTTGATGCTTTTAAAACACTTGTGTTCATTGGAAAAACATAATACAACCTTCTTTGTAAACATTTTATTTTTCTTAGGTACAAATTTTTGTTAGTTTATCTTAAAACACAGCTTGTTTTTCAACAATGATAAATATTTCATAATCAGCTTGAAATTTAAATGTGATTATTAATATCTTCTCAGGTGTCATCTTGTTCCTGGCTAGCCTCTCGTACGATGTACATCTTCGGTGGATCTTCATTCTATATAAAACACAACAGAGAAAGAACTACAATAGAAGAGGCAAAAAAGCAAACTGTCATGATATAAAACAGTTCTCTGGTTTAAGAAGCGTGGGAATATTTCACAGCTGTGGAGCACAACGTTTAGTAGTGTTAGACACTGCATTTTACAAATTCATTACCAGTCAATGGATTTTAGAAATTTACTTAATAGCAACGTTTATATGTTCACTCATTTAAATTTAGACAAGTTAGTCCGACAAATATTCTGCACTTTGATTCATCATCATAAACAAAACGTTTCCCATAAACTGTATCTGGTATAACACAATATGTCACCTGCAGTCCTTTATTTTAGATCTGAGAACATTTTCCTCCGCTGTCATCTTTATAAACAGTGTGCTCCTAACAGAGAATAACTCAAGAGTCAAGGGTTGAATTGTTATTGTACTTCAGGTGGGTTAAAATATGATTATAACAAATTACAGCTGTGGAATAAGTCCTCAGAGATTTCTGTTTATAACCACTTCCTCCACAGCTGACAACCTGCACATTGACCAGCTTTCATGTCCTTACAGCAGCTGTTTATGATCTGCTGTAAAGCCAGAGATAAGTGAAACATACATTCACATTTCCAATAAAAAAAGATGCATGTTTCCATAGTTACCATTACTTCAGCATCCTCCCGATGTCCCAACAGTCAGTACAGGTAAGATCTGGTTGTTTACACAGGTAAGATCTGGTTGTTTACACAGGTAAGATCTGGTTGTTTACACAGGTAATGTGTATGTTTTGTTGGCTATTGCTGTAAAGTATCTGTGAAAGAAGAAAAAATGTCTATTTAGTTTTCTGCAAACCAGTCAGTCCACCATCATTTCCAGTCTTTCATTCAGTTCCTGCCCCCAACAAGACTGGTGGGCCTTGAACGTCTGAAAATACAAATAAAAATGAATAACTAAATAATCTATGAATAATTTAAAATAAATGTACAACTGTGAAAACAGCTCTTCAGCTCCCTGATAAGTTAATCTTTTTGACCACTGACAAAATCAGCAGTTTATAATATAAATGCCGTATAATTTAATAGTGAAAGAAAGTTTTACCAGAACAATCAAGTCATGCTCATTAAATATAAATACTCCGAACATGCATAAAAGCTGAACTTCAAGTGAAAAATAGTCATTACTTTTACTATTGCAATACAAACCCCATTCAAACTGTAAACCTTTGCATTTCTTTTGTTAATGGTCAAAAAGAAAAACAAAACAGGTGGTCAAATACTTATTTTCACCACTGTATATGTGGTACATTCTGCATTTATCAGTGGCTATAAATATTAGTTACAAACAACGCATGGTGCATACAGAGAAACACAGTATTGGACAGAAAAACATAATTTATAAGGACTATAGAGAAATTGAGTGTATATATTAAGTTTATGTGGATGAGATTGATATCTTGAAGCCAGCTAGCAGTGCAGCTTAGCTTGAAATTATTGCTGACATGGATAGCACATAGAAATTCTGTTGGCAGCATGACATTGTGTCTGAAAACATGGAAAGTCAGGCTCTATACAGCAAACAGTACAGAAGAAACAGTTTTTACTTGAAACAATTTCAGACTGTTGTTAAGAGACACAGAAAGTCCATGTCACGTAAATTTATATTTCCTTAGCTTGTTCCAATCCATTTTTCAGATGTAGTCCAGAACTACCCCTGGGCATTTGTAGGACTGTATTTCTTCCCCATCAATGCAGACCACCTCCACTATCTTGAGTTGTACCTAAAGTCTGATGTGTGAGCAGGAAAAGAAAGATAATGCAGTGCTGCATTCCAGTGTCCCAGAAACATATCTCCCCACCCTGACGTGCTGGTATCTGGATGTCATATGGCTACAATAAAATTAGTTTGAAAAGAAAGAAAAACGCTCGGCGCTGTCCAGCAGGGGGCGGTAGAGACCAATAAACCGCTTCCTCTGAGCGGTGACCGCTAGAAGAAGAAGTCCTCCCTCTCTCGCATTTCCACTGGTGGAGGAAGAAACATCGAGGGAACATTTCTTCTGTCGACGCGGTTAAAAACTTTTGCTTGTAAAGATTAAATTGGAGAGGAGAAAAAAAATATTCAAATTAAAAACATGTCGTCCTGGGCGAAATTACCTGCAAGTGGACGGCGGTCGTCAGGAAACAAGAACGGAAGGTGAGTCTCATCGGTCTAGTTGGAAAGATTAGCATTAGCAGCTAACATGTTAGGAACAGCTAAGCTACAAAACAAAATTGCCCAATAGCCAATAACTGTTCTCTTCAGCAATGTAATACCACTCTCTGTGCAGTGCCCAACAACTCCGTTTGTTTCGGAGAACTGCTCCCTACCCCCTCAGAGAGGAAAGGACCGAGGAGCTAAAGGATGCTTTGGACAGGTACCAGCTAACCATACATGTATCTAGACGCCCCTGCTAATTGTGCTAAACTCACGTTTTTCTGGCAAATGAACGCATTTTGCTTTGTATACTGGGTAATTTAGTCCATGAAAATGCAAGTTCCTGCTGGCTCAGTGGGCGTTCAGTCTCGGGTATGAAGAGGTGGACTCACTGGGAGGTTGCCTCTTTCCCAGTCTACTTGTGAAATCTGTAGCTCCTGTAAGACATAAGTAACATATAAGTAAGATATAATTATTTAGTAAATAAATTAAAAGTCTTAACAACTCTAATATTTGCACAGAAAACAAGCAGACCTCATTAAAAACCTGGGAATGGTTCTGCTGCCCCAAATGTCCCAGCTGATTGAGAGAGAGGTTCCCTCTGCTGAAAGGGCTTGGTCATCAGGAATAACATATCACACATAATAAGTATCAAGATACCAGTCAGTCTTTTCTGCATGGTAATACATCAACAGCTATAAACTCTGATAATAAACTTGGCAAGTGGGGTTCTTTTGTATTCATGTTGGAATGATGAATTTTGCTTAGAAAAAAAAAACTTGCTTCTGGGAACACTTCACTGGTGCAATGCATTTTATAAAAAGCTTCTAATGAGTGGTTGTTCCATTTTAATTTCCATAGTATGAAGGTTATATTTAGACATAATTTAACTAGTAAATCATGTCAATATTGTATTGCTGTAACATAAATCTGCACAATGGAAATCCTTCCATACAGTGTCTATTATGAACTATTTCACCAGTATAAAGTAATCACAACAAGCTGCAGATGTTTCATAGTTTAATTCCCATTTTCTAAACCATTTAATTATTTAAAAAAAAGATAAAGTAGATCAACTTATGGATGCATGAATGTACAACAAATTAGGCGTTACATCTTTATATGGGGATGCCTTTTCAATTAAAGGGTTATAATAAAAGTATAATATTTATCGTGTTAAACCAATGTTCAATATTTAATCCAGTTTTAACAACCGATCACTGGTGTTCATCTACTGACCTCTCTTGCTACGACCAGTGTGGTGTGGGAACCATGCAGGCTAGTCTGATTTCCTCTGACTGCTAATGTATCTATGCTAGGTAGCTAGCCGCCAACTTTTATGCAAGTTAGAGTGGTAGTTACTTGAGCTTAATGCAATTCTTAAAACGTTTTTTTTTTGGCATGTGTTTATCTACCTCTAAAACGCACAATGAATCAGTCAAAACAATGTTTTTTTTTCCCACAAGTAACTCACCCAGCTCGTTTTCGCCATAGCTGACAAGAGGTCCAGCAAGGTCTCCCAACCCTTCGCTCTGATTGGTCAACCCCCCTCCCCTCCTCCTCCTCTGCACTCACATCTTCAGACACAAGTTAGTTTTGGCACAAATATCTCGCAAGGAATGAGCCAAAAGTCAGGCCACATTTTTATCACGCTGTGACTTGTGAGAGCACATTAGTGACTTGCGTCAGAAGATTCAAAGTTGTATTATCTAAGTTGAGGTTGTAACGCAAAATTAACACTTGCACAAAAGAAAAAAATTACAAGTAAACTATGGAGGATTATTTGTCAGATGGGCTATTTTTCCTCTAACTTCAAATTCAGTTCACGTGTGTGAGTTTTCTTTACAGCAGGAAATTTTGATAGAAGTTCAGATTTTTGTTGTGCAATTTCTCACATTGCATTCTACAAGTTTTTACATCAAATCTACAAGTTTGTTCATTTTGGCACATTTTTACCTTCATAACCACCCACTCTGAAATATGTTCTGGTACTTTATTTCCACCGGCTGCCAGGTACGCTTTGGCTGTTAAGATTGCTTCTGTTGAGATATAACAGTGTAGAATTAATGTAGGTCTCACACACACAGGTGCATGCACACGATAATCACAAAATATGATGATGCATATGAATTAATAGGTTATTAATAAACCAATCAGGGTTAGTCCATCTTATACAGCAGTGATGTGTGGTCAGGAGAGACAGATAGTGCTCTTCCTCACCTCAAGGGGGCATAGTTGCATGCTGTTGGATGAAAAGTGAAATAAGATGCTCTTTTCAGTTCTTACGATTGTAAATCTGACTCCAGAGGAGTCAGTGCCTCACCAGCCATGAACCCCACTGACGTCACTGATCTCCATCAGCATTCTTTGTCCAGCTGCTGAGAAAATGACAGCTCTTGGCTTGCTCTCTTTTTCTGCCGGCTCCTCTTTTCCACCATCCACTCGTTAGGCCTTCCTACGTTCTTCAGGACCTTCCACATAGCCAGGCTATGTAAGCCTTCCTTGAATTAACCTCAATTAGATGCAGCTGAAATGTGTTAGTGGAACAGCTTGAGCCTTAATTCAGAGATGGTGTTAGTTCAAGCAAAGCTTTCTGGTACAGCCTGGCTTTCTTTAGCTACGTTTGTGGAATACCTCCCTGGTCAGAAGGCAGAATGAACAGACAAGACAAGAATAAGCTGACCAGGTGAGCTGATCAGGCAGGGTAAAATAAATATTTATTTTTTGTAATGATACATCTTCTGATGCAAAGCCAGGGCACAACCTCCACAGGTAAGCACCAAGCCTTCCAGCCTCTAAGTGGCAGTCTCTAACTAGCTCCTGGTACTCGTCCCTCTTTCATTCAAAGGCCTTTTCCATTCTCTCTTCCCATGGCACGGTGAGCTTCAGCATGACAACATTGCTTGTTGCCTCTGACCAAAATGATGTCAGGTCTGTGAGTAGTCTTAGCAACATGCTGGGGGAACTTGAGTTGCTTGCCTAGGTCCACTGTCAGCTGCCAGTCCTTTGCAGCAGAGAAGTCCTGATGTTTCTCTAAATGTTGCTGTTGGCTTCTCTCTAGCTCTGAAAAAGCTGATGGTGTGCTTCCTAGGTTTTGACCTTCGGCAGGTGGCAATAGTGCCACAGATGGTCTTTGGTCTTTAGCACTTGGTCATGCCTTGGCTCCGGAGCTTTTGGGCAGCAGCTCAGAATATGCTCTAAGGTCCCCTTTCTATGGCAAAGGGGGGCATGATAGTGTGTCTGCCCAACCCCAGTAGGGCAGATTAGATGGACTGGGAAGAACACCATAGACAGCCTGGACAAGGAACTTGAATCGGTGTGGCTCTGCCCGCCAAAGGTCAGTCCACATGGCATTTTGCTGTCTCATCCCCACTCTACTCTGCTCTGCTGGACCTCTCTTCCTCTACAGCTGCTCTCACTTCATCCTGGACCAGTTGCCTTCGCTCTTTTCCCCGTACCCTATCGTAGCGGGGGACTGGAATGGCTCCTAGCCGGGCTCTTCCTCTGGCCACTGTCCCCACCAAGACTCCATGCCGTAATACTGTAACTTTGGCAAACAAACTTACTTAGGATTTTTAAAAATGTGGTTATAGTTAATTGTTGCCTATTTTATTTGCTTTCTTACATGCATTTTGTAGCCTGTGGATGTTAATATGTGTGTCAGAATTCATATGATTTGACATAATGCGAATCCAATGAGGTATAAACCGCTGGAAGAAAATGGCACTTGCAGTTGTTCACCGACAATAGTCTATGGGTAAATTCATTGTCGACTATTTTTATTGTGACTGTTGTCAACGTTGACTAATTGTTGCAGCCCTATTGATCACTCAGTCGCAAATCGATTAAATAGCCTGGCGGCTGAGCGGCTAGGCTGGGATGCTGAACCAACATTAAAACAAACTTTTGCAATGACACGTTTATTATTATCATTATCAAACTAACACAATAGATTAAATTGATTTTGTACACATTTTTTCATTTATGTCCTCTATGTCCAGTTAATAGTGCAGATGAATCTGTTTAAACCTACACATTTTTGTTGTAAACATAGGTGATTTGTACAAAGTCTGCACAGGCATTAGAAGTTGGCACTAATGTGAAAAGTCCGCGACCAGCCCACAGTGGCAAACCGCTGAGGGATCAGCGATTGCCGATGGGAGGTGGCTTTGGCTGTTTTAGAGCAGCGACAGACCATTGAAGAAATGGCAACTACTGTTGTAGTGAGGGTGGCAGGCCGTTTGCTGTTTTTGGATCTCGGTACTGCTGTTGCCAAATGTAAACATGCACATTATTATGTGTAACAGGTTTCACTTCCCTCCCCACCTGTAGTAGAAGTTGCTGCGATTGTGTCTACGGTTTTAGAATTAAGAGCATTTAAGCTTCTCCACCTGTCATATAACTCTATTATTAAAGTCTGCATGAAACCTAAAATGCATTTTAACTTTTGTGCTTGGTTTTTAGACAATTTGCAGTTACTTAGTAAGAAAATGGTCAATGTGTGTCAACCAAACTGCTGTGTTTTGAGTTATTGGATGAGATTTGTGCTGGATCACCACTTGTTTCTTTTTAGCCGTCTGTGAATAATTGAGGCGATGATGCAGCTGTGTTTGAAGTAGCATTGCAAATAAACTGAGCACAAAGTCAGTGAATTAGTGTTTGGTGAATTTTTTCTTTGTTTCTTCATGGCAGTAAATCTTAAACTGCTGGGCATTGATGGCTCCATGAATGCACATAATAGATGTCACTGTGTCATCAAATGAGTCCAGTTTTAATGTCAAAGCTTTACATAGTGTGTTTTTAAGGGGTCATTTTGGCCTGGATGTGTTTCATAAGTGTCTGTCATTGGAAAGACCACGCAGCATGGAAAATATGATGCATATGATGCTTGTTTTTATTGCTTTTTTTCAGTTATGAAGAGCTGGAACAAATTCAGAACTTCAGCAGTGCTGTGAAGTACGAGGGATACAAGCATCAGCCAGCTGGTGAGACTTTCTGTTGTCAAAGTACATTTATTATCCTTGTTAAGGACCAGTTATGCCTTCTTAAGATATGTAAATAGGTACATCCATTTCAAACGTCTTCATACTCTCACTTACGTTGGTATGGTTGTTAGTCATTAAATCCACCAGAGGGCAGTTCAGAGTTCACCTCTGAATTCCGATGTCAGTTTCAGCCATGCAAACATGGTGACGATGGAGGAGATCATGATGATGTTCATCCTTAGAAAGAGACATAAAAAGAGGCAGTGCAGCAGACAGCCGTGATTTGTGCAGCCATCAAATACATCACAGCTTTCTTTGTTCCTTCCACTGGTCGCACATCAGCTACACTGCTGAACACTGCCCCCGCGGTTTCTGGTGGTACTACTCCATTTGCTCTTTCAAGGTACAGATCCGCAAAAGCCCGAAAACAGACCAAATTACGCACGTAAGAAGACGGACGAACTGCTCTGTATCCGTCTTTTAGCGTAGAGCATAAATGAGCCTTTAACATCATCTGAATAGTTCTTAATTTGACTCGTTTAATTAAATTAGCTCAAATATATTATCTAAAGTTAACACTCTCATGGTTTACCTTCCTATCCGCTAACATCCTGTAAGCAGCAGCCAAGCCGGATGTCTGTACTCCAGCAGATAGACGTAAAGCTCTGTATCAGAAGTTCTACAGGCAGGTTCAGGAGGAGAAGAAGCCGGCCGACTGCGTGGTCCTCTCCGTTACCAACACATGCCTGTGAGTACTTCCAGTAAAGATTCAAGCTTCTGTTTTCTAAATTTATGTCCAGATTTCACGGTAGCGAACGTGCTGATCGGGAAGATAACTTCGTCAAGACCAGCTGATTATCCAGCTGTGTCTTTATTCCCTTATTAATGTCACAATCTGCAGAAAGAAAATGATTGGTTGTGTTTCTGTCAGCTGCAGCTTGAGGTTGTATGTTGAGATGGTCACTGATGTGATGCAGATTGAGACCCCACAACAAACCCAAAACAGGGATGTCACGATTATAGATTTCCATCACTATAAATGTATAAAAATCACACGAACAATCCTTATGCCAACATAACAAAATATTATAGAAGCAAAGTAAACAAAAAGTCCTATTCCAACTAAATCCCCTCTGCTCTAAGCAATAAATAAAACTTACACATTAACACATTTCTCTCAGAAAACAGATAGAAAGTCTACAGGACCTCTACCTGGACTTGGGAGGCTCCTTATAAAATGGTTTTGAACATTTCTTTAGAAAGCAGGAAAAACATCCAGCTAGCTTTGACTTCCAGCTGCTTTTTGACACATAAATAATACTGGAACAGTGGAAATAAAGAATTAATACCACATATCTGGAATGAAATGTTTTCTTCTACAGGCCATCAAACACTGACCACTACAAGGCACCGACCTGACACCAAGTCGGCTGTGTTTAACGTAGCGTCGGCGAACGCTGTAAACCCAACGAGTCATACATAATTAAAAAATGACAAATGTCACATTAGATAAACGTAAACATTATTTAACTAAACTACTGAACATTTTGCTTTAGCTTAAAAAGCTTCTGGTTATTCTGCGGGTGATGAAATGTATTTAATGCATTTCCTCTTTTCTCTGAAGCTTTTTATGCTTTATAGGCTGCTGAGACATCCTCCCCAATCACAGCTTGATGATTTATTTTACATACCACCCCTCTATCATATTGTCTAACAGGCCTGTTCTGCAACTCACACGGATCAAAAGCAAAAGAACACAAGTGGAAACACACAGATGTTATTTAACTTTGTTTTTCCATTTCCTTTTATAGAAAGTAATCATTTTGAGGAATCTTAAAAATGAATTATTGTGGCGTTTAGTACCGTTGTTAATTGTGGAAATAAGTAATCGTGACATCCCAAGTCCAACAACCCTTTACCCACAGCTAAATCTGACCTTTTAATTATTATTTAAAAGTAATCATCTGGGCAAAAGCATGATCAGGAAGTGCTGACTCCCTTGTTTGTTTGTTCTCATCATTTATTATAATTTTTATTTCCCCAGATTTTCTTCAGCTTCATCCCAGTCATCACAGTTAGTATAATCTTATTTTTATTTATTACACATATTGGTTTAACATATTGCAGTAAACTGCAAACTTTAACTGTGCTTCTCTCTCTGATAAACCACTTTGGATCCAAAGTGAGACATTGCACCATCCAGTGATTCTGAAAGTAAACAGAATATTTTGCTGTCCCGTTTCATGAATTCATTTCTACCCTGCAGCCAATCCAAATGAAGCATTCAACCTGACATTTGCACAGCTACAAGCAGGTGGTGGCGTATTTTAGGTACATGTTGAAGGCAAAGCTCCAAGGTCAATAAAGCAAAGCTGAATCATACAAATAAATAAATAAATAAAAAAGAGGCCCAGATTATCTTTTGAAATCACAGATTAATTCATTTTGCCTCAAAATGTGTCACATTAGGTTGATTTATGTTTATTTACAGTTTTATAATTTATTCTTCCTTGAAGTCAAACTGCTTTCCAGCATCATGGAGGCTTTTCCCCAAACAGCACATCCTGCTGAGCATCAATACATCAAGTTTCATCCAACTCGCTGATTTTTTTCAAAAGGAAAAATTACCTTAAAATCCTCTATCCATCCTAAGATAAAAAAAAAGCTCTAAAAACAATCCAGTTAATGCTCGAACATCAAAAACATATAATATGTGCAGTTTTCTTTCTGTTGTCTGGTATCTTATGGATTTAGGTTTCACAGGAACCAGTTTATCTTCCGAGGTTTCAAACACACACAAATTTCCAACTAAATTAAAAAATCAGAATCTAAATGACACATTTTACATTTCACATATCAGATACCATTTTATTTAATTTCCAAACATTTATAGTATTCTAGCTTTAATTTAGAGCCTGTTATTATTGTGATACCAGTGACATGCTGCAGACATGAAATATGCACAGAAATGTCATAATAGAAGCACCATCATCATTTTCTACACATTGCACCTTCAAAAATCTACATGTACCACATAATTCAACAAAATTGAACACTTTAAAGATGTTTACATTATATGACAGTAACAGAATTAAACCAATAGTTTTTAATTTGTTGTGTTGAGTGCTACATTAGAGGCTTTCTAACAGGATCCTTCATTCACTGTCAAAACAACAAAGTACATCTACTTCACTGAGTTGTAACATGTTTAACAAATGTCCATTAAACTGTTGCTTTTTACAACTTTTTGTTAAACCAGACTTTTGGTTTCCTCATACAAATATAACAAAGCAGCTAATGCTGTAGTTAATTAAGCTTTCTGTGTCCAGTGATTGTTTCCAACCTGTTTACAATGAAAGGCTAATTATGCATTTATCCACAATCACACGTCAACGTTCAACAGTCGTCAAATCAAGCAGGAGCTGCTGCAAAGTTTTTGTTGTGTAACAGAGTCACATTTACTCAATAACAAACACGTTCACTTAAATATTATAGATGAATTTTCTGCCTCACTGGATCTATGATGCAACACTAAACTCAGCAGTGTCAGGTGGGAATACATGGTTAAGCCCTTTTCAGACATACACTCCTTTTTATTAGTCTGTCAGCACCTGACCATGTCGCTTTTATATGTGAGCACCATTTTAAAATAGAAATTGGGACCAGCAAGTATTCGGCTTGTGACAGTTTCTGTCAGACTTGTCCTACGAGCACGACCTTGAATAAATATATAGACACCTACTTGTCCATCATCTGGGTCAACAGGATGTGATTAAATGCATAGCAACAGTAGCTCTGGGACAGGCTACACAAAAGAAGAAGGTGTGCTGCTGTAAAGATGCCGGGTACAACATTGTGTTTATGGGCTAGACTCTTAGCAAGCAATTACCAAAGACGTTTGTCACACAACCTGGTCAAACAGCTTGGTCATGAAATGGAAACTTAACTTAAAGATGTTGGAAATAAAAACAAATTAAATCAAAACTTGAATCTGATATTTCAGTAGTTTGAGCCATTTTTTAAAGCTGCACTACTAAATTATGGCAAATTGTCTCACTGTGGCGCCCCCTAATAATGGCTAATTCAGCCATCTGTCTTAATCCTGTCTCTCTCCATGCAGTAAAAGTCAGTCTGATGTTGACTAAGTACAAGATCCTTATATTGTGTATTATACCAGTAGTATTTAATCTTTAAAGTGGGGAGAAAACAAAAGGACTCACCAATATCTCGAACTGTCTGCTGCTTCAGACCAGTTTTTACACGACCAAGCAGGTGAAAACATGCTAAATCCTAAAAGTCTAGACATCTTGGTGTGTGGATGGGGGATATAGTTGAGATTAAGACCCTTTATGACAAATCTTGCATTGTTTCTGCTCCTGGAAGTACGTACACACGGACAAAATTGTTTGTACCCTTCGGTTAATTAAAAAGAAAAACTCACAATGGTTACAGAAATAACTTGAATCTGACAAAAGTAATAAAGTAATAAATAAAAATTCTATGAAATTTAACAAATGAAAGTCAGACATTGCTTTTCAGTAACGCTTCAACAGAATTATTTAAAAAAATAAACTCATGAAACAGGCCTGGACAAAAATGATGGTACCCCTTAGAAAAGACTGAAAATAATGTGACCAAAGGGACGTGTTAATCCAAGGTGTGTCCACTAATTAGCATCACAGGTGTCTATAATCAGTCAGTGGGCCTGTATGTAGGCTACAGGTAGTCACTGTGCTATTTGGTGACAAGTTGTGTACCACCCTCAACATGGACCAGAGGAAGCAAAGGAAAGAGTTGTCTCAGAATATTAGAAAATTATAGACAAGCATGTTAAAGGTAAAGTCTGTATGGTTTGGTTTATTTATTTCAGTGTCATGCATAGAATGTGCCCAGCCCGATGGGCATACAAGACGCTATACATTATAAATCAAAACAATTCCAAGATGGCTAAACACACACACACACACACAAATAAATAATAAACATAAAGCCAAAATCATAATACATATAACCATCCACTTAAACATCAATAACAACATGGATGAGGATTTTCAGATAGAAAGATAGAGTGTTTATGTAGGATACAGTGTTCTGTCTTAAATTCCAGGCCTTCTCAATAAATCTACATAGCATATAAAACTCCTCCTGGAATAACCAACTCAACATGTCAAATTCAGACATCCAAAACAGGTCAGCTTTCTTCTTTTGTACTTTTCTAAACAGAAGTTTCCTCATTTCTTCGTACAAAGGACAATGAAACAAGTTGAATGAAACATGAAGTTCATCTTCAACAACTTCCAGATTGCATAAAACACAAACGCATCTCTTTGGGTATACCTTTATACCTACCTACTTCAATCGCTAGGGGCAACGTTCCAGCTCTTGAATGTGCACATAATGACCTCTGACCTCTCCCTAAATGCAGCGTTAAGTATGGTTCTGTAAAATATTCTTCTTTAATCTGAACATACGTTCTAAGTTTGGGTTTCGTCTAAATCTCCTCCTTCCACTGTTTCTTGTGAAAATAAAACAGCTTTTGCTTCACAATATCTATCTTACACAGCAGATTATTACTATAAATATGACTCAAATCACAGGAGGATAATATTTCATAAATGTCACTGCACCATGGATGATTATGGGCTCTATCCCACTTAAAGATCTTTGTAGTCATCCTATCATCTGACATCCGAATTAACTGGTTCCAGAGCCAAACCATTTCACATCTTTGTTTTACGAGGCAGGGTTCCCATCCAGAGTCCCCCTCTATAACAGCCTTTGCTGTAAATTTATGCACTCCAAGAAAACAGCTCAGGGGTCGGCTCTGGATAGAATTACTTTCCGGGGAATCCTTAAAACCCCATATTCCAGCGGCATAAAACAAAACTAAACCAACCATAAAATCAAAGAGCTTGGAAAAACTTATAAATCCAATATCTACACACATTTTAATTTTTATTAATCACAACCCCCAGAGCCCTACCAGCTGACTGTGCCAAGGCTGTCCTTCCTTTTTCAAAACTCATATTTTCAGTAAAGAGAAAACCAAGATATTTGTA
Source organism: Melanotaenia boesemani (assembly GCF_017639745.1). Classification (NCBI taxonomy): domain Eukaryota; kingdom Metazoa; phylum Chordata; class Actinopteri; order Atheriniformes; family Melanotaeniidae; genus Melanotaenia; species Melanotaenia boesemani. The sequence goes on along the minus strand of NC_055691.1, from coordinate 9,527,508 downwards.
GGAGGAAATGTCAGTGGTATCGATCCAAAGAAAAATGAATGGCAGCTTTGCTGTACAAACTTATTTCTAAAACACATAATTTGATTGTCAAGCGCCATTTACCACAGCATGAACTAATATTTAACACCCTCTGTAAATTAACATAACTTTCTGCAACCAGCAAAATATCATTGGCATATAACAAAATACTCAAATTTAAGTGATCTAAGCCTGTTTAATTTCTTGGCTCCAGATGGGGTGGAAAACCATTCAGTTCTAAGATAATTTAACTGGATGCATGCAACAGGATCCTTATACAGCGATTTAACGGCCCTATCAAATTAACCTCCAATACCAGAGGAGATTAGTTTATATTCCAGAAGCTCTCTATTTATCCCGTCAAAAGCCTTTTTAAAATCAACAAAGCACATGAAAGTTTCATTTCCCTCCTTTAACCTTGCTCTCACCACTTAGGAAAATACATAAATATGATCAATGCATGCTCTGTTTTCCCTTAAAGCCATTTTGTTCTTCCTCGTGACTCCAAGAAATAATTTAGTCTATTGTTTACAGATATTGTTAATTTATAGATGGTACTAAAAAGACTAATACACCTATAACTTTAATATAAATAGCAATATTTATATAAATGGCTATAAGACCATCTCCAAGCAGCTTGATGTTCCTGTGACTACAGTTGCACATATTCAGAAATTTAAGATCCATGGGACTGTAGCCAACCTCCCTGGACTTGGCCGCAGGAGGAAAATTGATGACAAATCAAAGAGATGAATAATATGAATGGTAACAAAAGAGCCTAGAAAAACTTCTAAACCATTAAAGGTGAACTTCAAGCTCAAGGAACATCTGTGTCAGATCGCACCATCCGTCGTTGTTTGAGCCAAAGTGGACTTAATGGGAGACGACCAAGGAGGACACCATTGTTGAAAAAAAAAGCCAGATTAGAATTTGCCAAACTACATGTTGGCAAGCCACAAAGCTTCTGGGCGAATGTCCTATGGACAGATGAGACAAAAATGGAACTTTTTGCCAAGGCACATCAGCTCTATGTTTACAGACGGAAAAATGAAGCATATGAAGAAAAGAACACCGTCCCTACTGTGAAACATGGAGGAGGCTCTGTTATGTTCTGGGGCTGCTTTGCTGCATCTGGCACAGGGTGCCTTGAATCTGTGCAGGTACAATGAAATCTCAACTATCAAGGGATTCTAGAGAGAAATGTGCTGGCCAGTGTCAGAAAGCTTGGTCTCAGTCGCAGGTCATGGGTCTTGCAACAGGACAATGACCCAAAACACACAGCTAAAAACACCCAATAATGGCTAAGAGGAAAACATTGGAATATTTTAAAGTGGCCTTCTATGAGCCCTGACCTAAATCCTATTGAACATCTTTGGAAGGAGCTGAAACATACCTTTTGGAAAAGGCACCCTTCAAGCAGTTTGCTTATGAGGAGTGGGCCAAAATACCTGCTGAGAGGTGCATACGTCTCATTGACAGTTACAGGAATCGTTGGATTGCAGTGATTGCCTCAAAAGGTTGTGCAACAAAATATTAAATTAAGGGTACCATCATTTTTGTCCAGGCCTGTTTCATGAGTTTATTTTTTTAAATAATTTGTGGAAGCATGGTTGAAAAGCGGTGTCTGACTTTCATTGGTTGAATTTAATAGAATCTTTATTTGTTATTACTTTTGTCAGATTCAAGTTATTTCTGTGACCATTGTGAGTTTTTCTTTCATTAACCGAAGGGTACCAACAATTTTGTCCACATGTGTATTTGGGTGTTTTTTATTCCGTCATGTACGTTTGGTTTAAACAAACCATGACTGGCTGTTTTTCTCTATCGTAGCCTAGATTCTTTGTCGCTGCTTGGAAAGACATTTGGCTACGTTCAAACTGCAGGTCCTAATCCATTATTTATTTGGATCGTCAGATTATCATTTCAATGGAACCTTCATCACATTAAAGTGTGAACGGTATGTGACCCTAAAGTGACACGTCTTTTCAAATGAAACGAAACATCACATAGTGTTTAGTATTTATAGATGTATGGCTTCATTCACTCTCAGAGGAGACTGTTTGTTCTGCTGTGCGTGTTTCCTAATGGACATAAAAGCCCCATTTCCACTGAGCGGTTTGAGTCGGTGCGTTCCGGTACTGTACATTGTGTGTTTCCATTTTAAAAGGGGCCCATACTACCAAACCATACTATACTATTTATAAAACCCCTTCAGTTGTAGGTCCATAGGAAAATAGTATGGTACAGTTAGGGTGAAGCTACTGGCATCTAACAATAAAATCAATTGATTGGCAAACAGAATAACGTTACTGCCCACGAAAAAACAAGTGCAAAACAAACACATAGTAGCCGTTCAGTTCATAGTTCAGTTGGACGTTGGAAAGACAATAGGAAATAGATTCCTGCTAACAACAGTAAGGTCTGGTCGTACAGTGCGGCATGTATTGTTCGTACAGAGAACCAAAATGAGTGTCATATTTGTTGTCATTGCACTTGTATGACGCCACGCTAGGCATTTGGTCTAAAGTGATGGTGTTTTGTCGTTTTAATTTACAATAAAAGAGGAAAAGACAAAAACGCTGTAAATTATTGTGAAACAGCAGAATTTTGATGTTTGTCTGTGACGCCAAAGTCGGATGAAATGCGGCATGACCGTTCAGACGAGGTCGCTTCCACACAGATCGGATATGAATCTGATCTAGGAACACATAAGAAAGCGGCCTGGGTCGGATTTGAAAAAAATCTGATTTGTACCTTTCAGACTACTATTAAAAATCCGATATGAGTCACATATGGGCAAAATGTCAAAATAGAGCTTCAGTGTGAACAAAACTTAAGTGGAGGCTCATTTTATACCCAATCTTGACACCTTCAAAATCCAGAACATGGCTTGCTTGTTGTTGACATAAAGTTTTGTCTTTATTTTCTTAATTGATTGAATTTATTTATTGATGACAATAGAAAAAAGTTTTTAGTCTTCTCCTGTATCTAGTTTGATTAGTTTCTCATATCTACCACCATTTACAGGCTTTATAGATGGAAAACAGTGTGTTTTAGAAGGCCTGATGTACTGTTGAATCTCATGGATTGTCTCACGGATTAGCAGACCTATGGCAGTTCTCCATCCCTGTCATGGCTCTGCCTGATTAAAGCCATTTGAGACCCATTGAATGGCTGCCATTAGCAGCTTGATTCAACCATAAAGTTTACATATCCAATGTCTGAAAAGGGCTTTAGTGCAATCCAAAACTCACAGTATAATGATTCTCAATGTTTTTGTTTGTAAAGCACATTTTCAGTTTATAAGTAAACTTCTGCTTCACTCAGATGCAACTCAGGGCTCCTCTATATTCTAATATAGAAATGTCAACTTAACAAAGTGTTTCTCTTCCTCTCAAAGGGATTACCCCAAATCGCTAAGCCAGTGTTTGCAGGAGCGTGGCCTCTCAGTGGAAATGCTCTACCTTCAAGAGGAATCGGGCCTGACCCGGGCCCTGCAGGATGTCCGAGCAGGTGGCTCCCCGTTATGTATACTGGTGGAGCAGAAAAACATAGCTCTGTCCTCCTGCACTATTATCATATTCTCAGAATCCCTCAAAAGTAAGTCCGTACCCCTCATACTCCTTCAAACTTGCCCAATTTCCTCAATAGCAACCCTCCACCCCTTTCAGCCATCCAATGCAAATTCATGTTTTATGTAGTTTCTATAACATATATTCTGACATGGACTTTGTAAAAAAACTTAAATAACTAAAAATGAATACTCCCATTTAAGCATTAAAACACAATTACATAAAGCAGCAATTCTCCAGTCAAAACCTGATATGTTTTAGCCTCAAAGATTCATATAAACTATTTTAAAAAAATCACCCAAAGGCCATCAAATATACATAGTATTTATTCAGTGTCTACATTGTTATCCTCAGACTTTAACTCATGCACTTTTTACATTAGAACCTGAGAGAAACCCAAAATGTATGATAAAAAAAGTATTTATTACAACTTTAAAAGTAAGTTTGTGGATTCTGGGTCATCTGTTCTGTTAGAAAAGCTAGTTTTTCCAGCCCAAAATCTGGCTTGACTCGACTGAATGTGATTCTCCATTTCTATTTTTCTTAATTGTTGTGGTTTTTAAGGGTTGGGAATAAAACAAGATTCAGATAGTTATTTTCAATCCTGTTGTGTTGTGCATTCTGTAACAAATGCTGTGCCTATTTTGTAATTGGGAGTTTTTAATTTCTAGTCCGTTTATCCCATCTGACACGAAAAGTTCACGTTAAAAGACTTTCACCAGGCTTGACCTCCAACATGTCACAGTAGCTCGTTTGTTGGCAGCCTTTAAAATCTGTAATGTGAAAAGCTGCCTTTAAAACTTCAGTTTTCTAACCTAGTTTTAAGGTTCGTCCTGGATAATGATTAGGTTTAGGGCAGAGGTCTTGAATTTGCTCTACAGTACAGCATTGAGCCCGTTTACATGCACACCAAAAATCAGATCCTTACCTGATCTCTGGAGCTGTCAGACAAATCAAGTGGTTATGTCAACAGCATAATCTGATATCCTTCATCAGATAACAGCAGTTACTTGATTATGGGATTGATATACCTTAATTTCTCCCCAATATTCACTTAGTGCATCTAAACCTGTGTATCAGATTTATTTAGTGTTTTTACATCTGAGCATGTGCAACAGAAAACTGTGTTGCTTCTGGTTTTACAGAAATCTTGCGTTAAAGACCAAAGCGGCGTTGTTACTTGAGCAGATTGCAAAAAAAAAAACACGATGCTGTGCAGCAGCAGGAAGTCAGCATAAAAAGTAAAACATTCACATTTAGTCTGTTTAGCATCTTATTAGCTTCCACATTAGCAGCTAATGCTAAGACCGTAGGTGCTGCCATGTTCAACAAAGACTAGATGTTTTGAAAATACATTATGTCACTGTACATACTCTGAAAGAAATCTGATAATGGATTAGAAAATACAGACAAGGGTTTTGTGAAAATCTGCCATGCATGTAGATGTATCAAATCAGACTGTTAAAATTATCTGATTATTCCCAGATACTGGATTTTGAAGGTCATGTAAACGACCTTCCAGACAAGTTGTCGCAGCTTCTCTGGAACCATGGCTGATAGAAAACTACCTAATAGTGTACCTGTAATACTTAAAAGTATGCACAATTCATTTGCATGTAATGGAGAAGGGCTAAAGGAAACTAAAATTGTTGATATGGAAGTTACAAACCAACAACAAGGATTTAAACTGGGGATGGGCATTTTAAGTGATATATATATATTTATTTATTTATTTAAGTTGACTAGCCAGGCCAGTCAAAATAAATTTTTCGTGATGTCATCAGTCACGAAATGAAAAATACTTTATAAATATTTATGTCCTTTATAAATTGTAAAATGAGTGTGAAATGAGTGTGCTAGACACACACATTTCACACATTTTTTATTGTGCTTTTAACATTCTGTGGGCTCTAGTGCTACTTATACAGTAGGTAAGTGAGTCAAGGAGACAGATTTGTACTGCCGGCTGCTATAACAGGTGAACTAAACACCGCGCCCACAGGAACGTTCAGCAACAACACAACCTTTTTTTTCCCTTCATCTTTCCGTCTGGTCTTTCTGCTGCTGAAGCAACGTTTCTGTGAGGGTTTAGTAACCATAGTGCTCTAGTCTGTTGTCTCCACTATAACGGGTGTTAAATTAACCTTCTCCTGCCTCCGAACCGAGGTCGGGAGACGGAAGCGAGTCCTCCTGGGCTGAAGCTTGCTTCAGGGGTAGCTACCTGTCGGGCCCTGCACTGCAGCCTTATGGTTGTGGTATGGGCACCGTCTGCCTGGGTCTGGGGTGGTTACCATAGTGATGGCCTCTATGGTCATGCGTGGGGTGGCTCCTGGTGTGTAAGGATATCATTTTCTCTCCTGGTGCCAAGACATGTTCGTTATACGGTTATTTCCAGAGACAGCTTGTTTTAGAGGGAGGAGGGGTTCTGTGTCCATTTTGTTTGTGTGTGTGTGCAAGAGAGCATGTTTAGGTCTGTGTGTGCTTGATTTGTTTTTGTGATAAACTTTGGTATTTGACAACTGGTGTTTTTAAGATGCAAAAACTGTTATAACCGGTTTTAATTATGTGAAACATTTTGTGCTACAGTCCTGCATGAAAAGTGCTAAATAGATAAAGTTTTGATTGAAAAGAAGGAAGTGACTACATTGCAGTATATGGATGATTTAAAACTTTGTGAACCTGTTAGAAGAGGTTTGGACCTGGGTTAGCCAACAGAACAGATGATCCAAGTGACAGCTTCATGAATAAAACTTAAGTTTAATCAAGAGTAGTTTTCTCTCACTGCGTCATTGACACATTCTCACTTTAACTAGGACACCATGTACAAACACATCTGCATACCACAAATAACATGCCTCTTATCTAAACAGGATCAAAGCTGTTTCCATGGTAATGCTGTTTAACACATGGCAAAGAAAAGAAGAAAATGCATTAATTTAATCATGCACACTTAAACCATTGAATCGCTTATTTATTGCACCTAAAAATGCACAAATCATTTAAAATGGACAAATTTTTTTCCAGGTAACATGTTTAAACCCACAATTAAGTAGTCTTTGCATGTGCACAAATGTGCACAATGATACATAAAACGTAATTATCATTATAATAGTCATATTTAGGCAAACTGTGTGCCCCTTCCTCACTGCTTCCCCTCCAACAAGCAAAATGTCGTTTTGAAGTGTTGCCTACCAAGATTTTCTGATCATGACGTCACATAAAAACAAAATGCATCTCAGTATGATCTGAGAGAAGCTAAAGAATCCCAGATTTGTCTCTTCTTTCTGTAGTCTTGAATTTTTCTTCAGTGCCCTGATAGTTCAGCTCTAACATTCTCCTTCCCCCCTCAGTCCATCGCAACATGCCCAAAGAGCAGGCCATGGACTTTGTGCAAGCTGAGTACAACCGGGGACTCCTTAAAGAGCGCCCTCCGAAGGATCCTGCAGATATCGCCGCGCAGGCGTCGCAGCTGCTGGACGACTTTCTGGACCGTGAAAAAATTGCGCGCCATGCCGTTCCCTCTGAAACTCGCCAGCTCCTCATGCTGTTAGCTGATGGGGTGCATCTGTACCCCGAGGAGCTGGAAACCGTCTCGGCGTACGTGCGTTCCCGGCTGGAACATGTAGAAGGTGAACCTCTGGCTGATTGGCGGTATCTAACTTATGTCTGATTGGCCGATGTCTTATTCATTATTTCTGTCTTATTCATTTTTTTCCTTTTAATGTTTTAGCCTCAAACCCTGAGGGTGACAGGCCCAACATGTTACCTCCAGGTTTGGGGAAGCCACCCCCTCTGCTTCCTACCCCACCAGGACCCCCACAGCCTCTATCTGGATCTCTAGCAGGGGGGTCTGTTGATGACCTCTCTGCACCTGCACCTGTACCTCTGCTTCCTTCACCAGGTTAGGATTGAAGTTAAATCATTGTTTCAAATTTTATAAGATCTTGAGAATGCAGACACCACATACTGATGATGATGATGATGAAACAAACTGTCCTTTGCCCTTGTGAGAGGTCACTTATTTTAACGTGCAAAAATTTGATTGGATAAGTCTGAACCCTCTTAGACAAGTTTTCTGTCACTTATTTAACTAGTCTTCAGGAACTAGTTCCCCAGACTTCTTGAAGAACTTTCCAAAACTCTTCTTTGGATGTTTCTGCTTCTTGTTCTGTTCTTTGTACAGATGATCCCACATTGCTTCAGTAATGTTGAGGTCCAGGTTTTGGGGAGGATTCGTTCCTCCATTAGACCTGTTGAGATCCAGGTTTTGGGGAGGATCCGTTCCTCCATTAAAACTGTTGAGATCCAGGTTTTGGGGAGGATCCGTTCCTCCATCAGACCTGTTGAGGTCCGGGTTCTGCCGAGGATCCATCAGCCATTGATTTTCATTCATAAATCAGAGTTAAGCGACTTACAAAAACAACAGGTATCAGGACTGGACTGAAAATGAGGGGAAAGCAGAAAACATTAGGAGGCCTTCAGAACGACTGGTCCAGACCCATTTAAAAGATTTTTAAGTTGGAGATGATAATAATAATGGATTATTTATATAGTGCTTTTCAAGGCACCCAAAGTGCTTTACATTATATCCATTATACATTCACTCCTCACTCACACCTGGTGATGCTAGGCTACATGTAGCCACAGCTTCCCTGGGGCAGACTGACAGAAACGTGGCAGCCAGTCTGCGCCAGCGGCCTCTCCGACCACCACCAAAGATTCATCCACATTCATTCACCAGTGATGCAAACACTGGAGGCAAGGAGGGTGAAGTGGTTGCCCAAGGACACAGTGGCAGATTGACTGGGGGAATTGAACCGCTCTTCCACCTGAGCCAGTGCAGCCTACAAAGATAAACGTTGAGCTTTTTATATTTGAATGTAGTTAAACACTTGATTTTTTTTTTTTTTTTCAATGAGCGAAAGTTCTTGCGGCTTCTGGTTCTTGTGTATTTCTACAGAAACCTGCAGCAGAAGTTTCATTCGAGAAGTTTTTGGACTAGACGTTTGGTTGAAATGCAGAATTGTGAGATTTTCTTCCCAGAAATGTCCTTTAGGTGTTTATTGGAGGAGCTGCTGCAGTTTTTAGCTTTACATCATATTTTTCTGTCTGTCAAACTGTTAACTTGCCATTTTTTAAAAATAATTGCAAAATATGACATAAAACTGGTTCTTTGCCACGTTGTCTGTTATGTTATCTGACAACACAACGCTACTTCAGTCTTTGAGCTAGGAGCCTTTTTTATGCCTGAATGACAACAAAGAGAAACTGGATGGAAAATGGGTGAAAAACAAAACAATGTCCTAAGAAAAACTAGGACAGACCTGAAAGTTGAACAACCTTTGATTAAGACCACTTTAAGACACATTATAAACAAATCAGCTGCATGTGTGGTTGAGTTGATGTTCGTGATGTTCTGAAATATTTTTCTCTGCAGGTTCTTTTTCTAAAACCAAACCTCCCCCTCTGCTCTCCCTGCATCGGCTTCCTGGCCCAATGTTGGGGGTCCCGGAATTTCGAGGTTCTCTGTCGTCACATAACCTTTATGGTGCTTCCAGTGGGTCTCGAGGGCCCCTACTACACCATGAGCCTCTGTTCCACCCAGGCTCCAGGGGCCCCCATGGGTCTAGACTGGCCCCTCCCTCTTTAAAGAATTCTCGCCCTCCTCTTCTCGCCTCTCCAGGTGAGTCAGTTCAGTTTAGGATTCTTACCATCTTTTATGGAAAAGAAATGTATGAACTTGAATTTATCCTGTCTTTTTGTCTTTTCTGTCTTATTTCAGGTCCTCTTCTCTCACGACTGAGCGGCCCGCGGCACTGAAAACATCTGCACACAAACAGCCAGAAAGCTGCAGCTTCCAGCGTTCGAAGCATCTCCGGGTGGATCACAGGATTCCTGCTGCGCCACCGGATTCTCCTCACATTTGTCTTTTTTCCTAAAGTTAAATGTTAAATCACAATCAACTGAAATAGACAGCTTTTAGATATTTCCATGAAAATGTGCATGGGTTGATGCAGGACGGTTTGGAGTAAGCTGACAAATTTAAGCATCTTTTTTCCAGATCCTTCCAGCCTCGGACTACTTTTCTGTCTCTTGTTTTGGTAATTTTTCAACATTTAGTTTGCACACAAACAAAAACAGCCAGCTTCTGGGTTAAGTGATGGTTATATGACTTAATAGTTTTTTGTTTTTTTTTTTTTCCTTTGGATGTTTTCAAGAAACCTGGTAAGCAGTGTTTTTGTGTGTGTATTTTTTTGAGAGGAATTTGTCAGGCGGAAGAATTTCAGCATCCTTCATTGTAACAGACATGCTTTTGGAGAGAAATTTTCTGTGTTTCTACAATGTTTCTGGGAATAAATCTTTAGAACTAGGATATGTTAGAAATCCAGTTGAGAAGGAAGTTGGTTTCTGTAAACCAGCTCTTGTTGCTTCAGTTGTCGAACTGGATTTTTAGAGCTTTCCCATCGCTTTTACAGAGTTTGGAGCATTTTGTGGGAACCATTCTACGTCACCAAACATCTGTAAAAAGGAAAAAAGATAATATTTAGACATTATTTAAACACTGTCCTTGATCTTTTCATTTTTTATATTGTAAAAATTCATCCACTTGATAAACTAAAGGGTTTCAAAGTGCAGCAGTGTTTAAGTTGAGCTGGTATGAAGCGTGAATTTGGAAAAGTTTCAATGAAAAACGTCTAAAGTGTTTTAATTATTTTGCTTTTAGTTTGAGAATTTTTTTTTCAAAGAGAAATAAAGCCTCACATTAATCAATGACTCCTGGACTAAGTTGTTTTCTGCAGCACTGAATCTTTTACTTTGAGATTTGCAGCTCAACATCTCTTGGAGTTGCTGTTGAATGCAGATCATGTAAAACTCCTGGAAAATGTCTTGAAACATAAAGCAACAGCTGATCATTTTCAGAAAGTTGTGCAACTTGTTGAAAAATGTAAGAATCCTGTAATTACAGGTTTTTGTTCTACTTTAATTCTACCTGAAGGTCTTTTTGACACCCTTTCAGACACCCTCAGAAATTCTGCCAGCAGCTGTTTTTCTCAGTCTTTCCCGTAAATTTGTTCTTGCGTCTGTTTTTACTGCAGTCTTCCAGAATATTCCACCTTTTCCTTTGCTCTAAACCAGTCAGATATTTCCAGTTTTACACTGGGAGATTAACTGCTAGCAGGATAGATGTTTGCGTGGTACATTTATTTTATTTAGTCCTTATTAAATCTGGGTGAAAGTGTTTGCTCTCATTAAACAAGTTTGTCTCAGTAAGACTTTTACTCTGGTGAATGGCTGCTGCAAGCCCCAAAACATCGGGATTTTAAGGCATGTGTCTGTCCACGGGAGCCAAGATGTTTGTGATGTTGAAAAAAATAAAAAAAAAAACGTCCTCAAGACACAATTTCACATGTAGATAGAAACTTTATTCATCCCAAGGAAAATTCCAATACTCAGCAGCAGCATAAATACAGAAAAAGGGCAAGTTAATATAAAAAACACATAAAACGGGTTAGTAACAACCTGAACAATTCCTCTGCAAAGAGTATGTTGGAAACATAAAAGACAAATGTCCAATTAGCTGGTTGCACAGGTGTGCACGCTTTACGCTAATCCTTGGTTAAAACAAACTTTGATGTGATCTTGTTTTCATACACACTCCCGCTAGACTCGGGGGTTGGGCTGCAAGACGGAACCGGACCGGAAAACCTCCAAACCTACACTACAGTTTGGAGTCTCGAAGGAACGGGGCTGTGGACCACTTTTCTTTCTTTACTTCGTTCTGTTGCAACTTTTAAAAAGCAGGTGTTTAGTTGGATAAAGACTTCATCTGATGTTTTTCTGTCTTTTTGTTTCATTCTATATTTTGTTTGTTCTTTTTCACTTCTGCCTCATTTCTCATCACCTGTTTTTTTTCTTATGTGATTGCTTTTATTCTTTAATCTTTTTTTGACTATTGTAAAGCACTCTGTGGCTTTTAACCTGTGAAAGGTGCTATATAAATAACTTACTACTTAAAAAAATAAAAAAATACAAGTCACTCAAAAGCATGTGAGGAAATGCTTTCTGTTCTAATCACATCAAGGTTGAACTTTTTGGCCACAAAACAAACAAAACAACAAAAAAAAGTTTTGGGGTTGCCTCTTTAACTGTGGTTTTGGTCAAGGCGGAGAGAATTCATACCAGTTTCAAATACCAGTCACTCTTGACCCAAAATAAGCTTCTTTTACAAAGCTGTAGAAGAATTTCAGCTTTTTTCTTTTTCCTTGTTCTGTCTGGTTTTGTCCTGTCTGACTTTGCAGTAAACAGAATGATGGTCTGGCCTCCAAGTATTTATCTTTTTTAGTCTATATTAGTCTTTTTTATTTTTTAAATTTGTTCGTTGCTGTTTATTTACATATTAAGGAGATTAAGACACACCCTATAGCAACACCATCAAACCAGACAACCAGCTGCCACACCTGTAAGGAAACAGAAAACCACCAAGTTTTTTTAAATTTTATTTGTATTTTATTTTCATATTTTTAAGATATAAATAAACACATGGAAAGATTTTTGAAATGTTATTTTTTTCTGTTACCCACCCCCTAACAAATAAGAGGCAGAGTAAAAAATTCATTCCTGAGGACGAAGGATAATTCAGTCATTTATGTCATCCAGGATGGGGATTGGTAGGGTGTCCATGCAAGTCAGATAAGGCTGCCAAACCTTTGCAAAATTAGTCCTTTCAAAGTGTATGTAATCTGTTCAGGATACAACTGTTCATTTCTGAAATCTATCTTGCTACAGAGACTTTGGTCGGACTTCCATGTGATGGCTGTGAACGTCCTGGCAGCACACTGGGCTAATGCTAGTCATTTCCTCTGAGCTGTCTGATCACTCCTGCCACAAGTACGGAGTTTTGCTGTGCAGAAATGAGCCCTCTTCTATACCACACCTTAAACACAAGTTTGAAATTTCTGATTTATATTTGTGCAATTTCTGTGGTATAATTTGAGTCTGATGGAGAAACCTATGGGTTAGTCTGTATCTAGAATTAACAGTATTAGTTGAACTTCTTTTAAAAGTTGACTTTCTAGTACCTAGAAAAGACAGAAGCTGGAAAAAACACATATTAAAAAAACAACCAAAACATCAGCAACACGAAGGAAAAACAAATTAAAGTGGTTACTGGTAATTAAACCCACAGGACAACACTGACTGTCAGCAGGTCAGCGGATGTAGGGCAAAATATCAGGAATGAATCCGTGATGAGTGCGATCCTGCAAATGCGACCGGACCCTGCAAAGATCAGAAGCAGACCAGAAGACCTGGGAGACCAGCAGCCACCCCCAGAGCACAAATCCCTGCCAGCCCACCACAGGAAAGACCACACAAGGCCCAAAGCACAGGCCCCAGGGAGGACAGCCGCTGGCCCCACCAGGCACCAGCCACACAGAGGTGGGCAGAGTGCAGCCCCCCCTTTCTGAATTAGTCCACATTGCACATGTCAAAAGAGTTAGACTATATTCAATCTGCCCATCAAGGAAAAACAATTTATCCAACGTCCATTAAAGAAACGTCAACTGGAATCTGATCAGACCATTTCAGTCAGGAGAAATGTTTGTCATGTAAACGTAGCTAATGACCCCAAACAGACGTCCAGACCAACATGAGAAGAAGGTTAAAGGTTTTCTACAGCCCCAGCCCCAAATCCTTTTTTTTTATTACTGTGGGGTGCCCTGAAGAGGACTCTACACAAGAGATGCCCTCAGCCTGACAGATCTGAAGCGAGTTTGTCAAGAGTTGGAAATTATCCCAAGTCAAGATGTTCCATGCTGACAGATGTCAACTTAATGCTGTGACTAATTGAAAGTTTTAATTTGAGGTTTAACTGGGGCGTACACTTTATCTCCACTAGCTTTATAAAGTTGCATCTGTTTGTTTGTGGTTTCCTTCAAACCTTACTGTTAATCTACTGAAACAAAACAAGGCTGGTGCCAGAAAGAGCTGAGGGAGGTGAGCTTACTACATAAAGGAATTAGAAACCTGTCAGTCTGGCTCTGGAGTGCAGAGAAGCTGCGAACCTGCAGATGTCTCGAATGACTTGGGTGGAGTAGTACGGGAAGGGATGACACATCATAAGTCACAAGAAGCACAAATATGATCACAGTGTTTATTATTCTGCTCCAAGCAGACAGGAAACTTAAGAAAATAAGACACCGGCTTATACAGGTGTAAGAGGACGACCAGCGAGGGTTTGGTTTCAGGTTTAAAGATAATTGTCCACATTTGTAAAATAGGATACAATACAGAAAATCAACATAAATAATAAAAACTAAAATAAAGTGAAATTAAAAAGCATTGAGATAAAGTGACTTAGGTAAGAAAATAAGTACGTATAAAGATAAGTAAACACAATAAATGTAATGCAGCGTCTACCTGCACAGCATCTAAACCACATTTCTGACATTCCCAGCGTGTCTTTGTGCTCCAAGCTTGTCTGTCTGTAATCTCACATTTCCCAAAACGATGGAGGAAACCGGTGGTTTGAACTTCCTCCTCCTTGGTTTGCATTCTGCTCCTGCAGTTCATCATTGGCATTTCCCCTTCACCGCATCTGGGTAGCTTGGGCTTTGGAAAGTTTCATCAGCTACTTGTAAACACCATTCACGTTGCCATGGTAACTTATCAGATCCCATCAAACCACATCAAATATTTATAAATCCCATTCAAAAGTTTATTACATTGCTGTACACAACATAACAGAAAATAACTTTAATTAAAATAATGTAAAAGCAAAAAGAGAGAACAAAGTAAAAGTTTATTAGAATATTTTGTTTTTTCGGTACCGGACCGATCTGGATGCTGAATGAATTCTGAAGCAGCATCAGACAAGATAAAGAGACCAACTGGTGCCCCAAGTTCAAACTTTTACAGTAATCCAGCCTTAAAAAGGAATCATCTTAGCAGTAAATTATCTATCCATGAAATTTCAGGTCATCGAGGTAAAGAGCCAAAATGAAATTATTTTCAGCAGCTGTCAAAGCACCACGAGAAATGTTACAGAATCTAGTGTTTTCATGGATTTAAAGCCGCCCAAAAAATCCATTTTTAACATATTAAAGCAGGAACCAAATCCGCGTTTTGCCGCCTGAAGAATAGATCTAGAATAAGATGACTGATGGCTCAGCATGGTTTATAAACACTTCTTTTATCTGTTTTCAGTAGTCCTGTCTACTGTAATGGAGTTTTTGCAAGTCTCTCAAAAAGATCACTAAGACATCTGCAGCTAATCCAGATGTTGCTGCTTGTGTCCTCACAAAGCCAGAAAAAGAGAACAAGGCTCCGAATGGTTCTGGTCCAAAATATAGATCAGATCTGCAGATCTGCAGATGTCATTTGAGCCACCGAGACTTCTAAGATCATCTGGGTCAAGTTTGCTTTCCATCCCCAAAGTTTTAGTATGTCTGCTTCTGATGTCTGGAACAAACTACCAGAAGTCCTGGATCAGTATTCCTAAAAATTCTGAGAATCCTCTCAGAGCTCCTGACTGAGCCTAAAAATTCCTAGCAAGGAGTCTTAGCTTAGGAGTGATTCTCAGAGAACTCTGAGCAAGGAATGGACAGAAACTTCTATCTTAGTGAGGAGGTGTGGTTGCTAGGTATGAGCCATCATTTCAAAAGCTGTGATTGGTTGAACCTAAAATCTAGACACACCCTTGGTGAAAATGTGCATAGAATGGGCCGTCAAATCAATAAACTTAATCTGTGTAAACTGTGTAATTTATGAGTATTTTACATAAAAAGAAAACCTGTTATATAAATGGTAAGCTATACTTTAAAATGATGCTACAGAAAATGTAAAAACTCAGACCCACTTGCAAAGGATTCACCTGCTTATATTTACATTTATTTAGCATGCTGGTAACTGTTGTGATTTCAACTTTAAACATTTCAGCTTCATTTTGTATTAACAAGAGTAAAATGGCTCCATCAATGTCTGTGAATAGTGACCGGCCTATAAGAAGCAGTGTTGTTGGCTTTCAGATCTACCACAAACCAGTGAACAGCAGCCGGACAGAGGAACAGCGTTTGCTCCTGGCTCAGTCGGTCAACAAGCATAAAAGTGTTTTTACTATTATTATTTACTATCTGTCTGTCCTGCCTCTCCTGTCCGCCATTTTGTCCTTTGCTTAGGGAACTCCTAAGCCTCTTAAAGTCCTCTTCCCTGCTCTTAACAGATCTCACCTTAGGAGCTCTCTGAAGAGCTAGAATTCTTTAGGAATAGCTTTTATCTTTATTAGGATCTACTCTTCACTTTTAGGGGAAATTCTGAGAAAACGTCTTGATTCTAAGAATTTTCTTAGAATTTGGCCACGAGGAGCAACTCTTTGCACTAAGAATCTTTAGGAAGTTTGGTTTGGTTTGAAGTCTGATCCA
This sequence comes from Melanotaenia boesemani, assembly GCF_017639745.1. NCBI lineage: Eukaryota > Metazoa > Chordata > Actinopteri > Atheriniformes > Melanotaeniidae > Melanotaenia > Melanotaenia boesemani. Next base: position 9,511,499 of record NC_055691.1, on the reverse strand, counting down.
AAAATTCTTTCTAGTAAAGAATCTAGAATCTATTTTCTTGAACATGTACACTGCATGTTTAAAATATTATACTCACTGTATTTATTTGTCTGTTTCAGTGTTTCTTTTTATGCACAGCATGTTGATTAAAATGAATTTAAACTCATTTATTTATGCAGCCTGCTGGATAAATGAGCTTGTCTTGCTTTGCCTCCCTGGACTGACACCTGTCTTCGATGCCACACTGCATTTCTCTGTGAAAACTCTCTTATATTATAATGTTATAGACTATAATATCAGTCATCCATCCAGGCACCTTGTTTATTATTTATTTTGCTTTTGTTTATGTATTTTTTTCACTGTGCACATCCCATTCATGAATTATGAACTTACAGTGCCACATTTTTTCCCACATACAGAACTTTACTCATACAGACATGCACAGTGATGCTTTATTTATTGATCATGTTTTACTTTTTAGTTATTTAATTGATATTTATCTGTTCTATAAAATAGTTTTAAAATTAAATTTATCATACTGATGTAAATATTCTTTTTTTTATTGATTCTTTTATTTTTTTCCTTTGCGTTTATCATTGACTTGACAATCGCGATAATATATAGATAGATAGATAGATAGATAGATATCTAGATAGATAGATATCTAGATAGATAGATAGATAGATAGATAGATAGATAGTATAAGAATAAATAAATTTAACATGAACTAAAACAGGATGGAAACATGTTCCATCTGAACTTTCTTTTGTTTCTTGGTTTTTTGTTGAACAAACGTGAATGTTTCACCATGAACTGCTCTTATCGGTGTAGGTTTGATCTATTACTTCTATTTCTACACACTCTTCTGCCCTCAGCTAAATGTGGTTTTTCAGCCTATGCAGAGAGCTAAACACACATGGTTCCAGTAACCACTCAGAAGACGAGACGAGCTGTCTTCTTCTTAGCTTTAACTGTTGAACCACATTACTTTCTTCAGTTTTGTAAAACTGCAATTCAAAAAAGGAATAAAAGACATTCTGTCACTATACAGAACGTCACATACGTCTGCTCACTCTGCGTGCCCCCTTTTTTTTTTTAACCATACGCAGTTTAGCTGCTGCTTACGTTGAACAGCCAGTAGGAGGCAGTGTTAAACCATCAAACAGATTAAATCTATTATGTTCTTGGAAAAAAACACATGTTCAATGTGATAGAACAAAAATGGCTTTCAACTCTACTTTAACTACTTTAAATTGCTAAATACAATGACAAAACATATCTGAGGGCAAAACACATACTCTTGTGCAATACACTGATTATTCATTTATAAGCACACCCTTTTAATATAGAAACATAAAAAGAGTAATAGAAGGAAGGCCTTGAAAAGTTTTAATTCTGCCTACTGTTTTTTTCCCAGACCACAATAATTTAAAGGAAATGTCTGAAAATGTTATCTTTGTTTGAATGTTTTGTTATTATTTTGTTATTAAATGTGAACTTCTTTTTTTTATTGTTTTTCTTTTTTTCTCATTTTACTTTGTTTTCTTTAGGTTTTTAAAAAATAAACTTGATAAACTAAAAGAAAAATATAATTAAATTTAAAGAGAAAATCTTAAGATGATACAAAGAAAGACACAATCGAAGTGGATTGTTTCTGTTTCAGGCATTTAAAAGTTAATAAAGTAATTAAATTATATTAAAAATGCCAAATTAATAAAGCTAAAATATAAACTTAAATAAATAAAAATAATAAATAAAAAGATTAACAAATGAATAAAAATAGTAAATGAATAAAGTTAAATAAACTATTCTGAGGTGATTAATAAAGTATTTTTCTTTCATAATACTGCATGCATTGAACTTCTTTATGGCATTTTCATTTCTGGCCTCTAGATGGCGACACATACCAACTCTTAACCATTTCATCAGCTATGACTAAACTAGGTTTAAGTTTTTTTATGTAATTTTGTCTTACAATGCAAATATTTTACAAATAAAGATATAACAAAAAAACTATGTTATTTTTGTTTATTTATTTTGTTTACATGTTTATGGCTCATATTAGCTTCTCTCCTCTGTGTGTGCTTTGTTGTTGGGCTATAAGCTGTTTACGCTTCCACATTTCAGGAACATTTGGGAACTTATTTTGTATCAGAGTTTAAATTGTTTTCTGTAAATAATACTTTTATATTCTTTCCTTTCGAAGTGGCTGTGAGTAACATCATTATTGTTATTACCGTCATTACTGGTATAAGTTAAAGTGGGAGTCAGAGATGCTCTCACACAAACATTCAGCAGCAGAATAAGCCTGAATGTGTGTGGCGATCTCCTCCTCCTCTCCTCCAGCTGTGGGAGCGCTGCTGTGAGGAGCCCATCAGCTGAGGAAGTAATGGACAATCCTGTCTTCACCTCATTACACCAGCCTACACGCACACCCTCTGATTGGAAGCCGTGTGTGTTGAACGCAGCATACTGTTGGTGTTTTAAATTCATAATTCAAACCTCTTGCTGAGGTATTTTTCTTGCTTTTGCAGAGACGTCTGCAAGAGATAAACTGCATGTTAGTTTGTCCAGCGTTGGTTTGGAAATCACTTCATCTTCTTTACTGTTTGGTGATCTTGCCATATCTGGATTATTGTTAAAGATAAAAATTATAAAACGTCTTGGCTACTATTATACATACAACAACAACAACAAAAAAAGGAATAAGAATTGTCTGTAAGAGGGGATGTTGAGAACATATCATCATACTCTTCTTGAAATTAAGAACTCTTAAGTTCTGTGATTTGGTGGAGTTACAAATAGCAACAACAATTTAAAATAACTAACATTTTAATACCAGACCACATCCAAAAGATGATTTTTTAATCGAGGTGGAGGAAATAATAGGAGGGGAAATTTAATTTGAAGATTTTAAAAGTGAAAAGCACGTGCATTACAGTGTATGGTGTAAAACTGTAGAAGAACTTCAAGAAGAACTCAAGCAATGTCCAAACATCATCCTGTTTAAAAAAAAAACATCAAAAAATGTTTTTAAAAAATATGAAGAAAGTAAACATATGTAAAATGATCAATTTACTGTTCTATGTATTTGTATGTATGTATTTATTTATAGGTGTATCTGACTATGGATGTGTGTATATGTATATCCATGTACAGATATGTGTATGTGGGTGTATATGTGTAGAATTTGGATGGTATAAGAAAATACGAGTATATGTTAATATGTACAGGTATTGGCAGTAGATATGCAGAGGAGTGTGAAAAATCTCCATGTGGAAGGATTTATATTTTCTTTCTTGTACTAATTTTGATTTCTTGAAGACTAATATGATTTGACACAGTGTCTAAATAGAGTACATAGCGTTTGGTAAGGGAGGGCAGGAATATATAAGTGGTTACTTCATCCTGCTCCTTTTTAAACTTGATAATCTGTAAAAATAAAAAAAAAATCTTAAATTTAATTTCTTTGATATATTTATTTTTTTAAATTGATTTTCCTTTTACTTTTTTTCTAAAAATATATACATCAACATACTTTTGTTTTGTCTGCTCGAAATAAAGCACATCAATCAATCAATCAATCAATCAATCAATCAATCAATCAATCAATCAATCAATCAATCAATCAATCAATCAATCAATCAATCAGTAAATCAGTAAATGAGAAGAGGAATAAAAAAAATTGGGTAATTTATATTTATGATAATAATTTATATTTAAAAATATCTTGAGCTCTATTTTTTCTAACTCTAGTCTGAAATGACATCCCCCAAAAATGAAGTATATCTTCAGAACTACCAGGGCTGTAAGTATACTTTCAGTGGAAACCAGAGGATAGCAACACAACTCATGTAGGAATGAGTAAAGTAATCTTAGGAATGAGTAAAGTAATCTTAGGAATGAATAAAGTAGTCCTAGGAGTGAGTACATTAATCCTAGGAGTGAGTAAAGTAATCCTAGGAATGAATAAAGTAATTCTAGGAATGAATAAAGTAATCCTAGGAGTGAGTAAAGTAATCCCAGGAATGAATAAAGTAATCCTAGGAATGAATAAAGTAATCCTAAGAGTGAGTAAAGTAATCCTAGGAATGAATAAAGTAATCCTAGGAGTGAATAAAGTAATCCTAGGAATGAATAAAGTAATCCTAGGAATGAATAAAGTAATTCTAGGAGTGAATAAAGTAATCCTAGGAATGAATAAAGTAATCTTAGGAATGAGTAAAGTAGTCCTAGGAGTGAGTAAAGTAATCCTAGGAGTGAGTAAAGTAATCCTAGGAATGAATAAAGTAATCCTAGGAATGAATAAAGTAATCCTAGGAGGGAATAAAGTAATCCTAGGAATGAATAAAGTAATTCTAAGAATGAGTAAAGTAATTTTAGGAATGAGTAAAGTAGTCCTATGAGTGAGTACAGTAATCCTAGGAGTGAGTAAAGTAATCATAGGAATGAATAAAGTAATTCTAGGAATGAATAAAGTAATCCTAGGAGTGAATAAAGTAATCCTAGGAATGAATTAAGTAATTCTAGGAATGAGTATAGTAATCCTAAGAATGAATAAAGTAATTCTAGGCGTGAATAAAGTAATCCTAGGAATTAATAAAGTAATCTTAGGAATGAGTAAAGTAGTCCTAGGAGTGAGTAAAGTAATCCTAGGAGTGAGTAAAGTAATCCTAGAAATGAATAAAGTAATCCTAGGAATGAATAAAGTAATCCTAGGAGTGAATAAAGTATTCCTAGGAATGAATAAAGTAATTCTAGGAATGAGTAAAGTAATCCTAGGAGTGAATAAAGTAATCCTAGGAATGAATAAAGTAATTCTAGGAGTGAGTACAGTAATTCTAGGAGTGAGTAAAGTAATCCTAGGAATGAATAAAGTAATTCTAGGAATGAATAAAGTTATCCTAGGAATGAATAAAGTAATCCTAGGAGTAAATAAAGTAATCCTAGGAATGAATAAAGTAATTCTAGGAATGAGTAAAGTAATTTTAGGAATGAGTAAAGTAGTCCTAGGAGTGAGTACAGTAATTCTAGGAGTGAGTAAAGTAATCCTAGGAATGAATAAAGTAATTCTAGGAATGAATAAAGTAATCCTAGGAATGAATAAAGTAATCCTAGGAGTGAATAAAGTAATCCTAGGAATGAATAAAGTAATTATAGGAATGAGTAAAGTAGTCCTAGGAGTGAGTACAGTAATACTAGGAGTGAGTAAAGTAATCCTAGGAATGAATAAAGTAATTCTAGGAATGAATAAAGTAATCCTAGGACTGAATAAAGTAATCTTAGGAATGAGTAATGTAGTCCTAGGAGTGAGTAAAGTAATCCTAGGAGTGAGTAAAGTAATCCTAGGAATGAATTAAGTAATTCTAGGAATGAATAAAGTAATCCTAGGAGTGAATAAAGTAATCCTAGGAATGAGTAAAGTAATCCTAGGAATGAGTAAAGTAATATCTGATGAGGAACTGTGCTATAGTAGAAAGTAAATAGTGAAGCTGAGCAGTTTTCCAGGTGTTTAATAGAGGTGTTACACAGGTAAATATCTCAGGAAGCCATCGGCCGATGATGATGATGGACGCCTCTATCAATGATCAGAGTCAGGAGGATCCAGGGATAGCCCCCACATTCACCTTAGAAACACCATGAAAACTGTTTGGTTTGGATGCCACTGCTTGGAAACTAGAGGATAGCAACACAATTCATGTAGGAATGAGTAAAGTAGTCCTAGGAGTGAGTACATTAATCCTAGGAGTGAGTAAAGTAATCCCAGGAATGAATAAAGTAATTCTAGGAATGAATAAAGTAATCCTAGGAGTGAGTAAAGTAATCCTAGGAATGAATAAAGTAATTCTAGGAGTGAATAAAGTAATCCTAGAAATGAATAAAGTAATCCTAGGAATGAATAAAGTAATTCTAGGAGTGAATAAAGTAATCCTAGAAATGAATAAAGTAATCTTAGGAATGAGTAAAGTAGTCCTAGGAGTGAGTAAAGTAATCCTAGGAGTGAGTAAAGTAATCCTAGGAATGAATAAAGTAATCCTAGGAATGAATAAAGTAATCCTAGGAGGGAATAAAGTAATCCTAGGAATGAATAAAGTAATTCTAAGAATGAGTAAAGTAATTTTAGGAATGAGTAAAGTAGTCCTATGAGTGAGTACAGTAATCCTAGGAGTGAGTAAAGTAATCATAGGAATGAATAAAGTAATTCTAGGAATGAATAAAGTAATCCTAGGAGTGAATAAAGTAATCCTAGGAATGAATTAAGTAATTCTAGGAATGAGTATAGTAATCCTAAGAATGAATAAAGTAATTCTAGGCGTGAATAAAGTAATCCTAGGAATTAATAAAGTAATCTTAGGAATGAGTAAAGTAGTCCTAGGAGTGAGTAAAGTAATCCTAGGAGTGAGTAAAGTAATCCTAGAAATGAATAAAGTAATCCTAGGAATGAATAAAGTAATCCTAGGAGTGAATAAAGTAATCCTAGGAATGAATAAAGTAATTCTAGGAATGAGTAAAGTAATCCTAGGAGTGAATAAAGTAATCCTAGGAATGAATAAAGTAATTCTAGGAGTGAGTACAGTAATTCTAGGAGTGAGTAAAGTAATCCTAGGAATGAATAAAGTAATTCTAGGAATGAATAAAGTTATCCTAGGAATGAATAAAGTAATCCTATGAGTAAATAAAGTAATCCTAGGAATGAATAAAGTAATTCTAGGAATGAGTAAAGTAATTTTAGGAATGAGTAAAGTAGTCCTAGGAGTGAGTACAGTAATTCTAGGAGTGAGTAAAGTAATCCTAGGAATGAATAAAGTAATTCTAGGAATGAATAAAGTAATCCTAGGAATGAATAAAGTAATCCTAGGAGTGAATAAAGTAATCCTAGGAATGAATAAAGTAATTATAGGAATGAGTAAAGTAGTCCTAGGAGTGAGTACAGTAATACTAGGAGTGAGTAAAGTAATCCTAGGAATGAATAAAGTAATTCTAGGAATGAATAAAGTAATCCTAGGACTGAATAAAGTAATCTTAGGAATGAGTAATGTAGTCCTAGGAGTGAGTAAAGTAATCCTAGGAGTGAGTAAAGTAATCCTAGGAATGAATTAAGTAATTCTAGGAATGAATAAAGTAATCCTAGGAGTGAATAAAGTAATCCTAGGAATGAGTAAAGTAATCCTAGGAATGAGTAAAGTAATATCTGATGAGGAACTGTGCTATAGTAGAAAGTAAATAGTGAAGCTGAGCAGTTTTCCAGGTGTTTAATAGAGGTGTTACACAGGTAAATATCTCAGGAAGCCATCGGCCGATGATGATGATGGACGCCTCTATCAATGATCAGAGTCAGGAGGATCCAGGGATAGCCCCCACATTCACCTTAGAAACACCATGAAAACTGTTTGGTTTGGATGCCACTGCTTGGAAACTAGAGGATAGCAACACAATTCATGTAGGAATGAGTAAAGTAATCTTAGGAATGAGTAAAGTAATCTTAGGAATGAGTAAAGTAATCCTAGGAATGAGTAAAGTAATATCTGATGAGGAACTGTGCTATAGTAGAAAGTAAATAGTGAAGCTGAGCAGTTTTCCAGGTGTTTAATAGAGGTGTTACACAGGTAAATATCTCAGGAAGCCATCGGCCGATGATGATGATGGACGCCTCTATCAATGATCAGAGTCAGGAGGATCCAGGGATAGCGCCCACATTCACCTTAGAAACACCATGAAAACTGTTTGGTTTGGATGCCACTGCTTGGTAGAGTCTTTTAGCTGAGTTTCTCCTGTCATGGTGCTATGCTACATGTTAGCATTGCTACATGTTAGCATTGCTACATGTTAGCGTTTCTGCTTCCTAGTCTGTGCAAACATAGTCTGGACTGTAGGATCTCATGCGGCCATCTCATGCTATACAGGGTTAAAGAGGTTACATTCTTTTAAAATGAAATAAACAAGATGCTTCACATTCAGTAAAACACATTTTGTTCATTACATCCTGTCTTCTTTTTTTTTACCTCCCCATCATTCTTCACCCCTCCACTTCACCTCTCTTGAATCATTGCACAACTTTGCAAAAAAAAGATAAAAAAGTAAAAAAACAAAACAAAACAAAAAAAAAAAAAACAATAAAAATAATTGTCTCCTCATGTCCTTCCTCCTCCATCCTTTTCTCCATTGTCCAACCCCGACTTTCTCCTTCTGTTTTAAATTCCCTTCATTATCATTCCCCCTCTTTTACCCTTCTCTTCCCCCCTTTTTTCTGCTCCCCACTGGATATCAATCAGAACCTATCACTCCACCTCTTCCTGCTGCCTTCGTGTCAGAATTCACAGGAACTTCATCAAATAGGAAACTGTTTCATTGTTACATCGAACTCTCGCTGTGTGAGTGTGTGGAGCCTCCGTAGCAGAATTAATGGAATGCACACACACACAAGAAGGTTTATACACACACACATATACGCACAACAAACCCCGTCCCTCACACATACACACTCATACAGGCATGTACACATTAGGGTGTTAATTGTTGTGATAACACCTTCCAATAACAAGGCTCTAATTATCAACATGTTTGGCTGTTGGAGTGTGTATCTGGCGCTCGTGTGTGGATCATGGGGTGAGCGTTTCTGTGCGTGTGCCAGTGTGAGGTGTGGCATCGGGGGAGGGAGGTTTGATGATTTTGGAATATGCTGCTGTGTGTGTGTCTGTATGTGGAGTGTGTGCTCTCCTGATGTCTCAGTCTCAGTCCACATTTGCATTTGACAAGAGGTCTTTTGTTGTTTGGTTAATTGCAAATGTTCTGTTTGAGACATGACACCACTGCACATACACACACACACACACACACACACACACAGACAGAAACTAGCAGGCCTTGGTCACATCATCAAGGCTGCAGAGAAATGAAGAGAATTTAAGAAGAAAGTGGTTTAAATTCAATAACATGACTTTTATAGACTCACTCACTTCTGGTGAATGAAATTAAGCTAACCTGCTAACTTTAGTTCAGGAGCAAAGCCACACCTCCACCTACACCAAGTCATCACCTCCATCACACTTCTACCTCTAATCACCTGCTGAGTATCTTTCCTTTCCTCATCCATCCATCCATCCATCCATCCATCCATCCATCCATCCATCCATCCATCCATCCATCCATCCATCCATCCATCCATCCATCCATCCATCCATCCTCTCTCCATTTCTTCCCCTTCCCTCCTCCCTTCATCCATCCTTGGTCAGTCAGCCATCATCCTCCTCCCTCATTGATTCATCTTACCATCATCTTATCATCTCTCCCTCATCCATCCTTCCATCATCGTCTTCTACTTTAATCCTTTGCACCCTCTCGATTTTTTTCTTGTTTCTTTATATTTCATTTATTTGTCGTTGTTTTGTTTTTTTTCCAGCTACCATCTGGTGGTCCGAAGTCGGTTCAGGTCACTGACATCCTAAGACAAAATCATCCATAAGCATCGCATCAGAAAAGTACCCAAAGTCTAAATCATGGATCACGTTTTAACTGGAACTCTTCACAGTTTCTGCATCCATCCAGTCTATCCATGATGGAGACGCTGGCTGACTGATACTGATGACCTGTCAGACTGGCAGGCTGGTTTCATGGCTGCTTAGCTGTTTGACCACCTGGTTGGTAGGTGTACTGAGCAGGCAGCTGGTAGGCTTCCTGACTGAGTGGGTGTCTGGATTCCTGCCTTAGTAGTTGGTTGTCTGGCTGGCTGGCTGGCTGTGCGCCTGGTTGGCAAGCTGGCAGCCTCAGTTGTGTCCCAAGCCAAGCCCCTACACCCCACCAGATCTTAATTGGGTTAAGTTTGTCCGCCACAGATAACACTTCCTCTTTCTTCTGAGAGTACGAAAACAAAAAAGTGGCCTGGCACTAATGACGCTCTTTAACGGGGCCCTGTTCTCTTTAGGTGGAGGAAAATTAGGAAGAAGGGGGCGGGTTCCCTGCAGAGGGAGACCGCTGGGGGAACAGTGCCATTGTTAGGAGCTAAGCACTCCATGAGAACAGAAGAAAGAAAGTGGATTTGGTTTTTTTGCTGTAACACTGTCACATTGCCAGCGTTTCTTTTTAACAACCCCTCATGACTGAAGCAGGCTCAATCCACAGAGATGGAGACACACAGGAACACAAATGTGTCATTGTATGATTGCACATGGGTTCTACACACACTTTGTCACTTTTTTTGTTCAAAACTAACACAAAGAAATGTTTTTCCCCCTCCAATAGATTCAGAAGACGTTAATAACTGCTTTCACTGTATTTTTAAACTGAACAAATGTGGGTGTGGTGATGATGGAGGATGTGGGTTCAGTGTTGGCTGTGGTCATAGTGAGGTTTGTCAAGATAAACTTCCCATGTTGTAGTTTTAATAAAAAAATAATTACATACACTCATCGGACACTTTGTCAAGTCCACCTTACTGGCACCAGGTTGGATTTTTTCCTCCAGAACTGCCCTAATTCTCAGTGTCATAGATCCAACAAGGTGGTGGAAACATTCCTCAGAGGTTTTGCTCCATATTGACATGACAGCATCACACAGTTGCTGCATCCATGTTGAGAATCTCTCGTTCCACCACATCCCAAAGCTGCTCTACTGGATTGAGATCTGGTGACTGTGGAGGCCGTTGGAGCCCAGTGAACTCATTGTCATGTTCTAGAAAGCAGGTGAAGAAGATCTGAGCTTTGTGACATGGTGCATTATCCTGCTGGAAGTAGCATCAGAAGATGCTACACTGTGGACATAAAGGGATGGACATGGTCAGCAACAATACTCAGGTACACTAGGTAAGTTTCCTTAAACTCTATGCTTCTGACCTGTTTTGATTAATTATAGTCATAATGCACATTTCTAGAGCTGTTATTGACCTGCAGCGTCCCAAAGCTTCACTTTTTTTTCCCTAGAGCATCACATTAAAGTTACATTTTCCTTGCTACGGGACTACCTCACACACCAGCAACTGGATATCAACACACTCTCCATTTTCAACGAGCAACATGGCAAATTTATCAGAGATGTGCAAAAGGACATTAAAAAGTTACAGAGGAAAAGAAAGAGAGGAAGAGACAGAGCAAGAGATAAGACGAAAGTCAGCGTCAGACTGCATTTTAATGGCTGGAGAGATTTTAGAGAGGAGATAAGATGCAAGACGGACGGTGAATAAGCTGTCGTTAGGGGACACCAAAGTGTAAAAATCTGTCAAAGTTTAGTAGTTTAAAACCAAGTTCTGTTGGTACTAAGGTTGCCAAGAAAATATCCCTCACACCATTACACCAGCAGCAGCCTGACATGTTGATCGAAGGCAGGATGGATCCATGTTTTCATGATGTTTCCACCAAATTCTGAGCCTAGCATCTGAATGTGGAGCTGAAATGGGCGACCGTGTCCATCAGCAACAACCATTCCACATTCAAAGTCACTTAAATCCCCCTTTTTCCTCATTCTGGTGCTCAGTTTGAACTTCAGCAAGTCGTCTTTATCATGTCTCCATGACTACATGTGTTGATTTGCTGCCATGTGATTGGCTGATTAGTATTAGTGTTAACAAGCAGCTGAACAGGTGGACCTGATAAAGTGACCAATGACTGTATATATATGAAAGCTTGGCTTCATGCTGTTTGTAATGAAATAAAAGTCAAAGTAAATGTATTAATTATTACTTTTATTTCTGTTTTTAATTTCTGGTTGTATAAATCCATAATCCCGGTCAGCAGCATGACTTTAAGAAGTTCACAGACACCTGTGGCACTTAAAGAAACACACAAATACCTTTTTAAAAGACCTTGCAGTCAGCAACTGAAGCTCAGCCAAAAGTAACAAGCCTGAGAAAGGCTCAAAATTAATGTTTAGTCAAATGTTGATCTTTTTCTGTGTCTTTGCTGAATATTTATTAATAACTGACTGGAGGCTAAGTGTTCTCCCTTGCTTTCACCTTTGTATGAGATAATAAATGCAGCTTATTCAAACACAAACACCACAGGCTAACTCTTACCAGTAAGCACAAAAAAATCACAAACACTCCCCCCAAATCCTTTTGTGCACTCAGAAGCATTCATACTTGAACTAAACTGGAATTAATATAAGTTTGGAGTAATGCAGAAAGCTATACTGCACACATGCTGAAACCTTTTTGCACAGCTTTGTGTCAGTATTTATATCAGTTACATATCTACTTAACAACAGACAATATGTGGGGAAAAAGTAACGAGATGTAGGGATGTTGGCTGCGGAGGGGAGACCTGGTGGAGCTGGCAAGTGTTCAACACAGCAGAGCGAGAAGAGAGGAAGCAATGAAGGAGGAGAGGGTGCTTTAGGCAACATAAATATAACATGAACTTATCCACCAGTGGCAGGAGAAAAAACAGCACAGAAGACCCATGTTCAGGAGCACTTTGCTCACAGACTGCAGCAGCTATATCCTCAGGAATATCAGGTTTTCATACCTGGGAGATGGAGAGCTGAATGAGAGAGACTGTTGTAGAGACAGTCAGCTCTCAGCTGTGTCTGACCCTGATAATGCACTCCCAGCTTCTCATTCTCTTTTTTTTTTTTTTTTGGCTAAGGATGCTCACACCCTGCACACTATTGTCGCCGGAGACATGTCACAGTCTTGTCCAGGGATGATCGGTCCTCCAGGGCTGCAGTCCTTCAGGTTATAGATGTTTTCTGCTGCAGCATCTAAATCAGATTAATGGATCACATGCTTGGGAGGAACCTGACAACAAGCTGTTGAGAAGAGCCATTTAATTTGAGTCTGGTTTGTCAGAGCAGGGAATCATCTAAAGCCTGCAGGAATGCAGCCCTGGAGGACAGGAGTTGCCCATCCTTGTGGATGTCAATCAGCCTGCGAGGTTCGAAACAACAGTGTGTCGGACAGAAAAGGGGTAGTTTGTGGAAGGAATAATAAAGAGAAGAATAATTCTTTTACATTTTTGATCAATGTTTTCATACTGTTGAACAGTAAAACAGCAGCCTGGCTGATAACAATAAAGTCACAGGATACAAATAAAAAAAACAAACAAACAGCTAATTAATCTTAGCCAGATGGAAATATGTGGACTGGGAGACGTTCTTGATGTGGAATAGAAAACAAAGGAGTTGTAAACTCTAGTGGAAAAATTGACAGTTTTGGTTTCAACGAGAAGCAATTCAGTTTTGTTGAACTTGAGTTTAAGGAGATTACACATACACCTGTGTACGTGCTGAGACTGATGTTATTTATTTATTTATGTTTTTTTTCAATATTTTTTCAATATTTAATTTTTTTTTTTTTTGCTGTTATTTGAGGTATTGTATGTCACTATGGTGTGGAACTTTATAGAAAAAATAAAGAAACAAATTTAAAAAAATGAAAAAAAGAAAAACAAACAAACAAACAAAAAAACCCCAGGATTTTAACGCTCCAAGTCATTATGTTTTTGCTGTTTTTGTTTTCATCAGATTTTTCTAAAAATCAATTTAGAAGCTGAAGCTTCTAATTCCTGTCAGCATGCAGACATGATCTTTCCAGGACAGACTCAGCTGTCAGATTATGAGGCTAAAATTATTAAAATGAATGTATGAATAGATACAGCAGCATAAAGGCCGACCAGAAGAAGAAAGTAGAATTTATTACTAACAGAACTTTGTAGAAATAACACACAGAGAAACAGTGACCAAACCTTTTCTCATCTGCACATCATTCTCTCAAGTCTTTGCTTTCAGTAGAAAAAATATTAGCATTGAAACAAACACACAACAGAAACTATTTCCATATTTCCACTTTTTCCTCATTTTCAGTTATTTCTGTTACTATTTGCCTGCTATCCTCACTAAACCAACTCCAGCTCAGCTGCTTTTTGGTGCCACCGTGCATCAGAAACATCTTCTTGGTTTCATTCCAGCCATAGAGAAGCATTATTTTTCTTCTTTTTAGACACACATAGAACTTTCCGTGCACTGGTTGATCTTTGGCTGCTCCTGATTGGACATTACCATCAATCTAAGCTCTCTGATTGGTGGAAAGTTTGACAGGAAGTGGCTTCATCATCATATCCAGGTCTAAATAGAGGTCTCTTAGCAACAAAGCAACAAACTTCTGTAGATCACCTAAAAGGTAAATTATCCATCACAATTTACCCCACAGTGTTACACACTACCGTTTCTGAGAAACTGTTGATAATAAAAGCAATAATGCTCGGGGGCTCCAAGAGTTTTAAGGGTTAATTCAGCAAGACAGTGGCTAAAGGAGGGAGGTGGGAGGGAGTAAGTGGTTTACTAGAAAGATAGAGCTGGGTGTCATCTGCAAAGCAGTGAAAATGTATTGTATGTATAAAAAATATTGTCAAAGGAAAGCAAGTGGATAATGAAACGAAGGGTCCCCAGTGATAATGGGGGAGGGGTGCAAGGTGAAAGATTTGAGTCGGATAAATTGAGTGCTGCCTGAGAGGTATGATTTAAACCAGTCTAAATGGGTGTGAATAAAACCAATGGAGAGAAATCTTTTGAGGAGGATTGTGTAATATGATGCATTTGCCTCAAAATGCCTTTATCTGAACAAACTTGTTTGATCATAGTGTTTTTTTTAAATAAAATGTCCAATCTTTTCATTCCTTTCTCAGGCATTGCACTATTTTACATTTCTCTTATACAGAAAGATTCTTATTTTTTCCCCAAACTTAAGGGAAACTGGGACTGCTTAATAATGTGGAACAACCGCCTCATGTAGTTTCTCTTTAATTAAGCTCACCTAAGAGGCTAATTTCAGTGATCTAAACAGACGGGTGAAACAACACAAGTTAAATCGAACAAGGAAAACCTAAAACACAAATGTTTCATTAACTGAAATCCTGAACATGGCAACCTTCTGTTCTCTAGTAAATCTAGAGATGGTTAAAACGAGGAAGCTAATTTCACAAATGGGACTAATTAAGGTAAAAATTATTATTAATATTAAATAAAGGAAATTAGAAGTTCTCTCTTTTTTGTGAAAACTAAGTTCAAATAATAAAAAAAAAAAACTACTTGTTTTCAGTTTAATCTACCACCTGAAAGGAGAATTAACACCATCAGAAAATAAAACACAGCAGCACACGCGCACACACACACACACACACACACACACACACACACAAACACACACACAAACACACACGGGGTATGTTTAATATATGTGTTAATCAGGTGGTTTTTACAGAGAGAGTAACCACAGCAACATCTGGAGAATGTTTTTTATTTTTTTTATAAAAATACACTTCTGGCACCTTGTTTTCTGTCTTTCAGATTCCACCTCACTGTAAAACCCACCGCTGTTAAGGTATGAAATCTTTAAGCCAAATCCCCATTTTGGAGCCGTGATGGTACATCTGCCCCTAGTTTATTCCATTGATGTCCTGTCTGTATCAATTCCCACTGCATGTCTGTTGGCGGACTTATTCAGTGGCTGCTACTTGATGTTCTCTTGTTGTGTGTATAAAAAAGCCAAATCCGTGTGGAGATGACAGAGGGTGTAATCGGCAGCTATGTGATTCAACAATAGGGCTCTTAGAAGCTATTCAGAGTGGGGCCTGTCCTTGACCCTTAAGGAGCTTGTAATGTGGGTTTTTTTTTCCCACTCTTTGTGTTTACCGGCAAAAACGAGGAGGGGCGACAGGGTTGGAGGGAGGACCAACCACCGAGTGAGGGCTTTTGCCCCTCCATGCCAGTGGCAACATACTGGGGGAGCTTTGCATGTGCATGCACACACACATAGAAGTGCACACAGTGGTCTCCTGGCGTGCGCTTGTTTCATTTGGAGGGAAGGGTGAAGGTTGGAGGGTGAGGCAGAGGGAGACAAGGGAGGGGACGGAGAGTGCAGAGAAAAGAGCCCCCCACCTTCCCGAACCCCAGCGGGGGATCAATCTTAAAGGCTGCTCTGTCTGTCCATGGGAGGATGGGATGGGGCGAAGGCGGGGGGAAGGCTCAATCTGCGGTCCTGCTGGTCAGCACAGGGAGCTCCACGTTGCCCAGCTATCCATGACAACCAGAGCGAAAGACAGGAGAGGGAAAGTCAGACGGAGGGAGAGAACATGGAAAAGCTCAGCTGCGGTCAGAGAGTGCTCGGCTGGAGCAAAGAGGCGAGAACAAAGCACCCAGTGATTTTCATTTTTCCCTCTTTGTTTGCTTTATATTGTCCACAGACGTGTCCCTCTTTTCTTCACTGGGAATAAAAGAGGCTTCAAAGAAGACACGGGCACACACAAGCATGTAGACATAAAGGCACACACATGTGTGGCTAATTGAATTATGTGTATACAGTGAGTAAGATGGTTTATTTTCACTCTGCTGTTGACGTGAAAGCAGCTCTCAGAAGGGTCACAGCATTTCCAAAGCACCAGAGCAAAGGCCAGTGGATGACACAGAGGCATTTTTAAGGAAATGTCTCAGCAGACTTCAAACCTTTGAAGTTACATCACTGCTGCACAAAGGTTCTGCTCCTCGTTGCTCATGACAGGAGAATTTAATGTGGTCTCAATCTAAAGTGCGGAAAATGTACATTATGCATGGATAGGTTCTGCTTAGTTGGAATGAATAGGCTTAAAGCAATCCTGTCAGAAACTGTCCTAAAGACATTAATCCAACACATTTAAGTAAAATGATAAGCCCTCATAAAAATGTTAGCATAATGTTGGCTGTTTGAAAATTAAGGTGGAATTTTATGCAGGAAAATAACCATTAATGACATAATTAATCCATTAATGATTTCTGCAAGAACAAGTAGCATAGTCTTTCAATATCTGGACTAGAATAATTTACAATATACACTCACCGGACACTTTATCAGGTCCACCTTCTAGTACCTGGTTGGACCCCCTTTTTCCTCCAGAACTGCCCTAATTCTTGGTGTCATAGATCCAACAAGGTGTTGGAAACCTTCCTTAGAGGTTTTGCTCCATATTGACATGACAGCATCACACAGTTGCTGCATTCATGATGAGAATCTCTCGTTCCACCACATCCCAAAGCTGCTCTGTTGGATTGAGATCTGGTGACTGTGGAGGGCGTTGGAGTCCAGTGAACTCATTGTCATGTTCTAGAAAGCAGGTGGAGATGATCTGAGCTTTGTGACATGGTGCATTATCCTGCTGGAAGTAGCATCAGAAGATGCTACACTGTGGTCATAAAGGGCTGTGGTTAAACAGGCCACATTGGCGGTAAAGTCCTGTTTCCACCACGGGGTCTGGCTCGGTACAGGACAGGATGCATTTTTTTGCATTTTCACAGACAGAAACTTCTTTGGGTGCCAGAATATCTCTTCCGACTTTTCTACTTATTTAGGACCCTTCCGTTGGGGTCCATTCTTACTGATCCAACGCTAAAGGGTGGAGCTTGTCACACTGCAATCCACTGGCTGGTCAAAAGAATTGTCACTTCCTGTGCAACTTAGCAATAAGAATAAAGTGGGAACAGGTCCATGATTAAATAAACAGAGGTTTTTTTTTTTTTGTTGTTGTTTAAAATTCTCCTCCTTTATTTCTGTGTTGCCTTCTTCCTCATAACCACTCAAGCAAGTCTTTGCACCACGCTTTTATGTATTAGTATCATTCCTGGGTACGGCTGGCTGGGGAAACACAACAGAGATCAGACTGTACCAAACCGTCCCGTCCCAACCTGAAACCTTAGTAAAAATGGACCTTTGGGGTTCAAAATGTGGCAAGAAAACCCCCACCAGCAGCCCAGTTGAACCTTGGTGGGAACCAGTGCTTATTTGACTTCCTGTTGCCTTTCTGTCATCTCCAACCAGTCTGCCCATTCTCCTCTGACCTCTGACATCAGCCAGACATTCTGGTCCAGACAACTGCTGCTCACTGGATATTTTCTCTTCTTCAGACCATTCTCTGGAAACCCTAGAGATGGTTGTGTGTGAAAATCCCAGTAGATCAGTAGTTTCTGAAATACTCTGATTATACAAGACCATGTTTCTCTGCAAAGCCAAGACCTGAAGCTGCTCTGGAATCATGGCTAGCTCACACTGATCTGTGTCTCTCTTCTGATCGAGTTCTAAAATCCTTGTGGTTGAAAACTATAGTAGTGATAGGTGGCAGGGCATCGAACACGACACAATTCTTTTTTTAACCAGACTTAACTTCTGTCACATGATAAGTCTCTGCTGCTGCTTTGTGGCCAAAGAGGCGTCGTATGTTCTCTCCACCTTTTAACTAGATTCTGCTCAGTTTCCTGAACAGACCATAGTTTCTTTGCCACAATCTCCATTATGTTGCATTTTTATAATGTATCATGTTTCCCTGTCATGTTTCTTGACGCCATCTCTTGGACTCTTATTGGCTAAAGTTCCTCACAAACTCTTCCAAACAATCTAACAAGCTAGATATTTGACACTGGGATGAGATTTTTAAAGCTTTATTTTTAAAACGGCACAAATCACATGTATGAAGTAATCACACCGGCTAAGTTTGCATAGCTGTTTCTGAGTGACATTTAATAGAGCTACAAGTGTCCAACCCAGTGGGACTGCATGGGGAAACTCGTTCCACAGTTTAAGAGTGATGTTTCTATATATATTTTTTCTCTTTATCTCAGCAGCTTCAACAGAAATCTAGAAGGTGTCTTCACCTGGTTTAGGTAATCTCACACAATATTATCTGTCGGACCTCTTAAAGATGAGATGGTGCATCTCAAGGAATAATAATAATAATAATAATAATCAATAAACGGCTGGGCCTGACGTCAGAGGAAGAAAACCATTCAACTTGTTAAGAGAACACAAAATGTCAGCAGTAATGGTTTCAGGGAGCATTGGTGCATGGGAAATTGCTAAACAATATATGCAGGTTTCGAGTCAACAAATGACATCTGTTTTTTTCTTCCAGTGGAAGTCTTGTTTATGTCAGCAAGACAACGCCAGAACATAACATGTGAATCTATGTGATAAACTGACAGGCCTGCAGTCCAGACCTGCCAACCTTCAAAAATATTTGATGTAACATGAAATGAAAATTTAGAGACTAAGCTGTGACTTGGCACCAAAACATTTAAACTGGGCAATTCAATTCAGTCCTGCGAGGGCTGAATTCCAGCAGGTTTTCAATGTATTCCTGCTTCAACACACCCGAATCAAATTAAATGGATCTAACAGCCTATAAAGTTTTGCACAATGACTCATTAATTTAAGTCAGGTATGCTGGAGCAGGAAAACATGGAAAACCTTCTGGACTGCATCTCTTGTAGGATCAAGTTGCCCTGATTAAAACACATCAAGGAACATTTTTGCTGGTTTATAATTCAGCATTTGTGTCAATTCAACTTCCATGAATTAAGGCTAAGGCTGTTTGTGACTGACTGCAACAATTTGGACATGACTGAGTCTGATAAAAACAACAAGTAAAATCATTGGTACAGCAGTACTGCTGATTTCACAGGATCTATCCCAACAAACCACCCTTAGACACCCTTGTCCAACACCTAACATCTGAATACTGAGCTCAGGTAGAAGGTACAGGGTCCCTTTTTGTAAGTATAATCGGTACAAACATTCATTAATTGTTCTGCCAGTGAAACTCATTAATGAGGGAATATTTTGATAGAAACAAGTGAACAGGAAATCCTTGAGGCTATGTAGATAACTGTAAGCCTATATATATATATATATATATATATATATATATATATATATGTATGTATAAATGGGTATTTGGTGAGTGAAATGGATGTGTTTGTGTTGTCAGTGCAGCAAAATCCTCCAAGACAAAATTCTCCCACTGGAGACTAATAAAGATACTTTGATTACTGCACTTTTATCCAAAATTTGTTGAAACCTTGTAAAACAAGGAGACTGATTTTAAAACTTATCAATCTCAAGTTTTGGATAAAGACAGCTGCAGCGCTGCTGATAGCTGTTCTTTTACAATGTGTGTCTACAGTTAAACTGTAGCATCACCATATTGTCTTCCACAGATCACACACTTAGAAACTGGTTCTCATTAAGAGCTCTCTTTTTATTTGTCAGTGAAAGTAAACGACAGAACCTCTTCCACACAACATTTCAATCCAACTCCACATTTTCCCTCTGCCTTCTCCTTCTGAACTCTCTGGGTCCCTGTTGTAGTTGCGCCAGTTGGCCACAGCTGGGGGCTGTTGCCTTACCCAGTCCCTGCCACCCCTCTCTCTCACTCCCTTTCTCTCTCGCTTTCTCTCTGCCTGCCCAGCCTGCCTCTCTGCCTCTCTGCCTCAGCCAACCCGGGCTGTGCCGAGCTGCTCCCTGCGGGATCAGAGCGCTCCCCCGCCGGGACCCTTCTCTCACATCCCCCTGCTGGGACGCGGCTACATTTCCAGCCAAGCACTGCCTGCCTTGGCTTTATTATGTGTGTCTGCGCCGCAGCCCCGCCAGCAGAGGCAGGCAGAGGAGGAGGAGGGAGACTGGTAGCCAGAGTCAGGACAAAGAAAAAGCAGGGAGACAGAGGCTAGCGAAAGGTTAGGCTGGTTGAAATTATTAGGCATCTATTAATACCGGACACTGAGGAAATATTAACAAAAAGAAAGCGTGGGTTGTACAAGCAGCATACCCCACAGGGGTGGAAATACAGGGGAAGAGCGCAATGTCCATGCCACCAGCGTACCACTACCACAGCTTAGAGTAAAATAGCGGGACGGAACCCGGGAGGCTGGTCGGTTCGGCTCGGCTCCTGGAGCGAGAAAAGAAAACTAAACAAAAACAAAAACAGACAATTTCACTTAAACTAAAGAAGCTCTGACGAAGACGAGAGGAGCGCGCGGGGGGAAAGAACCGATTTCCAAAAACACGCTCCCCTCACCCGGACAGTCACGCGCGTCTGCTGTGGCATCGTCACGCTCACACTCGGACGGTGCCGCTGTCACATTTCCTTTTTCTTTTTTTCCCTCCCATTCAACACAGCCGCGGGACCTTGCTCAGGTGTTCTGACACGCGCGTGGGCGCTCGGAAAGAAAGGCAAAAGCCGCGTGGAGAAATTAAGCAAAAATATCAAGGTTGTCGGCGTTGCCGCAACCGGAGAAGTTTCACCCCGTTCAATTCTACAGGTTGCGCGAGCCTTTGGTTACCGCGTGCGAGAGAAGGGGAACGTAGCGGAGGAGCGGAGCGGCACGGCGCGGCACAGAGCGGTGCGGTGAGCTCGGTGGCTTTCGCCGGACTCGGGACCGCCGTTTAACTCACTCACAGGCTGAAGCTGCCGCATTGCAACAGGCGAAGAAGCAGCAGCGAAGTGGTGGTGGAGGAAGAAGAAGAGGAGGACGCGTATCCCGGCCGTGTCCGCCTGCATGGTCAGCTGAAAACACGGAGCGGAACGAAAACAACTAATAAAAAAGAAGAAAGATTAAGAAGAGCGGCTCGACGGCAGAGATGTCCAGACGCAAACAGGCCAAACCGCGCTCCGTTAAAGGTAAGAAAGAAAGCTGCTGGTTTGTTCACCGACACTTTTCTCAGCAAAAAACAAGGAGCTGGATTTTCATACCCAACTCTTCTGCCTCATGTTTGCTAATTTAATTTTATTTCCTCCCCAAAGAGCTGTAAGCAGTCAGCAGTTTATACGACGGAGGTAAATTCAGCCTCATACCTGGACAATTAGTTCTTCAGCCCAGCTTTATTGTTACTTCACTAATTGCTCGTAATTGGATTGGATTTAAACGAGATGCTAGTTTAATTTTGACCGTGCCGCTTGTTTCAGGCTGTTATTTTGGTTTATGGATAATGGGTTTTAATTGTCAGCGCGTGACATCGCACCAACTTGTTGTGATTTACTGAATGAGCTCGTGTTTGTCTGAATTATCTCAATGATGTGGTACACTTCCTCCCCTCAAAACGGAAGCTCCTGTTTTATTTAAGCAGCGACATTGGGCTGTTGATACTATGTTTAATGATCAAAATGTCATTCAAAAGAATAATTTTATGCATTTTTCTTGAACGCATTTGGCTGCATGTACGCGATTAAATAATTATAGACATTTTCATTTTTCTTAAAAGAAAATAAATAAATAAATAAAAACACCAGGTGGAAGATTAATTCTTATATTCAAAGTATTGGTCTATAATTAATGGAATGTTTTAGAATTAAAAAATACGACAGTTTGTGCCATCAACATGAAGTGGTATTCATTGCAGTGCATGGGTGAGTGGGCATCATACATAGGGGGTGCATGTGGTGTCCTTGGCCTCTGTGTTTCCTTTATAGAACCCAGATGGGCAACAGGACTGGCTGACCATGTGGTCACCACCACCACCCCCACCCATCATTTCCTCAACCATGAAAGCTTTCCTGTTTGTGGCTATCCAGACTCCTTACCCAAGCTGGGTTGTTACTTTGATTAGCAGCATCATCCCTGCAGACGATTGTCCTTCTGATTCAGGGGTTGATTTTTTGTCCCAGTAGTTGCAAAGGCTTCACTTACAGTTCAAGAAGTACTGACAGAATGCATCATTATGTCCCATGCAGGAGGGTTATGGTAGGCTGGAGGATTTGATTGGCAGTGATAGCCTACAGATCCCACAGCCTCTTTAGGAATCTACTGTAAAACTTGGTTTTAGTTTTCACTTGTTTCATGGGACCCATCATGTAATAAAAAGACTTATCTGATAATATGTGCGTGTTGTAATGTATAAAGTTGAGTTTTATGGAAACTAAATGGGATCTAAAGTATAAATCTAAAGAATCTAAAGTACAAAAGGTTTTTGGATATGTTCTGGAGGTAGATGTGGTAATATTGAGTGTTGGTGCCATGGTTTCCATTTTCTTTACACTTTTTTTCATAAGTAAAAATAAATATTTATTTATTTATATGTTGGCCTTTAAATGATGGAGTTCATTTGGTCCTTTTTCAGACGGTTGGTTAAATTTTTGCAAACTAAAGTGAATATCAGGTTGATTTGTGTAATATGTGAAGGATGGGTGTAGATGGTTGCTATTGCCCCCTGCTGCAGCGTTGTTGATGCTTAGTGCAGTTTGTTGGACAGAAAGTCAGCCTCGGTGGACCATCGAAGCCGTCTGTCCGCCGCTGCTCTGCCATTGCTCTGTGAGTGTGCGCTTATGCTTGCAAGATGAAGCCTTGTGTGTCACAGAGGCCGCCAGGTCTCAGCAGCTTGGATAACCAGAGCTTAGCTTTAGTCAGGCAGCCAAGCGAAGCAGAGCAAAGCAAAGCCGAGGCAGACGACCACCACTCTGTGTTTGTGCTGCAGAGGTAACGCGGCCCTCGTTGTCCAGCTTGCAAAAAAGCAGAGTGCGTGTGTGTGTGTCTGTGTGTTTGTTTTTTTTTGTGTGTGTGTGTGCTCATCTGTGTGTGTACATGTATTTGCTATCTCCCGTCCACACCTTGTCCTCTCTGTCAGCTTGGCAAGATCTGGCTTTGGAGGAAGATGGAGGAGAAAAGAGGGAGGTGAAGGGCGAAAGGTGGAGAGAGGGGAGGTGTTTGGGGGCAGTGCAGCAGGTGAGGGGCAGGATGGATGGAGGGAAGGCAGGCTGAGGTGAGCATCACCAGGGGATTATCTGTGTTTTCATGTTCTCCTGTCTTTCACCTGCTCACCCAACTCTGACTGGCTGGCTTACTGTCCAGCCAGGCATACCAAAACAATAACAAAGAGCTGCAGAGTCCCACCTCATCCTTCTTTCCTGCTGGATACTTGCACAGACTCACGACGGGCCTCTTTATCGAGTGTTGGTCGACGCACCAGCCTGTCATTATCATGAAGATGGAAAAGATCTTTTAGTGCCTGGTACTTGTCACAGTGTTTGGCAGAGAGAAAACAACATTTAAGTTTGTTTTTAGATGACATGAAGTCTTTTTTGCTGTTTGTAAAGACAGTAATAATGGCCATAATCCAGTTTGCAGTGAAGTTGTTGCATGCACAGTTTGATTAGAATTTCTCTTGCTATGACAAGTTGACAGAAAGTTCTGTAGCATGTTGGCTTTTATGAACATTTTTAAGTTTACAATTTTAAAGCAACACTACTGACATTTTTTTTGTACTTTGGTGCCCCGTAACGACGGCATCCTTCTTGCATCTTGTCTCTTTCTGACATCTCTCCAACCAGTACAAGTCAGATGGATGTTGACTGTTGTCTCATGTCTTTCTCTGTTGCTTTCTCTTTCTTTCCCTCTCTTCCTCTGATAATGTCCTCTTGGCTTTCTTTCAGCCAGTTGCACGCTCAGAATGGCTGTAAAGCCAAACGCGGGTGTCATGTGATGCTCCAGGGTGAAAACATAGTTGTGAAGTGTGTTTTTTTTTTTTTTTTTTTAACAGCCTCGGGAAGCTGCAGGGCAACGGTGGTTCCAGGAATGTACACTACCAGTAACTTTTCCCCCTTGGCTTTTATGGGAAATTGTGTCCAGACTTTTGACTAAAGTTACATTATTCACATACTGAATGTGTGGAATCAAAATGAGTCCAAAGATTAGAGTTTTAAAATTGGAAAGTTATGTATTGTTGCTTTAAGGCAACAAAAAGGAGCGTTGAAGTTTGGGCACCCTGCAGAGACTTTTTACAGCCAGCAAAGAGTCTTTATTGTAGGTTTTTTTTTTTTTAAAGATTTTGACATATTTTTTGTGAAAGTTTTCTGTATCTGTGAGAATCTTACACTTTGGCTCTTTTTAATAATGTTTAGGTTGAAGGCCATCACGCACACTTTGGATTTTTGGTATCTTGTGTACGATTGAGAACTAAACAGTGAACTGCTCTCTTTTCCACTTTATGCAGCAAAAAATAAAAGCAAAAAGTTGTTTAAAAATATGACAGGCCTGTTAAGATATCTATTTGTGAAATTTGCTGCTTCAGTTTTGTGGTGAAGATGCAAGAAAGTTTTTTTTATTTTTTTGTAAAAGGTCATATTTGTGCAGGTGTGTCTGCAGAGTAAATCAGGTCACAGCTGATCAAGTTTTCTTCTCAAGCTTACCTTTTAGATGAGCTAATCCTCTGCTTTCCTACATTTCATCTTCACAAACTGCTTGTTATGCATCATAATTTGATTTTGCAGCATCAATCTAGCTGGCAAAAACGAAGTGATTTATCATGTCGATCAGGTGCCTGAATTCAGCACGAATGACTCAATGTTCAGACAGTATGACCACAGAAAGCTCCATTCAGTGCCCAAACATTAAAATGAAAAGTATTATTCCTTCTTCCTTTGTGTGTCACCACTGCGACTGTCATATTTTGATGGATTTACTTGACCAGTCGAGCCTCGACAGTGATTAGGCCTTGTTAGCATGGAGGGGACGGGACTAATTTACAGTCTGTTAATTGAACATGGACTAATGATGCGATGATGGGCCATGAAACTAGCTGGTGGGTTGAGAGAAAAAGAGGAGGGGGGAACATGAGGAGGAAATGAAAGAACCCAGCTTCTCTCTTATCAAAATATTATTTCAGTGGATTAATCCGTTTTTAATGTGTGTCTTTAGCGAGGCGAGGAAGCAAAAAATCTCATTCTGCGTCTGCTCTAGCAGCCTCGCTGTCCTATCTCTCTCCCTCTCAGCTCTCAGCCCCTTGAGTCTCTCATGCATTATGTAGTGATGATTATTACTTAATTACACATTAATAAATCCGCTTCATTTGCAGGACATTAAACGGGAGTTGAGCACATGTGACGGAGAGATGGAGGAGAGCAGGAAGATGGGAGAGAAAAGGAGCACTTTAGGGTTTATTTGGTTTGTTTTAGTGTTGTTTGTGGTAGTGGGAGCCAAATGAGAACTTTAGACAAGTGGAAGAAAAGTGGAGGTTGGGTTTGCTTCTTGTGTGTGTTGAGCTTATGAAATAATTTCCACACAGTCTTATTTAATTAATGTAGGCAAAGAATATAATTCTTCTAATGGTTTTGGAAAAACATGCACAAACTAGTGGGAGGTGGATGAAACTGAGGGGCGTAAAGAGAAATGTCCCTCAGTTTGTTTCCACACACAGTCTAGTTAGAGCTCAGCTAGGTCATTTAATTGAACTAAACTCCTCGTCTTAGTGTACAAGATTGGAAGAGAAACTGATTTAGTTTTATTTGCTTGCTTTTGAAAAGTCTGGTTTTAGTCATGATTTTTCTGACATCATGCCATGCTGAGCGTTGTCACAACCATGAAGTCAGTTCTACAGAGATTCCAGTTACAGTTTAAACTCTGTCCAGTCTCACCACAACAACACGTAAAATGTCAGAGTCCATGGTTGTATGTGAGGCGGTGACATGTCCTGGGGCCGATTACAATGAATGAATATCAGGATAAGTCTCTGCTGGATTTCGTTGCACTTTTTATGATTGTTACAACCTGAAGTGCGGGAGTCATGCTGCCACTTTTGTGAAAAGTTTCAACTAAAGTTAAGCGTTTTTTTTTTTTTGCAAAGGCACCTGAAATTTTATTCAGAATATTATCTATTGTACATATAGATATTTTAATCAATTAAAATTTTATATTCTGGTATTCCAACAATCTTTACTGAAACAAACACAGGGGGAGGGGGGTTTAAACCGTTCTGCAGAGGGCTCATGAGGCTACAACTTATTGTTCCAACAACCAGCACAAAAAGGAAATAAAACTATTCTGATTCTTTCATCATTTGCATCAGATATGGATGTTATAGACTCTGTCATAGCTATTTTTCTTATCCGTTCACTCATTTCAGACATTCTCTGGCCATGTTTTCCTGTAGAAAAATGTCCATTTACAACTTTTGTTTGTTTTCCACCAGAAACAAAACTTTGTTTTCATGCAGACTTATGAGAAAGCGTTGTGCACAGTCCATGGAGGTGACTTTAGACGGCGGATTTGACACGTTTCTTGTGCACGTCTACACGTTCACAATGAGAATACGGAAGTAAAGTTGATGCACGTTTACTGTTAACGTGGAAGAATCCTGAGATTAGTCAAAGCTGCATTAAAGTTCTGGTGATTTGGACACGCAGGATTCATGAGGACTGGCTGAAATTTTACATAGATTTCAGTTAAATTCATCCCAATCTCACTAAAACACGTAAAACTCCAGAGTCCATGGTTGCAAACTGTGAGGCGGTGAGGCTAGTCATCATAATGTATGAGTATGAAGATAAGTCATTTTTGTGACCGTGTATAAAAACATTATATATGTGGTATTTTATGTTGCTCATCTCAGCTGGGGGCTTCATTCCACGTCTGCACCTGTGCATGCTGGTTAGGTATAAAACTTCTGAGTGGAATGTGGCCTTCATAAACTTACCTGTGCTGTTCTGTCAAAATTTTTATTATTGTCTTTGTGATTTTTTTTTAATTATTATTTTTTTGCGATAATACATTTTCAATATATTGTGCAGCCACATACACGCGACATTAATTCTAACACTAACTTAGTTTTTAAAGGCTAATGATAACCAATTATAGGTGAGAGTGCAGCTTAAAAACATATTGGTGGGTATAGAGATGTATAAAAGTCCAATAACTGCTGAAAACGTGAGCCGTGAACCAGAGTTCTCTTGGATGCTAATCCACAAAGCCTCATAACTGTTGCTCCCTCTGTCTCCTCTGATCTCTCTAGAAATGTTTGTGGTCAAGTGAACATATAAAGTTGGGCAACATCACGTTAAAACAAGGATGCTGACGACCCCAAACATGAAGGAAACTGACTGGAAATGCCACTCCTACCGAGGCACAGAGTTCTTGTTCTGTTTGTGTAAAAGTTGCGGAAACTCGCCTAAATCTCGTGTGAAAGCTCCAATCCCCTCTATTTTCCTTTCTCTCACTACCTCCTTCTTTCCATCTGGCTTTACCATCACAGAGCTTTTTAATGTCACCCTTTGGCAGAGTGCAGAGAATTTAATAGGTCGGCTGGCTCCTATAAAACCCAGACCATACACATGTGACTTGGATTACATGAAGGCAACAGCGTAATTTTACTGGTCAAACTCAGCGTAGAAGAGCTTTAAAGTACAGCGAAAGCTTTAGTGGCTTTTATCTATCTAGAAAAGTCTGATCATTTTTGTGCGGCTATGGATTGTGTCAATAATAATGCAATCAGTGCACGTACGGGCACGCTGAGTCACTCCTGCATAAAATGTGTTGTGGTTTTGTATTAAGGCTTGCTGAACCATTAAATGGCTCTCTGAAAGCTTTGTTAAAAATTCCATTGACTCCACAGTAGGAGGTGGATTTGAGTTTTGGGTGCTTGTTTTCTAATGGGACAAAACAAGCTAATGTAATTGGTGATTGGTGGAGCCCAGCGGTACCGTGCATTGAATATAATGGACTCATGTAGATCTGCACTCAATTAGAACCAAATTAATACACAATTGAAAGCTCAGAGAGCAAGATGCACCGAGCTGGACTATATATTTTTATCTGAGATGGAAAACAAAGTACAGGTAGAAATATAAGTATTGTAAGAAAATGTCTTTTTACCCTGGCTTCTTTGATAATCTTAGACAATAATCAGTGATATTTCTGCTTGTTTGATCTAAAAAGAAGAGCAGACAACTTTAAATTTGACAGTTTTGTTAAATTAGCTGATTTTTGACAGCGTTTCTTAGAGATTTCTAGTAACTGTGTATGTACTTCTCACTTTGAACGTCAGATGGTTTATATCTGTAAAAATCTCAGTTTTTTTCATTTAAATATGTTAAATACTAGACATGTAAACATTTACTTTCAAATTTTTGCATTTATGCTCACAGGACCACCTGTTCACCTGCGTGTTAACACAGATATCTAATCAGCCAATCACATGGCAGCAACTCAACACATGTAGTCATGGAGACATGGTGTCTCCATGGTGAAGACGACGACTGCTGAAGTTCAAAACTGAGCATCAGAATGACGAAGAAAGACTTTAAAGACTTTGAATGTGGCATGGCTGTTGGTCTGAGTATTTACTGGGATTTTCACCTACAAACATCTCTAGGTATACAGAGAATGGTCTGAAGAAGAGAAAATATCCAGTGAGCAGCAGTTGTCTGGACCAAAGAGGCCAGAGGAAAATGGGTAGGCTGGTTAGAGATGATAGAAAGGCAACAGGAAGTCCATTATGCACTGATTCCAACCAAGGTCTGCAGAATAGCATCTCTAAACACACAACACGGCCAACCTTGAAGCAGATGGGCTACAGCAGCAGAAGAACGCACTGGTACCTCCTGTCAGCTAAGAACAGTAAACTGAGGCTACAATTCACACACACTCACCAACACTGGACAATAGAAGATGGAGAAACGTTGCTGGTCTGATGAGTCTCCATTTCAGCTCCACAATCAGATGCTAGGCTCAGCATTTGGTGGAAACATCATGAAACATGGATCCATCCTGCCTTGGGTCAACGCTTCACGCTGCTGCTGGTGTGGGGAGATTTTCTTGTCCCACTTTGGGCCCCTAAGTACCACCGTGGCCTGGTTTAACCACCACAGCCTACCTGAGTATTGTTGCTGACCATGTCCATCCCTTTATGACCACAGTGTAGCATCTTCTGATGCTACTTCTAGACTCAAAATATATCAAAAGTGGGTTTTTGTTATTATGTTGAGCAGCTGCTGCCAGTTTCATTAAGCACAACTAAATGGGTATTATAATAATAATAATAATAATAATAAATTGAATGAGAGAAAGTCACATGATCATGAGGGTTTGGTGTGGTTTTTATTGTATAGTGTGTGTGTGTTTAAAAAGGCTAAAGTCTTCAGTGAGAAGAATGTGTGTGTGTGTGTGTGTGTGTGTGTGTCAGCGACAACTCCTTATCAGCAGCTGGCCTGGTGTGGTTGTGAATGTGTGTGTGTGGAAGTGTGTGAGAAGCGGGTGTCATGGGCCTGGACTGTGCTATTGTAGCAGCTTAGCTAGTCTCGTTTATCAGCTGCAAACTCACTGGACCTTAACGCATCCCCCGACCCCCCCACCCCCACCCCCGAGAGACACCCACACACACACATACGTACAGTGTATCTGAGCGTGGCGCATGCCCATGTTCTCAGCTTTTAAGAAGAGAAAGATGATGCTGGTGTAAGTATACTCGTACACACAGATGCACGCCCACTCAGTCAGTGCAGACCCTACTTGCCAAGTCTGAATCCCCCCACCACTCCATGGTCTCAGAGGACATGGGCCCTTCTAAGTTTCCAACATTTCTGTGTGTGTGTGTGTGTGTGTGTGTGTGTGTGTGTGGTGTCAGAATCAGCCTCCAAATAAAAGGTGGCTTTTTTTTTCAGAGCTGACTTTTTGCCTGCAGCACATTTGTGGTGTTTCATTCGTCTTTTGTCAAAATTGAACCTTTAAAAAGCAAAAAGTAACTCTGTTAGTTCTTTTAAACACAGATTTAACCTTTCATGTAAATGATGAGAATTCAGTAAAATGCTGATCCAGTCCTCACGTTCCTCTTCCCAGCAGCCTGATTCACTTGGAATTCTCCAGCTTTCTGAAGGTCTTTTATTAGTTTTTCTGTGATATTTTTAACTCATTTTTAATCTCGTCCCTGTACCTCACCATTTTCAGAAAATTGTTTCTTTCTTTCTGAAGCCATTTAACTCTCACCCATGAATAATAGAATCTTAGAAAAAGCCTCCTAACTCCAGGGATGAACCAGTGTTCTCAACACATAACAACTTAGCTAAGAACCAGTTATAAACCATATCTGAAAACTATATTAAGAAATGTGAAAGATAACAGTTTTATAGATAGAAAACAGGAATTTTAGCAGCTTTAAAGGGATTCACAAACAGCTATTAGCTAAAAACTTGGCAAATCTCAGCATATAGGCAGAAACTGGACACATAGAGGACAAAAGAAGAGGAGTCAGGACTAAAAAAACTATCTCCAGTAGATGAACAGGATCTGAAAGTCCTAAAGAAATAGGAACAAATCCAGCCGTGTGGATCAGGATCACACATTCTGTGACTCTGCTGTTTGGTTTGTGGTGCAGAAATATCCGTCTGTGATGGATTAAATGAACTGTAGTTGGAAAAGATGAATAGTTGTCACCATTTTGGACAGAATTTGTTCTCACCTTCTCTCAGTCCTTTCCACCAACCTCCTGTCCTCCTCCTACCTTCCTTCCTTCTTCCCCTCTCTCTGTGATCCCCCACCCCTCCTCCTTATTCTGTACATTAAACATTAGTGGTGGGGGCAATTAGCAGCTCCCCTATGCACACCTGGCTGATGCATAATATATTTACTGGGATACCTTCCCACTCACTGCTGTTGATGAAAGGGTGACTTCTGGGAAATGGGAATCTGTGTGTGTGTGTGTGTGTGTGTGTATGTGTGTGCTTTGAGCCTCTTGTTCTGACCTCACCTCACCTTATGAGCTTTAGGCCGGACCAAAAGTCACTCCTCCAGTCATGTTTTTAGACAAAATAATTCATATTTCTGTACTTACACATCATCTTGGAAACCATGTTTCTATTCCTAGATATGAATTAGTTTACAGAAGACAGCTGTTATTTAAAGGGCTCCCTCATTTTTAGCATTCAGGGTTTAAGAACAGGAAAATTTCCTGTTTTTGTCTCTTTCCATAATTTCAGATTTGAGTACATAAAGCTAAATAATAGTGTTTTCCTTCATGATTTATAAATATTTTCCCCAGCTTTCCACACAAGCATTCTGAGTGGAAACACAACTACACAGTGAAACCGAGCACCCGGACTAATGGGCATTGTCCTCGGAGTGTGGAGTCCTCAGCCAAACAAGCTGCTTGTGTTGCGTTCCTTTTTCATCCAGCACTCTGCCAGGTCTTTGTGGTGTACCCCGCTATAGACCTACCAACGGTTCTTTTCAGCGTTGGAGTCTTCAGTTGGTTTTTCTAACTCCTTTCCTTTCACCTCCCAGTCAAAAGGCAGAGGCGCCCTGCTGGGAGACTTACAATGGAGCGAGTGGGAGCCGGAGAAAGACGGGGGGAAAAACAAGCTTCACACCGGAAAAGAAAAAGTTTAAAAGAAAATAAAATTCTAACATGGTTTTATGTTAATGCAAGACTTCTTTCTCTGAGTAAAGGAAAAAAAAAAACTTATCTTTCTTTTTGAAAAGCAAGTGGAAAACCAGAACAAAATAATAATGCAGGGTTACACTGCAGAGTTATAAGATTAGATGTAGAGCAAAATTTAAAAAAGTGTTCGATGCCAAGAATTGCTGTTCGAAAACTTTTGTAAATTTTTATTATATACCCTCACTGTTCGCTTTACTAGGTCCACCTTGCTGGTACTGAGTTGGGCCCCTTTTTCCTTTAAAACTGCCTTAATTCTTGGAGGCAGCTACGTATATGACATGGATCACACATGCTAACAAGTCAACATTATGGAAGTTTTACGTCAGTCAAGAAGATTCAAATCATGCTTTTTTTGTGTTTTGTTAATTTTTGCACGAGATAAGTATGTGCATGAGGATCTAAGAGCCAGCAAGTGCATGCATCTTTTATATATTTAATTAAAATGGAATATTTCCTACAAATTACCTTCAGCTTTGAACATAACCTGAGGCACTTTATTTGCAGGTTTTCTCTCTTTTTCTGATGGGGTCCTGTAACCTTGTGCAGTTTGAATGGTCATTAAAAAAGAAATTTAAATATATAGCATCGAAACAGTTAGATCATTGACTAAGGCGAAAAAGAGAAATCTGTTGCAGATCATGTCAGTAATAGTTCCTGACAGAAGAATTAATGCTTCTTTACAGGAAATTGAGCAGAATGGAAGTTCTCTCTTCTTCATTTTATCAAATAACTAACAAGCTGAGGAGAAAATATCTGTAACGTCTCTCACTTATTGACACCAGCATGCTGAGTCAATGAGTTTACTCTACCAAAGAGCAATTAGTGTGGTAGTGGAGCTGAACCCAACGCCGCCTGCAGCCGTGTCTTTAAACGAAAGAGCTAATTGGATGAAGATTTCTTTCAGCAAACATGAAGATGCTGCCATCAGTACAGACTTTAGTTACAGATGATTTTTAACTTGACACCTTATTTTTTGTCTGTATTATAACTGCATGTTAAACTTGACTTAATAGTTTGAATCTTTAGGGGACTGAGCATTATTAGCTAAAATGTTGGAGAATTTCTGGTTTTACATGAAGGATAATTAAATCTGAAATAACTGGTTTGAAAGTTGTTTTGAAAACAAAAAGCACATATTTGACTGGACTGAAACGAGGATCCACGCTCCGAGCTGGAGTTGGATCTAGCTGTGTTTATGTTTCGCTCTCAGAAGGAGCGAGAGGACAGAGGTAATCTGTCCGCCAGCGATGACACAAAGCTGTTTATGTCCTTTTTCCTCTCCATCTTTCTCCTCCTAATCGAGTTTGTATCAAGCTAAATAATGCCATAGCGTGAAATTGGTGTCTTTAGTCAAAAAGCAGTCCCGAGCCTGTACGACATGAGAAGGCAATTACACCCCCACCCTACCCTGCAGCCTCTCTGAGCATGTTGTCGTCGTCCTGTATGAGTGTGTGTGAGAGAATATGCATGAATGCTAACTGCTATGCTTAATTTAGCCCATCTCATCTCTACAGCGTTTGTGTTTGTAGTGCGGTGTTCTGATGGTGAACTCTGAGCTGGTGTACCAGTGTGTACTGGTGAGTGCTGGCTGCTGGGGGAACTTCTAGTTCAGTTATTTCTGGAGGCCTCCCCAGAGTCGAGATACTCCAGAGGAATGCTTTCCCTCTCCTCCTCCTGCCCTCTCTTTCTTTCTCTGTCCTACTCGTAATGTTTCTCCTCGCCGCCCTCCTTCACCTCTCGTCCTTCCTCGCTGGTGATGTCCTCCTCACCTTTTTTCTTTCTCTCTTTTTTAAACCTTTCCCCTGGTTCCCCGTTTACTCCTCACCATCGTTCCGTTTCTCTTTTTTCCCCTCCAAACGTCTCTGATGCTATTGATTCCTCTTCCCGCCACACTCTCTGACAGACAGAAAAACAAATGTCAGATCAGAGAGGCTCT
Organism: Melanotaenia boesemani; assembly: GCF_017639745.1. Classification (NCBI taxonomy): domain Eukaryota; kingdom Metazoa; phylum Chordata; class Actinopteri; order Atheriniformes; family Melanotaeniidae; genus Melanotaenia; species Melanotaenia boesemani. The sequence continues at coordinate 9,477,663 of NC_055691.1, read as the reverse complement.
TTAATCTCAAGCTGTGTTGTTTGGCCCTGAACATCAACTCTGCGCTCGTCTGCGTGTGCATGTGTGTGTGCGCGTGTGTGTGCGCATGTGTGTGTTCGCATGTGTGAGGAAATGAGTGTTGTGCTCTCGCACTCTTTGCTGAAAAACCATGTGGATGTGCAGTTCTTGTGCACAGATGACTTTATGGATGTGAAAGTGTGTGAGTTTAACAGGATAAAAGATGAAACAAAGTCGAAACAAATTCTGCTTGTGTTGTAAAATTTCATGTTTTTCTCTAATTTTGCTGTTTTTTCTTCATTTCATTGTTATGTTGAGCTGATGGGTGAACAGGAGGAAGAAGAAAGGAGACGTTTGAGTTGATGTTTGAACACAAAAACTGCCGCTGCTGTGGAGCATTGCCTGTTTGTTATGCTAGTGCTATGCATTGTGGGTAACATAGTATAAAGTAGGTGTAGCGTCGGGAAAATTTAGGCAGTGACTGTTGCGGGACCTTGCGTAATCTGAATGAGTTCATGTTCATTATTTGCAAATTCAAATAGCAATCAGAAACAAAGGTTTTCCTCCACTTTCATGCAGAACTCTGGGAAAGTGTCATGCACGATCCATGGTGTTGACTTTCAGATGAATGAAATGAAAGACACTTTATAAATCCCAGAGGGAAATTGTAATGTTTTAGTAGTTTTTTTATTTTTTTATCAATAATAATTAATTAGAAGAAGATATCTCTTTTCTCTGGAGGGCGGTGGCTGCTGGCAGGAATGAACTCCGGTATCTTTCAGTCTTGCATTGGCGCTGACGAAACCTCACACTGAACACACACTGTTGTGTAGAGGATGCAAAGAAACATCAATTATTTTCAGCAGCTTGTGCAGCATTCTCCAGCTCTAGTGGCCCGAGAGTTATCCCCAGCACCAGATGGCAGGTGGAAATGTCTGCATGCTCATAACCACAAACACAAAACTAAAGTTCATGAAGTTTGTGTATCAGGGAGAAACAAGGAAGCGCCTTGTGATTTGTACAAATTGCATTAAAGTTGCAGTGATTGGACAAAATTGCACGAACGTACATAAATCTGAAAGATTGGATGAATTTGTGTTAATAGTTGCGATCGAAACATCACAAATTCCTGGATTTATACTCAGTTTGTGAGCTTCATCTTGACTGGCTTATCAGGCTGTAAGAAACCAAAATTACAAAATTTGATGTTGTACCATTTCAACAACTGTTCTCAGGAAGAAAACTGGGATCAACCTAAGTCGTAATCAGAGCAACAGACATTTAAAGAAACCTAATTGGGCAAATAAAATTGTTATCATTGCATCTCTATTCATAATTTCGGTTTAATATCTATGTGTTCTGTGTGCTGGTGATCTCTGTGAAAATAATCCTTTAATTATATTAGGATTAAGTGGAATATAAACACTCTTAAAATCAACTGCTTAATATAAAAAATACAGTCATGCTCATGTGTTGATCTTAAATCCCAAACATACACAAGGCCATGGGATTTTGTATGTTGGCTTACCAACAGACGGACGTCCCCTTCGTCTCCTGAGCCAGAGCAAAGCATTTTTGTCCAAAAATGTTCTCTAATGGGTCCAAGAATGCTGGACTTGTCTTCGGATTGGCAGTTGGTAAACCAATGGGTAACCTCTGAATGGTAATGAGGTATCTTGCTGCACCCTCTTTCTGTGGAAGATATTCTGTGAAACTCGCTGAGACATGGGCACAAAGTAGTAGGTGGTTCAGCATTTTCATACTCTGCCTTTATTTGGATTTCAGCTTCGCACCTGTAAACCTCCGTGATGGACAGTTGAGTCCGACCGACAGAGGAACAAGGCTAAAACCAAACCAGCAATGCTCTTTCAGCTGGTAACAAAATCAGATAGTGGAAACACTTTGGATGGTACGACGGAGAGAAAGAGGAACATGACGAGAGAGGGAGAGCTGCAAAGAGAGGCAGTGGGAAGAGGAAGATAGAGAGGGCGATGGAGCTTGTCCGCCAGGCTTTGTGTGCTTGTTGTTCTTTCTCTCTGCCATCCATCTAAGCCCTCTGCTAACACAAGCACACTGCCACAAACAAAAGCATACGTGCACACACACTGACACTGTCCCAAACCTCTGACTAGCCTGGTGTTTCTGGCCAGTGACTCAGTGCTTGTGTTTTAAGGCTGTTTTGTGCAGAATGCAGGCAGGCAGAAAGAGCGGTTTTACTGCTGATAAAAGTATTTGGTTAATCAGCTTCTGTCCCTGTCCCCTGACTAGATGTGTTGGTGGATGTGTGCGTTTGACACAGGCCATTGAAGTTGGGGGTAGGGGCTGGGGGGTGTCCCTGGGGGTGGGCTGGGGATGTAGATTGGCATCAGCTTCGGGCCAGTAGCATCACAAAGTTGCTCCTGAGGGACAGGAAGGCCAGCCAATGAGAGAGTCCTCCTGGAGCTACAGGGAAAAAGCTGGTTGCGTTTGGGGGTGGGGGGTGGGAGTGGGGGCTTAGGAAGTGGGTTGAACATACAGAAAGGGAGGGTGCTCAAAGAAAAAGATGAAGAGACAGACAGATAAAGAGGGAGAGGGAGTCAGATGACAATTACCCTCTTGACTTCTGTCCAGCACCGGTTGTCAATCAGCTTACCCCTTGGGGAGAAGAGCCCACCCATCATTGGCTACGCTGACCCACATCCCGCCTCTCTGGGCCTCCTGGCCAACACACGATTGGCCACAGTGACCCGTTCGTCAAAGAGATGTGGGAACACCAGAGCCTTGGGCGGCTTTGGGAATAAATGGCCCTGATACTGTGCATGCATGCGTTGTTTAGGAGGAAGAAAGACAAAGGATTTTCTCAGCGAGGCTGCGACTGCTTTCATGGGACAGAAGAGACTAAGATGGAGGGAAGCAAGTTAGAGTCAGGTAGATGAAAGAAGATACGGAGTAAAAGGAGAGAGATTGGGGGAAAAAAAGAAAGGGAGAGTGAAAAAAGCATGAATGGTGAGCAGTGATCAAAGCAGGAACAGTTAAGATACAGAAGGAAGAGACTATAACAACGAAAGATGACAGGGATAATATTGAACAAGGGATGACAGAATAAACAAGCAAAGGTAGAAGGAAAATAGGTTAGAAACACAGGAGGAAAACGATGGAGGAGTGCTGTTACGTTTAGCAGGACTGTGTGTGTTTTGTGTGTGCATATAGATAATTAATGACAACAACTGTATAAATATTTGTCTATATTAACATCGTCATGATGCAGAAGCAAAACTTTACTTTTTCCTGCTGCTGTTCTACTTTGCATCATTTTCATGTTTGATCTTTTTTGATGAACAGCTGCAAAAAAAGTAATTGTTGTAGATGAGAAATTAATTAGAATGACACTCAGATTTAAACTTTCAGTTAAGAGTGAAACCTAACATGATGAAATACTTTATATTAATCAGGTTTACAGCAGCAGTTGCATCAGAAGATGAGGAAGATTCGATGGAGCAACATTTCTGTTAATATACTAAAACATTCATCAAACACAGTTTGCTTTTGCAAACTTTGCTTGCAGAGGATCATAGTTCAACTTCATAAACACAGAACTGCTCAGCAAACGTTTACACGAATGAATCTGCTGGTTTAGGAGCATCCAGCACATTGTCAGAGAAATGATATTATCATGATCAGATTATATATTAAGATTAACATGATTATTATGAAGTTAGTGTCACAACACAGTAAATATGTAAAATCACACCAAACCTCCTTATAGGTCTATAAGTTTAATTTATTTCTATCTTTTGATGCCAACGTAACAAAATAATATAACTAAAACCTCCTATTCCAGCTAAATCTCCTGTGTTGTGTAAAGAATGAATAAGTGCTGAGAAAACAGGTAAAAGGCTACAGGACCTTTACCTGGACTTGGGAGGCTTCTTTCTGGAAACTACATTATAAAAATGCTTTTAAACATTTGTTTTCAACCTTGTCGGGTAAAGCTGTAACTTAGGTAAGCTGAACACAATTAGAAAATTGCAAATAATATTTCATTTTAATGTTGCATTAGATAAACATTAACACCATGTAACCCAAGTACCCAACATTTACCTTCAGCTGCCAAAGCCACTGATTATCCTGCAGGTGGTGAAACGTTGGTTTAATTTCCTTTTTTATGTCCTTCTTTGCAGGCTGGTGAGCTGATCTGCTAACATGGTTCAAACATAATCTTCTCTGGAAATTCATATTGAGGGTTTTTTTATGATGAATTAATCATGGCATTTTAATACCACAATTAATTGTGAAATCAAGTGATTGTGACATCCCTACATTGTACTGTGCATTTAATAAGAGAAGCTTGAATAATCAGTCCCAGTTCAGCTTGCTCCAGTCCACCTTTTCCAGAACTCACCCTGAAGCTCAAACCAGAACCGCCTGACTCTCCCTCCAGGTGCCTGGTCAGCTTTTATGGTGTCTATCAGTCTGTTGCACCAGGTTTAGAGACAAAACTCAAGACAACAATCCTCATAATGGATTATGAAGGGGAGAAATCTTTGCATACACCTGGTTCCTCCCTTTATGTCACAAATAGCTGGTATTTATGGCATCATTAGCTAATCACATCTGACCCAACTCCTCATAGCATGACAGCCAAAAACAGCGTGGGCGGTGCTGAGACTCTCCAACTGCAGGCGTTGTGTTGAAAAATGAAATTAACTGTCCTCACCACTAAACTGTGAAAGTACTTGTAGTGCAGAGCTAAAATTAGAGGCTACAGATGAAAATAGCATAATTTCTAGACTTTGTGATACCTTTGTTCTGTGAGTGTATAGAGGGTGTACAGAAAGAAGCAGTTTTCTGTTGGGTGCGTTGACTTTTTCCCACTCAAGTGATATCTGCAGGATTTTACTGAAGTTACCTAAAGATTCCTGCATGTTTTTGACACAGAGACTCCGAAATTGGTCAGTTTTGCATTGCATTTCACACCCTATTTGCATATGTGTGTGTTTGGTCTCTGAGGACAGACTGATATAATTGTGTGGTTAATGAACTGCAGCATCCCATTACAATGGAGACAGGAGTGTTCTGTTGTTTCATTTTGCAGCTGCTGTAATGTAGAAGTTAGTGTTAATGTTTGTGCTTATGTGTGTGACGGATGTGGATATAGCTGCTTTAGCACTACAAAGATAACGCCAGTAAAATAAAAAATTTAACTGAAGGTACTACATATTCTGTTAATTATTTTATCAACATATTTCTATAAGTTTGATCTGACTGGCCAATTTGAATTGGGAAGGCAAGATCCTGTGCTTTATATATAACTCATTTTATCAGGTCCACCTTCTAGTACAAGTACCTTTTTCCTCCAGAACTGCCCTAATTCTTGTTGTCAAAGATTCAACAAGGTGTTGGAAACGTTCCTCAGAGGTTTTGCTACATATTGACAAGACAGCGTCACACAGTTGCTGCAGATTTGTCGGCTGCATCCATGATGAGAATTTTTCGTTCCATCACATCCCGAAGATGCTCTACTGGACTAAGATCTGGTGACTGTGGAGGCCGTTGGAGTCCAGTGAATTGAGCTTTGTGACATGGTGCATTATCCTGCTGGAAGTAGCATCAGAAGATGCTACACTGTGGTCATAAAGGGATGGACATGGTCAGCAACAATACTCAGGTAGGCTGTGGTGGTTAAACCAGGCCACGTTGGTACTAAGGGGCCCAAAGTGGTCCAAGAAAATATCCCCCACACCATTACCCCAGCAGCAGCAGGCTGAAGCGTTGATCTAAGGCAGGATGGATCCATGTTTTTATGCTGTTTCCACCGAATTCTGAGCCTAGCATCTGAATGTGGAGCTAAAATGGAGACTCATCAGACCAGCAACGTTTCTCCATCTTCTATTGTCCAGTGTTGGTGAGTCTGTGTGAGTTGTAGCCTCAGTTTCCTGTTCTTAGCTGACAGGAGGCACCCGGTGTGTCTTCTGCTGCTGCAGCCCATCTGCTTCAAGGTTGGACATGTTGTGTGTTCATTGCTTAGGTACAAAGCTAAAAACACGTGTTGTTTTTAGGTTTTTACTCTATTTTAGCCATTTATTTCTACTTTTGCACTTTGTAACTGATGGTGAAACTGCTGCACTTTATGGCTGGATCTTTAAGCTGTTGATGTTGTATCCTGAATACTGACTGATCTGTGTGTGACGTGGAATGTGTGGGTAGTGTCCTGTCCTTTGCTGTGACTCACGTCTGCAAACCGAGTTACCCCTTGGGGATAAATAAAATGTTCTGAATCTGAGATGCTGTTTTGCATACCTTGGTTGGATCCACTGCTTATTTGACTTTCTTTTGCCTTATATTGATGATATATTTTCTCTGTTTCAGATCATTCTTTGTAAACCCTAGCGATTGTTGCCACATTCAAAGTCACTTAAATCCCCTTAAAGGCACTTAAACCTCAGTAGGTCATCTATACCATGTTTTCATGACTAAATGTACTGAGTTGCTGCCACGTGATTGGCTGATTAGATATTTGTGTTACGAAACAGTTGCACAGGTAGACCTGATAAAGTAGACAATGAGTTTATGAGTCCTGCCAGTCTGAAGTTCTCAGTCTTATAGAGTTTATGAAATCAGTGTTTTTCCCTTTTAGAGGATATTTATTTCTATAAAATGTATGAAACAGAAATGTCTTGTCCTTTCCATGCACACATCCCATCTTCCAAGTTTTACTGTCAGTAATCTGGCAGCTCCTCCACACACAGAGGTAAAGTTCAGGCTCCTGTCAGAAAGTTTGGAAGAATTAATCAAAATTTAGCTCCTCTGTGGGAACATTTTGGGTTTTCATCTTGACTGAGGAGAGCTTATTTATGAAATCAGCTATGATGTTGACTTTAATTACGAAACACTGGCACAGCAACATAAAGGCGTTTAAAGTAAAGAGCGACTCTTTATGCCACAGAACCGTCAGTGTCCACTTTCCTTTATTTTATCTAATTGTTTTATTGAATTATTTTTCTAATGTGTTTATTCCACTCTTGAGAGTAGAATAAGGCCCAGTCATCAATGACAGAACAGTTCCCTCAGTCATCCTGCAAGAGTTTTTAAAACAGTGACCGGAAATCACCCAGTTTTCCCACTTTAAACAAATAATTGGACTAAATGGATATTCCAAGACCACCCCAGTTTAAAGTCTGGCCCAGTTTAAATGATATCACTTTTTTCTGTTTGTACAGACGTATCAGAGGTTTACAAGGCTGAATTTTCTGTTTTGACTCTTCAAGGATCCCCAGCAGCTTTTTCTTTGCACTGCGTCACACGCTTTCAGACATGTATCATGCTCCAGGGTTTTCGTTTGTGCTGCATGTCTGCAGTGTGTGATGTTGAGAGCAGATTGTTTGATCTTCACCTCTTTGCTGCCTACAGGTACACCACACTTGTCTGTCTGTGTGTTTGTGGGACTTTGTTACATCCAGGTTTGTTGATATAACACAATGTTTTGTGTTTTTAACAACTGTGGATACATTTTTTTTCTCAAACGATGCCCTCCATCTGAATGAAACAAACTCCTTAAATCGATTTATTGTACAAATTTCCATTTTCATAACTAGAAAGTGTGAAGGAAAGTGGGATTTAGGTGGAAATGAGGCAGAACCATTAATTGGATGCCATGAATGCCCTGCTTTTTACCTCACACACACACACACACACACACACACACACACACACACACACACACACACACACACACACACACACACACACACACACACACACACACACACATCCTTCCCTTCATATACCACAGACCACATGCAGATTTCTAAGTGCTTGTTTTTCCTAAAAACAGCACACACATGCACAGTTCTTCCCTCTTTTACACTATACTTTAAGCATGTCTAACCCTCCTCATGCACACATCCACCTGCACCTCCACCACCATCATCACACAGGCCCCCTGGTGCGTGCAGAGTTCACAGTAACGGTGTATGTGTCTCTGAGGGGGACAGAGGGAGGATGTGGGAATCTAAATAAAGCTGTGTGTGCTTGGCTAATGAAACACACTGTATTCCCCACAGCCTTATCAGGAAAAATAGGCTTTTATCAGTGGCAGAGTTACCAGTGTTCCTAAGACCTTTAAAAATACCAACTACCTTGGCTTTTATCATAGTTTCCCCATAAAATAATGGAGACGGTGCTTACAGAGATCTTTAATTGTCAGTTGTATTTAAATCTGATTATGAATCACTCAGGTCTTTCTTTGCTAGTACTGAGCCAGTTCCTGTGTCTTCATTTTTTGCTTCCTAGCAGACATAGTTTTTGTGTCAGCTCTGAAAAAAGCAAAGATGACACAGTGTCAGGACTAAAAACCTATCCACTGTAGATTAACAGGATTTGAAAGTAGTGTCCTGAAGAAACACAATCTTTCTTTTTTATTGTTTTGCAGATAATATCCAGGTATATCCACCTGTTCAGACTAGTCTCTGATAGACTGCGGCCCTTGATGAGCTGCCTCCATTAATAGAAAAACTTTCTGATTCTAAGTGTAAGAGAGACAGAAAATGTTGTTTTTGGGTGTTCATATCAGATGACTGTGCTTCCACCTGGGGAGAGTCCTGGGTGAGTAATCAGTCTCATCCCACTCCCACCAGTGACCTCCACCCCTCTGGACCTACTTTCCCTGGTAGATTTGAGTGTCTGGTGTTTGGATCAGCTGACTGAACAGTGTGCAGAGTCTGCTGGTATCTGCTGGTGTAGTGATGGTGCAAACACACACACTGTTTTATACACTGATAATGAAGGACAGATATTAGTCAACAAACCATTTTTACTCTAGAACTGGACCACTGACCCATTCATAGTACATTTTGTATGATTCATAAACCACAGTGTTAATATTTACAACCAATAACGTAAGAGACCTGAGCAGATTAGGATTAAATTTCAATGTTGTTTTTTTTATTTACTTATTCATTTATCACTTTTAGTATTCCATCATACTGTTAGAGATAATAGGAAATGTTAAAATGTCTTCTACTGACACACAACAGTCCCTGTACAGCATTAATATATATATATATATATATATATATATATATATACACATATATACATATATATATATATATATATATATACACATATATATATATATATATATAATGCTAAAATGAAAACTATTGTAGACGAGTGCTAAACTTGAATCTTTTTCTTATAAAAGGAACTTTTTGGTGAGACATAACATCTCATTGTTGGACTAAAGCTGTTTTTTTGAACTGTGGACAGTTTGTAGCATCTGGTGAGGAAACTGCCACACATGTCCAACACATCAGGAAACTGATGCGTTCAGATGAGAAGTTCTGAGCCGAGCCAACAGGATGCAGGACGTGATGCAAAAAGTAGACTGTGAAAATCCCAGTGTTGGGTTTAAAGCACAAAGACTTCTTAAAAGTGAGTGGAGAGCAAGTGGACCTTGTATCAGAGAGCAGGCAAGTCCATCAACATCCAGGCTGGTAAAGTCAGACGTTTGTCCAGAAATGCCCAACGCTGCAGTCCATGAATGAAAAAAGGCTGATTTTTTCAATCAGTTTTAATGAAACTAAAACTCTGAACACCCAATGTTTTAGCAACTAAACTGAGCTGGACATGGATCACACTGGAGGGGTGGGGTTAGACTGCAACTGGGAGTTACCAACACTTTGTTTATCTTTGAAAAGGAAATCTACTGATTTATAACTTCTTGTTTGATGTAAGCTCTTGGCTCAGGTCTGATGTGAGGATGGGGTGAGTCAGCGAGGAGAGGTGTTAAGAACCAGAGGGGTGGAGGTCACTGGTAGGAGTGGGGCGAGGGGAAGGGATTTGGATGGATCAGAAACAGAGGTTGGTAAGTGAGAGATGTAGTGTGTTGGGGAGGGGATGAACGGGAAATCCCATTGTGTGGTGGCTCCGGCCATTTCCTGTTTGTGTGCCAGCTGCACTTCCCCCCCTTCCTGTCGTACCCAGGAAGTCGGCATCACATTCCTGCGCTGATCAGCTCTCTACGTGAATGTGTCGGAGAGGTCTCGTGACATTTTCATTGTCAATACCTGTGTGCTTATAGAGGCTGTTGGGACAGTCAAGTATCAGAGACTGCTTTTACAGGAATTTATGTAAACAGCTGGTTTTAACTGATAATTAAGTGTTGACAGGAATCCTCATAGAGATCCTTGCTGGTAATTTTTTTATTTAAATCTGATCATGAATTCTGACCCAGTCCTCATTTCTTCATATTTTGCTTCCCAGCAGACATTTCTTTAGTTTCAGTAAAAAAAAGTAAAAAAAAGGGCAGAAATGCTTGTGTTGTGGTGTTTCTGGATTCTTCCATTTACAACTGTTGACCAAAGTGAAGCCAAGAAGAGAACCAGTTTTTACTGGTAATTAAATTTTACTAAGAAAAAAATTATTCACCTTTCAGACAATCAGTCATTTTTCTGGTCATTTCTCCCCCAAAGTCCCTGGTCAGATGAAGACAGCTTCAGTGTGATTAATCATTACACATTACATTATATCGCGCCACATTTTCTTGGCAATGGTTATGATGTTGTAACCATGGAAACAGGAATTAGATTATTTGTTACTGAAAAAATAAGACTGTTATTCCCATCAGTGGTCATGATGTTCAACTTTGTCAGCTACAGCTTGACTATCTCCATCCATTTTCACAGCATGTGGCCTATGACTAATAATACAATGTTTACTGGTTTAATCACGATACACGATATATTGTAATGTTTTGAAATCTCTAAAACACAGTGTAAACGTTGAATTTCACATTATGATGCATAAACATACATTTCCTGTAGAACAGGTCTATATTTTGGCCTTTTATTCTAAAAACTAAACAGCCTGATGTTATTTATCTTATTTACAACGTCATGTTATGTCTCTACAAGCCGTGGACAAAGTTGTCTCGGACACATCAGTGGACAGAGCTGGAAATTATGTTGCATCAGTCACCTGAAAAACAGGCCAAAATATCTGCATTTTAAACGCTTCCGAGGTGACAACACTTTGTACTTCTAGAAGGAGCAGCCGTAGAAGCATATAATAATTTTGTATATCCAACATAGAACAACCTGGGTATATACTCACTCGAGTATTTTAGATATATCGCCCAACAATTTAACAACTCCAATAACACAGCTTCTCTGCTGCATGTTTAGTGGTGCAGCAGTTAAAAAGGTTTTTTTTTCTCTGCATGTGGAAAGTGAAGCTCTGTTTTTGGTCGCTGCACATAATGAATAGAAATCGTTGTTTTAACTTTAATTTTCTGTCCTTGTTTTCTTGTCAGCAGTAGAAGAAGGGGAGTCCTCGGAGTTTGGAGGGACCTGGGATGAATCAGCCGTCCAGACAGGTGAGTGTACAACAAGAAAAATTGTGTTTTAATAAGACCTGTTCTCAAACACGAAGCTGAACTGTCTACACACAAACACAGACTTCCAGACTTTATTTCATCTCCACAGTATTTCTAATGGCCTGCTCAGAGACAGATTAAGGGGCTGGAAAGTGGAAAAGACAAAGATTTAGTGAAGACAGAAGGAAAGGGTGGATGAACTGGAGAAGGAAAAGAGAAGAGGTGAAGATGGAGAGAATGATGAGATGTGGAAAGAAACGGAGCACTCGGTCTCTGGAGTCGGGCTGAATGGAAAGAGATGGGGGGTAGGGTGTGGGGGGATTTGTGTGCTTTTTCACTACTCTCTACGGCCTGATATCCTGGGAGGAAGTCTGAGAGATGGTTGGGCTTTTCTTTTCATTTTGTTCTTTTCTTGGATTTTTTGTTTTTCCTTGTGGTTTCTCAAAAACCAGTCTCTCATTTCTGCCTCTCCTCCCCCCCTTCTCCATCTTTCTCTTCTCTCTTGTTTCCACGCTGAAATGGAAATTCAAAATTATCCTCAGTTGCCCTTTTACCATGAAGGGAGAGGTGGAAGTAAATCAGCTGCTGTTCACATATGAAAGGTGAAATAATTCAGATTTAAATCAGGACAAAAAGCCAGCTTTAATATAAAATCACCACAGTGTTCCCTTTCATGAGGGATAAAGATGAATTATTATAAGACTTAATCAGCCTCATGTTCTTGTTAATAAGTACTGTGTTTATGTGGCTTCTGGTAACAGGTTTGCTATTTGCTATTTATCTATTATGTTGTAATATTATAGGACGTTAATTTTAGTTGTTTTCGTGAATTCGCTGTTCTACCAAACAATAATGAGCTTATTTTTTACTCTATCAGTGGATTTTCACTGAACTCACTGCAGTTAAATTGGTCTCAAAAGTGCATGTGATTCAAGCACACACAGCAGGATCTGCACTTTGTGATATTATAGGTAAACAGTTGCCGTTAAGAAACTGTTTATTTACGGAGAGGTGGTTTATAAGATATATATTGCTGAACGAAAAAACTCTTGTGACAACAAAAACAATGAATGGAACTATAGTCTGATACAATCTAAACACTGTATCATGACAGCAGACTCCAACATTATTCCCTTTTTATCAGATCTTTACACTTGCTGTTCATTTCATCAGGTCCACCTTGTTTGTACCGGGTTGGACCCCATTTTCCTTCAGAATTGCCTTAATTCTTGCTCTAATAGACTTAACAAGGTGGTGGAAACCTTCCTCAGAGGTTTTGCTCCATATTGACATGACAGCATCACACAGTTGCTGCATCCATGATAAGAATCTTCCGTTCCACCACATCCCAAAGCTGCTCTGCCGGACTGAGATCTGGTGACTGTGGTGGCCGTTGGAGTCCAGTGAGCTCATTCTCATGTTCTAGAAAGCAGGTGTAGATGATCTGAGCTTTGTGACATGGTGCATTATCCTGCTGGAAGTAGAATCAGAAGATGCTCCACTGTGGACATAAAGGGATGGACATGGTCAGCAACAATACTCAGGTAGGCTGTGGTGGTTAAACCAGGCCACATTGGTACTAAGGGGCCCAAAGTGGGACAAGAAAATATCCCCCACACCATTACACCAGCAGCAGCCTGAAGCGTTGATCCAAGGCAGGATGGATCCATGTTTTCATGCTGTTTCCACCAAATTCTGAGCCTAGCATCTGAATGTGGAGCTGAAATGGAGACTCATCAGACCAGCAACGTTTCTCCATCTTCTATTGTCCAGTGTTGGTGAGTGTGTGTGAATTGTAGCCTCAGTTTCCTGTTCTTAGCTGACAGGAGGCACCCGGTGTGGTCTTCTGCTGCTGTAGCCCATCTGCTTCAAGGTTGGACGTGTTGTGTGTTCAGAGAAGCTATTCTGCAGACCTTGGCTGTTTTTTTTTTTTTTTAAATCCCAGCTGATCAGCAGTTTTGGAAATACTCAGACCAACAACCATGCCACATTCAAAACCTCTTAAATCTTCTTTCTTCCTCATTCTCATGTTCAGTTTGAGCTTCAGTGAGTCTTCACCATGTCTACATGACTATATGTGTTGAGTTACTGCCATGTGATTGGCTGGTTAGATATAACAAGCAGGTGAACAGATTAACCTGATAAAGTAGCTGGTGAGTTTACATTTTAACAGAGTTAAACTATAGCAATGAAAGGTTAAATTTTCCTCAGGACCAGAACATCCTGAATAACAATAAAAAGAAAATATCAATGGAAACTCCACAAGTTCAGATATTTACCTTCTTTGTCTACCCCGTAATGAATGTAAATCCAATCAGCGGGGTGAAGTTTACTTAATGAACTTAACAGTTTTTCACTTTGAATTGAATAAACCTTTATCTATGTTTCATTGAACAATTATAGATTCTGGGAGGAATGATTTCCCTGTCCCCTTCTTTTTAAAAACAAACAAACAAAAAAAGAAAACAAACATGCAAAGTTTTAAGTTTTTAATCTGTGATATTTTTAAAAAACCCTTAAATGAGCCAAGATGGACCAATCAGACAAGAGGAGACACTGGACTTCGTTTCTTCCTCCAAAGTCTGAAAAGTCAGCCTGAAGATGTACGAACGTTTTGAGCAGTTCCACTCACAAATCAGCCTCTCTCATGCAGGAACCAACCTTTTCATTTTAATTTATATACTTTAAAATATATTTTTAATTTATACATATTTTAGTTATTTTTATAACGATACTAAAATATCGGTTCCTGTGTGCTTATTTTCAACTTTGAAAAAACAAACCACTCAAAATATTTGCAAGGTATGTGTTGGGTTAAGTTAGATTTAGGTTTAGTGTAGCTTTATTAAGTGTGAGCGTGTGTTAAGTTATCGCAGCATTCTGTGCTCAGTCGTTGGCTAGTTTCAAGGAAGTAGTGGTGTAGGTTTAGACAAAGGACAAAGTGGTTAAACAAGAATATGAAAGTGAACATGTCAGGTGTCAGCCATCAACCACTTTCTGCCATTTAGATGATTCCAGCAATGAGATGAGACCTAGTAAGCTGATAATCACTACAGCTACCACAGGTGCATGTTTCCCTCCTCCTCTGCCACCAGAGGCATTGTCTGCAGCTGCATCTGAGCCATGCTACACGTTGTAAGGATGTTAGGTTATTGTCTGCTGCAGATGTTTCCTTTATGTTTAACAGAGGTGAAGCAAGTTGGACAAAATTGAACAGGATCAGTTCGGTTGAGCTCTTTAAGCGCATTTTTTTAGAAAGGCTACTGAAGTACTTGTGCAGGTTAGTCTCTACCATCTTGCATGTGACAAATAAACAACTTGAAACTAGTTACTTTCCACCCTGGTTCTTCTTGAACTGGGATAAGGTATATCTCCCATAATATGGTTGTTAAGATACTCTGATTGACTAAACTCGGCCTCAGTCAGATTGGAAGTGTGATTATTGGTGAGATTACAAGACTGACTTTGTTATTTATACATAAAAATGTTTGACTTTGTTGAATTTGTCACAGCTAATATGAGCTGGATCCAATTTTAAGTGTTTTTTTTTTCCTTTTAGTAGAGGAAATGACTTTTGAAAATCTCCCAGAAATGGAACTGGTCTGCAACCATCATGATCATTAGTAAATTTATTGTTCTGCATCAGAATCCCAACTGTAATCGTAATGCAAAAGAAGAAACTTCATGCACATTTTCCAGCTCTGGAAGAAAACGGTAGAAGCAGTGTAGGTGTTTGTGAGCTGCAGCTAGTTTTCCTGCTCTGGTTTGCAGCCTATCAGAGGAGAGTTAAAGACTTCCTCTGACTGGATCCCAGCAGGGAAATAAGATCCTGCTGAATGTGGTAAATATGCAGTTATCTCTCGCTCTGCTTCTCTTGCCCTGTCTCTCGTTGAGCTCTTCAGGGAGGGGGAGGAAAGGAAAGTATGACCCTTGGGGTGTCTATGACGTGCTGAACCCTCCCATCCTTCCATTCTACCCCCCCCCACGCTTTTCTTCAAACCTGTGCTAACTCTACTCCAGGGCCCACAATGCAGGCCTGTGTGTGTGTGTATATGTGTGTGTTCATGGGGGTGCTGACTGAGGTCCTGGGTGGCTCACTAGAACTGCTGTGTGTGTCAGATCCTGCAGGAAGCTGGACTCCCATGACACACACATGCACACACACATACACATACACCTATCTGAAACTCTTCCTCCCATGAAAACACACTGTCCCACATTCCCTTACTCAGCCACTCTTCACTTTGGATTTTACTATTCCCTGTCCCAGCATCCTCAGCATCAGATCCTCTCCACTTTGCTGCACGTTTCTCTTAATCTTTCCTTTAACTTTCCACTGTTTCAATGGGAGAATTTTTCCTATTTCCAGCAATGAAACCAAAACTCCCAGGGAGCAAAATAATTACAAAAAAAAGAAGAAACGTCCACATTTTACCCTTTAAGTCTATTGTTCGCTTTCTCTGGAAAATGTGTGTTGAGTTTGGACAGACCTGTAGGAGAGGAGGTGGAGTAAAGGGAATAACTTATTCTCCCTCTTCCCTGGATCTATTCCTCTTTTTCTTTTTCTTCCTGGCTGTTCGGCCCCAGATTGGAGCCTCTTGAGGTTAAAAGTACCCCAAAACCCTCCTTCCCTTCTTCCCTTGCTGCCCCAGAGGTTATAGAGAAAGAAAAGTAAAGAAAGGTAGCAGCGGAGTTGGCCTTTGTATGATCTGTTTAGACTTCAGATGGAGTGGGGATGTCTGATGTCTTTACAAACACATTGAATGATCTCTGGAAGTGATGAAATCATCAGTTTTTTCTCTGGAGCCACCTTTTTCTACTTTATTCTCCACTCAGACATACACTCGCATACCGACTGAGCCAATGAGTCATAATGGAAATGCTTTGTCACGTCCCCAGGCTGAAACTGAGAAACTGACACCAACTGGATTATGGGTATTCACTGTGTTGGTGTGTGTGTATGTGTGGTAATGCAGGCATGAGTGGCCGTTGAGGCGGTGACTTGCAACTATCAGATGATAGGTCTGTATCAATATCAGAAAACTGTGTTCGTGTTTATTTTCCATCAGTGTGGTTTCTAGCCAGCCGCAGTGTCCAAGCAGCTCTGAGCATGACCAGAGAGAAAAAAAAATCTCATAAATAAACTTACCAGTTGACGAACATGCCCACTTCCTCTCGCAGTGTCTCCTGGATAAATGGTTGGACCAGCATCAGACCTTATAATTAGTTGAGTGCAGCTGTTTAAAAAAGCAGCTGTGAGAAAAATTAAGACAATAGACCTGCTGGTCTCTGGTACCTTGAGGGGACACCACTGTGCCTGCACATATCTGAAAATACTTCTCTGCGTAAAACATGAAGGTTTATCCCAAAATCTTCATCTTGTTTTCAATTTGGCTGATTTTTGCTCCTGATATGTCTCCTTACCTGTTAGATAACGTCACGAGTTTTAGCAGAAGATCCATCCATCCATCCATCCATCCATCCATCCATCCATCCATCCATCCATCCATCCATCCATCCATCCATCCATCCATCCATCCATCCATCCATCCATCCATCCATCCATCCATCCATCCATCCATCCATCCATCCATCCATCCATCCATCCATCAATCTCCTGCTTCCCTGTAATATCTGCATGATGGACAGAGCTGAGAAAAACAGGACACTGGCCTTTTTGTGTATCTGTCTTGTCCCCCCCCCTCTCTCTCCCTCTGTTTTCCTCTTCCTCCATCACGCTCTCACTGCTACCCTCTGGAGGTCCATAATGTAGCTTTAATTTCCCCAAGGCTGCCACAGGAAAACAGTTCTCGTGGATGAGTGTGTGAACTCATCTTGTGTTCTTGTGACAGTGCTCAGTATTTCTGGTTTTGTCTGCTATGCACCATTTAAGCCCCGTCCAGTGTGTGTGTGTGCAGCTGAAATTAGACAAATGGGCTGCTGTCGACTTATTTGCATGTTTTTCTGCAGATATGTGTGCATGTGGGCTGTGTGTCGGTCTGATTTTTGTGGCATGTTTGGTGTTGAGTTTGTGTTTGTGTCTCTTCTTCCCATGACGTTAATGGCTCTTTCATCATCCTGTTTCCAGACGTTGGTGTTGGGTGCTAATCTCCCCTGCTGCAGCACATCCCATGTGTGTTGGTGTGTATGTTTGTGTAGCTGTGTGCTTACATGTGTGCGACTTGTACTGTGTAGCTCAGCGGATCTCCTCCCAGGAGGCGAGAGGCCTTCCATTGTGAAAACACACACAGATACACAGGCTATAGGGGGACATGAGGCGGTTGTAGATACATGGGTGGAGTTGAGGGGAAATAAGGTTCCTTACAAAGCCACCTAACACACAAACACACCTGAGCACTTGCGGAAGAGCCAGAGGGTAGCAGAGGGGTGGTGGGGTGATTCTCCAGGGACCCCCGGAGCAGGCCTGTGTTGTTGTGTCCAGCTGCACCTGTTCAGCCTCTGTGTGTGTGTATGTGTGTGTGTGCACACAGTGCCAAATGTGTTCACCGTTCTTTGCATCTTCCCACTTATTTTGAGCTCAAATAGGTCACTGTGCAGACAGTTGGGGTCCCAGTTTGGCTCTGCAGCCACTCATCTCTGCAAACACATGCTGTTGTTTTTTTTTAACACTTTATTGGTTTTTAATCATTTGAATAAACAAACATTTTAAAAAAAATGTTCCCTCCCCTTCTTAATTAATAACATTCTCCAAAGAAAAAATGTATAGTAAATAATTTATTAGTAAAAAGAAAAACACAGGAGAGATAGAAATGCATAAAGTAATGGATTTGTTTGCCCAAATATAGAATAATACAGTTAAAAATATAAGTATACATACACACACTCCCATACACATATCCATACATATAACACCAAATAGATTCTAAAGATTATCACAAAAAACAAGCAAACCATTAACTAAACAATAAGAGGTCATTATCCTCTTCTCTCTTTTCAATCATAGCTGAAGCACAGATTCTAGGAAATTTAGACTGAGTCTTGTATCTTATCGAATTCTGAATCTAATTCCAAGTATTTATACTTTTATGATGGTTATAAAATGAAAACAATGCGTCGCATCCAGTTTTTTAAATGCCAAACAACAACATATCTTCCTAATCCACATCTACAGTTGTTTCTCTTAGTTTTGTTTTGGCCAGATTAAAGCGATTACATGTCTGTTGTGTACTAAGAAGAGATTGTTGGAAAATGTCCAGGGTATATGTGTAATACTCCATCCAGAACATGTGGAGCTTCTGACATCCCCACATACAATAGTAGATGACACCAACATCTTCAGTACTTAATGCAGGTGTCTGTTATATTAGGATTGAAATGGTGAAGTTTTAACAGTAATATAAGTCCTAAGTAGCCACATATACTGAGTTTACATCTAGTGTTTATAGCTTGAGTTTGGGTCTGAAAAAAATGCCTTTCCAGTTAAAGATCTTTTTTCCATGCAGGCAGAGTCAAACTAGAGTTTTCTTTGGAGCCTCATAATTATGTATCAGAAAATTTAAACAGCTGACTGCATCCATAGTTTTGAGTGAATTGTTAAATTGTTGACTGTGTGGTTTCCATGATAGTTTTAATTTGGGAAGGATATTACAATTATTATGTGTTAATTATACTCCTTATTACACTATAAATGTGTAAAATCACACAAACACTCCTTCAGATGATTTACTAAGGGGTGTCATAATGAATGTGTTATTACAGAGATTAATTTGTGGAATTAACACATTATTTGTTCATTTTCTAATGCGTTAAAGCATAAACAACAAAATCCAAATTTACATTATCTTGACAAGAGCAGCTGCTGTTGAGCATGTATGTGTCTTGTCACAGCGGTGAACAGAATCCACCCAAAATCTTTTTATCCTCCATATTTATGAAGATTTTGGCAGTTTTTAAGCTTTATATTTAGAGGATGTCTGCTGGATGACCTCTTTGATTTACCAAATAACTTTGTTTACGTTCTGTTCACAAGTTGCGCTGATCAGCCATTACGGTTCAGACATAAAGTAACTGTCAAATCCCTACGCGAGTGTCAAGAACCAGCAGTGAAGGAAGTGACCTGCTGGGTGTCACCAAAAATTAGCATCTATCTGCTAGCTAGTTAACATGTAGCGTCTGCAGAAGGGGACATAACTCACCAGGACAGAGGGGTCTTTCTGACAGTATTCAAGAAAACAAAGGAAATGTACTACTTTCACTGTTTTATATATTTATAAATGTATGAATAAAGGCAAAAACGTGCCTAGTTTAATCTGAAATATTCAAACTTCATTGAATAACTTAACTAGGTAATTGATGACACTACTTGTTAATGCAAAGAGTCGTAGATTTAAATCATCCTACATCATCCAACTCTGATAACAGCTGCTGTTTCTCATGTTCTGATGACAGGAATCGGTCTCCTCTCTGTTCGATGCTCTAAAGAAGCAACACAGATCTGATTTTAACCTCACAGAAATTTGGAATGTTACTCAGGCAGGTGGCTGTGAATCCAGGGCTGGTGTAGAGTGAGATATGCAGCAGAATGAAAGCCTTGTTGAGTTTCTAAACATTCTCCTGGAAGCTGGACACACACTTCTCTCCCCAGCCTTTGATCCCTCCTTTAGGCGTATGCTTGGCCGGCAGATATACATCTCTCTGAGCTGCTGAGTGTCCCTGACAGACCACAGTACCAGCTCCCATATGCCAAATCAAATACTCCAAAAGCTACCTCACCATTGCAGTATTAGAGTATGTTTTATTCCTCTTTAACGCCCCTTCTAGCTCTGGCACACTCCGTTAGTGCACTTCTGTCACCATGGGGTAGTTCAGGAACATTTCCCAGAGTTCATTAGTTTTTGACTTTTCTTCCCACAGGATATCTAGACATGTACGGTGGTCATGTGCTTGATTTTTTGGTGTTCCAGTTTGTGTCTCAGCTAGCTTAACTTGGCAACAGCTCACAGTGGTAAAATAAACCCAGAGTTTTGAGTTCTGAGTCGGTTTGGATCTGGTTTGTTTTTCCACCGTGGTTTTGTCATCTTACAGGGAACAAGAACACTTTCTGTCTTTCTCCCTCTTGTCCGTTATGTTCATGGTTTATTATAATTTAGCTTACTAATTACTTTAATGAACTCATTTTAATGTGGTTAATGAGAGAAAACACACACACAATCTAATAAGCACACCCATGCAATGAAAACATACAAGCATCCCCACGTACTGTATCTGTGAGCCTAACGAGTGGTGATTAGTGGGTCTCGGCTAGGCGTGGTTAGGCTGTGTAACATCATTCTGCACTGTGGACTCGGCTAATTCACTCCTCTTTATCTAATTACCCAGGGTGAGCATGAACACGCACACATGCAGCAATACACTGCGCACACACACACACACACACACACACACACACCACCTGCATATATCTTTCCTGCAGATATGCAAAGTGACCTCATTATTCCTGCAGCATCCATTTATATATTTAAATGTGTTAACAAACAGCTCATTGTCCTCAGGTTAGCGAGGCTGCTGGATGCAGCAGACAGGACGCATTATTACTTTTCCTCATGAGACACATAGTGTAAACTTTTTTCCACATCCATGATTGATGCTGTCACAAACTGAGCCTGGAATCTTATTTTGGGTTTACTTATTGTCCCTGAATGCATCAGGATCATAGATTGGGTCATTATTTGATTATTATAGGAGGTGAGTTTACAAAAAATACAGTTGTGGGTGGAACTCTTGATCTAACCCTCATTTCTTTATATATTGATGGGTAAAAAGTTTGAGCAGTTCTCACAAACCTGAACGGAAGCAGGTTTTTTCTTCATCAGAGTCTGAACCCTATTAGACAAACCTGTCATTTCTTTAAGTCTTCTTCAGGATTAGCTCTCCAGGCTTCTTAAAGGACTTTACAAAACTCTTCTTTGGAAGTTTCTGCCTTTTGTTATGTTCTCTGTCCAGGTGATCCCATGCTGTTTTGATAATGTTGAAGTCTGGGTTCTGGGGAGGATCCATCAGACCTGTTTCCACTGATGTTCAGTTCAGTTCTTGTGTCATGTGACACATCTCAGCCTTTTTCTCCTTGTTTCCCTTCCTTAAGAATTGCTCCTTGACAGCCACGTTTCCATGGAGACCATTTCTGATGAGGCTTCGGCCAACAGTAGGTGGATCGGCTGAAGGTCCAGATGCAGTTTTTATGCTTGGATGATTCATGGGTCAGAGTTAAGTTGGTTTAGAATGAAAAAAAAAAACAAAAAGCAAAAAAAACATTCCTCTGAAAGTGAGGTACAAGAACTGGACTCAAAATGACTGAAAATGTCCAAAGAAAAACATTGAAAGACCTTCAGAAAACTGGAGAACAATTGATGAAGACCATTCTAAAAGATTAAAACAGTGAAATGTGAAGAAATGAGGAATACATCAGGACTTTTTGAGTTGATAGAACCGACTCCGAGGTGTTGCTCAGGAAGCTGTTGTGACATTCAACCACATAAATGTGTTTTTCTGCAGACAAAGAAATGGACATGCAGACTTAATTTTTTTTCTTTTCTCCACTTTCCCTGCAGACCCAACAGTAGGTTTGAGACCAGTCTTTAGGTACCCAGAATGCAGATGGTTTGCTGTCCTACCAGCTAGTTAATTTCATTTAATTGCATTCACGGTGCATCCCAGGTGTGATTCAGTCCCTCATTATTTGGCTGGAATGAAAAGCAACGGGGCTCTGGGACTTGAGAATTTGTTAAAAACATTCATCTTCCGCGTTTGAAAGAAATTTCTAAATCTTTTTGTTCATTTAGCTGGAAAATGGAAATTCTTTAGATTTTTGTATCTAAACTGCAGGACAAGCTTTACAATGACAGCGTGTTTGTGGGTGATGTAAGAACAAAACATAGTGTCTGTTCTTGAGATTGCAAGGCTCGTGTGTGTGTGTGTGTGTGTGTATATGTAGTGTGGGTTAGAGTGGGAATGTGCAGTTATTCCTGGCATAGGAACAGTCTGTGACTCAGAGATAATGGTTCTCAGTAGAGAGAGTGTGTTCATGTGTGTGCTTGTGTGTCTCTGAGTGACTACAGCTATATCTCACCAATGTGTGTGTGTGTGTGTAGAAGAGAGAATGCAAGAGCTATTTGCTAGGGACCACTGTCATACTATTCAATCAGTAGCCCAACACACACACACTCACACACTGCTGTGCACCCTGAGCACCTCTGGGAGTTGCCTGCCTTCATTAAGTAGGCCTGCTGCTGCTTTCTGGTGTAGCTCTGGTGGAGATGGAGCATCATGGAGAAGGAAAAGGAAGCATGGAGACTTGTGTAAGAATCGAGAAAAGATCAAATGCTGATGTCCTGCTCAGTTAAATGCACTAAAATCATTGTTTACTTTTGAAATATTTGGAAGTTTTTTTTTTTTTTTTTTTATCTTTTTTTGTTAAAATTTTCCTGTGCAGAACCCTCCCAAGTTTTCTACACCAAATCACAACATTTAGCATATCTGCATCATCAGATTGTGTTTTCTGACCATATGTCAGGTTTCTCTTGTGGTTGGGTCTCTCACACACACACACACACACTACTAGCTCTGCTGCTTCCCACCTTCTCTATAAGTCACTCAGCCAACATTAACCTGCAAAGTTTCTGTCTTGCTCTCTTAGCTCCTAGTTCTAAAATTACATATAATAATATGTATTTGTCAGTTTATACCAGTCTCATGGTGTTTGAAGAATTACTGCAGTAGATTGGATAAAAATAGACTATTCTTTTGTCTGGAGAATTAAAAAAGACTTGTTGATGTCCACAGTGTCTTGGTTAGAGCTCTGAATCCGTCTTTCTTTCTTCTTTTGTCATAGTTAATACCTCTAACAAACATCTCTACAAATAAAATGTGACTCAAGTGTCCTCCATATTTTTAGAAAGATTTGTTTGCTCTTCTCAAGTGGTGACAGGAACTCTTCTTCTTCTTCTGGCTCAAGGGTCCACGCTTAAAACATTTAAAACATTTAAAAAACAAAGCATTGAAATTTACAGACAAAAGGATAAGAGAAAGGAAGAGAGTTTTACTTTTCAGTTTTACTTGAAGATGTGGAGGGCACTCATCTTTAGCTTCAGACATTCTTGCTTTTCCAAAGCATGTTTGCAGCTAAAGTGGTGCAGCTGATCGTTTGTTTGGTCCACATCTGACTTTTTAAAGCCACCATATCTGCAGACAACAGATTCAGCTTCTTTTTTTCTTTCATGGTGTTCCCCTTTAATGTCTGCTGGAACAATTTTCAGTGCTCAACAACTCCAGTAACATAGCTGCATGTTCAGTGGTGTAGCAGTGAAAAAGGTCCCCCCTGTAACGGATTCCTGTTTCACTATGTTCCCAACATTGTTCAGGCCACCTGTAGACTCCAGGGTGAAAAAATGTCTTCCCTGCAAAATAAAAATAGGATGGGAGTGAGTTATATTCCTTTTTTTTTTCTTTTTTTCCTAAACTTTGACATGTTAGCTGTTTGACTGATATGTTGCTACATGATATAGGTAACTCCTGGTGATTCTGTCTGGTTTGGTCACCTGGTTCCAGAGCAGATCTGATAGTTTCTCTGCACGGCTTCTCTCTCTTATGTCTGCTAAGATGCCACACGCTGGAAGCATCACCAGCATTTAGTCAAACTGTTCAGTTTCTGAACCTAATTTCCTTTTGTTGTTATTTTCTTGTCCTTTCACCATGACCCTGTAACTCCAAGTCTGGCCTCATCGCTGTAGCGTTCATACATAGCAACTCACTACTGCTGATCAAACTTGGATTTCTCAGATCAGAACTCTTTGTCTCAAACCAAATGGTAGAGATGGCCTAAGCAGGTTTATTTTCATCTTTTTTTTTAATTGTTATTTTATTATAATTTATTATAGTCACAGAAAAAATGCAGAACTCAGATGTAGAGGCATGTTTAAGAAGACAAAGACCAGTATGGACATAAAAAACTATGCATATATGTCAGAGAGGTGAACTCGTAAGTGTGATGAGGAATTGAGATTGTGGCAAACAGATATAAAAGTGAGGTTTGATTACTGTTTATGAGGCATTAGTTTAGTATCAGTAAAGAGTTTATTATTTTATTGTATTTTATGTTTGTTTTGCTGACCATTAGGCATGATAATGAGTAATGAGTATTGAGAAACCAGCCCAATACTAAAGTTTTGAGAACAGGATTTAATATTTCTTCTTTCAGGCTTATTTTTCCGCTCAGAGTAACTCAACTTGTCGTCCAAAACAACTTCCAACAAACTAATTCATTTTGTTTGCAAGTGCCAAGAACTTGATGACAAACGATGTAGGAAATTCAGGGATAATTGCATAATGGAAATAGCTTGTCTTCTTGTTAATGTATGTTTCTAGTTTAGCCAGCAGGGTATCAGAAGGAACTGCCGACATCCTGAAAACCACCTGGAAACAATCGAGATAACTCTGCAGCTCTTTCATCAGCTGCTGAAACTCTTCCTGATGAGCCCAATATTTACTTGTACATAAATATAAAATGTTGGTGTGCAAAGGTTCTTTAATATCAAACATATAAAGGATTTTCCCATTTTTAGACCAACTTTAATCGTGAAGTCTTTATTATCTTCCTGCATAATGACACAATTCCAAGAAGACACATTCATCTGGCCGAGCCAGGAGGTCCGTCTCAGAGTGGTAATGATTATAACATCCTCACCATCCACTGAGGCTTCAGAGGTAGCTCTCTTTAAAGCACCCCCCACTTATTTTTTCTCTGAGACTCTTAAGAGGACATGTAATGTTTCTGTCCCTGCTGTGCAGAGTGAGGTGGGTGGGTAACGTAGTAGTGTACCGATCCATGTGCAAATAGAGACCCCCAGCAGCTTTGTGAGCCCTCAGTTCTGACACCCATCTTTGTCTTTATCCCTCTGCACAGGGAAGACCAAATAAATAGAGGAGTGGAAAAAAAACACGACTAGAAGGGAAAAAAGGGAGAGATGGGGACAGAGGGGTGCAAGATGGAGAGGTTTCATCAGCCTCTTCCCTCTGTTGCTATGACAGCAGGTTGTGTTGGCATGCATTCGAGTTGGCGCTGCCCTCACCTCTGGCATCAGGACACCCAGGGGAGTGTATGTGTGTGTGTGTCCATGATGTATGTGTTTGCTCGGTCTTTGCTAAAGTATGCATTGTGATGCCACAAAAAAAACCCCCAAAAAACAAAAAAGATGCATTCTACAAATTTACCAAGAGAGGTCTGAATCGTGAAGGAATGTTAATCATTTTTACATTCCAGCACAAACACATGTATGTGCGTGTTTGTACATTCACAGTAACTGTTGGTGTGTATTTGAGAGTGCATGAGCGTGCATGTATTCTGTCAGCCAAAGGGCTTTTTTCTCTCCCTGGCCAGACGGTGCGCTCACCACTGGACAGATGGCCAACACCCTCCCTCTCTTCTTCCTCATCTCTTCATCTATCCCTCCATCACTGTCTTCCTATCTTGCAGCTCCACCAAGCACCCCATCACCTCAGCCCCTCGATCCCCACCTCCCAGCATCCCTTTTTCCCAGCATAACTCTCCCATAATAAATCAGAGTGGGATGGACATTTGATGCCTCGGTTGGTTCTGTCTCACTTTGATCAGGTTTTCTCACCATGTCTCTTACATTATGTGAGAATCTGCCTCCTGGATTGTCTGGATTTAATCTTAAACTGCAAAAGTCTCAGGTTTGCTACATGCTTTAACTGCAGAATTGGTTCTAGTAATCTCCTAGTGATGTACAAGCATTTGAACTTGGCTATACTGATAGAATTAACAAACTCAATTTAGAATAAAATATATCTTAATTATTTAAGAGTTTGGTCTATTTGCTGATACATTTAGTCCATTGGAGGTGCAGTTTTGTACCATTAGGAGTCATTTCCAGGTCAGGATTGATGCTCCTTTGTTGCAAATTGTACCACATCAGAAAGTGCAGGGGTGAAAAGTTGAGTTGACGCTATTCTGCTAATAACTGAGACATTAAGGCTTCATTAAAGGCCAGACTCATCAGTGTGGCAACTGATGCTTGACTTGTAAATGTGGTAATCTAGGCTGGATTTGTTGATGTGATAGCCAAGATCTTCTTTCACTAGTATCAATTCTGTCTTTACCGATGCACATTTTACTGTTGCCTGTGGCCGATGTCGCCTTTTTTAATGAGAGCTGGTTTTCAATGGACTTACCTGATTAAATAAAGGTTAAAAAAGTGTATTTAAAATGTGGACCCTCGCCATGACAACTGAGATTTGCTGTAATCTGAAAAGGCATTTTTAATTCAAGATTTAACTCTTTGCTGTTAAATCAGCTGATGTTTGATTTGTCACATTGGTGACATAGGCTTGACTTATCGCTATGGCAGCCAAGGCTTGACTTGTTGTCATGGTAACTGATGCTTGACTTATCACTGTGATTACATAGGGTCTAAGCTAGCAAGGAGGGTGGTAACGGAGGCAGGCCCGCCTTATGTGCTCTTATGCCGGGCCGGCATCGTGGAGCTTGACACAAACCGACAGCGCTGTCATGACTCAACTGATTCCACAAGGTGACTTAAAGTGTGTAAGCACAGACAATTGTGGCACTGAGCCACTACTTTTTGGCAAGTTTACTTGAATTTATGTATTTATTTGTTTATTTATTTGCCTAATGAGGTGCAACTGTAACATGAAACAGGTTAGGATTAGATTTCTGTACCTTGCAGGATGTTTTTACAGAACCCTTCAAAGGCATCATTTCCAGTTCACCTTTTTATTTTACATCCAGGTTCTACTGGCAGTTAAACTCGATAGAGGCACTTGTTGGTGATGGTATGTTGTTATAAAGGAATTGGAGCATTTTTAATTGAACACTGAGGATAAATTCACAAACAGATTTTATTGATCAGACGGTTTCTAAAAAACATGATTAGGTACCAAGAATAGCATGTTATAAAGAATGTCTTCTGGAGCTCCTGACAGACAAAATGAAGCAGAGCTGAAATTATTTTGTCCTGTAATCATAGAGATAAAACGAAGTCTGTTTTAATGAAAAGTCATGGAGGTTACAGGCCAAAAACGTATCAACAGAGAACTTATTCTACCAATTAATGTTCCATTAACTATATGACTTTCCTTTCCTTTCCTTTCCTTTCCTTCTCCTCTCTCTAGCCAAGTGTCTTCAGTGTCAGTCCTATTGGATCCTCAGCGTTTATAATGTGATAATAAGGTGTGAAAATGGAGACACAATAGAGCGTTGAGGATTGGGCCGACGCAGCCCTCCACTGGCCTCCTCTCACACTCTGTCTGCAACCAGGACACACACATTCACACTCACGTCAAAAGCTAAAGTGATAATCCACACACTGTGTAATTACCAATGATGGGTCGAGCAGGACTTATTGTCGGTTAAATATAGACGGTGAAGAAACTCACACATCACTGCAGAAGTACAAATTAGAAAATGACAGAATAAAATTAATTAGGGAAAAAGAAACAGTTGTGATTGTGAGAGGGAGACAAACGATCCAAGATGCATCACGTAATCATCATCTTTGTCTTAAGCTAGCAGCTGGTAAGAAAACATGTATGTTGGTGTGTCTGCAGAAGTCCCTGTGTCAGACAGAGAGGCAGAGCCCAAAGATGGTCAGGGGGCTGGCGCCGAGGATGGAGAACAGGATGAGGACCGTGACGAAAGAGATCACGACGAGGACCTGGATGACGAGTCCATCTTCACCTGCGATAACTGTCAGCAGGACTTTGAGTGTCTGGCCGATCTGACTGAGCACAGAACCAACCACTGCCCGGCAGGTAAGATCTCCAGCCTCTTAGCTGTGTGTTCTAATAGCATCGCCTCATTTATTCAACACACGAACAGATCTTTAATTAAACACACTGCATGTTCTTAAGTGGAAAAGATGGTTTTCAGATGAGTTGCATCCTGTAGAATCACCAACACTACAGTTTCCTGGGTGATGCAGGCCCTCCCCTGTTGCTGAATACCTATAGCTACTGGAATCAGTAATACCCATATGTTCCACTGGGACACACACAAAGGCCGTTATTAGTACTGGTGTAATTAATGGAGTGGCTGAAAGGAACGCGGCGGGGGCATCTGGTTCCTACAGATTAATCCAAACGCTCCCTTAACAAGCCAGCGCACACTCTTTCATGCTACTGCAAAGCAAGTCTCCTCTTGGTGTGTGAGGGTGTGTGTGTTTACTTTTGATAGTGGGATGAAGAGGTAGGGAGGGGGGCGGGAGTGGAGGGCTTTGTTTAAACTGGTAAAGATAGTGTTCCCAGAGACCATGTAATGTAAGATGCTAAGACTCCTAACTCAGCAACCTCTTAATCACCTGGGACTGGTTTACCATCCAATCCGAGCAGAGTCACGTGCACTGCTGGGTCTCACATTAGAGTTAGGAAGGCGTTTGAGTTGCAGTTATTTGGAGATGTAGTGTAGAGCAACTGAAAAGTTGAGGGAGTTTTGAGAAATAACATGAGAAAAGCTGTGATCCTACACAGAGCGATCATGTAGAGCAGTACACATCTTTAAGATTTTCTTTCAGAACAGGCTAATTAAAAGCTTCAAAGCTCAGTATGAAAACTAACTGGACTGTACAGCTGATTTACCCTTTTCTCATCAGGTTTAAAAATATGATCAATACACCCTCAGATGAACAACAGCATATGACTTATACTGTGTGATTATTATTAACAAACACTAAGTCAAAATGTAGAAGCAGTTCACCCTGACTGCATCTATAAAAAGGGTCCGTAGCAGCATTTGATTCGCTCGTCATCATTAGTGTTCCTCTATGAAAACAGAGGTTTGTCAGTTTGCTATTCTGCACCATTCAGCTGTGTGTTAACATCACACCAAGGAGGAAAGACATCAGCAATTGTCTTAAAGAAGTCATTGCTACTGCCCAAACTATCTGGAGTCTATCATTCAATGGTCCAAGGTCAGACCTTGAAGTGCTCAGAGAAACTTCAAAAAAATAAACACATCTCAGACTCTCCAGGTTTCAGTTAGCATGTTAAATGTTAACGTTCATGACAGCCTAGTTAGAAAAAGACTGAACCAGTACGGCTTGTTTGGAGGGCTGCAGGAGAAAGCCTCTTCTCTCTAAAACTAACATGGCAGCACTGCTTAGGCTGGCAAAGCTGCATCTGAACACACAGCCGGACTTTTGGAATGATGTCTAGATCAGACTAATGTGAACATGTTTAGTCAGAATGCAGAAAAAACCTCAAACAGCATTTCAGCACAAACACCTCATACCAGCTGTCAGCATGGTGGTGGAAGGATGATGATCTGGACACAATGAAATCATTGAGTGGACCATGAACCCCTCTGGATACCAACGTATTCTAGAGTCAGATGTGAGCTAAATCGCAGCAGGACAAAGATCCCAAACAGAATGACTAAAAACAAAAAATAATCTAGGCGTTGACATGATCCAGACCTCAGCCTGGCTGTGATGCTGTGGTGGGACCTTCAGAGAGCTGCAGAAACCACAGCAATGTGAGAGACTGATAACATCATCCTTCAACCTAGTGCTGCGTTTAACACATTGATCTGGTGTTTTAGGTTTGTTTTTTTTCCAATAAAGAATGATGTTGTGTTAAATGTTGTGATGTTCATCTGATGTTGCCTCACTTTTATGGGCTCGACACATGGGAGGCGACGTCGCTCCTTCTCCATTCATTTCCTATGGAACCTGTGTATTGAGGCGAAAATCGCTGCCCACCTGCCATTAAGCGACAGGCGACATTCGTGCATGTGAAATGTTGCACTCGTTCATGTAGATGTGCACACGATGCTTGCAACGCGACACAAGAAAATAGGAAAACGTTCAACTTTTGTCGCTGTCGCCTGGCACTACAGCCAACCAGCGAGGGGCTTCGTGGACTGACCAATGAGAGCAGGCTAGACAGCGAAGTCTGCAAACACTTTGAACATAGAAGAATATATAATTTGAGCTCAATAAAAGGCAGCCGCGTGGCACCAGAGTGAATTAGTCCAAACGTAGGTTTTAGATTTATCTGGATCAGCCTTGAAGTCCATCAAATGATGATATTCACGATGCTGTTTCCTATTTTGTAAACTTGGATGAACCCAGGGTTGTCTTTCTTTTATACAGTAAACAGCAAGATTTCTGTTAATTCGTCCAAAATATTCTGACTCTCCTTCTGTCATACTTTGTCATGTCAGGGACTGGTTTGAAAATGTCACAATCCCCACCAATATCATAACCAATCAAATTTCTTAGAGAAAAGCGATCTTAGAGAAAAGCGATCTTAAAGAAAAGCGATCTTAAAGAAAAGCGATCTTAGAGCGTGATGCACAGCACTGCTGCCGTTGCTGTTGTTGGTCGTCTCCAGTGTGTCGAGCCCATTATGGCTTGGTGAGGACCAGGTGATTTAAAAAAAATCTTTAAAATCATTTTCACATGACTGTACAACACATGATTTTTTTCTGAGTCATACGTGAACACACACTCCTGTACTCGTCTCTGTTGTCACAATCTGACACACACTGCACACACGCAGAGCATCACACAGCCAAAAGCTGTGGGCTCCTGTCAGAGCGCAGGATGTGGCCTGTGATTTCAGCAGAGCAGTCTGTTGAGGGCTACATGTTGCTGAGCAAGAAAACTCAGGGAGGGAGTGGCGGGTGAGAGGGAGCGCAGAAGAAATGAAATGATAAAACATGTTTTTCCCAGGAGAAAGAGTGGTTGAGATTGCGGAGTAATCCCACGGCTCTGCAGGATCTGTGTGCACTTGCATTCAGGGTTTTGTGTACTTGTGTTCATATTTGTGTTGCTTGGTGTCACTGTACACTTGGTCGTAGACGCGTGTGTGTCCACGGCGGAGTGTATGTGTGTGTGAAGCCGGTGGAGGGACGACTGCACTCTAGTAATTATTGAGGAGAAAGCTAA
The DNA here is from genome assembly GCF_017639745.1 of Melanotaenia boesemani. Taxonomy (NCBI): domain Eukaryota; kingdom Metazoa; phylum Chordata; class Actinopteri; order Atheriniformes; family Melanotaeniidae; genus Melanotaenia; species Melanotaenia boesemani. The sequence continues at coordinate 9,446,370 of NC_055691.1, read as the reverse complement.
ATGAAAACGCACAGAATAGAGAATCCTCTTAAATTTTACGGAGACCCCTGGGAGGTCGGGGCATGCCACACACACACAAACACACTTCCAAACACACAAAAACATGAAACACATGGTCTTCTGGGGATAAACACACGCCACTCTAGATCTGCATGAGAGAGTTAATGTGTTCATGCATTTTGTAGTTTGAAGTAGTTTGATGTTTGTCCCTGAACAGAAAGCAAACACTCAGACATCAGCCATCTTGGTTGGGGGTGACAGATGGAGCCATCTTACAAGGTAACTGGCTCTGATGTTATCTCACTGATTGCTTTGCATCACTGTTATTAAAAAAAGGTAAATCAAGAACTCATTTTTCTTACAAGAATTTTAATGTTGCATGAAAAATAGCAAAATTACAATAGGCTGAGCCAAGACATGAAGATCTGGTGCAGCAGCTCAGCCGCTCAACCGGGACAATTAAATGGCTTTGTTTCTGTTAAACTGCAACATGTCATAACACTTTTCATGTCATAAAATTAAAGTGGTATAACTTTTCTTCTTTAGATTGATAGAAATAGATGTTGCAGGATTGCAGTCTGGTCCGTTTTTCTGCTTCCTGTATTGAATTGAGGCTAGAAAAAATCTCCATTATGCTGGCTTCTATTTTGATTTTTCTGCTTGTAAAATCTTTTTTTAATCATCTTTAAAGCCTTAAATGAATTTCAGACTTATCCACCTGTCGAGTTCCCTCCCGATTTCTGAGACTCGCTGATGCAACCAGGTGCAGAGGTTTGATTTGAAACTGGTAGGGACATAAAAATATATTTTTGAACTTATGAAAGATATTTGGTGTTTCTCAATCTAGGTCCTCATGACCCACTGCCCTGCATGTTTTATATACCTACTGCAGCACACCTGATTCAGATTAATGAACTTCCTCATTAAGTTATTTACAAGCCTGTTAACAAGCCATTTATTTCATTCAGGTGTGTTAAAGTAGGGTTACCTCTGAAAGATACAGGGCAGTGGGTCCTGTAACCCAGGATTGAGAAACACTGCTTCAGAGCAAATAGAAAATCTAAACAGACAAAAATTCATGACCCAAACTGGAAACTAGATAACACAAACCAACTGGGTCCGCTATTTTACCGTCAGCCAGGCGATGACCCGGGTAGAGGCGATGAGGAGTTGTTTGCGAAGAGGAAAGTGCTTGCCGGTTGGATGAGGCTTTAGCAAAACAAAAGAGGCATGGATCATTCAGGGTGGAATTACTTGTAAAAATAATAAAAAGTTAATAACAAAGCCAGAATTTTGTACACATTTATTTCAAGTTGCAGTGCAACGGTGTCCATTAGAGGTCTCTTAACATATAAGGACAATTAGTTGGATTGGAACAGAACTTAGAGCTTAGAGCAGCTGAAAAGAATCATAAAATCAGCAGAAGTTGTTTGAGGAGTCATATTTAGTTTTCTACTGAACAAAGAAAGGCCAAATATCAACATGATCAGGTTGATACATTTTCTTTTTCAGAAAACCGACTGATTTGTTTGTTCCACCCGTGTGGTTAAAAGTGGCGTTCTCGCTGAACAAGCCATCGGATCTGAGCGTGTCGTCCGACTGATGCCCCGGCTGATCGCCTAGTTTAAATGTAATGAAACCTCTGCAATCAAAGGATCAGACCCACTTAGCTTACACCCGGTCACAATGCAAAACAGCAACTCTTCTACTCAAATATTAAGCGTATTCTCCAGTTTCAACCGTATCACTCCACCTCCTCTCCACTATAGCAGCAGCACAATATAGTCCGAACAAATGTGAAACTTCTGTTCACCCAAAACAAAAATGGATGTTGTTTTTTAATAGTAACGTGCTGCCAGTAATGTTTTACCCTTAGTAACCGTAACTGCGTTGCACCGATGGAAAGAGTAATAAGTTAGATTGTCTATGACTGAAGAAAGTAATGGCGTTAGTAATGCTGTTTATTTTAATGTCATTACTCCCATCACTGGTCCCTACTGTCCCTACCCACTTCTACATCCAGTGATGCAGCCTCTCTAACTGTTCCCAGATCACATTTTGGGGTGTTTTCTATCAGAGGCCCCATCTTCTGGAAGTCTTTACCCACTGATCTCAGGTACATTCAGCTCGAAATACCTTCATATGCCTGCTTTAACTTTGTGTCCCTCTGAACTTCCATCCAAACTAACATGTTATAATTCCTGTAAAAGGAATGATAGATATTCTTATAGTCATAAGTTATTGTCAAAAGTATAAAAAAAACAACAAATCATTAAGAAAGCAAATACATGGACCCACAATTCAACTCAGCGGTGATAGATGTCAACTTGGAAAGCAGAGAAAGATCCGTCTTTTTTTTATTGCCCTGCATGAACGACATTGAACATTATCTGATGTGACCCGAGTCTCAGGTGTGGCTTCAGACTTGATGTTAGTTAGTGCAGCGTTGTCTGCTGGAAAAGAGCTGGTATCTGTAATGCTAACTATACTGTTGTATCAAATGGCTCCCAGGTTAGCAGCTAGCTGCTGCTGTAACAGTGAATGGGTCCCAGGTGCGAGACTGAAGCACCAAGTAATTCAGTGCCACTCCAGCAGAAGGCCTGTAAAGAGGCACCATTAATTTGAGTGGAAATTGGACAAACACACACACACACACACACACACACACATGGTTGTGCAGATCAGTGACACATGAATGTGTGCACACCCACTAAAACATGCACATAGCCACAGATCGTACACATCTGGTTAATGTAATGCCACATTAATGTGCATGAGCCTGATAGCTCAGCTGGCTGTGTGTGTGTGTGTGTGTGTGTGTGTGTGTGTGTGTGTGTGTGTGTGTGTGTGTGTGTGTGTGTGTGTGTGTGTGTGTGTGTGTGTGTGTGTGTGTGTGTGATGGAGATTACATGCCTTTATTACAACACCACTGCAGCTTTAAGCCAGTGTGTGACAGCTGTGTTTGAGTTGTGGATCAGATATTCAATGTGTGTAACACACTGTAATTATATGTTGTTGAATAAAGATGGAACAAAAACAAACATCATACTGTCATTATGATGAGTATTAACACTTATGTTTATGTTATATTTTCTTGTTTGAGCAGTTCTGAGTGGTGTTGCCTGATATTCTGACCAATACCTGGTGGTTTGGAGGCTCAGTTCAGCTCTTAAAGAGGTGTATACTGCGTAATATGGAGTATGTGTACTCCTTTTTAGTACATGCGGGTCTGTATCCTGTGCATTCACAGGATATGTGAGAGACAGACCGGGAGTGTGAGTCAGGGGAGTGTTGATGGGTCTCAGTAGGAGTCAGAATGTGGAGCATAGGCTCCCCGAGGAGAGAAGAAGCGGAGAAAAACCTCCTACAGATCAAATGGAGAACATTCTCTGGCCCTGCTCTGCCGTATGAACACACACAGTGACACACACCATCCCATCAGGGAATCCCAAAAGCTGTATAACTGGTTACAACATCCCAAGGTTGGGTCAATGTGATGGGTTTAGAGATAAAAATGCTTGTATCTTACAAAATGTTACATGTAGAATTCTGGGCATGAATGAGAAGTGTGAGAAATTGTTAAAGATATCCATAGAAACCACTGGAGGAAGGAGGAGTGATACAAAGGTAAGGACCAAGTAAACGAGGGAGCTGTCAGTCAAGGCAGGGGGTCGGAAACTGGCGCTGTCAGTGACAAATAGCGAGTCATTAACCCAGCTAGCTACTTCTTGGATGGTGTGGGTGGAAAGTGGCGTACGTGGAAGACAGCCGATGCCGTTCGTATTCTTTCCAAAGGTATTTGTGAGGCCCGCGTTAATTGAGCACATACAGCTGCACCCTCGTCTCCTCTCGGCGGGGGGAGGAGAGATTATCAGAGTGCCCGTTGAGCTGGGAGGAAGGAAAGGAGGGAGGAAAGATGGGTGAAGTGGAGGCAGGACTTGATGATGTTCGGAGAGGAGGGCGCGTCTGTTTGTGCAGGGAGCCTTTGGGTGACTGGTTTGCCTCCCATGGGACGTCTTCCCACTGCTAAGCTCTAACCGTCTGTCGCAACCCGCTGTCACAAACACAGAGAGAGAGAGAGAGCGCGCACACACCTCGCTGCGTCTGTCGTCAGGATAGCAGCTGAGTCCTGCGAGGCCCAGACTCTTATTAAAACCACAGATCACTTTCTAGCAGAGAGGCAGAGGTAGGAGGGGTGTAATCTGAAACAAAATTACAGCCAACCTCTACGCCGTCCATCCACTAAGTAAATATCACACTCTTCTTAGAATCATTCTTTTCTTTCTCTTGCTGGTTTTCATCCCCTTCTCCATTGCCTTGTGCCCCTTTCCCCCTCCCTCCTTTCTCCCACCTCCCTCGGTGTGTCTGTACCCGGGGGTGGCCTGAAGATTCCTCTGCTAAGCCCTTGGCATACGTACAAGTGCACAGACACAGCTGGCTGCTGCTCAGGTTTTCCAGGGAGAGAGCAGGAGCTCGGCACCAGAGGAGAGGGGGAAGGAGGAGGAAGAGGAGGTGGTGGGGGGAGTACAACATGCAGAGAGAGGGAGAGGGGGTGAGACGGAGAAGGGTTGTTGTGAAGTCATTTTTCATCACAGGGTTCATTTTTCACTGCAGAGTTCTCCCAGTCTCTACATCGCTCTATTTCTCTTTATCTGTCCTCTCCTCCTCCTGCTCCCCTCCCTTGATCCCGCTTTGTCTCTCTTTATCTTCCCCTTTTCCTTTTTTCTTCCATCTTTTCCCCCCACCTCTCTTCTTTCCTCCCTCCCTCTTGCCTCAACTCTTTCCATCCTCTCTCTCTCCCTCTCCCTCTCTCTCTCTTTCAGCCTAGTTTCTCCTTTATGAAATATGGATGGGAGCAGTTTTGGGCGCGCTGAGAGGTTTGAGTCGGAGGGAGGGATGGAACTTGGGAACTGGCGATAGAGGGAGGGAGATGGAAGAAGGGAGGGAGGGAGAGATGGAGCTTGTGTCTCAGCAGACATGCCTTGTGCATGCACCTAAACACCTCACTGAGCAATCTGTCAACATGTCAGCAACACATGTTTGGTAAAAAAAAAAGGGAGTGTTTGGAAGCAAAAAGAAGAGGTAAAAAAGAAAAAAGCTCTTCCCTTCCAGTGGGAGTAATGGCTCCCACCAGGACTCTGGAAATGCTTTGAATTCAGCAGATTTCTATTGCAGGGTCCTCCCCCGGGGGCGTCTTTTTTACAATGCCTGCATCTCAGAAATTTGAGCCCAAGGACCCCTGGGGGCGTCTTTTCATAATGCCTGAAAATGTAGGGTTATATTGTGTGCTCTTCCCCATGGGGCTTTTATTAATACCTGTATTCACTGCCACTGGAAATTACACAGGCGGCGCTGCAGGGGCCCGCGCTCGCTCCAGGAAGGGAGAAAGACTCTGCAGGGACGTTTTCTCTCTTTTCCTCTTTCTTTTCTTCCCTTCTTCCCCCCTTTCCCCCCTCTTCTTCCTTCTTTCCCTCCTACTTTGACTTGCTTCCCTTTTTACTCACTTAATGCAAGAGTGAAAAAGAAGAATTTGCCAAAGGACACGAGAAAGTGTGTTGTGTGTGTTTGAGTGTGTTGGCACCAGCTAACCCTCTTGTATTCAGCCCTACTTTGCTCAGAGGAAAAGAAACACTCGATTAAAAATGTAACTTCCTTGTTCCCGTCTTCTTTCGCTCTCATCTCTTCTCTCTTTATGTCCTTTTGTGACTGTGGGCAGAACTTGCAGAGTAAATATTTGTGTGTCTGTGTTGTAGTGTGTGTGCATGTAAAGGCTTAAATCCACAGTCCAGGGCAGACTGTGTGATTTTTCTCTGTGTAAGGCAGAAAAACAGAGATGATGATGATGATGGTCTATGTTTTAAACATTCATTAGAATTCCATCAGCCAAGGGGTTTGCTGCTTCTGTCTGTGTGTATGTGTGTGTGTGTGTGTCAGTTTGTGTGTAATGATCAAATATTTGCACAGCAAGATTATAGAAATATCCATTTACATATCTCTGAATAAATAAAGTTTGTCTGATCTCCCCAGTCAGGCTGTTCAGACTGGGATGCTGAACCAGAAGATCCTGTTTCACTTTAGATTCCTGTGTCGCTTGTGGTGATATTTGGGTGTCAACCATAAAAACTGTTCACAGAAATAAACTACTAGAATGGTGTGTGTAATCTCAGTCTCAAACGATAGCTAGGTTACAGGTTGATCGCATATGATCTTTACCGGGTCTTATAAACAAAAACCAGATTACACTGTGCCACTATTTATATAGTAAAAACTAAGATAAAATGCAAGGCCATTTCCAAAAACAATAGATCTACATCTCAGAGTTTCCAGGCCTCAGTTAGCATGTTAAATGTTAAAGTTCATGACAGTCCAGTTAGAAAAAGACTGAACAAGGACAGCTTGTTTGGAGGGCTTGCTGGAGAATTTTCACTGAAAAGAAAAGATTTGCAAAGCTGCATCTGAACAAACCACTAAACTTCTGGAACAACGTCTTTTAGACAGACCAGACCAAAAAGGACAGACCAAACACAGCAAATCAGAACAAACACCTCAAAGCACGGTGGTAGAAGGATGATGATCTGGGCTTGTGCAGCCATAGACATTGAAAGTAGATGCGGACTTGTCTGTTTATTTTGGAATTAGGAAGAGCACAGGGAGGTTTCATGTGGAATATGTCCTTTTGCTGCAGAACCTTCTTTCATTTATTTGAATCATGTTTACATGCCAATAAATATAATATAAATATATAGATTTTAGTGAGTCACACTAAAATAGTGTTAATTTTACTTCCTGTTAGATTGTTTTATTTACTTAAGTATAGGTTTTTATTGTTGCCTGTTTTCCAGTTTTTTCCCCTGTCTTTCATTGTCTAATGTCTTTAGTTAACATCTTGACTCGATCATGTGAGGAGTTGATGCAGCTTAAAGTTGTTCCCACATAAAGTGGTGTTTTTATGGATTAACCAGCTTATTTTTGAACCATGTGGCTGTATTAGCAGACTGATTATACAGTTGCAGCTTGGTAGCAGCTGAAGCAGAAGATCACTTAAGACCTGTCTCATGCATGTTTTTAAAGTATCAGAAACGCGTTAACCTGTTTAGAACTGATCCAACATGTTAATGTTTTTTATTTTTTAAAAGCTGAGAAATGACTGGACAGTTAGCAGAAAACCCCCAGCAGGTTTTATTAGACTTTTTAAAAAAACATGTCCTACTGACTGATGGACTTATTGAACCATCAACCTTATGGGTGTTATCCATCTCATTCATTTCACCTAATTAGCATGAGTATCAACTCATGTATTTGATTATTTTAATTGTGGTTTGAAGTAGTAGTTTCTTTCTAACAGATGAATGAGGTCAGAGTTTGAGCCTGAGGAACTGGATATGTAACAGAGAATTAGCCAGAACTTGTGTTTTTTCAAGGAGAGCAGCACCTGAGTTTAAACCTTCTGCTTAATCTGGTTTCAACCTCATTAATCACTCCTTTTATACACAAAAGTACATGTCTAATTTAAGTAATGGTTTCCATGTTCACATGCACAGACTTTGTGGATGACCATGTGCTTCCGTTCTTAAGACAGTTAATTTGTTATTGCTTCTGCACAGTTAATATCAATTGCAGGTTGTATAATTACTGTGGATGCACACTTTTTCCTGCATCCAGACATCCAACAAGAGATCCCCACGGACCTACTGAGCTGGTGAAGTGACAATATTCATGTTTTGTAAACCCACCTGGTCAAACGGAAGAAGCTAGAGCTGGTTGTCCTCGAGTGGCATTAACACAGTGTTTCTGGATCTGGATGTTATCACTCCATCATGGTCGTTTTTTTTTCTCATCTGCTTGTGCATTTCAGATGGTCTCTGCTGGTATTTCACTGTAGATAAATGTCAATTGTCAAGTTTTTCACGCCGTGCAGTTACAACAACTTACCTCCCCGTTCATGGGAAGGCGTCGTGCGTGATCCTTGGTGGTGATTTTAGATGGCAGATGCTTGATTTTTCTCTCAGAAGTGTCGGCATGATTTGGATAAAATTGTAAGGACATCTTGACCTCCTGGAGGGACTGATTATTGCATTTTGCTTTGGGTAAGGTAGTTTTGTAAATCAGCGGGTGTCTGAGTGTGAAGGTGGAGCGTGTGTGCCCATGTGTTAACTATCTGTACAGATCCATATGTGTGTGTGTTTTTATATCTTTTTCTTTGTGTGAGTGTGTGCGTGTGTGTGGATGGGTCAGGATAGAGTCGTCATGGGGCCATGTGGGGGCCTCCTTCATATGTGTGCATATGTGGGGGGTGTCTGGATAATGAGGAACAGGCCATTCCCTTGGATTCCTGCACCCCTGCCAACAACCAGGACCCCCACAACCTCTCCCCTCATTTCTTTTCTTTTTTTTTTCCTCCCTCCTGCTGACACCTGGGACTTTTTTCATCTTTCCCTCCTTGTTTGTTCCCTTCTTCTCCTGCTTCTTCTTTCTGTCTTCCCAACTGGAACGTGCCTCCTCCCTCCATTTTGCACACCTCTCCTCTCTCTTCTCTCTGAGCACACAGTACACACTGTCTCTCTCTCCTTTCCTCCCCCTTCATGCCGTCCCTCCCTGCTGAGTTCTCAAACTCAAAACTGACCACATCCCTTCCTTTCACCCCTCTCTCCCTTCCCCCATTCTCTCCCCATCATTTCTGTTCCCTGTGGAGCTGGCCCCAAAGCTCTGATCCCTTCCTCCATGCCCCCAACCTCCCACTGTGCCCTCCCAAGACATGCACACACACACACACATGAACACATGCACACTCACGTGCACCCTGTGGTGACTGGCCCCAAAGCAGCCCCTGTTTGTCTCCCTCCCTCTGTTTTTCCACTCTTCCACCTCTCTCTCCCACACCCTGTTTGATGCTTTATGCACTTCATTCAGGATGTTTTTCTCAAGTTGGTTCGCTGAAGTCTGCAGATAAATGGAGCAGATATTTTGCTCCGCACCTCTCGGGTAAACAGATTCTCATCTGAATCCTTGAAATTGAATACTTTTATCAGTGGTTGCAAACAATAATCTCATCATACAGACTGTTTTATTCTCTATCACAACCACAGTTATAAGCAAAATCTTTAAAACTAAACACGTCTTCTTTAAAAAGCTAAGCATGTTTTGATTAAATATCTTTCTCTAGCTCTTACTACTGCATCTTATCTGGTTCAAAGTCTCTGCTTTCAGAGGTTCATTTACTTGTTGCATCACCAGCTGCTTTGAACCACTGCTTTAATTTTCTCATGTAAAATAAAAGAGAACTAAATTCAGTGTTTTCACTGATTTCAAAGGCAATTCAGGCTCCACATCATGATGCTCCCTCCACCATGCTTCACAGTAGGGAACAGGTTTTACGGAGGTTTTATTTCTAACTTAGTATTTCTCCTTGGTTTTTCTTGGGGTTTTTCAGGATTGATCAGATCTTTGCAAAATGTCTACTCCCACCAATGAATAGCAGCAGTATTGAATTTCCTCCATTTGGGAACAGTTTGTCGTAGTTTGAAGCCTTTGTAGCCTGAACCGGCTTTGTGCAGCTGTATAATGCTTTCTTTAAGGTCCTGTTAAAATCGATCGAAGCTTAAGATGATCAAAGTTTGAGTAACCAGTTTTTATTAACTGTAAAGGGAAACTTTGATAGTTTGAAAACCATTAATACAGTCATTTGACCCTGTAATTTCAGGTACAAAATGGACTGTAGATATGGCCTTTAAATTTGATAGCACAGGAATATTTACTGTAGCTGAGTGTAAAAGTGGGCTGGGATGATCAGGTCTTAGTTTATATTTTTCTATTTTGTCATTTCATAATGGCAAAACGTGGTCAAATCAGCTGGTTTTTAAATCCAGATTTGATGATTTATGTAAATTTCTGAGTCCAGTATGTTAAAAAAGCAGGTTAAAGTGAAAAAATAAGTATCAGATCATATCGGGGAAGTCATTCTGAAAAAAAAGAAACCAAACATGGAGATGGTAAACATTTTTTGTCCATTATAAAGGCAAAATCAGAGGTATTTTATGACCAAATAAAGGCTCAGATTCCTGAGGTTTAACATCGCATTATGTTGCTGTTGTCACTGAAATCTCAACATCTACATTAATGCTTTAATCACATATGTTTTTACTTTAATATCTTATTTGTCAACAAACTAGTTCCATTTCTCACCATCAGTAGTCATAGTTGGTCCAACCCATCTGTTAGGGAACTGCTGTTAGGGGCCTGGTATCCTGGTTCTTTTGAGGGATGAACACTCCTTGTTGTTTAGTCCTCAAAACGGCTCCCTGTAAACTCGATGACCGCTATCTTTGACCCCAAAATGAAATGGGACTCCCTAACAGAACACAGGGGTAGGACCGAAGGAAGAATTGGGATTAAGGTTCATGTTAAAGTGCATGTTTATCAAGTCAGAATCTCTGCAACGAAGCAGTCCTTTTACCTTTTCTTCTATTCTGCTGTTCTAATGAACTTAACCTTACCTCTGTGCTTCTTAAATTGATTTGAGCCGCATGGGTTTCGTACTATGAAAGATGTGAAAACAAACAGTATGCTGTAAGTGTAATACAAAGGTACACCCAGGTGCACAGGCACATGCACACACACATGCAGAGTTTCAGTCACAGACAGTGGTGGCAAAGGGCAGCGTACCACAGGGAGAGGGCCTATAATAGTTTTAACCCAGTGCTCAGGTGTGACTCGCCTTTGTCCAGCCAAATGTCAGAGAAACGCACAACTCCAGGGAGAGAGTTAGGGGTGGGGGGGTGGAGAGGAGGACGAGGGGAGAGCGAAGAAGATGAAGAGAAATGGATGAATCCAGTCAAATCGATCACCTGATTTAACTGATATTTTAGGTTAATTTGACGCCTGGTTTGTTTCTGGCAGAAACTTTCCTGTTTTTTTATTTATGCCTGAATCTCTAACCAGCCGACTGACTGTTATGTCCAGTGAGTTGGCGGATGTGTGTGCTTTTCTTTTTTTTTGCCAGGCTTTTTTTTTCTGGGCCCCTGGTTATGTGGGGGCTGGGAGCCTTGCTCTGCTCTGTTCTCTCCACGCCTCAAGAGCTCCCTAGGGGGGCAAGAGGACCAACTCTGCCAGCCTCTCTCTCACACTCCCATCTCCCACCCCCTCCCCCTAACACACACTCACACTGACGTCAGCTGCTCTGGGCCTTCTCCCCTGGGTGCTACCAGAGCCCTTTGTTTCCACCCCCCCCTCCTTGTTCCCTCCGTGCCTTCCTCCTTTTCCATCGCTCCTTCCACCCCCCTCACTTCTCTCCCTGTCCTTTGTCAATTGTCCTGCTTACTGCCTGATTGGAATTCACTTCACACAGGGGAGAGCCATTGTCAAGTGTGTATATGTATGCACATGCACGTGTTGGTGCATTTATTTATTTTTTTACAGGATCATGATGGCATGCATATTTCTTGTGCAGGTGTGTTTAGGATCTGAAAGGAATTAAAACAATATTTTCTATTGTCTTCATTAGAAATTTAATAATTTTTTTGTTTAAAGATCTTGCTGCTCTATCTATCTATCTATCTATCTATCTATCTATCTATCTATCTGTCTATCTGTCTGTCTGTCTGTCTGTCTGTCTGTCTGTCTGTCTGTCTGTCTGTCTGTATATACGCATGCACACACACACACACACACACACACACACACACACACACACACACACACACACACACACACACACACACACACACACACACAAGAAGGTAATTAATAGCAAAAGAAAACAAAAAACTCTATATAAAAAGTCCTCTTCATCTTATTGTTCACACTTTGACATCATCAGATCAGGACGACACCTAACACATGAAGTTATTGAGACATTGAGATTTAAATGTTGAGCTACACCCACCAGTGTCATGCACTGTGCCTTGTGATGATTTTAGATGGCAGATGTGACACATTTCTCTCGCACACAGAGCACTGAAATTAAAGTTGTGCCAGTTGGAAAAAGAATTGCAAGGATGAGCTGAATTTGTGTTCAAAGTTGCGATCGAAACATCACGAAGCTGTAGTCTTAATGTTGGTTGAAGAGGCAGCAGCAGTTTGCCCGTGACGGTTAATTATTTCTGTCAGGTCGAGAGCTCAGGTGGACGTATACAGGAATTAGACATTGGAAAGACTTTTATTAAAAGGGTTGTAATCAGTTTGCCCCTTGTTAAAATGAAACGGAGTGAAATGAAGTGAAGTGGTGGATTGAGATGTGTTGGTACCCCAGGTGTCCATCCTCAAACTTCAGATTTTTTTCAGTATTTTTTTTGTTGTGTTATACAGAAATGCAAGAGAACATTTTGCAAGCAGTGTGTGTTTGTGTTTTCATGCATGCTTCTGCTCCCAGCATGATTCTTAGTATTGGGGTTAAGGAACAAGAGGATTCCTTCTTCGTATTCCCTCTTTCCTCTCCTCCCCGTCTCTTAACGCTTCCCTCGGTCTTTGTCTCTCTCTCCCTACCTCACCCTTTACAAGCGGGATGTCTTGAAATATTAACCAATCTGCTCTTCATTTCTCAAATATGATAGAAAACACAATTCTAAATAAGTCAGTAGCAAAGCCTGCTGGGGAGCCGCAGCAAGAAGGGGCACTCAAATAAACAACATAACAAGACAAACAAAAACAAGGAAGAAAAGGAAAGATGGAGAGCTGAGGAGGAGGAAGAGGGGTGTTTGTGGAACGGCAGCCGCCTCTGTTGCCTCCATCTTCATCAATCCATCCATCACCTGTCTCCACGTATTACATCTACCGTTTCTGTAGCTCATTTTTATTGTCTTACTTTCTCTTCATTCCTTTTTCCTGTCCTCTATCACACCTGTCTCATTGTGTTTTTATTTTCTCCTCTGGAATGAGAACAGTTTCTTCATCTTTCCTGGCTTAGTGTTGGAGCTATAAGTCTGATTTTAGGGTGTACATGGGTGGTGGGCAGAGGGCATATGGGGGTTTTGGGTGCTAGAGGATATTTCTCCCCCCTCCTTGTAGGCTGCCAAGCTGTGCAGCCTGCGAACTAGCAGATAAAATTGTGTGTTTGTGAATGTGAGTCAAGAAGCGTTCAGTCTTGTGTTCAGAGATATGTATGCGTGTTTTGAGTGTATGTGGGTATTTGGTGTGTGTATTTGGGAGATTGTCCTAAGAGAGTAGTGTGTTTGGTGGTGGGAGGGGGAGCAGTGACAGCTGCGGGGGTGGGGGCTGACTGCTCGCTGGCTGATAAGGGGGGCTTCACATCAGAGACATGACGAGAAGACTAATAATTCTGCAGCACAACGTGCACACCAACACACACCAACACACCGAGGTTCGTAGAGGAGAAGCAGAGTGAGGAAAAGTTGGGAAAGCTAGACGGGGCTGCAGGACGCTCCGTTAGGAGATTCCCATCATCACTGCTGGCCGAGCATGCTTCCATGACACTGAAACCATCCAAACAAATGGATCTTATCAATGTGGATATTTGCAAAATACTTGAATGACTCTTGTGAATTATAATTATAAAAAGATTAGAAGTAAAGTTTAAGTCTGAAGCACAAACTGTTTATAATTTATAACATACAGTTCTGAACAGAAGGCCTGATCCAGCCCTTGTTTCTGCATTTTGCTTCTAAGACGTTGCTATAATGTTTTAGGGACAGCAACCAGTTGCATTCAGGGTACCTGAAGGCTGGTCTTAAACTAAGAATCTGCAGGAAAAGTGGTGTCTGTGGTTCTGCGCAGGTTCTGCATAAATACTTTAGTTTATCAGCTTCTAAACCGAAAATTAGACTCTTTGGATCTAATGCTATTAAAAGTAGAGGCAGTTTCTTTCAAGAAGTAGTTTTTCTGCTGTTTGATATTTAATAATATGCTGAAAAGAGCAGATTTGTGCACACATTATGTCTTAACTCACACTAATCCATTTTCACAAATATCCTCACCATGTTGCATCACACACGTCCTCACTTCTGACTCACCTTCACATCCTCCACTCTCAACCTTCTCCAACAAAAACTTTAACCACTAAATCCGCTTCAGCGCTATAGTGTGTTTTCCTCCTCTTTCCTGATGTAATAGTCCCCACCAGTTTTTAATTATTCATATTTTAGTAACACAATCCAAGTTAACGGTTCAAACATTAGTACATAATAAAACTCCCGAGGCTTCCCTTTTAATTTAATTCCTCCGTTTAAATTAATTTTGAGGCATGCTTGTGCTTTTAGATTTCTCCTCCGCTGAGGGGAGGGGGGTGGGTGGGAAAAGAGATGGAGGAAGAGAGATGGAGGAATGAAGGCTTGCTGAGGGAGATGAAGCTCCTGCAGGTGGATGAGAAGCAACACAGGTGTTTGTGTCTGAATGAGAAGCAGGAAAGAGAGACAGAGGATCGTGGAGGTGAATGGAAAATGAAGTTTGTTTGAACTATAAATGCACTTTAAAAAGATCCAGTCCAGTTCAGTCCGGTTCATTGTAGTGTAATTATAATCCAATTCAATAAATCCATTATATGCTCCACATTAGTCCAATTTATAATAACTACAGAATGCTCATATAACCAATGGGTTACATCAAATCTTCTCTTTGATTCAATCTTCCATCCTGAGCTGCACGAGGAGACAGTGGAGAGGAAGGCCTCCATCGGAACCAGAACCAGGAAGGAAAGCCTCCATCAGAACCAGAATCAGGAAGGACAACAATGTCAGATATTTCTACATGGAGAGTAAAGAGAGCAGAGAGGAGACCAGTGCATCATGGTAAAATGGTAAAGGCAGACAGGTCGACAGGCTACAAGACGACCACTCTAACCACTGAGCCATGGCGCCCCGCATCATGGGATGTCCCCCAGCAGTTCCGGCCTGTAGCAGCAGGAGAAAAAAGAATGGATCAGGGCACCAAGCCAGACCTGCTATAAGATTTATCAGGAAGGAAAGTTTGAGGATGATCTTACTCTGATTGGTGGTGTTAAGTTTAAAAAGATTTAATCTGGCAGTGGAGTCATGAATAGGTGGGGAATGAAGAGAGAGAGCTGGGCCCGATAAAGAGATACTGGATGGAGGGATAGTCTGACTGAAAGGAAACAACACAATGATCCTCAGTCAGTCATTTACATGTTTCTGCTCTCACTGCTCTTTTAGGGGCCATCCGCACGATGCCGAGTTGCAGTAAAACTGCAAAAGTATTTTAGCAATCCACCCTTTCATCCTCATGAAACCAGGGATTCGCCTCCATGAAACCGATCATGTCTGAAACCAGGTACCAAGGTGGATAAGTTTGAAACCTCTACCGTCTGTGGTCCTGTGAGGACAGCGTAACCGCACCACTAGCGGATATGACGTCAGTGTGATGAACGTGCGGCAAACACAACAACAATAATGGCGTCCGTGACCAACTGTGTTACGGTGCTGCTCCAGACAGTCCTGGCTTGTGTACAGCTTTAGCACCAAAATGCGCTGCTTTTACAACACAGTGCTGCGCCACTGAACAGCGGGAGCAAGCAGATACATCATTATCTGCGCATGCACTATGTCTTGTTCTAGCGCTGGAGTGTTACTCTTTAATCATCACAGTGCCCCCCCACACCCTTGTAGTATGTACTACAGCGGTTTCGTAGGGATGTTGAAGCCTTTCTTCTAGTTTTCGCCCCTCCGTTTTCACACCATTTTCACACCTGAACTGGCTTCAGTGTGGACATAGCCTTATATTATATACCTTTTTTTTCCTGTTGATCACTCACAGTGGGGAGAAGAAAGTGGTGAGGTGTGTGTGCGTGACAATTTACCCTCAACACCCTCCTTCATTCCTCAGCCATACTTGAACAACCTACACCTAAGTTGTAATTACGGGACCCCCTGGCTTCACGCTCCCCGTCTTTCTCCCTCTTTGCCTGGCCAACCTCTCCCCTCTTTGATCTGTTTCATGTCACCAGCTCTCTCTCTCTCGTTTCTTAGCAAATCCAGCTTTGTTTCTGACTGAGCGTCCCTCCCCGTGGGTCTGCGCTCTACTTTTTGTTGCGGACAGTGTGTGGTCTTTAATTCACACAGGAGCCTCTTTTCCTGATTCTTTGGATTATTCCAGTTCTCTCTGATGTGTGTGTGGAGCACAGGACTTATTTATGAAAGATGGTGGTTGTATCCTCCAACACCGACTGACACACACTGTTATGAGGGCAGCATGATGGTTATCAAAACATTTATTTATTACAATGACAAATAATTTCAAGTTTTGTCTATTTATAGTAACCTTTGTCAATATGTAGATTTTCTCATTCATACATCTTTTCCTTTAAATGTTCAATTCAACGCTCTATTACCTCCTACCTACCTACCTATTGTCTTTCTGTTGTGATGTGCTGAATAAACGTTGGTTACTTTGGGCTGAAGAAGAGCTCTGCGGGCCGTGTCCGCCCTACAGAGCTGCAGCCTGGCGCTCAACTCATTCTTAGTCATTTTCTGTATGAATGAAATCAAAGAACAGATGTTCTCTAATGTGATTTTATCAAGTGACATGTTTGTAAGATCTGTGCCTGCTGGTTGATGTGTGATAGTTAACGTGTGTTTTACTCCTGATTCTGTCTGATAACAGACAGAAAAAATGTAACTGAGATCAGTTTTACTGGAGATGGAGATATTTAAACTTTCAGTTTGTGAGAGAAGAGTAACAGCTGAAATAATATGAATACTTCAAAATATATTTGTGCATACTTGTAGAAAATATTGCTGTGTACACTCACGGGTCACTTTATTAGGTCAACCTTTTCCATTTCCTATTAACACAGATATCTAACCAGCCAATCACATGGCAGCAACTCAACACATGTAGTCATGTAGACATGGTGAAGACTTGCTGAAGTTCAAACTGAAGATAAGAATGAGGAAGAAAGTAGATTTAAGTGACTTTGAACATGGCATGGTTGTTGGTCTGAGTATTTACTGGGATTTTTAACACACAACCATCTCTAGGGTTTCCAGAGAAAATATCATCACTACAAGGCAACAGGAAGTCCAGTAAGCACTGGTTCCAACCAAGTTATGCAGAACAGCATCTCTGAACACACAGCACGCCCAACCTTGAAGTAAATGGGCTGCAGCAGCAGAAGACCACACCGGGTGCCTCCTGTCAGCTAAGAACTGGAAATTGAGGCTACAATTCACACACACTCACCAACAATGAACAATAGAAGATGGAGAAATGTAGCTGGTCTGATGAGTCTCCATTTAGCTCCACATTCAGATGCTAGGCTCAGAATTTGGTGGAAACATCATAAAAACATGGATCCATCCTGCCTTAAATCAACGCTTCAGGCTGCTGCTGGTGTAATGGTGTGGGGGATATTTTCTTGGCCCACTTTGGGCTCCTTAGTACCAACGTGGCCTGGTTCCACCACCACAGCCTACCTGAGTATTGCATGCACCATGTCACAAAGCTCAGATCTTCTTCACCTGCTTTCTAGAACATGACAATGAGTTCACTGGACTCCAATAGCCTCCACAGTCACCAGATCCCAGTTCAGTAGGGCAGCTTTGGGATGTGTTGGAATGGGAGATTCTCATCATGGATTCAGCAACTGTGTGATGCTGTCATGTCAATATGAAGCAAAACCTCTGAGGAAGGTTTTCACCACCTTGTTGGATCTATCACACCAAGAATTAAGGCAGTTCTGAAGGGAAAACTGTACTAGCAAGGTGGACCAGCAAGTGTATATTTGTCTCTCTAAAAATACTTTTCTGGCTGTGTTGCCCAGTTTTACCTCCTTTACCTCCATTATGTCTTCTTCCTCTCCTCCTTTGTCTGTCCTTGACCCTTTAGATAGTAATCTTGTTGGTTCATCAGTAATTATGAAATAGGACACACACTGTCTTTTTAAAGACATTTTTGGGCTCCGTTGGCCTTTAATCAAGAGAACACAGGAATGTAGGCAGAGAGAGAGAGCGAGAGAGAGAGAGAGAGAGAGAGAGAGAGAGAGAGAGAGAGAGAGAGAGAGAGGGAAGGACATGCAGCAAAGTGACTCTATCCAGGACTCAAACCTGGGTCGAACCTTCAGTCATGGAACCTTAAGATGTGGTTATGCAAACTTATTTTAATTTGCACAACCGTATATATTTCATCCTGTTACTGAGGGCTGCATACGCCCACCAAAGCTGGATGAAAACCTTCCACTCGGTGATTTCAACCCCTGCTTCTCCAGTCCACCTGCTGAAGAGTCCTGAGGCAAAATACTGAAGTCCACATTTCCCACAGTGGGTGACTGTAAGACGAGCTCTATATATGAAATATGAAGAGCTGGATGGATGTGTGTGAGTGGTCAACAAGACTGGATGCAGCCCATTTGCTGAGGATCTGGACAGAAGATTTAATGTTTTTGACTTCTATCAGTGCAACGTCAGACGTACGTCTTTGTCTAAAGATGCAACATAATTCAGATTTTTTTAATGCTTTTAAAAAGAAATAAATATTGACAGCAGCAGCTTATTATTAGCATCATTATGTTCATTTTAGGCAAAAATACGATTAGATATAAAAAAAAAAAATGAGAGAAGATGCACTTCAAGTTTTGTTTTGATAATAAATTAAAAAAGACGATCCATACATGTTCCACCAAACATGATGGACACGCCCCCCCCCCCCAACACACACCAACACACACACACATATTAATACCTGCTCAGTTTGTGTATACGCTGCGTATAAAACACACAGAATCGCCCGGTATCTGATTCCTGCAGTTAAAGGAAGATGGAGCAGCTCCTTGCTTTTGTTTTTTTGCCTCGTTTTGGCTTATTTGTCATTAGTGTGCTGCTGCATGTGTTTGTGTGTGTTTATGCATATTACTTTCTCGATGTTGTGTGTGTCTGTCTATCCCAGTGTGCATTCTCCCTCTCCATCCCTCCTGCCGTCTGTGCCTCTAATCCCTGAGTGTGTCAGTAATGGCAGGTCCAGGTGTTCTGCTCTGCTCTGCTCCGCCTCTGGGGACTCCTCTTCCATGTGTGTGTGCGTGTCATGCGCATGTATTCCTCTCATGGGGGGTTTAGGAGTTGTGAGTAGGGGGCTGTCTGCGATCCCGTTCTTCCAGAAGGGAAGGGATGGAAGGGGGAGCGTTGGGCTGGAGGTACCCGCCTCTCACAGCTTGCTTTCTGGCTTCCCTTGGGACACCGGACCCCCCTCCTCTGTCCTCCCCTGGGACCTCAGAAGCCTCATTGCCTCTTCGTCGCCCTCCCCAGCTCCGATCCATCTCCTGGCAGATTGTGCCACTGTAAATGGAGAGACCTTGCAGGTTTTTTAGCTGTGTTTGTTTGTGCCGCATACAGAAATGGGTTGGTTTGTTTGTTGATGTGTGTTTCTGAACGGTGAGCTCCAGCTGCCTACATCACTTATTTATAGGTCCCACGTACGCGTAGGTGAACGTGGGAGGACCAGAGTGTGTTTGTAAGTAATTCTGTTGGTACATCAATCACACCCATTTATTGCAGATCCAGTTTATTTTAAAGGATGAGCATACACACGGTTCTATATGAGCTTCTTACTAAACGCTAATTAGCCATTACTGTTCACATGGTAGTGCTAATAATGCTCTGTGATATAACTCAGCAGTCATAAATGTGTGTATTATCACAGTTTTGTGGGCACTTGAGTTACATCCAAAAGTCCTCCTAGGTGCATGAGTGTGTGCATTCACGAAGAAGCGTGTCTCAGTGATGAGGAGTGTATAATGTGTGTGTATATGTGACTCAGGTGAATGTGTTTCTAGGTTAGTGAGCGGTCTGCTCGTCCACCAAACCTCATTCTTATAAATAGATGATGTAGCCGCCGGCATACACACAATGGGATCACTGAGTGTGTGCGCCTCTGGAAGCATTTGTGGTGTACTGTATGTCTATGTTGGCATGGCGTTGTTGTTTATCTAAAACTCATGCCTGACAGCTGGTTCTCATTTCTAAGTGAACAAACAGCAGAGAGGATGGGCAGAGAGAGGGAGAACGAGAAGGATGGATGGATGGATGGAGGAGGGAGAGATGAACAGACATGCTACATGGGGGGTTTTGAGCCTCTAACCCTCTCGGTTTAGGTGCCTCGTGCCACATTTTGGGTGAAGATGAGGTAAATGTAGAGATGAAAGTTTAGCTGAGACGGTTTGAAAAGAAAGAGGGTGAGTAAAAAGAGGGAGATGTGGTAAGAGGAAGCAGATGTCGGCCTTCCTCTACCACATGGTGTGTGTTTGAGTGTGTGTGAGACGACTGTGTGTTGTACATATGTGTCTGTTCTGTTGCTGCTCATACTAATGCCAATATTTATAAAGATTGGCAAATAAGATCTCTCACAGAAACATTTCCAGCTTACGTTTCTGTTGCTTCTGAGTTTTGCTTGATTATTAAAACTTTAGGGTCCAGTAAATTAAATTTTGGACTTCTAACTATTTTAGTTCACTTAACCTCTTCTTCACAAACAGGGGGCAGCATAAGATCCTACAGTACAGAAGATGTTTACGGACACCAGAAAGCAGCAATCCTAACATGTAGCTCTAAAAAATTCTGCTAATGTGTTCTCCTATGACTCTGCCTTTGTTTGAAATGAATCATGAAGGTCCTGCTGGTTTCCATGGAGATGGAGGTTTTTCAGTGAAGGATTCACTTTTCCTATCACAGACTATGTTGGGATTTACTTCTTGAATCCTGGATCCTCATGGTGTTTCTAAGGTGAATGTGGGGGCTATCCCTGGATCCTCCTGACTCTGAGCATTGATAGAGCTGTCCATCATCATCATCATCATCATTGGCCGATGGCTTCCTGAGATATTTACCTGTGTTACACTTCTATTAAAACACCTGTAAAAGCGGCTGTGAGGTTTTTAGATTTTTCTTGTGATGTAGACAAGCACCAAGTATGGCTCTAGATCCCAAAAATGGACTTGGTTTTACCTTGTAGGTAATAAGACATTTTTGACCCACAAAATTCGTTTTTTGTAAAACTTAAAAGATTTGAAATTTTTTCAACAGTGTTTTCATGACCACTAAGTAATACTGTGGTGTTTACAGCTCAAAAACATTTTAGGGTGCCCTAACTCTTTTAGTGTTTTGATTCTTAATCATCTAAATAAGATATTAAGGCTTGTTATTGAGATTTTATTACCTGTTACGTGTAAATCTGTGTTTGAATCTAGAATATCAATAGTGATGAATCAACTCAGCAAGTATAAATTGCTTTTCCAAAGTAATAATTTCTTATTTCAAGCAAGACGAGACAAGAAGTTCAATATATTGTATCTGTGCAAATAAAATTAGACTTATTAGTGAGAAAACACTAAGTTTAAGGTATTTTTGGTTTAGTGGTGTAAAATATTTTCATGTTTTGGAATATCATGTCAAGTCAGATTTTCTTGTTTTGTTGGCAGATATTTTTTCTATTTTTTTAAAGCAACATAAACTCACTTTTTGTACTTTTTCTTGTTTTTGAAAGCTTACTTTTTGCACACCTCTCCAGCTGAAGAGTTCAGGACCTTACAGTCTCCGTTCACAGGAGTTATTATTTTCAGTCCAATGGTGCAAACTGAGATGGGAAAAGGGATTTTTTTTCTGCTGCTCCATTTGCCTTCAAAGAACAGCAAAAAGACTTGAGACTTTATGACCTGGTCTCCTTGGATGCTTTTAAAAAATGTTGGATAATTTGGAGGCAGTTACATCTGTTTGTATATGTTCTTGATTTGGGGATTTTAAATGTTTTTTCATCATTTTTAAATGTGCTCTTACTTTGTTTTGAAACCTTAGCCAGTTTGAATGTGTGTTGAGTTTTTGTCATTTTTGTTCTGCTGCTGTCTTTGCCAGGACACCCTTGGAAAAGATAGATGTTTATGAAATAAAGTAGCCATAAACGTGGCATATAATATCGCCAAAGAGGGGCTGCCTTCCACCATTTTCAAGTCTAAGTACATAATTATCATGAAAACGATTAAAAATAAATCCAGAGTAGAGGAATTTTTAAGAAGCAACACAGCAACGTTTGTAATGTTTAGTTTCATTCAGTTCAGTGAATCTAGACCTTATTTTTTAAAATAATGTTTTACTTATTCGGTCTTCAAATAAAGAAACATTTTCCTCAACCTCATTATTGTTCACAATCATTTAAATAACCATCAGTGTCTCTGGGAAAGGATTAAGAGGAAATCCTTCAAATGTGTTAAAATGAGCTGCTGAGGGATTCTTTTTGCTGGTGCGCCCAAATCAAAAAGTTGGGTGCACCAGTGCAACCAGTGCAGAAAGTTAGTCTGAAGCCATGGTTAGTGGGGTCTAGAGTTGGAGATAAGCATCTGAAATGTCCTCCGCCCTCCTAATTTTTGGAATAATATTTGTAAAGCTTGTTTAGAAGTGGTTGTTGACCACATCAGGCAGCTTGGACGCTTCATACGTCGAGTGTTGCCGTGCATGTCATGTGTTGGTGGTTGCATACAGTATATATATTTTTGTTTGCTGGAGACAAACTCGTCATCTGCCAGCCTGCTATCCACCCACCCCCATCCTTAGCCCCCTGCCCCTAACCTTCTGCCCTCAAACACACTCTCACGCACACACAAACACACGCTGCCCATATGGAGCAGTTGGCGCCCAAAAGCAGCCGGACCCATTCCCAGGGCAGGAGGTGAGGGTCCCCACAGCCTGCACAGTGTGTGAATGCATGAGTCCGTCCATCGTGTCCTCACCTCGGACAGCCTGCCGCATCGTCCTTTCTATCTGTCCTGTGTGGTTGTGTGTGTGAGGTTGTGTGTGTGTGTGTGTGTGTGTGTGTGTGCTCGTCCCAACAGGCTGCATCCCATGTGAGCTGCAAGGACAGCAGCAGAGGACTGAGGGTCCGCTGCACAGGGCAGGGATGCAGCCGTGTCCATGTGTGAACTGCCTCAGCCAGTTTACACATGCATGTGTGTTTTCTGTCTCTGCTGCAGAACAAACTATTTTCCTGCAGTGTTAGATAATCTAAACAACCAAACAAAATAACCTGTCAAAGAAACCGTCCAACTATGCCGCTATCATTATACACGACATCCAATAGGCTGTGCTTAGCTTGCTGGTTGCCATGTCAACTCATGGTTTATCACCCAGCCAGGTGGAGATCTTTCTTCGGTTTTCTCATCAGCTGGCCATCACATTTCTGCTCTGATTTTTCTATGAAATTGATGTAGCTGCCATTTAGGACTTTGACTCAGCCTTCTGTGCTACATTCACATCACCTCAAAATATCTTTTCACAGATTAGAAAGAGAATGATGAAATTTTACCTTAAAATCCGCAGGATCCTCTTTAGGAAAAAGTCAAGTGGATCTGGAGAAATTTCACCAAAAAGGTGTTTGTTATTTATGTTTTTCATCACAGTCGGTGTCGGATATGAAATTATACTCCAATTGTGTTTGTGTGTTCGTGTGTGTGTCTGTGCAAAACAGTGAAACCAGAATGAAGCCAAGGGTGGAAGTTGTTTTTCTGCCCCCTGTGGTGAGTCTGGGGCTGCGTGTGTGCACGCCTGGGGCAGCCTGGGGCCATCGGAGGGGGCCTGGGGAGCAGTGGAAGGAGGGATGAAGCGAGAAAAGCAGTGGAGGGATGGGAGGTCAGCGGGGGTCCGGCAGGGAAAGGTGCCGGTCTGGGCTCACGGCCAGCCAGGAAGGTGGAAAGGAGAGTTAGATGGTCGGATAGGGGGAGCGGGGGAGGAAGCATGAAGGGGGAGGTGTGGACAGGAGGGTGGAAATTGGGCAAGAAAACCCACAAAGCACAGGTTGAACCCAACATTTTTACTCTGAACTGTTGATATTAAGACAAAAACAACAAATCAGGCATTTCAGAGTGAAACTGGAGTAAAAATGAAAGCTGGTAAAACATCTGATGTGAGAATAATTCAACATTCAGCCCAGTGCATAATTTTCTTCCACTGATATTTTATTCCAACAGTTAATTGCAGATTTAACTCAGCAGATCACTTTGTGTATTATTCATTTATAATGTTAATTCAGACGTTGCTGCTCGCAGCTGTAGGTAGAAGGCAGTTTTAGCTCTCGTAGTAGCAGCGCTGGGACCTGAAACCCTTTTGCTGCAACCAGCAGAGCTCCTTTGATTCAAACATCAAAGCAATATAGAAAGCATGACATACATAGATTGTATTTCCATTTCAGGCATTTTGCAGACATCATTATCCAGAGTAAACTAAATGAACTAATGTCAGCGAGTGTTTGTTTTTTAGCGGTTCATTGACTTGTTTTTTTTTTATCGGCTTCAAACCAGCGGCATCAGAAATGAGGGATTACTTCATAGGAAAACGTTCTGATCCAGTCTTCATTTCTTTACATTACTCTTCTGATCAGGCAGTAGTTTTCCAGGCTTTCTGAAGCCACTTAACTCTGACCTGGGAATCATCAAAGCCTTAATAAAAGATTCCAAACTCAGTGTTGTCGACGCATAACAGACACACTGCAAAAATGAGCTGTCTTAATATGAATAAAAACCCTTAAACCCAGAAGATTCAGACTATAATCAAGTGTAATTATCTGTCTGTTCAGTTATAGAATTCCACTTGGTAACTTCCTGAAATCAGAATATCAAAAAAGTGAGAAACATATTAAAACAAGTTGTGAAACATTCGTTTCAAGTCCTTTATTAACCTTTATTTTACCAAGTACTTCACATGAAGACAGCTCCAGGTGAATTGGTGCGGGAGGTCTTGCAACAAGTTTTTACAGCTTGAATTGGATGTGAAAGATTCAATGTGATTTCAAACAGTGTCTCAGTGATTATTAAACTTGATATACAGAACCATTTTTAAGATTCCTTAACTAAGTAAGAAATAAAAGACTGAAAACATTAATCTTCCACATTCACTCACAAGTTCATAATGACTTTTTGCAGAATATAAAATTGTAAGACTTGGTTAGATAGTAAAGAACCAGTTTTATATCGTATCTTGCAAATAATATGAATAAACACCAAAGATAACACATCTACTATGTTCTTGTGATCAGAGAGACGGAACGTAGTTCTTCACCTTTAACCTTTCAGCTACGTCCTGTATCCTCCCTCAGAAGGATCTCGATGTTACTGTGTCATGTTCTTTGTGAAGTTTGGAAACTTGTTTGAAAACTTGGTATCTCTCAGCAAGGAATGCAGTGTGTCCTTAAAACATTTGAGGAAAACCTTTCAGTATATGGAATTGATCTTGGAAAGACCTGAACCAGGACCTGAAAGATGCATCTGGACCTTTAGCTGATCCATCAACTGTTGGCTGAAGCCTCGTCAGAAATGGTCTCCATGGAAACGTGGCTGTCAGGAAGCCATACTTAAGGAAGGGAAACAGGGTGAGGTTGGTCACATGACACAAGAACTGGACTGAAGATCAATGGCAACAGGTCTGATGGAGGGATGGATCCTTCCCAAAACCTGGACCTCAATATTACTGAAGCAATGTGGGATCATCTTGTCAGAGAATAGAACTAAAGGCAGTAACATCCAAAGAAGAGCTTTGGAAAATCCTTCAAGGATCCTGGAGAACTTTTCCTGGAGACTACAACTAAATTTTAACACCCATATTAAAGCAGGAACCGAAACAACCGTTTTACCGCCTGAAGAATTGATCTAGAATGATGTTTTTAACTTATGCGATTCACTCTTTGTATGCTGTTGTCTTTCTATTTTATTTTAGCTTGTTCTGATTGTATCTAGTTTCTTTTATTTTTAGTTTGTTTTAATTCTTGCATTATTAACATATTTTTTATGTTTCTTTTTCACCTTGCTTCTGATGTTTTATGTAAAGCACTTTGACTTTTCTTGCACATGGAAAGTGCTACACAAACAAACCTGCCTTTCCTTAAAGAAATGACAGAAAGTTTGTCTAAGAGGGTTCAGACTGACCAATATAATTACTTTCAAGCTCCTTAGAATGAGACTAAACCTATTTTTACCTCATGTACTGCATTTACATTAATATCTTCAAGTTTTTTAATTAAAGCCCTGCAGCTGATTTCTGTTTTCTTGGAAATCTGAACTGAGGGTGGCTGAAGACTTCTGCACAGTATTGTGTTATTAATGTTTTCCCTCTTCTTTAATTGGAAGGATTTTCTGCTAATAATGGCTCCATCCTGTAAATATAATCCATTCATATCGCCTCCCTGAGTGTGACGGTCATAACAGACATCCTGAGTCTGGATTTAGAGGGGGGGTGCATGGAAGCAAAAAGAGAAATTGATCAGCATGTGCGTCTCTTCATTAGAACATTTCACCAAGGCTGTGTCCTCCACATGTTGCCTCGCTGTCTGGCCTATTAGAGAGACATGCAGGGAGTGTGTGTTGTTTGCATGTGTGTGTGTGGTTTCAGGTAGACTCAGGCGGTCCGTTTGCTTCTTTTCTGGTCCTTTCCATTTTTTTATTTCAGACCCCTGGGTTGTCTCCTTTTCTTTCCTCTCCTCTTTTATCCCGCCATCTTCCCCCTCTCTTATGGAGTTCAGAGTCTGTCCATCTGGAACATCTCCCCCTCCCCCCCCCCCCTCCCTCCTTCACTCCCTCGGTCCCGTCCAGGCTGAGACACGGGGGTGAAGGCCAACACCAGTAGGGGAGAAACTGTTGGAGACATGGAGGGACAGAGGGAGAGATGTCGGTGCTATAATGAGTAACAACATGAAAGGTGACGGAGGGAGGGAGCGATGGAGGGAGGGTAGATGAAGACAGAAGAGTAGAGGGACTGCTGAGGACAGAGGGAGGACTGAAGAATAGAGGGAATGGATGGGAAAGGAGAAGGCTGCAGAGTGAGAGATGAAGCGGGAGCGGAGCAGTTGGGGCCCCGGCGTCCACTCGGCTTCGCCTGCTCCTTTTCATTCGCCAGAGAAGAAGAAGAGAAAAGACAAGGAGGTGGAGGAGACGGGGGTTGGAACAGCATGCGCCTGCTCCTGCCTGCTTCTCTTCTTCTTTCCCAACATTTTCCACTCTTCTTTTTCCTCCCCCTCCTCCAGCCATCCATCCTCCCCATCTCCTCTCCTCTGGAGGACCCTTCTCTAATTTAACTTTTCATTGAAATTTTCTTCGCCCCCCCCATCCCTCCCTCCTTCCTCCTCATCCTCCAGTTTCTCCCAGTTTGCCGTTCGGCCTTGTCTTGCCAGGTCCCCTCGTGGCCAGCTGACAAAGGCGCCGTTAAAAAGCCGTGTGATCCTCCATTTTAGCGCCAGCCACGCTAGTCAGAGGATTAGGGCTCTTTAATGACGCTAATCTCTCCTCCCCTTCTTTCTACCCCCCACCCCCCCACCCCCTATGAAAAAGTGATTTTTTTTCCCCTCCTGCTCTGACTGAATCTCCATAGCCTCTTCATCCCACTTTCCCACTTCAGGAGCATCACTATTAAGGCTGCTCATGCTGTGAAGAAACCTTCGTTTGGTCGAGTTTCTCTTTGTAAAGACAGGATGCAAAGGCAGCATCACTTTTATAATATTAACGTCAGCTTTAGTTATTAGTTATAGTAATGTATAGTCTCGAAAAAGTGAATTCCACACTGTCAGACACTTAATTTAGCTAAAAAAATTGATGATGAATTGTTTAACCCTTAAAGCTCCATTAGATCTCCAGCCCCCTTGAGCGCTATCACTTATATAGTCAACAGTTGAAGGAATGGTAGTGTGTCACTCTGTGGGATAAATTGTGATGGATAGTTAGCCTTTAGATGATTTACGGAAGTTTTCCAGGAATTTCTATCTCGTTCAGGAGGTTTACAATCCAGCCACTAAATGTAGTTTTATTCAGAGACTCCATCTGGTAAATCCACAATGATCCATGATAACAGCTTTATTTATCACATTCTCAACATAAAAAGATCACTGTCACTACTATGTTGCTAAGAGACCTCTATTTAGACCTGGAAATGATGATGAAGCCACTTCCTGTCAAACTTTCCATCAATCAGAGAACTTAAATTGACGGTAACGTCCAATCAGGAGCAGCCAAAGATCAACCAGTGAGCAGAAAGTTGATGTGTGTTGAAAAGAAGAAAAATAATGCTCCTCTGTGTCTGGAATAAAGCCAAGAAGATGTTTCTGATGCACGGTGGCGCCACAAAGCAGCTAAACTGGAGTTGGTTTAGTGAAGATAGCAGGTAAATACTAGCAGGAATAACTGGAAATGGGGAAAAAGTGGAAATATCGAAATAGTTTGTTTCAATTCCAATATTTTTTCTCCTGAAAGCCAAGACTTTAGTGAATGATGTGCAGATAAAAAAAAGGCTTGGTCTGGCTTGGGTTAACCCTTTAGGCTCGGGCCATATTTTCAGAACAAAACACCAAAAGAAAATTAAGAATTTCTTCACAGTAATCAGGTTCATCTTAATGTTTTTGGTGTACGGGAGCATTTAGGGACCTCAGTGTCTGTTACTATGCATGCATAAATTTAATATAAAAAAAGGAGAAATGTGAGACTATTTCCTAATCTGATAGAGGATAAGAATGACTCCATGAACGCAGATATGATTGATCACCTTCATAATTGAATAATTTTTAAAGATTAATGTTAGACCTAAAATACACTGTGCAGACATCAATCTAAACTTTGAGCAACAGTTAAAAATAAACACCATTGTCCTATTCTATTAGTTTTTAATTGTAGTTGATTATATCCTCATAAGCAATGGTCAGGCTTTAGGGTTTAAATATAATAATGATGGTAATAGTAATAATGATGTGGGCTGAAGATGTTCGTCACTGAGTCATTTGTTTTAGTGCTGGACATCAACTAAGTTCTTTAATTGTGATTTATAGCTTTGTTACAATTGTCACATTGTTATAATACAAGTGTCTATTGTATTTTCAAACTTTTGCTATATGACCAGAAATTGAGCAACTTTTGCTTTATAAACACTTTAAAAACATCAGCTGCTTAATAACAGCAGTCTTCCCTTGACCCAGCATTTCCTCTAAATCTCAGATGAAATATTAATGCAATAATAAAAATCAAATGTAAATGACAAAGAGGGGTGAAAATTTCAGGATTTACTTTTTAAAAGGTAAGAAGATGAATGTCAAAGCTGTGTGAAGCTGCTTTACTTCTAAACAGAGGAAACAGTATCTGAAGAATTTCAGCCATCTGGTGATTTTCCCTTCTCGAACAAAGTAGGATTACAATCTCAGATCTTCTAGATTCTTCTATGAAGTCCATTTTTTAACAAAATTTTAAAACTTAAAACCTGCAAGTTAAAAAATGCTGTAAAAACAGAATTTATGGGCTTTAACCTCCCTGAAACGAGTGCAGTGTGATGGGGACGAGTTTATTCTTGTAAGTTTTGCACAGTTACGATACTCCCACCTCCCTGTCTTTGTCCTGAAGAAAGAATAAAAAGGTCATAATAAAGACGTTACAGACGAATGAATGAATGAAATGACTTGTTTTAGTCACCGCTCTTCGTTATTTCATCTCCCAAACTCAACCAGAATTGGTGAACTTGGCAGTGACTCTCAGGCTCGGCCTGCTTCCTTCCTGCATGACTTTTATTTAAAATGAGAACTTAAACAAGTGGGGAAAGGGACACCTTCTCCGGATCTGGATGCACTTTATACCAGTGTGGTTCCTACATGTTAACAGGTCTATTTCATGTACAGTTTTAGCCTTTTTTTTAAAAAAGAAATGTTCTTTCTTGCTTCCTGTCACATGAATAATTCAATGGGTTAACAATGTAAAAAAAAAAAAAACAGCTTTCTGTTTGCTCATCGCAGTGCCTACGTTTTCCCTGCGATCGATTCATCACAACAATCTGTTTTCCACCCCCTCTCTGCAAGTCCTAATACTCCGTAGACGCGACACACACGGAAAACACAAGATTATGGAAGGAGTTGGTTGTGGTAAAACTGTGTGCTTTGGAGAGGTTTCTAAAATTATCAGGAGAAACTTCTCTCCTGCACACGCGTCTGTGTTTGCATTGCAGAAACGTTGCGCTTGTAATGAATTTTTGGCCCAAATCACTTCTGATATTTTCCCTTTTTTTTTCTTTTAGCTTATTTTCTCTCTTTGATTTGTTGCCGGCCTCGTTGATGTAGCTGTCAGATAAAAGGAGGAGGAGAAATCCACCTCTCCTCTCTGCTCTCTTTTACATTTTCCAGGCTAAATGCTAAAACGCCTGCTTCAGAGTGCACAAAGAGCAACAGAACAATATCAAGTGTTATTCAGCCTCTTCTTTTGTCGCTTCAAATCCATTCTGAAGTGCCTGTTAAAGGAGTCATGGCCTTTTTGTCGCTCCTGTGCAAGACTACACAGAAGGGGAGGAAAAAAGGAAAAGAGCAATGCATAATCTCCTCCGTATGACAGATAAAGGGAGTGAATATCGCCATCTTTCCGCTCTGCTCTCCACATCTCCTAATCGCTTTTCCGACGTTTCAATCTGCCAAGGCCCTAATGAAAATATGATGAGGCGGATCTATGGTCCTCAGGGATGGATGGAGGAATGGGAGGGGGAGGCGAGGGGTGGGGAGGGATGGAACGATGGATGGCTGCAGAGGGAGGATGAAGGGAGAGAAAATACACTCTGTCCTTATTTCTGGGCTCCGTTGGGGATACATAGTTCTTGGAGCTTTCTATTTAGATGTTGCCACAGCCGGAGAGCGTCTCTCTTCTCTGTTTCATTCTCTCTTTATCTCTGCCATCCTCATTTTTATTCTGTATATGTGTGTGTGTGTGTGTGTGTGTGTGTGTAAAACGAAGATAAATGTGTTTATTTTTTTGTTTATATTCTGTTTTTTTCCCTCATTTCAACTCCCACAGGCCGCCTCCCCTACCTTTTGCCTTCTAAGAAAGATGAAACAACTTCTTAATCACTGGCTGTTCCTTGTTTTTACCCCCACTTTTCCCATCTTGTGCTCACCTGTCTCCGTTTGCAGCCCTGCAGCCGTGCTCTTATCCTAGATAAATTTAAAATGTTTCTCTGCGTGTCTCCCCTCCCATCAGACGGCGACGATGACCCAGCAGGTCTGTCTTGGGTGCCTTCCTCGCCCTCCAGCAAAGACGTGGCCTCACCCTCGCAGATGCCCGACGGCTGCTGCGACCTCGGCATGGCCACCGGCGGCGAGGAGGAAGGAGGTGCAGGTCTGCCGTACCCCTGCCAGTTCTGTGACAAGTCCTTCAGGTATGTGTGATGCTGCCGGAGACACACGGGTGGACTGATTGCAGGCCGAGACACGGAGGACCAGGCGGAGTCCTCATGAATGTCTGTGTTCATAAATAAACTGTAGCCTCAGTGTTTCCGTCATAGTGTGGAAAGTGAAGGCAACAGTAAAGGGAATGAGGTGAATACATTTCTCACTAACATCTCCAGGGACTCAGTCAAGAGCCATTTTAAGAACAGCTGTCTCACACACACACACACCCCCACACATACACACGCAGAGTCATCATCATTATTCTCTATATTACTTGTTCTGCCTGGCTGTTCTCTACTCTCTGCTACACTCTTACTTCTTCATTATTCAGTGTGTGTGTCTTATTTTTTGTCTCACAAAAGATGGTCAGATTACCAGCACCAAAAACCAGCAGTCATTTTCCAGATGATTTTATTATTGGACATCACTTCCTTGAATCCAGCAGCTGGGCTTCTTATTCTTCCCGATTGAACCTGAGAGGTTCCTTCATCCCAGCACATCAGTCTAACTAGAATATACATCAAAAAAAGGACTCAGACTCATTAAGTAAATAAAGTCATCATCTCCTGGTTCAGGCTGCTGTTTTTTCCTAGCTTGACTTGAAGGCATGCTCAGTGAAATGCCTGCAGAAAGTCCAGAATGGGGCGGTGGTCTGATATTGAATAAACCAAAAAGGTCACTTGATGCCACTCCAGTAACCATATTCAAATTTGTTAAGAATGCATTAAAAATGTTGCATTAAAAGGGAATGCAGCTTTAGCTTTATATTTAGGACTTTTAGCCATGGTGAGGCTTTACAGATACAGAGAAAGAAACATGGCTCTGCAGCAGCTCTTTAAACTCACTCACACCAGCGGATTCATTCTCAACTTGGTGGTGAAGGTGCTGAGAACTTCATGTCCATCACGAAGTGACGTAGGTTCAGCTGAATGAAGCTGAATTTGGATTTCATGTTCTTTGTAGGTAATATTAATGTCAACACATCCTCTGAGGTCTGAAGTGTAAGAATATTTACAGCGACTTAGTAAAACCAACTTGATTCACTTCATCCGGACGCTGTTTTCCCTCCTCTCTGTTTTTTGTCTCAGCGTTTCAGTCATTTATGGAAACTTAGTCTGAGACGAAGACGTGACCTCACAGCTTAGTGTCACACGAAGTGATTGTCGTACCAGAAAGACGTCAGGAAGTGTGACGGAATGGATGGATTTTTAAAACAGTTTGATGCTGCGGGTTTAAAACTTGGATCACGTGCCGTGTAACATGAAAATAATCGCTCTTCTTTTTGATTTGCTAATTGCAATGTTTTAAATTTCTATTTAATAATGATTAATTAAATTATTACAGTGATAGAACAAGCTACCGGAGCTAGGCTATTCCTCTCTTCCTTAAACTGTCTTTTGAAAACTAATTTAACTTACTGTGATTAGCTTCGCCTTTCGAAACACCAGGTTTTAGCCCAGTCCCTCCATTTTACATTCTGGCCAGTGCAGTAGGTGCTTGTTTTTTTCTTAGGGATCATTTTAAAGTGGCAATTTAGCACCGAAATTGACATCACTGTTCTAGGACTGCATCAATGCTTCAGCTGGAGGGGTTGCAGAATAGAGCTCTCGGGTAAATGGGTTCAAGGTATCTTTAATGTCCCTTAGGGGTGATTTGGTTTTCAGCCAGCGGAGAGACATAACATAAAAAACAATAAAACATATTGACACACTGACACAGATTAGCCTCAAATGTTTTCATTTACACGACTGATGACAGCGGTGATAAAAGACTTTTCATAGTCCCACCTTGACAGATGGTTTGGGTGTAAACAGACCTGACCTCATCCGGAGACCTGCCCTCACACAGGTTGTTCAGGTCTTTTCCTGCAAACGATCCTTGAGTTTAGCAGGACGTGACGCGTGTCTGAAGGTTAAAGGTCAGAATGGATTCAGTAAAATATTTCACATAGAAATGATGTCCACATTAAAACTGTAAGGCTTCTGATAAAAACCCAAACATGCATGTTCTTTTTCACACGCAGCACCATTGTGAGCTTTAAAGCGTCGTTTGCAGTCGATAAAGAACCCAGATGTTTGTTCTGCTGCACCAGTTCTGCACTCAACAGGGCAGATGGCTGTGGGTTTAATTTTAAAATCAGTGTGTCAGTTTTTAGTTTTTGCCACATTAATTTAGAAAGATGAGCAGCGCGAGTCGATAAACTCCCCCCACAACAGCAGCATGTTCCAGGTTGTCGCTGCTAAGAAGGAACACGACAACAGAATCATCACCCAGGCTGCTTTCGTGGCTCCTGCCGTGATGTTTTTGACATTTATTTTGGTAAAAAAATAAACAACATGGAACAAAAAGAGGAGAAGGGACACAGCCCTGTGGCGGTCCGATTCAGGAACCAAGTTCATCTGATAAACCAACGTTCACGCTAACTCGCTGTAGCTTCACCGTTCCAGCAGCCAGCAAGTCAGACCAGTGTCACTGTAGATCCAGTTTGCTCAGATTTGTGGATGAAGAGCTGGATGCAGCTAAAATTAGATCAAAAGTCAATTAAAAGTAACCAAACAAAGGACTTCAGCCCTTCCAGGTGTTTTAAAGACATATTTAAAAGCTCCCTGTAGTATCATCCACTCCTCTGTCTGCCCTGTAAGCCAACTGGAGAGCGTCTTCCAAGTATCTTAAATCTTACTAAAGTTTAAATATTACTGAATCTTACATCTTACTGACTTTACTAGTTTAATAATAACAATAATAATAACAATAATAATAATAATAATAATAATAATTTGTATTTATAGGTGCCTTTTAGGGCAGTCAAGGTCACAGGAAAAAATACGATACAAATAAAGGGAAGGAAGTAAAAACCCTGAAACAGATAATAAAATAATACAATTGTAAAAATAAAATTAAAATGGTGACAAAAGATAATTTAAAATTGATCTTATATTTTCTTAAAAATGTTCCTAAATTTATTCTTAAGTTCCTAAAAGGTTTCTTAAGAAAACTCTGCATCAGATTCATGAATGTGTTTTCAGACAGAGAAATTGCTTACATCTTTGTTCTTAAAAGGGTGTTCCAGCTGTCCCTAAATAGCAGGTAAACACCTGACCATAAACCAGTCTCATGACCTTTTATGGTGTGCAGATGCAGACTGTGGTGAGACAGTGACGGGGAAAAGCTCACCCGTACGTTCAGACATGTCCTCCATCTCCTAATATAACAAATACTTATGAAATTTCAATTATTTAAAGATGCATATCAAAGAGCCATCCATCCCTGTCTGATGAGTTGGACATTAATGGGATTAGATGCGGTGAAATAGGTCACTGTAAATAATCTGCAGGTCATGAAAGATTAGCTTCTGTTGACATGATCTGCAGTGTCTTGCTGTTGTTTTAAAAGCAGAACTGAGCTGAGGAAAGACCATGTTTGGCGTATAAAAGGGTGGAAGTGATGGCATGGTTTCCAGTGAAATGAAGAACAATTTTGCCTTTAAGAACAGGTGAATGAGGCTTGTTGCTTTTAGACAGGAACAATCAAGTCCCTCCAAAGACAAATAACAGAAACTGAAATTTCCACCCAAATTTCCAATATCTCCAGTTCTATCAGGACCAGGATGTTTCCTTTCTTTCGTGCCTTGGGAAAGTTTATAAACTACATAAACTACTCACAAAAAATGAGGGATATTCAATTTTTGGGTGAAATGTATGAAAAATGCAAAAAATCATAATACAGTGATATCATATCATGAGGGCATTTAAGTAGAACCATGCCAAGATAGTTCCTTAATTTCACGCAATTTATTGCAACAGTGGTGGGAATACCGCAACATAAAATGTCATGTGTTAGGTGTTGTCTTGGTCTGATGATGACAAAATGTGAACAGTATGATGAAGAGGACTGTTTAAATGCAAGTTGTCACTGAACCTGAACATTTAGTAGTCTATGTGTGGTTCGGACACTATTTTGGATTTTTTGTGGTTCATCTCCTTGTCAGAGAACAGCATGTTATGCTGTAAACATGAACAGTTGTACGAGTGCATTTAAAAGTTTAAAGAAAGTCACATTAAGTTCACCTGTAAAGCTTATGGTGCATTTTAGGTTCATTCTGACATCACACAGCCAAATTTCCCTAAATTCATGTAAGTAGTGTATTTACTGATGGACATGTTATTTAACCTAGGTTTTTTTTTTCCTTTTTAATGTCCATGTTTGCTTCCTATAAGAGGCCAGAAACGAGAAAATTTACTGTAATATATCGTTAACACAGTTTTAAAATGTGGTCTGTTTCTGGTCCATCTCCTCCTGACCTCCTGCAGCCGCCTGAGCTACCTGAAGCGACACGAGCAGATCCACAGCGACAAGCTGCCTTTCAAATGTACCTTCTGCAGCCGTCTGTTCAAACACAAGAGGAGTAGAGATCGCCACGTGAAGCTCCACACAGGTAAACGTCCACCTCCTATTCACCTGCTGAAGCTCTGAAGTCAGAGCCATAAATCAGATATAGACATTTAAAGAATAAATTGGGGTTTCCAGACATTAAACTTTGATATTTAAGTGTTTCTCTGAAGTAATCTTCTTTGATCAAACTGTCAAATAAAACAGGAGATAAGAAGTATAGCTGCCAGGAATGTGAAGCTGCGTTTTCTCGCTCAGATCACCTGAAGATCCATCTGAAAACACACAGGTAGCTGCCTCTGAACTTATTGTTAGGAAATTCCTATAAAAATAGTTTCTTTTTAAATTTATTTAGTGACTTTCTTGTTTTTACTTGCACATTCAGCTCCAGCAAACCATTTAAGTGCACTGTGTGTAAACGTGGTTTTTCCTCCACTTCATCACTGCAGAGCCACATGCAGGTAAGTTATTTTTGCTTTCTGTTATTACTAAGGATGAATGTTGGGATGTGAGTTGATGCCTTAGGTCTGGACTGTTTGACCTTGGCAGGCTCATCGTAAGAACAGAGAGCATCTCGCATTGAGGAGTGAGAAAGATGGAGGAAAGAAAGGAGCCGGAGGAGAGGGTGACCTGGAGCAGGACCTGTACATGTGTGATTACTGTGAGGAGACGTTTAGCCAGACCGACGACTTGGAGAAACACGTCCTGACCAGACACCCCCAGTTATCGGACCGAGCTGACCTGCAGTGCATCCACTGTCCGGAGATCTTTCTGGACGAGGCTTCCCTTCTTACGCATATTGAAACACAGCACGCCAACCGCAAACACAAGTACTGCAGAGTTCAGCTTCTCTAAACTTAATTTACCCATAAAAGGTCCTCAGGGCATACTGTGCT
This sequence comes from Melanotaenia boesemani, assembly GCF_017639745.1. Taxonomy (NCBI): domain Eukaryota; kingdom Metazoa; phylum Chordata; class Actinopteri; order Atheriniformes; family Melanotaeniidae; genus Melanotaenia; species Melanotaenia boesemani. The sequence continues at coordinate 9,409,981 of NC_055691.1, read as the reverse complement.
GTATTTTCATGCCATTTTGGTTGCGTTGATTTAATGTATCTAAAATTTCCTAGAGGATATTGGTTTTAAGATATTTAAAATGTTAATGTCTGTTTCTTTAAATTAGCCTAAATTAGTCTAACCTACACAAAGACTTGAAAAAAGTCCTATTAAAACCTTTGTAAATTCCATTTTTCATGCCACATTATCTTAACAAAAACAAATGCATTCTTTTATGTCAACATTTCATTTTGGATTACTAGCCTTCTATTTTTAATTTTAATATTTACCCATCAGCTTGCACTATTTTTATTATTATTCAAAGCATGCATAGCAAGTTTTTTTTTTTTTCTTTCTCATTTCTTTCCCATTTAAACTGTGGAGTTTTGAAAACAAATGCATAGTATTCACAAAGGCATGAGTTTTTTCTAAAAAAAAAAAACTATCAAAAATAACAATGCAAAAAAATCAATATCGCTACCAATCACTGAGCCACCCCAGGGCCTAATAATAAGCGTCCTTTTTTTCTGATAAAAAAAATGTGAATTTTTAAAAAAAAAAAAAAACCTGTCTTTAAAGGATGTAAAGCTACATATGATAATTATTTGATGTGTATATTTCATGCTAAAGTAGTTTTTAAAGATTTAATACTCAATATTTTTATGTCAGGTTTTGAGCAGGTGACATTTTCTGTACTTAAGATTAAATGTGTGAGTTTTTAAAATTGATCTCTTTAGATACATCAGAATTCCAGGGGCGATATTGAGATTTTATATTTTCTTCTGTATTCCCAGATGTCCTGTCTGTTTGGAGCAGTTCCCCTCCGTGGAGGACGTCTACTGCCACTTGGACAGCCATCGTCAGCCTGACTCCTCCAACCACAGCGCTGCCAGTCCGGATCCTGCATTGGGCAGTGTGGCCTCCATGAGCTCCGCCACTCCAGACTCTAGCGCCAGTCTAGAGAGAGGTTCAACACCCGACTCCACGCTGAAACACAGTCAGGGTAGCGAGCGAAGCCGCAGAAGAGGCACTGATGCTGCAGAGGACATGGGGATAAGCCTGGGACATCAAGCTGGAGGTCTGTCCATTCCTACAGAAAAGTTAAATCATTTTACTTTTTGTTACTAAAGTACTTCCTGACTCTGCAGGTGGGGGAGGAAACTGGGGCAAAGTGACGTACTCCTGCCCTTACTGCTCAAAGAGAGACTTCCATAGTTTGGCTGTGTTGGAGATCCATCTGAAGACCATCCATGCAGATAAGCCACAGCAGAGCCACACCTGCCAGCTCTGCTTGGAAAGTCTACCCACCCTTTACAACCTCAACGAGCATGTGCGCAAAGCTCACCGCTCCAGCGGTGGGACGGTTGCGGCAGCAGCTTTTCCGCTGCTCCAGTTTACCAATGTCACAGCGTTCCACTGCAACTACTGTCCGGACATGTTTGGAGACATCAACTCTCTGCAGGAGCACATCAGGGTGTCCCACTGCCTGCCTGGTGGCATCGTGGCTGGATCCACCACACTAGGTGGGTTTAAAATCAAACTACGGAAACAACATCATGACTCTCTGTAGTTATTTGTGTAAGAATTTAACACTACTTCCTGATCCTAGAGGGGAACCATGCCTTCTTCTGCAACCAGTGCTCCATGGGGTTCCTTACAGAGTCTTCATTGACTGAACATATTCAACAAACGCACTGCACCTCGGCTACAGGTGGAGGGACGGCATCCGGAGGAGCAGTGGCCAAACTGGAGTCTCCGGTTCTACAGGCTGCATCTCAGTCCTTCATGGAGGTGAGAATCCAGAATTTGAGAAGATTATAATTTAAAGAAGAGAGTTTTCATTGTAATTAATGAGACGGGTGGCCAGATCTGTGTACAACAATCCAATTATTAATAAGCCTTTTTGCAATTTGAACAGGTGAATACTTTCAATGTTATTTTCTGTGTTTAGTTTATAATGTGACACAATGTGATATGTTTAGTTATTAGTCAAAACATGAGTGGAGCTGGATAAGAGTAAGAGCTAAATTCATGTTAAAATTTGTCTTAAGAATCACAGGTACCTGGAAACCCTCTTG